>NC_090932.1:1709691596-1710322429 GCF_040938575.1 Ambystoma mexicanum | reverse complement strand
CACCCAATGAGACATCGCCCCCTCCCTTCCCCTGTCTGTGTGGTTCCCCAACAATGTCACCCAATGAGACATCGCCCCCTCCCTTCCCCTGTCTGTGTGGTTCCCCAAGGTCACCCAATGAGACACCGCCCCCTCCCTTCCCCTGTCTGTGTGGTTCCCCAATGTCACCCAATGAGACACCGCCCCCTCCATTCCCCTGTCTGTGTGGTTCCCCAATGTTACCCAATGAGACATCGCCCCCTCCCTTCCCCTGTCTGTGTGGTTCCCCAATGTCACCCAATGAGACACCGCCCCCTCCCTTCCCCTGTCTGTGTGGTTCCCCAATGTCACCCAATGAGACATCGCACCCTCCATTCCCCTGTCTGTTTGGTTCCCCAATGAGACATCGCCCCCTCCCTTCCCCTGTCTGTGTGGTTCCCCAATGTCACCCAATGAGACACCGCCCCCTCCCTTCCCCTGTCTGTGTGGTTCCCCAATGTCACCCAATGAGACACCGCCCCTCCCTTCTCCTGTCTGTGTGGTTCCCCAATGTCACCCAATGAGACATCGCCCCCTCCCTTCCCCTGTCTGTGTGGTTCCCCAATGTCATCCAATGAGACATCGCCCCCTCCCTTCCCCTGTCTGTGTGGTTCCCTAATGTCACCCAATGAGACATCGCCCCCTCCCTTCCCCTGTCTGTGTGGTTCCCCAATGTCACCCAATGAGACACCGCCCCCTCCCTTCCCCTGTCTGTGTGGTTCCCCAATGTCACCCAATGAGACACCGCACCCTCCCTTCCCCTGTCTGTGTGGTTCCCCAATGTCACCCAATGAGACATCGCACCCTCCATTCCCCTGTCTGTGTGGTTCCCCAATGTCACCCAATGAGACATCGCCCCCTCCCTTCCCCTGTCTGTGTGGTTCCCGAATGTCACCCAATGAGACACCGACCCTCCCTTCCCCTGTCTGTGTGGTTCCCCAATGTCACCCAATGAGACATCGCCCCCTCCCTTCCCCTGTCTGTGTGGTTCCCCAATGTCACCCAATGAGACATCGCACCCTCCATTCCCCTGTCTGTGTGGTTCCCCAATGTCACCCAATGAGACATCGCCCCCTCCCTTCCCCTGTCTGTGTGGTTCCCTAATATCACCCAATGAGACATCGCTCCCTCCCTTCCCCTGTCTGTGTGGTTCCCCAACAATGTCACCCAATGAGACATCGCCCCCGCCCTTCCCCTGTCTGTGTGGTTCCCCAATGTCACCCAATGAGACATCGCCCCCTCCCTTCCCCTGTCTGTGTGGTTCCCCAATGTCACCCAATGAGACATCGCCCCCTCTCTTCCCCTGTCTGTGTGGTTCCCTAATGTCACCCAATGAGACATCGCCCCCTCCCTTCCCCTGTCTGTGTGGTTCCCCAACAATGTCACCCAATGAGACATCGCCCCCTCCCTTCCCCTGTCTGTGTGGTTCCCCAACAATGTCACCCAATGAGACATCGCCCCTCCCTTCCCCTGTCTGTGTGGTTCCCCAACAATGTCACCCAGTGAGACATCGCCCCCTCCCTTCCCCTGTCTGTGTGGTTCCCCAATGTCACCCAATGAGACATCGCCCCCTCCCTTCCCCTGTCTGTGTGGTTCCCCAATGTCACCCAATGAGACATCGCCCCCTCCCTTCCCCTGTCTGTGTGGTTCCCTAATGTCACCCAATGAGACATCGCCCCCTCCCTTCCCCTGTCTGTGTGGTTCCCCAACAATGTCACCCAATGAGACATCACCCCCTCCCTTCCCCTGTCTGTGTGGTTCCCCAACAATGTCACCCAATGAGACATCGCCCCCTCCCTTCCCCTGTCTGTGTGGTTCCCCAACAATGTCACCCAATGAGACATCGCCCCCTCCCTTCCCCTGTCTGTGTGATTCCCCAATGTCACCCAATGAGACAACGCCCCCTCCCTTCCCCTGTCTGTGTGGTTCCCCAATGTCACCCAATGAAACATCGCCCCCTCCCTTCCCCTGTCTGTGTGGTTCCCCAATGTCACCCAATGAGACATCGCCCCCTCCCTTCCCCTGTCTGTGTGGTTACCTAATGTCACCCAGTGAGACATCGCCCCCTCCCTTCCCCTGTCTGTGTGGTTCCCCAATGTCACCCAGTGAGACATCGCCCCCTCCCTTCCCCTGTCTGTGTGGTTCCCCAACAATGTCACCCAATGAGACATCGCCCCCTCCCTTCCCCTGTCTGTGTGGTTCCCCAACAATGTCACCCAATGAGACATCGCCCCCTCCCTTCCCCTGTCTGTGTGGTTCCCCAACAATGTCACCCAATAAGACATCGCCCCCTCCCTTCCCCTGTCTGTGTGGTTCCCCAATGTCACCCAATGAGACAACGCCCCCTCCCTTCCCCTGTCTGTGTGGTTCCCCAATGTCACCCAATGAGACATCGCCCCCTCCCTTCCCCTGTCTGTGTGGTTCCCCAATGTCACCCAATGAGACATCGCCCCCTCCCTTCCCCTGTCTGTGTGGTTACCTAATGTCACCCAATGAGACATCGCCCCCTCCCTTCCCCTGTCTGTGTGGTTCCCCAACAATGTCACCCAATGAGACATCGCCCCCTCCCTTCCCCTGTCTGTGTGGTTCCCCAACAATGTCACCCAATGAGACATCGCCCCCTCCCTTCCCCTGTCTGTGTGGTTCCCCAATGTCACCCAATGAGACATCGCCCCCTCCCTTCCCCTGTCTGTGTGGTTCCCCAATGTCACCCAGTGAGACACCGCCCCCTCCCTTCCCCTGTCTGTGTGGTTCCCCAATGTCACCCAGTGAGACATCGCCCCCTCCCTTCCCCTGTCTGTGTGGTTCCCTAATGTCACCCAGTGAGACACCGCCCCCTCCCTTCCCCTGTCTGTGCGGTTCCCCAATGTCACCCAATGAGACATCGCCTCCCCAATGTCACCTAATGAGACATCGCCCCCTCCCTTCCCCTGTCTGTGTGGTTCCCTAATGTCACCCAATGAGTCATCGCCCCCTCCCTTCCCCTGTCTGTGTGGTTCCCTAATGTCACCCAATGAGTCATCGCCCCCTCCCTTCCCCTGTCTGTGTGGTTCCCCAATGTCACCCAGTGAGACACCGCCCCCTCCCTTCCCCTGTCTGTGCGGTTCCCCAATGTCACCCAATGAGACATCGCCTCCCCAATGTCACCCAATGAGACATCGCCCCCTCCCTTCCCCTGTCTGTGTGGTTCCCTAATGTCACCCAATGAGTCATCGCCCCCTCCCTTCCCCTGTCTGTGTGGTTCCCTAATGTCACCCAATGAGTCATCGCCCCCTCCCTTCCCCTGTCTGTGTGGTTCCCCAATGTCACCCAGTGAGACACCGCCCCCTCCCTTCCCCTGTCTGTGCGGTTCCCCAATGTCACCCAATGAGACATCGCCCACCATCGCCCCCTCCCTTCCCCTGTCTGTGTGGTTCCCCAATGTCACCCAGTGAGACACCGCCCACTCCCTTCCCCTGTCTGTGTGGTTCCCCAATGTCACCCAGTGAGACATCGCCCCCTCCCTTCCCCTGTCTGTGTGGTTCCCTAATGTCACCCAATGAGACATCGCACCCTCCCTACCCCTGTCTGTGTGGTTACCTAATGTCACCCAATGAGACACCGCCCCCTCCCTTCCCCTGTCTGTGTGGTTCCCCAATGTCACCCAGTGAGACACCGCCCCCTCCCTTCCCCTGTCTGTGCGGTTCCCCAATGTCACCCAATGAGACATCGCCTCCCCAATGTCACCCAATGAGACATCGCCCCCTCCCTTCCCCTGTCTGTGTGGTTCCCTAATGTCACCCAATGAGTCATCGCCCCCTCCCTTCCCCTGTCTGTGTGGTTCCCTAATGTCACCCAATGAGTCATCGCCCCATCCCTTCCCCTGTCTGTGTGGTTCCCCAATGTCACCCAGTGAGACACCGCCCCCTCCCTTCCCCTGTCTGTGCGGTTCCCCAATGGCACCCAGTGAAACATCGCCTCCCCAATGTCACCCAATGAGACATCGCCCCCTCCCTTCCCCTGTCTGTGTGGTTCCCTAATGTCACCCAATGAGTCATCGCCCCCTCCCTTCCCCTGTCTGTGTGGTTCCCTAATGTCACCCAATGAGTCATCACCCCCTCCCTTCCCCTGTCTGTGTGGTTCCCCAATGTCACCCAGTGAGACACCGCCCCCTCCCTTCCCCTGTCTGTGTGGTTCCCCAATGTCACCCAATGAGTCATCGCCCCCTCCCTTCCCCTGTCTGTGTGGTTCCCTAATGTCACCCAATGAGTCATCGCCCCCTCCCTTCCCCTGTCTGTGTGGTTCCCCAATGTCACCCAGTGAGACACCGCCCCCTCCCTTCCCCTGTCTGTGCGGTTCCCCAATGTCACCCAATGAGACATCGCCCCCTCCCTTCCCCTGTCTGTGCGGTTCCCTAATGTCACCCAATGAGTCATCGCCCCCTCCCTTCCCCTGTCTGTGTGGTTCCCCAATGTCACCCAGTGAGACACCGCCCACTCCCTTCCCCTGTCTGTGTGGTTCCCCAATGTCACCCAATGAGACACCGCCCCCTCCCTTCCCCTGTCTGTGTGGTTCCCCAATGTCACCCAATGAGACACCGCCCCCTCCATTCCCCTGTCTGTGTGGTTCCCCAATGTCACCCAATGAGACATCGCCCCCTCCCTTCCCCTGTCTGTGTGGTTCCCCAATGTCACCCAATGAGACACCGCCCCCTCCCTTCCCCTGTCTGTGTGGTTCCCCAATGTCACCCAATGAGACATCACACCCTCCATTCCCCTGTCTTTGTGGTTCCCCAATGTCACCCAATGAGACATCGCCCCCTCCCTTCCCCTGTCTGTGTGGTTCCCCAATGTCACCCAATGAGACACCGCCCCCTCCCTTCCCCTGTCTGTGTGGTTCCCCAATGTCACCCAATGAGACACCGCCCCCTCCCTTCCCCTGTCTGTGTGGTTCCCCAATGTCACCCAATGAGACACCGCCCCCTCCATTCCCCTGTCTGTGTGGTTCCCCAATGTCACCCAATGAGACATCGCCCCCTCCCTTCCCCTGTCTGTGTGGTTCCCTAATGTCACCCAATGAGACATCGCCCCCTCCCTTCCCCTGTCTGTGTGGTTCCCCAACAATGTCACCCAATGAGACATCGCCCCCTCCCTTCCCCCTCTGTGTGGTTCCCCAATGTCACCCAATGAGACACCGCCCCCTCCCTTCCCCTGTCTGTGTGGTTCCCCAATGTCACCCAATGAGACATCGCACCCTCCCTTCCCCTGTCTGTGTGGTTCCCCAATGTCACCCAATGAGACATCGCCCCCTCCCTTCCCCTGTCTGTGTGGTTCCCCAATGTCACCCAATGAGACATCGCACCCTCCATTCCCCTGTCTGTGTGGTTCCCCAATGTCACCCAATGAGACATCGCCCCCTCCCTTCCCCTGTCTGTGTGGTTCCCCAATGTCACCCAATGAGACACCGCCCCCTCCCTTCCCCTGTCTGTGTGGTTCCCCAATGTCACCCAATGAGACATCGCCCCCTCCCTTCCCCTGTCTGTGTGGTTCCCCAATGTCACCCAATGAGACATCGCACCCTCCATTCCCGTCTGTGTGGTTCCCCAATGTCACCCAATGAGACATCGCCCCCTCCCTTCCCCTGTCTGTGTGGTTCCCTAATGTCACCCAATGAGACATCGCTCCCTCCCTTCCCCTGTCTGTGTGGTTCCCCAACAATGTCACCCAATGAGACATCGCCCCTCCCTTCCCCTGTCTGTGTGGTTCCCCAATGTCACCCAATGAGACATCGCCCCCTCCCTTCCCCTGTCTGTGTGGTTCCCCAATGTCACCCAATGAGACATCGCCCCCTCCCTTCCCCTGTCTGTGTGGTTCCCTAATGTCACCCAATGAGACATCGCCCCCTCCCTTCCCCTGTCTGTGTGGTTCCCCAACAATGTCACCCAATGAGACATCGCCCCCTCCCTTCCCCTGTCTGTGTGGTTCCACAACAATGTCACCCAATGAGACATCGCCCCCTCCCTTCCCCTGTCTGTGTGGTTCCCCAACAATGTCACCCAGTGAGACATCGCCCCCTCCCTTCCCCTGTCTGTGTGGTTCCCCAATGTCACCCAATGAGACATCGCCCCCTCCCTTCCCCTGTCTGTGTGGTTCCCCAATGTCACCCAATGAGACATCGCCCCCTCCCTTCCCCTGTCTGTGTGGTTCCCTAATGTCACCCAATGAGACATCGCCCCCTCCCTTCCCCTGTCTGTGTGGTTCCCCAACAATGTCACCCAATGAGACATCACCCCCTCCCTTCCCCTGTCTGTGTGGTTCCCCAACAATGTCACCCAATGAGACACCGCCCCCTCCCTTCCCCTGTCTGTGTGGTTCCCCAATGTCACCCAGTGAGACATCGCCCCCTCCCTTCCCCTGTCTGTGTGCTTCCCCAATGTCACCCAATGAGACACTGCCCCCTCCCTTCCCCTGTCTGTGTGGTTCCCTAATGTCACCCAATGAGACATCGCCCCCTCCCTTCCCCTGTCTGTGTGGTTCCCTAATGTCACCCAATGAGTCATCGCCCCCTCCCTTCCCCTGTCTGTGTGGTTCCCCAATGTCACCCAATGAGACATCGCACCCTCCATTCCCCTGTCTGTGTGGTTCCCCAATGTCACCCAATGAGACACCGCCCCCTCCCTTCCCCTGTCTGTGTGGTTCCCCAATGTCACCCAATGAGACATCGCACCCTCCATTCCCCTGTCTGTGTGGTTCCCCAATGTCACCCAATGAGACATCGCCCCCTCCCTTCCCCTGTCTGTGTGGTTCCCCACTGTCACCCAATGAGACACCGCCCCCTCCCTTCCCCTGTCTGTGTGGTTCCCCAATGTCACCCAATGAGACACCGCCCCCTCCCTTCCCCTGTCTGTGTGGTTCCCCAATGTCACCCAATGAGACATCGCCCCCTCCCTTCCCCTGTCTGTGTGGTTCCCTAATGTCACCCAATGAGACATCGCCCCCTCCCTTCCCCTGTCTGTGTGGTTCCCCAACAATGTCACCCAATGAGACATCGCCCCCTCCCTTCCCCTGTCTGTGTGGTTCCCCAATGTCACCCAATGAGACACCGCCCCCTCCCTTCCCCTGTCTGTGTGGTTCCCCAATGTCACCCAATGAGACACCGCCCCCTCCCTTCCCCTGTCTGTGTGGTTCCCCAATGTCACCCAATGAGACATCGCCCCCTCCCTTCCCCTGTCTGTGTGGTTCCCTAATGTCACCCAATGAGACATCGCCCCCTCCCTTCCCCTGTCTGTGTGGTTCCCCAACAATGTCACCCAATGAGACATCGCCCCCTCCCTTCCACTGTCTGTGTGGTTCCCCAATGTCACCCAATGAGACACCGCCCCCTCCCTTCCCCTGTCTGTGTGGTTCCCCAATGTCACCCAATGAGACACCGCCCCCTCCATTCCCCTGTCTGTGTGGTTCCCCAATGTTACCCAATGAGACATCGCCCCCTCCCTTCCCCTGTCTGTGTGGTTCCCCAATGTCACCCAATGAGACACCGCCCCCTCCCTTCCCCTGTCTGTGTGGTTCCCCAATGTCACCCAATGAGACATCACACCCTCCATTCCCCTGTCTTTGTGGTTCCCCAATGTCACCCAATGAGACATCGCCCCCTCCCTTCCCCTGTCTGTGTGGTTCCCCAATGTCACCCAATGAGACACCGCCCCCTCCCTTCCCCTGTCTGTGTGGTTCCCCAATGTCACCCAATGAGACACCGCCCCCTCCCTTCCCCTGTCTGTGTGGTTCCCCAATGTCACCCAATGAGACACCGCCCCCTCCATTCCCCTGTCTGTGTGGTTCCCCAATGTCACCCAATGAGACATCGCCCCCTCCCTTCCCCTGTCTGTGTGGTTCCCTAATGTCACCCAATGAGACATCGCCCCCTCCCTTCCCCTGTCTGTGTGGTTCCCCAACAATGTCACCCAATGAGACATCGCCCCCTCCCTTCCCCCTCTGTGTGGTTCCCCAATGTCACCCAATGAGACACCGCCCCCTCCCTTCCCCTGTCTGTGTGGTTCCTCAATGTCACCCAATGAGACATCGCACCCTTCCTTCCCCTGTCTGTGTGGTTCCCCAATGTCACCCAATGAGACATCGCCCCCTCCCTTCCCCTGTCTGTGTGGTTCCCCAATGTCACCCAATGAGACATCGCACCCTCCATTCCCCTGTCTGTGTGGTTCCCCAATGTCACCCAATGAGACATCGCCCCCTCCCTTCCCCTGTCTGTGTGGTTCCCCAATGTCACCCAATGAGACACCGCCCCCTCCCTTCCCCTGTCTGTGTGGTTCCCCAATGTCACCCAATGAGACATCGCCCCCTCCCTTCCCCTGTCTGTGTGGTTCCCCAATGTCACCCAATGAGACATCGCACCCTCCATTCCCGTCTGTGTGGTTCCCCAATGTCACCCAATGAGACATCGCCCCCTCCCTTCCCCTGTCTGTGTGGTTCCCTAATGTCACCCAATGAGACATCGCTCCCTCCCTTCCCCTGTCTGTGTGGTTCCCCAACAATGTCACCCAATGAGACATCGCCCCTCCCTTCCCCTGTCTGTGTGGTTCCCCAATGTCACCCAATGAGACATCGCCCCCTCCCTTCCCCTGTCTGTGTGGTTCCCCAATGTCACCCAATGAGACATCGCCCCCTCCCTTCCCCTGTCTGTGTGGTTCCCTAATGTCACCCAATGAGACATCGCCCCCTCCCTTCCCCTGTCTGTGTGGTTCCCCAACAATGTCACCCAATGAGACATCGCCCCCTCCCTTCCCCTGTCTGTGTGGTTCCACAACAATGTCACCCAATGAGACATAGCCCCCTCCCTTCCCCTGTCTGTGTGGTTCCCCAACAATGTCACCCAGTGAGACATCGCCCCCTCCCTTCCCCTGTCTGTGTGGTTCCCCAATGTCACCCAATGAGACATTGCCCCCTCCCTTCCCCTGTCTGTGTGGTTCCCCAATGTCACCCAATGAGACATCGCCCCCTCCCTTCCCCTGTCTGTGTGGTTCCCTAATGTCACCCAATGAGACATCGCCCCCTCCCTTCCCCTGTCTGTGTGGTTCCCCAACAATGTCACCCAATGAGACATCACCCCCTCCCTTCCCCTGTCTGTGTGGTTCCCCAACAATGTCACCCAATGAGACACCGCCCCCTCCCTTCCCCTGTCTGTGTGGTTCCCCAATGTCACCCAATGAGACATCGCCCCCTCCATTCCCCTGTCTGTGTGGTTCCCCAATGTCACCCAATGAGACATCGCCCCCTCCCTTCCCCTGTCTGTGTGGTTCCCCAATGTCACCCAGTGAGACATCGCCCCCTCCCTTCCCCTGTCTGTGTGCTTCCCCAATGTCACCCAATGAGACACTGCCCCCTCCCTTCCCCTGTCTGTGTGGTTCCCTAATGTCACCCAATGAGACATCGCCCCCTCCCTTCCCCTGTCTGTGTGGTTCCCTAATGTCACCCAGTGAGTCATCGCCCCCTCGCTTCCCCTGTCTGTGTGGTTCCCTAATGTCACCCAATGAGACATCGCCCCCTCCCTTCCCCTGTCTGTGTGGTTCCCCAATGTCACCCAATGAGACATCGCCCCCTCCATTCCCCTGTCTGTGTGGTTCCCCAATGTCACCCAATGAGACACCGCCCCCTCCCTTCCCCTGTCTGTGTGGTTCCCCAATGTCACCCAATGAGACATCGCACCCTCCATTCCCCTGTCTGTGTGGTTCCCCAATGTCACCCAATGAGACATCGCCCCCTCCCTTCCCCTGTCTGTGTGGTTCCCCAATGTCACCCAATGAGACACCGCCCCCTCCCTTCCCCTGTCTGTGTGGTTCCCCAATGTCACCCAATGAGACATCGCCCCCTCCCTTCCCCTGTCTGTGTGGTTCCCTAATGTCACCCAATGAGACATCGCCCCCTCCCTTCCCCTGTCTGTGTGGTTCCCCAACAATGTCACCCAATGAGACATCGCCCCCTCCCTTCCCCTGTCTGTGTGGTTCCCCAATGTCACCCAATGAGACACCGCCCCCTCCCTTCCCCTGTCTGTGTGGTTCCCCAATGTCACCCAATGAGACATCGCACCCTCCATTCCCCTGTCTGTGTGGTTCCCCAATGTCACCCAATGAGACATCGCCCCCTCCCTTCCCCTGTCTGTGTGGTTCCCCAATGTCACCCAATGAGACACCGCCCCCTCCCTTCCCCTGTCTGTGTGGTTCCCCAATGTCACCCAATGAGACACCGCCCCCTCCCTTCCCCTGTCTGTGTGGTTCCCCAATGTCACCCAATGAGACATCGCCCCCTCCCTTCCCCTGTCTGTGTGGTTCCCTAATGTCACCCAATGAGACATCGCCCCCTCCCTTCCCCTGTCTGTGTGGTTCCCCAACAATGTCACCCAATGAGACATCGCCCCCTCCCTTCCCCTGTCTGTGTGGTTCCCCAATGTCACCCAATGAGACACCGCCCCCTCCCTTCCCCTGTCTGTGTGGTTCCCCAATGTCACCCAATGAGACACCGCCCCCTCCCTTCCCCTGTCTGTGTGGTTCCCCAATGTCACCCAATGAGACATCGCACCCTTCCTTCCCCTGTCTGTGTGGTTCCCCAATGTCACCCAATGAGACATCGCCCCCTCCCTTCCCCTGTCTGTGTGGTTCCCCAATGTCACCCAATGAGACATCGCACCCTCCATTCCCCTGTCTGTGTGGTTCCCCAATGTCACCCAATGAGACATCGCCCCCTCCCTTCCCCTGTCTGTGTGGTTCCCCAATGTCACCCAATGAGACACCGCCCCCTCCCTTCCCCTGTCTGTGTGGTTCCCCAATGTCACCCAATGAGACATCGCCCCCTCCCTTCCCCTGTCTGTGTGGTTCCCCAATGTCACCCAATGAGACATCGCACCCTCCATTCCCGTCTGTGTGGTTCCCCAATGTCACCCAATGAGACATCGCCCCCTCCCTTCCCCTGTCTGTGTGGTTCCCTAATGTCACCCAATGAGACATCGCTCCCTCCCTTCCCCTGTCTGTGTGGTTCCCCAACAATGTCACCCAATGAGACATCGCCCCTCCCTTCCCCTGTCTGTGTGGTTCCCCAATGTCACCCAATGAGACATTGCCCCCTCCCTTCCCCTGTCTGTGTGGTTCCCCAATGTCACCCAATGAGACATCGCCCCCTCCCTTCCCCTGTCTGTGTGGTTCCCTAATGTCACCCAATGAGACATCGCCCCCTCCCTTCCCCTGTCTGTGTGGTTCCACAACAATGTCACCCAATGAGACATCGCCCCCTCCCTTCCCCTGTCTGTGTGGTTCCCCAACAATGTCACCCAGTGAGACATCGCCCCCTCCCTTCCCCTGTCTGTGTGGTTCCCCAATGTCACCCAATGAGACATTGCCCCCTCCCTTCCCCTGTCTGTGTGGTTCCCCAATGTCACCCAATGAGACATCGCCCCCTCCCTTCCCCTGTCTGTGTGGTTCCCTAATGTCACCCAATGAGACATCGCCCCCTCCCTTCCCCTGTCTGTGTGGTTCCCCAACAATGTCACCCAATGAGACATCGCCCCCTCCCTTCCCCTGTCTGTGTGGTTCCCCAACAATGTCACCCAATGAGACACCGCCCCCTCCTTTCCCCTGTCTGTGTGGTTCCCCAATGTCACCCAATGAGACATCGCCCCCTCCATTCCCCTGTCTGTGTGGTTCCCCAATGTCACCCAATGAGACATCGCCCCCTCCCTTCCCCTGTCTGTGTGGTTCCCCAATGTCACCCAGTGAGACATCGCCCCCTCCCTTCCCCTGTCTGTGTGCTTCCCCAATGTCACCCAATGAGACACTGCCCCCTCCCTTCCCCTGTCTGTGTGGTTCCCCAATGTCACCCAGTGAGACATCGCCCCCTCCCTTCCCCTGTCTGTGTGGTTCCCTAATGTCACCCAGTGAGTCATCGCCCCCTCCCTTCCCCTGTCTGTGTGGTTCCCTAATGTCACCCAATGAGACATCGCCCCCTCCCTTCCCCTGTCTGTGTGGTTCCCCAATGTCACCCAATGAGACATCGCCCCCTCCATTCCCCTGTCTGTGTGGTTCCCCAATGTCACCCAATGAGACACCGCCCCCTCCCTTCCCCTGTCTGTGTGGTTCCCCAATGTCACCCAATGAGACATCGCACCCTCCATTCCCCTGTCTGTGTGGTTCCCCAATGTCACCCAATGAGACATCGCCCCCTCCCTTCCCCTGTCTGTGTGGTTCCCCAATGTCACCCAATGAGACACCGCCCCCTCCCTTCCCCTGTCTGTGTGGTTCCCCAATGTCACCCAATGAGACACCGCCCCCTCCCTTCCCCTGTCTGTGTGGTTCCCCAATGTCACCCAATGAGACATCGCCCCCTCCCTTCCCCTGTCTGTGTGGTTCCCTAATGTCACCCAATGAGACATCGCCCCCTCCCTTCCCCTGTCTGTGTGGTTCCCCAACAATGTCACCCAATGAGACATCGCCCCCTCCCTTCCCCTGTCTGTGTGGTTCCCCAATGTCACCCAATGAGACACCGCCCCCTCCCTTCCCCTGTCTGTGTGGTTCCCCAATGTCACCCAATGAGACATCGCACCCTCCATTCCCCTGTCTGTGTGGTTCCCCAATGTCACCCAATGAGACATCGCCCCCTCCCTTCCCCTGTCTGTGTGGTTCCCCAATGTCACCCAATGAGACACCGCCCCCTCCCTTCCCCTGTCTGTGTGGTTCCCCAATGTCACCCAATGAGACACCGCCCCCTCCCTTCCCCTGTCTGTGTGGTTCCCCAATGTCACCCAATGAGACATCGCCCCCTCCCTTCTCCTGTCTGTGTGGTTCCCTAATGTCACCCAATGAGACATCGCCCCCTCCCTTCCCCTGTCTGTGTGGTTCCCCAACAATGTCACCCAATGAGACATCGCCCCCTCCCTTCCCCTGTCTGTGTGGTTCCCCAATGTCACCCAATGAGACACCGCCCCCTCCCTTCCCCTGTCTGTGTGGTTCCCCAATGTCACCCAATGAGACACCGCCCCCTCCATTCCCCTGTCTGTGTGGTTCCCCAATGTTACCCAATGAGACATCGCCCCCTCCCTTCCCCTGTCTGTGTGGTTCCCCAATGTCACCCAATGAGACACCGCCCCCTCCCTTCCCCTGTCTGTGTGGTTCCCCAATGTCACCCAATGAGACATCGCACCCTCCATTCCCCTGTCTGTTTGGTTCCCCAATGAGACATCGCCCCCTTCCTTCCCCTGTCTGTGTGGTTCCCCAATGTCACCCAATGATACACCGCCCCCTCCCTTCCCCTGTCTGTGTGGTTCCCCAATGTCACCCAATGAGACACCGCCCCTCCCTTCCCCTGTCTGTGTGGTTCCCCAATGTCACCCAATGAGACATCGCCCCCTCCATTCTCCTGTCTGTGTGGTTCCCCAATGTCATCCAATGAGACATCGCCCCCTCCCTTCCCCTGTCTGTGTGGTTCCCTAATGTCACCCAATGAGACATCGCCCCCTCCCTACCCCTGTCTGTGTGGTTCCCCAATGTCATGAGACACCGCCCCCTCCCTTCCCCTGTCTGTGTGGTTCCCCAATGTCACCCAATGAGACATCGCACCCTCCCTTCCCCTGTCTGTGTGGTTCCCCAATGTCACCCAATGAGACATCGCACCCTCCATTCCCCTGTCTGTGTGGTTCCCCAATGTCACCCAATGAGACATCGCCCCCTCCCTTCCCCTGTCTGTGTGGTTCCCCAATGTCACCCAATGAGACACCGCCCCCTCCCTTCCTCTGTCTGTGTGGTTCCCCAATGTCACCCAATGAGACATCGCCCCCTCCCTTCCCCTGTCTGTGTGGTTCCCCAATGTCACCCAATGAGACATCGCACCCTCCATTCCCCTGTCTGTGTGGTTCCCCAATGTCACCCAATGAGACATCGCCCCCTCCCTTCCCCTGTCTGTGTGGTTCCCTAATATCACCCAATGAGACATCGCTCCCTCCCTTCCCCTGTCTGTGTGGTTCCCCAACAATGTCACCCAATGAGACATCGCCCCCTCGATTCCCCTAGCTGTGTGGTTCCCCAATGTCACCCAATGAGACATCGCCCCCTCCCTTCCCCTGTCTGTGTGGTTCCCCAATGTCACCCAATGAGACATCGCCCCCTCCCTTCCCCTGTCTGTGTGGTTCCCTAATGTCACCCAATGAGACATCGCCCCCTCCCTTCCCCTGTCTGTGTGGTTCCCCAACAATGTCACCCAATGAGACATCGCCCCCTCCCTTCCCCTGTCTGTGTGGTTCCCCAACAATGTCACCCAATGAGACATCGCCCCCTCCCTTCCCCTGTCTGTGTGGTTCCCCAATGTCACCCAATGAGACATCGCCCCCTCCTTTCCCCTGTCTGTGTGGTTCCCTAATGTCACCCAATGAGACATCGCCCCCTCCCTTCCCCTGTCTGTGTGGTTCCCCAACAATGTCACCGAATGAGACATCGCCCCCTCCCTTCCCCTGTCTGTGTGGTTCCCCAACAATGTCACCCAATGAGACATCGCCCCCTCCCTTCCCCTGTCTGTGTGGTTCCCCAACAATGTCACCCAATGAGACATCGCCCCCTCCCTTCCCCTGTCTGTGTGATTCCCCAATGTCACCCAATGAGACAACGCCCCCTCCCTTCCCCTGTCTGTGTGGTTCCCCAATGTCACCCAATGAGACATCGCCCCCTCCCTTCCCCTGTCTGTGTGGTTCCCCAATGTCACCCAACGAGACATCGCCCCCTCCCTTCCCCTGTCTGTGTGGTTACCTAATGTCACCCAATGAGACATCGCCCCTTCCCTTCCCCTGTCTGTGTGGTTCCCCAATGTCACCCAGTGAGACATCGCCCCCTCCCTTCCCCTGTCTGTGTGGTTCCCCAACAATGTCACCCAATGAGACATCGCCCCCTCCCTTCCCCTGTCTGTGTGGTTCCCCAACAATGTCACCCAATGAGACATCGCCCCCTCCCTTCCCCTGTCTGTGTGGTTCCCCAACAATGTCACCCAATGAGACATCGCCCCCTCCCTTCCCCTGTCTGTGTGGTTCCCCAATGTCACCCAATGAGACAACGCCCCTCCCTTCCCCTGTCTGTGTGGTTCCCCAATGTCACCCAATGAGACATCGCCCCCTCCCTTCCCCTGTCTGTGTGGTTCCCCAATGTCACCCAATGAGACATCGCCCCCTCCCTTCCCCTGTCTGTGTGGTTACCTAATGTCACCCAATGAGACATCGCCCCCTCCCTTCCCCTGTCTGTGTGGTTCCCCAATGTCACCCAATGAGACATCGCCCCCTCCCTTCCCCTGTCTGTGTGGTTACCTAATGTCACCCAATGAGACATCGCCCCCTCCCTTCCCCTGTCTGTGTGGTTCCCCAACAATGTCACCCAATGAGACATCGCCCCCTCCCTTCCCCTGTCTGTGTGGTTACCCAATGTCACCCAATGAGACATCGCACCCTCCCTTCCCCTGTCTGTGTGGTTCCCCAATTCACCCAATGAGACATCGCACCCTCCCTTCCCCAGTCTGTGTGGTTCCCCAATGTCACCCAGTGAGACATGAGGCATCGCACCCTCCCTTCCCCTGTCTGTGTAGTTGGCCAATGTCACCCAATGAGACATCGCCCCCTCCCTTCCACTGTCTGTGTGGTTCCCCAATGTCACCCAGTGAGACATGAGACATCGCACCCTCCCTACCACTGTCTGTGTGGTTCCCCAATGTCACCCAGTGAGACATCGCCTCCCTGATGTCACCCAATGAGACATCGCCCCCTCCCTTCCCCTGTCTGTGTGGTTCCCCAATGTCACCCAATGAGACATTGCACCCTCCCTTCCCCTGTCTGTGTGGTTCCCTAATGTCACCCAATGAGACATCGCCCCCTCTCTTCCCCTGTCTGTGTGGTTCCCCAATGTCACCCAATGAGACATCGCCCCCTCCCTTCCCCTGTCTGTGTGGTTCCCCAATGTCACCCAATGAGACATCGCACCCTCCCTTCCCCTGTCTGTGTGGTTACCTAATGTCACCCAATGAGACACCGCCCCCTCCCTTCCCCTGTCTGTGTGGTTCCCTAATGTCACCCAATGAGACACCGCCCCCTCCCTTCCCCTGTCCGTGTGGTTCCCCAATGTCACCCAATGAGACACCGCCCCCTCCCTTCCCGTGTCTGTGTGGTTCCCTAATGTCACCCAATGAGACATCGCCCCCTCCCTTCCCCTGTCTGTGTGGTTCCCCAATGTCACCCAATGAGACATCGCACCCTCCCTTCCCCTGTCTGTGTGGTTCCCTAATGTCACCCAATGAGACATCGCACCCTCCCTTCCCCGGTCTGTGGTTCCCTAATGTCACCCAATGAGACACCGCCCCCTCCCTTCCCCTGTCTGTGTGGTTACCTAATGTCACCCAATGAGACACTGCCCCCTCCCTTCCCCTGTCTGTGTGGTTCCCCAATGTCACCCAATGAGACATCGCCCCTTCCCTTCCCCTGTCTGTGTGGTTCCCCAATGCCACCCAATGAGACACCGCCCCCTCCCTTCCCCTGTCTGTGTGGTTACCTAATGTCACCCAATGAGACACCGCCTCCTCCCTTCCCCTGACATCGCACACTCCCTTCCCCTGTCTGTGTGTTTACCTAATGTCACCCAATGAGACACCGCCCCTCCCTTCCCCTGACATCGCACCCTCCCTTCCCCTGTCTGTGTGGTTACCTAATGTCACCCAGTGAGACACCGCCCCCTCCCTTCCCCTGTCTGTGTGGTTCCCCAATGTCACCCAATGAGACATCGACCCCTCCCTTCCCCTGTCTGTGTGGTTCCCTAATGTCACCCAATGAGACATCACAACCTCCCTTCCCCTGTCTGTGTGGTTACCTGATGTCACCCAATGAGACACCGCCCCTCCCTTCCCCTGTCTGTGGTTCCCCAATGTCACCCAATGAGACATCGTACCATCCCTTCCCCTGTCTGTGTGGTTCCCCAATGTCACCCAATGAGACATCGCACCCTCCCTTCCCCTGTCTGTGTGGTTCCCCAATGTCACCAAATTAGACATCGCCCCCTCCCTTCCCCTGTCTGTGTGGTTCCCCAATGTCACCCAGTGAAACATCGCCTCCCCAATGTCACCCAATGAGACATCGCCCCCTCCCTTCCCCTGTCTGTGTGGTTCCCCAATGTCACCCAATGACACATTGCACCCTCCCTTCCCCTGTCTGTGCGGTTCCTAAATGTCACACAATGAGACATTGCACCCTCCCTTCCCCTGTCTGTGTGGTTCCTCAATGTCACCCAATGAGACATTGCAATCTCCCTTCCCCTGTCTGTGTGGTTCCCTAATGTCACCCAATGAGACACCGCCCCCTCCCTTCCCGTGTCTGTGTGGTTCCCTAATGTCACCCAATGAGACATCGCCCCCTCCCTTCCCCTGTCTGTGTGGTTCCCCAATGTCACCCAATGAGACATCGCACCCTCCCTTCCCCGGTCTGTGGTTCCCTAATGTCACCCAATGAGACACCGCCCCCTCCCTTCCCCTGTCTGTGTGGTTACCTAATGTCACCCAATGAGACACTGCCCCCTCCCTTCCCCTGTCTGTGTGGTTCCCCAATGTCACCCAATGAGACATCGCCCCTTCCCTTCCCCTGTCTGTGTGGTTCCCCAATGCCACCCAATGAGACACCGCCCCCTCCCTTCCCCTGTCTGTGTGGTTACCTAATGTCACCCAATGAGACACCGCCCCCTCCCTTCCCCTGACATCGCACACTCCCTTCCCCTGTCTGTGTGTTTACCTAATGTCACCCAATGAGACACCGCCCCTCCCTTCCCCTGACATCGCACCCTCCCTTCCCCTGTCTGTGTGGTTACCTAATGTCACCCAGTGAGACACCGCCCCCTCCCTTCCCCTGTCTGTGTGGTTCCCCAATGTCACCCAATGAGACATCGACCCCTCCCTTCCCCTGTCTGTGTGGTTCCCTAATGTCACCCAATGAGACATCGCAACCTCCCTTCCCCTGTCTGTGTGGTTACCTGATGTCACCCAATGAGACACCGCCCCTCCCTTCCCCTGTCTGTGGTTCCCCAATGTCACCCAATGAGACATCGTACCATCCCTTCCCCTGTCTGTGTGGTTCCCCAATGTCACCCAATGAGACATCGCACCCTCCCTTCCCCTGTCTGTGTGGTTCCCCAATGTCACCAAATGAGACATCGCCCCCTCCCTTCCCCTGTCTGTGTGGTTCCCCAATGTCACCCAGTGAAACATCGCCTCCCCAATGTCACCCAATGAGACATCGCCCCCTCCCTTCCCCTGTCTGTGTGGTTCCCCAATGTCACCCAATGACACATTGCACCCTCCCTTCCCCTGTCTGTGCGGTTCCTCAATGTCACACAATGAGACATTGCACCCTCCCTTCCCCTGTCTGTGTGGTTCCTCAATGTCACCCAATGAGACATTGCACCCTCCCTTCCCCTGTCTGTGTGGTTCCCTAATGTCACCCAATGAGACATCGCACCCTCCCTTCCCCTGTCTGTGTGGTTCCCCAATGTCACCCAGTGAGACATCACCTCCCCAATGTCACCCAATGAGACATCGCTCCCTCCCTTCCCCTGTCTGTGTGGTTCCCCAATGTCACCCAATGAGACATTGCCCCCTCCCTTCCCCTGTCTGTGTGGTTATCTAATGTCACCCAATGAGACACCGCCCCCTCCCTTCCCCTGTCTGTGTAGTTCCCCAATGTCACCCAATGAGACACCGCCCCCTCCCTTCCCCTGTCTGTGTGGTTACCTAATGTCACCCTCTGAGACACCGCCCCCTCCATTCCCCTGTCTGTGTGGTTCCCCAATGTCTCCCAATGAGATATCGCCCCCTCCCTTCCCCTGTCTGTGTGGTTACCTAATGTCACCCAATGAGACACCACCCCCTCCCTTGCCCTGTCTGTGATTCCCCAATGTCACCCAATGAGACATCGCACCCTCCCTTCCCCTGTCTGTGCGGTTACCTAATGTCACCCAATGAGACATCGCACCCTCCCTTCCCCTGTCTGTGTGGTTCCCCAATGTCACCCAATGAGACATCGCTTCCCCAATGTCACCCAATGAGACATCGCCCTCTCCCTTCCCCTGTCTGTGTGGTTCCCCAATGTCACCCAATGAGACATCGCACCCTCCCTTCCCCCTGTCTGTGTGGTTCCCCAATGTCACCCAATGAGACATCGCCTCCCCAATGTCACCCAATGAGACATCTCACCCTCCCTTCCCCTGTCTGGGTGGTTCCCCAATGTCACCCAATGAGACATCACCCGCTCCCTTCCCCTGTCTGTGTGGTTCCCTAATGTCACCCAATAAGACATCGCCCCCTCCCTTCCCCTGTCTGTGTAGTTCCCCAATGTCACCCAATGAGACACTGCCCCCTCCCTTCCCCTGTCTGTGTGGTTACCTAATGTCACCCTCTGAGACACCGCCCCCTCCATTCCCCTGTCTGTGTGGTTCCCCAATGTCACCCAATGAGACATCGCACCCTCCCTTGC
This sequence comes from Ambystoma mexicanum, assembly GCF_040938575.1. Lineage (NCBI taxonomy): Eukaryota > Metazoa > Chordata > Amphibia > Caudata > Ambystomatidae > Ambystoma > Ambystoma mexicanum. Next base: position 1,710,302,896 of record NC_090932.1, on the reverse strand, counting down.
CCCTGTCTGTGTGGTTCCCCAATGTCACCCAATGAGACATCACACCCTCCCTTCCCCTGTCTGTGTGGTTTCCCAATGTCACCCAGTGAGACATCACACCCTCCCTTCCCCTGTCTGTGCGGTTCCCCAATGTCACCCAATGAGACATCGCCCCCTCCCTTCACCCGTCTGTGCGGTTCCCGAATGTCACCCAGTGAGACGTCGCCTCCCCAATGTCACCCAATGAGACATCGCCCCCCCTTCCCCTGTCTGTGTGGTTCCCCAATGTCACCCAATGACACATTGCACCCTCCCTTCCCCTGTCTGTCTGGTTCCCCAATGTCACCCAATGAGACATCGCCCCCTCCCTTCCCCTGTCTGTCTGGTTCCCCAATGTCACCCAATGAGACATCGCCCCCTCCCTTCCCCTGTCTGTGTGGTTCCCCAATGTCACCCAATGAGACATCACCCCCTCCCTTCCCCTGTCTGTGTGGCGGGGAGGAGATGGACAGCGCCCACCTGGGGACTTCTACATGTACCTTCTATTAGCGAGGCCTTGTAAATGCAGCAGAATTAATCATAGGATAATGTTTGCATTCAGAATCCGTTCTTTATGACTGCATTACAATCCATATAAACTACACTCTGAATGCATTCCACACACATGAATACACTTTTGTTTCTTGCTCTGAAAATCCAAATGTGAAGTGCGTCCTCTCGTTTATTGATATGTGTTGCCTGCGCCGGTGGGTTGTCTCCCACGCTGCGGGACTTTGCGCCTCGCCCCTTTCTCTTTTCCACTTTCTCCCTTGCATCTTCGAGGGAGTGATTTGCATTGCTCCACGGATCCCTGCTGCCGCATCCTAATTCCGTCTCTTGTGCCTGAAAAGAAATACATATTGGCCTCCATGGGGCAAGTCGACCCTCAAACCCAAAAAAATCAGTAAAACACAGATTTATTATTTTGGGTTTTGCAAAGCATATATATTGCCATTACATGCCACATCACATTGCTTTGCAGAAGGGTTTGGAGGAGTACATTTGTACATAGCAATTAAGCATTAGTTGGTGACCTTACAATTCACTTGAGAAGCAGGGTTTGATGCTGAAGGCTTTAGAGGCAGGAGTTGCTGCAAACTGAACAGCATATTATTATTCAGATGGTATTTAATAAGCACGGACCTGGCTTCGAGAAGCAACAGAGTGCTTTGTAGAGGTATACAACAATACAGATGAAAAACGGAGCACTTTTTAGAGGTAAGGACAGAGCATATATACAGGGGGGGTAGGATACAGAGGGTCACAGCTGTACAGGATGGCGGGAGGAGACGGTCGAACAGCGTCTAGCGAGTTATGTTTCGTGGGCGACATGGTGGCCTAGGTGTTGAGGAGGAGAGACTCCTTGTAAAAGCCTGGGGGCGAGTCTGATGCTGATGAGGTTATGGTGTATGGATAACTTGTTCTCAGAGCATCTGAGGCCTGTGCACCCTCCTGCCTCATTGGCGTAGTGTATGGATAACTTGTTCTCAGAGCATCTGAGGCCTGTTCACCCTGCTGCCTGATCGGCATGGTGTATGGATAACTTGTTCTCAGAGCATCTGAGGCCTGTGCACCCTCCTGCCTCATTGGCGTAGTGTCTGGATAACTTGTTCTCAGAGCATCTGAGGCCTGTGCACCCTCCTGCCTCATTGGCGTAGTGTATGGATAACTTGTTCTCAGAGCATCTGAGGCCTGTGCACCCTCCTGCCTCATTGGCGTAGTGTATGGATAACTTGTTCTCAGAGCATCTGAGGCCTGTGCACCCTCCTGCCTCATTGGCGTAGTGTATGGATAACGTGTTCTCAGAGCATCTGAGGCCTGTTCACCCTCCTGCCTGATCAGCATGGTGTATGGATAACTTGTTCTCAGAGCATCTGAGGCCTGTGCACCCTCCTGCCTCATTGGCGTAGTGTATGGATAACTTGTTCTCAGAGCATCTGAGGCCTGTGCACCCTCCTGCCTCATTGGCGTAGTGTATGGATAACTTGTTCTCAGAGCATCTGAGGCCTGTTCACCCTGCTGCCTGATCGGCATGGTGTATGGATAACTTGTTCTCAGAGCATCTGAGGCCTGTGCACCCTCCTGCCTCATTGGCGTAGTGTATGGATAACTTGTTCTCAGAGCATCTGAGGCCTGTTCACCCTGCTGCCTGATCGGCATGGTGTATGGATAACTTGTTCTCAGAGCATCTGAGGCCTGTGCACCCTCCTGCCTCATTGGCGTAGTGTATGGATAACTTGTTCTCAGAGCATCTGAGGCCTGTTCACCCTGCTGCCTGATCGGCATGGTGTATGGATAACTTGTTCTCAGAGCATCTGAGGCCTGTGCACCCTCCTGCCTCATTGGCGTAGTGTATGGATAACTTGTTCTCAGAGCATCTGAGGCCTGTGCACCCTCCTGCCTCATTGGCGTAGTGTATGGATAACTTGTTCTCAGAGCATCTGAGGCCTGTGCACCCTCCTGCCTCATTGGCGTAGTGTATGGATAACTTGTTCTCAGAGCATCTGAGGCCTGTGCACCCTCCTGCCTCATTGGCGTAGTGTATGGATAACTTGTTCTCAGAGCATCTGAGGCCTGTGCACCCTCCTGCCTCATTGGCGTAGTGTATGGATAACTTGTTCTCAGAGCATCTGAGGCCTGTGCACCTCCTGCCTCATTGGCGTAGTGTATGGATAACTTGTTCTCAGAGCATCTGAGGCCTGTGCACCCTCCTGCCTCATTGGCGTGGTGTATGGATAACTTGATCTCAGAGCATCTGAGGCCTGTGCACCCTCCTGCCTGATCGGCATGGTGTATGGATAACTTGTTCTCAGAGCATCTGAGGCCTGTGCACCCTCCTGCCTCATTGGCGTAGTGTATGGATAACTTGTTCTCAGAGCATCTGAGGCCTGTGCACCCTCCTGCCTCATTGGCGTAGTGTATGGATAACTTGTTCTCAGAGCATCTGAGGCCTGTGCACCCTCCTGCCTCATTGGCGTAGTGTATGGATAACTTGTTCTCAGAGCATCTGAGGCCTGTGCACCCTCCTGCCTCATTGGCGTAGTGTATGGATAACTTGTTCTCAGAGCATCTGAGGCCTGTGCACCCTCCTGCCTCATTGGCGTAGTGTATGGATAACTTGTTCTCAGAGCATCTGAGGCCTGTGCACCCTCCTGCCTCATTGGGGTAGTGTATGGATAACTTGTTCTCAGAGCATCTGAGGCCTGTGCACCCTCCTGCCTCATTGGCGTAGTGTATGGATAACTTGTTCTCAGAGCATCTGAGGCCTGTGCACCCTCCTGCCTCATTGGCGTAGTGTATGGATAACTTGTTCTCAGAGCATCTGAGGCCTGTGCACCCTCCTGCCTCATTGGCGTAGTGTATGGATAACTTGTTCGCAGAGCATCTGAGGCCTGTGCACCCTCCTGCCTCATTGGCGTAGTGTATGGATAACTTGTTCTCAGAGCATCTGAGGCCTAACTTGTTCTCAGAGCATCTGAGGCCTTTGCACCCTCCTGCCTCATTGGCGTAGTGTATGGATAACTTGTTCTCAGAGCATCTGAGGCCTGTGCACCCTGCTGCAGGGATTTCGTCCTCCTGTTTTTATTTATATGCTTATAGAGGGCCGACAGCCCGCAGGCCTCAGGGCGCTTGAACATAAAACATACAACTAAGAGCAGACTGAGACAAATAATTAGCAGACTCTCCAACACATGGAGGAACATGTATTTGAACAGATGGGTCTTGAGGAGCTTTCTAAAGGTTCTGTAGTTAGATTCAAGATGGAGGGAGTGGGGTAGTTTATTCCAATCGTGGGCTGCCCGAACTGGAAAGGCTCTGCCGGTGCCCGTCACTCAGCTGAAGGAGGGCACTTGTATCCTACCAAGAGCCTCTGACCTCAGTGGTCGATTCGGAGTGTATCTTACGATCTTTTTTTTAAGTTACGCTGGCGCCAAATCATGCAAATCTATGGACTAGAGTCAGCGATTTAAAGAGAATCCTGTATTCTGTCCTAAGCCAGTGCAGTGCTTTCCTTCCTTCGGATACATGATCTCTTTTATTAATCTCTTTTATGACGTGCACCGCGTTATTCTCCATAATCTGGCATCTCTCTATGCTTTTCTTTGAGGCCCCTAGCAACAGTGAGTTGCAATAGTCCAGGCGGCACAGTATGATAGCCCTGGCTATGGTGGCTGAATTCTTCGCACTTAAAAGTGGTTGAAGGGCTCTCAGTAGGCATAGGTAATAGGAGTTGTTTTTGTGTAAGAAAAATTCAGCTGGGCCTCTGCCCCCAAGGATGCCTCAATCATCCTCCCAAGGGTTTTAACCTGAGCAGCCACTTGGATGCAAGCGTCTTTAATATGGAATGACTCATAATCTGCTCCTAGCTTGGCTCTTGCTTGGCTCGTGCCAAAAATCATCGGCTCAGTTTTTTTACTATTTAGACACATCCAGTGACCCGCCATCTACTTTTTTACGATGCCGTATACTGCAGAGATTTTAGCACAGTCTGAGATATCTCCATCAAGCTCCAGCACCAGCTGGGTGTCGTCGGAGTAATTGGTGAAATATACTCCAACACTCTCTAGTAGATCACACAAACATTTTATGTAAAGATTAAAAAGTAAAGGAGACAAACTGGCTCCCTGTGGGATCCCAAAACCTTTGTGGGCGGCCTTGGAAAATCTTTCCCCCCAATGGACGTTTGCTTTGTGTTCCGCCAGGAATTATGTCAACCAAGCCATCCTGTAACAGAATGTAGTGGTCTATTGGCCATCGTGTGTCATTGCATGCTAAATATGTTGCACAGTGACAAAGTACATGGAATAGAGACATTGGCCCTCATTACAACACTGGCGCTAAACCATGGCGCTATTAGCACCATGGTTGGTGCCAGTGTTGTAACGGGTCTGCCATGGTTCAATGGGGAATTACCACCCCATTCCAAGGTTTGCGGGGCGGTAATTCCCCATTGAACCATGGCCCTTCCCCATTCCCATTTTAGGGTTCTATGGGAATGGGGAAGGTGCTAAGTACGGTACCGCAAATTGCGGCACCGTACTTAGCACCAAGGTCCCTTTGCGGGTCCCTACTTTAACGGCTGTTGTAGCTTTTTTGTGATAGTTTTGTTGGTACCACTATAAACGGCATTACAGTAATTAAGTCGGGATAATATTAAGGCTCTCACTAGGATCATGCAACTATCGTTAGATAAGAAGGGTTTGCCTGCTCTTATTAATTTACAGGTATAGGCTGTAGTGGAAGCTAAGGAGTTAACTTGTTTGGTGAAAGACATAGTGGAATCAAGATAGAAACCTAGTGTTTTTACTTTTCTTGAGACCTTAATGCTATTGCCATCTATGTTGAACATAGAGTAGTCCTTACCTAACTTGTTGATATTGGCCTGCGTACCAAGATGATCAGTTCAATCTTATCATCGTTCAGGCAGAGGCCATGGGAAGCCATCCATGCCTGAATAATGAGGTACACCCTATTCACCAATTCCCTATCCTTGCTGTGATCCCCAGAAAGCGGGAGGAGAATCTGTGTATCATCTGCATAATTATTGTAGGTGATACCTAGAAGGTCCAGATAATCAAATAGAGGTTTAGTGAATATGTTGTATAGGGTCGGTGAAACATAAGAGCCTTGAGGGACTCCGCATGTGATTGGTGAAGATTCGGCTGCTGCTGAGGGGGAGAAGACTCTCATTGTTCTCTCGCTCAAAAAGGATTCAATCCATTTAGTGGCATGGGTGGAGAAGTGTGCAGCAATGTCTTAAGTGTTTGCAAAGGACCTTGTGGCCCACTAGATCAAAAGCAGCTGAGAGATCAAGTAGAAGGAGGAGTGCTGTCTTACCTTGATCTCTCAGTTCGTCTATTTGGGTCTTTAAATCAATGAGGGCAGTTTCAGTTCCATGGAGTGGACGGAAACCAGATTGTCTAGCTCCCAATAAACTATGTAATTCGAGGTGTCTTTGAATTTGTGTGTAGGCAACCTTGTCTAGTATTTTCAGTAAGAAAGGTACCGTAGTGATAGGCTGATAATTGGTGGGGATGAGGGGGTCTAGAGTCTGCTTCTTGAGAAGCGGGAGCACCCAGGATTGTTTTAGATTAGCCGGGATGTTACCTGTGGCGAAGGAGGCGTTTATCAATTTGGAAATGAACGGTGAGAGGTCTCTGGCAGAATTTTTTATTAGTTGCGCTGGGCAGATGTCACCTTTGCAATTCGAGGGTTTGAGGGAGAGGATCATTTTCTCTACCTCTAAGGTGGTAGTTTTAGTGAAGGAGAATTTGTTGGTAGGGTCGTTAGTGGTGTTGTTGGGAGGCAGCTTATTTTGGAGGTTTAAGGATTCTTTTTTTAGTTGGATTTTGTTTTGCAACGTGGTAATTTTGTTTACTAAGGCAGTTTGGATATTTGTACACCAAGTCTGGTCCTTATTACAGGTGTCTGGTGTAGCAATGGGATACTCAAGTTCTTTCAAGATGGAGAAGAGATCCTTCATACTTGAGTAAGAATTTGCAATGCGATTATTATAGGAATTACGCTTTGCTAGGCAGATTTCATTTTTATAGTGCCGATAGATGTTGGTTAAATTAATTTTGTTTTCCTTAGTTGGACAGAGATTCCAGTCTGATTCGCATTTTCTTTTGGTCAGGAGCAAGGCTTTAAGTTCTGGCGTGAACCATTTGTTTAGGTGTGCCTTAGGTTTACTTGTTCGCATTTTGAGTGGGGAGACTTTGTCCATAGTGGTACGCATGATATTATTGTATTCGTCGACCAATACACTAGGGTCGAGGTTGTCTGGCAATGCATTTAAGGTTGGAAGGATCAGGGGAATAACGTTATCCACTGTGATATTCTTTTTGTTTCTTGTGGGGCAGGGTGGAGCCGCCTCTAGGGCTGGGATGAGTGGTTTAGTGGTGAGTAGGTTAAAGGACACCAGGGAGTGGTCAGCCAAGATAAGGGCGTAGTAGATGAGACTATGGCTGAGCATGGGTAGGGGTGTTAACTGTTTGGGTCAGTCCTAAGTTGTTCAGGGTATTGGCAATAGTTGCTGCATGATCATCTGCTTGATCATTGAAGCCGAGGTTAAAGTCCCCTAGTACCAGCAATTGTGAGGTAGTTTTGGTATTGCTGGACAGAAGGCTGTGCAAATCCTCCTCGAAGGTTCCAAGTGGACCCGGTGGTCTGTAAATTAGGTGAATGAATCGGGTTTGGGTATTGTTTATAGGGATTTTAGCAGTGAGAGTTTCACAAGATTGCATGGTTGTGGCAGGGGCTAAGCGTAATGATAGGTTTATTTTGGATCTGATGGCGATTCCACCTCCACGGGAGCCTTCTTGGTCCTGCCTGGATATGGTCTAACCGTCGGGAATGGCCAGCATGAGTGATGGACCTGCCGCTCTGTGTAACCAGGTCTCGGTTATAGCAATAAAGTCTAGATTGGCTTCCATAATTAGGTCCGCTAGGTCGATGGCGTGTGCCACTAGGGATCTTACATTAAGGAGAGCTCCCTTAAAGGAATGTTCTTCAGGGTCCATTTTAGTTAGGGCAGTATTAGATGGATTAGTATTTGTCTTAAGTTTGAGGGTTTGGATATTTATGTTCACTGGTAAGGAGTGAGGGGATTGGGACAATTACATATCCTAGTATGTTGGCCTTTCATCGTGCGCTTTATAGCGGGAAGGGATCTTCTAGGTGGTTCGTGAAGTTTGTTGAGTCTGGCCCGTAATTTGAGGTTTCTCTCGTGAGTTGGAGTGGGCTGCGAGGTAAAGGCTAGTTGGCCTGGTTTGGCATGGTGCCTGGGGCTAGTATGGTCAGAGTAGTTGAATGCATTAGGAATGATAGATGGGAGAGGAGGTGCAAGAACTGACTTGCTTAGGGGGACTTCAGTGTGGCACTTCTGAGTACTGAGGTCATGGAGCGCGGCCATGACCAAAATAGTATAGATATCGAGTAAGCATGACATAGTGTAGAGCTATCACTAGTGACTAACAGTGCCACATGGTGTGAGCAGACTAAGATTTCCGGCAGTCTAGGTTGCTAAATGTCGGATAATTATATGACTAAGAACAGGTAGGTAAAATGGCTAGGAACATTTACCAAGTGTGGCAGAATCTATGCAGTCTAGATACCATTCGCTAGTGGGGCACAACACTATAAAGCGTGAACAGGCACGTTAAGGTGCTAGGTGCAATTTACCAGATGTTGCAGAATCTGAACAATCTAGATGGCATTTACTGATAAGAGCACACATCTGTACAGCACAAACAGGCAGGTTGAAATGCTAAGGAACATTTTACCAAGTGTGGCAAAGTCTGATCAATCTAGATGCCATTACTAGTAGGAGCACATGTCTATATAGCAAGATCAATCACGTTAAAATGCATGTATGTTTACCAAGTGAGGCAAGAAGATACATTCTGGGTGGCATTACTATGGGACTGGTTCTGGCGATAGTTTGTATGCATTATGCAAGGCAGCGAGTGCTATGGATAGGGAGTATATTGGGACATCCGGTGTTACCAATAGTGTAATGGCGCGTTGCTAAGCATGTAAACAAATAAGGTCAATCCAGCATGATTGCGGCATGCGAGAACAGTCAAAGGTGCGTGTGCTGCGCTTCTATCTCGTGCACTGAGTGCACTGGATGAGTGACGGAGGCCGCGGGCGACCCGCGTCCTGGTTAGTGGACGATTAGAAGCTGTGCTGATCCGTGGACAGGTTGAAAATGGGCAGTGCTGGGCTGGCAGGCATATAATTGTAGTGATTGTGTTGGCTCATGGTCAATATACGAGGCACATAATGTTTACAGATAAAAATGTTAGATCGAGGCCAATACCATACTAGTAATTTGTAGAATGAGGGAGCGTACCTCAGGTGGGTCAAAGGCAGCGCAGATGCAAGAGTGACAGGCAAAGGCAAATACCGGCATAAACAGGCAAAAACAGGAAGGAGCCTTATTTCTGTGGGCCTTGCATGAGGTGGGCCGGCTACGCCTGCCGGTGCCCAATCAGGGTAGACATGTGCTTGCCAGCCAATCGGGTGGCTGTATCAGGGCCTGGATAGGCTCGGAAGGCACCCATCAGTAGCAGGCGGCCATCTTTGAAAGGATTCGGTACCTCGTGTACCTTAATGGCGCCGCAACGAAGCAGGTGCTGATTCACTTGCTTCCAGGCAGAAAGGCAGCCTGTTCCTCCCTCGCTGGAGGTAGTGCATCAAATGCTAAATTTACGTTGAAAAAGGAGCGACTGTTCCAGCGCTTACCTCAGAAAAATATTCAGGGTGCTGAGGAGGTTGTGGGGGGCACGCTATTCTATCCGGGCGGGTCCTGGTCCTGGAGCTCCTTCTCCTGGGCTCCTGGGTTGAAGGCAAGGGATGTCAGGTTTATAAATAATCAAATGGAGCCCGCAATAGAAGTATCTTAAGATGCAGTTGTAACATCACAAGCCCTCGGCTCCTTCTGTAGTCTATGGCAGAGGTGTGCTTCCTTCAGACGGGTGATGTTGCAATTAAAATGCCCTCTGTAGCGCAAAATCAAATTCCTGAGTATACCCATATTGCATTTATTCATTGATTTTCACTGATGTTAGTGCTAAAGCTCTCACATTTTTTGCACAAGGCCTCCGTATAATATAGCCTTTTATGCTTAAACCAGCCTGTAATTCTCACTTTTGCCCTGCCGTTCCTCCTTGCATCCTTCCCTTCCTCCTTGCTTCCTTCCCTCCATCTCAACCGCTTCTCCCCAAGATCCAGTGAGGTTCTCCACTGAAGGAAAATGGCCAATTTCGTGAAAGAGCTTTCCTGACATGAGTACGTTTCACCAGTTTATCTCTACTTGATTGAAAATATTTGACCTTTTCCAATTTGCCCTAATTTTATTTGGTCGTTTTGTTCCTCAAAAAGGCACGGGAGACCCCAATCACTACCCACCCCCAACTTCCTCCCACCTTAACCTATTCCGAAAAAAACAATCACAAAAATGTGGTTGAATTGAAAAGTTCAGATTTGTTTCGATCAAGTATGCTAATACCCGTTTCACCTCATATGGGATGAGCATATTCATATTGATGACAGTTGGAAGAGATTTTATGAACGAGGCTGCTTCACTAGTGCTGTCCTGTTTGGTCCAGGAAGGAGGCTGCTACTCCAGTGCTGCACTGCTAGGTCCAGGAAGGAGTCTGCAACTCTAGTCCTGTGCTGCTGGGTCCAGGGAGGAGGATGCTACTCTAGTGCTGTGCTGCTTGGTCCAGTAAGAAGGTTGCTACTCTAGTCCTGTGCTGCTGGGTCTAGGGAGGAGGATGCTACTCTAGTGCTGTGTTGCTGGATCAAGGAAGGAGGCTGCTACTCTAGAGTTGTGCTGCGGAGGCCCAGAAGGAGGCTGCTACTTTACTGCTGTGCTGCTTGGTCCGGTAAGAAGGTTGCTACTCTAGTTCTGTGCTGCTGGGTCCAGGAATTAGACTTGCCAGCCCTCTGCTATGATGCTGCATCCAGTGCTGTGTTGTTGGGTGTGGAAGGAGGATGATGTGTTTCTGGGTCCATGAAGGAGGCCGCTAGCCCAATTCTGTGATGCTAAATCAAGGAACAAGGCTGCTACCATAGTGCTGTGCTGCTGGGACTGGGATGTAGGCTGCTTCTCAAGTGCTGTGCTGCTGGGGCCCGGAAGGAGGCTGCTGCTCTAGCGCTGTGCTGCTGAGTCCAAGGCTGCTACTCTAGCGCTGTCCTTCGGGTTGTGGATCAACCAATATTTAAGGAATTCGACCAATCTCGCATGTGTCTGAATACTTTAAACGGCAGTGAGGGACCACTTACTCCACTGCCCAGTGTTCACACACCTCCATAGCAATGAGGCACTGCAGGGTCTCACTAGTGAGTGTCTACCTGCACCTGTCATTATTACACTTTGGTGCTGATATGACCACACACTTAGGCAAGCAAAATTGTTGGATTTGTCCCAGTACGGCATTTCTCTTTGGCACAAGTAGTAAGTGCAGTGAAATGAGCCACACTGGCTAGAGCAATTATGCTACCACGACTCGACTACTGCAATACACAGCTATTGGGGGGCACGCCCCGTTGCATCAACTTGGTGCAGATTGTGCAGAACAATGTTGTTTGCTTTGTACATAATCTACCTAAAAGAAAACATATCTCCTGCACTCGCAGGGAGCTGCATTGGCTTCCTATTTCAGCCAGGATACACTTCAGGACCATGACCATGATTCAGAAATGCATATCTGGCAAGGCCCCCAAATACGCGAAGGAGCTACTTACAACACACACGCCATCAAAGCCCCTTCACTCGAGCATTAAGGAACTGTTGGTAGCGCCCAGAGCCAGAAAAAGCAGGGGACTGGGAAGATCTTTCCCAGTCCTGGCTACCCAACTTTGGAACGCCATTCCCCTTAGTTTAAGGAAAGAAGCCCACCTGCCACGCTTCAAAAACCTTCTGAAGACCCACCTCTCTTCTCTGAGGTCCTGTTACGTCCTATCTTCCTCCTCCGTCCTGTGCGTTTTTGTGGCACCCTGATGCCCTCAAGCTTTCGGTGCTTGATAAATAAATCTGGAGTAAAAGCAGGTCCGCTCATCAGAGCACAACTGTGAATTTGTTATTAATCAAAAGCAATTTAATACTGTTAGACCACTTGAGTGCTTCCTAGCATTTCCTGAGCCTGCTCACAAACAGAAAATCACACACAGGGACAAAATTACTTCTGCCTCACAGGAATATAAGGATGAGTAGTGGCTAAGCTTCTTACTCAGCCCTGACCCCAATCATAAAGGGAAAAGAGGCACCATCAAGAATTATACCTCCTTCTCCTTTTGTAGTAACTTGGGCCGAGGGCAGGCGTACGTCTAAGAGTGGTGTAAATGTGAAATAGTAGTACCGATATGAGGAGGAATAAATGGCAGAGACTGTCAGAAGTAAAAACAAGACCTGGGCTGCAAAGCCAGCGGTGCGGGCTGCACTCCCAAAAACCACATAGTGGTATATAATTATATTTATGGTAGATTCAATGAAAAACCGCATATAGGTTCAAAGAAATCTAGTTTTTTAGTTTTCTTTTATTCGCAATATATCTTAAAAGATAATGGGCCTCATTACGAGTCCGGCGGTAGCCGTGCTGGTAATACCGGCAGGCTGCCGCCAGACTCGTGATGATTTACCGCCACCTGACTTGCCGGAATAACCGGGGCATTACAGCCCCGGCGGTCCGGTAAGTCAGGCGGGGCATTCCTAACTCCCCATTCCCATTTGATTCCCAGAGGACTCAATGGGGAGGACGTTGGACGGAAGCACTGGCACTGTGCGTAACAGTGCTGGTGCTTCTGTCAAAGTCTGCGGGCTGGTGCTGCCAGGGACGGCACCCACCTGCAGTCTCGTTGTATGCCGATCCGGTAACACCGTTGTACCGGACCGTCACACTTGTAATGAGGCCCAATGTCATCAGTAGTCTGCAGAAGCATATCAGCAGCCAGGGCCTATGCATTTCGGACAGTGACATCCTTCATCAGGGCCAGGGCTGTCTATTCATTAGGTCAAATAATTAGAGTTGGTAGTCCATTGCCAAATAACATTGTATGATCCACATTGTTAAAACCCAAATTCAAGTTAATTTGGTACAAAGTGCATTTAAGCATCTGTGATATAACATGATAATACCAGATGTCAACATATATTCATTTGTGTTTGCAGCCAAGATCTTGTTTTTGCTTGTATTTGTAGTGCTTGTCACGGAGGCCCCTCTTCAGTGGGTTTTCACCGCATGCAGAGTTAATACTGTAACTTCAAAACCTGAACAGAAGTGAACAGAATAAAGAGGTTGTGCACACTCACTACACCTGAGAGACTGTCAGAAGTGTCACACATGAACAGGGGCAGATCTGGTGACCCAACACTGGATTATTAGATTGGACCTCAGGGTCAGGTGAGACACACAGCCATTGGAGGTTGAAGGCAAGGCTGGAAAAAGGAAGCCTTATGTATAAAATACCCATAGGTGCAGGACAGAGTGGAATGTGTTCGGATGAGTTCAGGAGATGTGGAGGTGGATCAAGAGACGCGGTGGAGAACGGAAGGGGGAGTGAGTACAGAGATGTCTGTGGAGGAGTTGAAGGAGTGCACTGTTGGTATTGTGTATGAGATAGAGTGGTACCAAGAAGAGGGAAGGAAGTTGTGATTGTAAGAGTTTGTGGGAGGGAGTTATAGTGGAGAGGGGTACAGGAGGCAAGAGAGTGAATGAGTGAACGTGTAAATGGTGAAAAGGAGGCTGAGAGTGAGAAATGAGGCGAGAGGTGAATGGTACAGATAGATGTGCATGACAGTGAATGCTAGAGAGAGAGGAATCTAGGAGTTGAATAGAGGAAGGTGGGAGGCGAGGAAAAAGAGAGGAGCAGAGACGAAAGAGTTGGGAAGAGAGAGGAGAGAAGGGGTAGGTAGGAGGAGAGGGCCAGACAAGAGAGAGATAGGAGGAGAAAGGGGAAAGAGAGTATGATATGATATGATATGGCATTTATAACGTGCCTATACACAAGTGTTTCAAGGCGCGACAAGGCAAGGGGGGAACAAGGGAGGACAGACAACGATCCTACAAGGCCAGGTGTCATTCAGATCGTGCAAGTGCATGGGAAGGGGGGAAAGGAAAAGTGCACAGGGGGAGGGAGAGGGGAAAGTGCAGTGCATGGGAAGTGGAATAAATAAGACACATAAAACAGCCTGCTAGTGGGAAGTGCAGAAGTAAGTGCTGGTGTGGGGACTGAAGGGATACAGAAAACGGTCCCCAAGTGCAGGGGTTGCCAGGGAGGCAGTGCAGGTGGGTAATTGACGGAGCCTGGGCCAGAGACCAGAAAGGGTGGCCAGGTAACCAGTGCAATTTCAGTCAGGAATTCAGCAAGGGAGGGGAGGAGAGAAAGCAGAAGCAAAGAAGAAGGTTTTGAGGTGTTTCCGGAACCTGAGATGGCTCTCCTCAAGTTTCAGGGAGACAGGAAGGCTGTTCCAGAGAGAGTCCCCTGCCGAAGAGAGTGATCTGCCGCCAACTCGTTGCTTGGAGAAGCGACTGACCCTAAGGGAGTTGGAGGCAGATGAGCGAAGAGCTCGAGAAGGAAGATATTTAGGAAGAGAGAGTTGAAGGTATTGCGGCCCCAGACCCCAGAAGGCCTTGTGTACAATGCAGAGGGTTTTGAACTTAATCCTCGTAGTCACTGGGAGCCAGTGCAGAGATTTCAGTCCTGGAGAGATACGATCCCTGGGCTTGAGGCCAAGGACAAGTCTTGCAGTCCTGTTCTGGATAAGTTGCTGAGGGCGGAGAGTGGAAGCAGGCCGATTTAGATAGAGGCTGTTACAGTAGTCCAGCTTGGAGAGGACCTGGGCTCTGGAGACAGTGAACTTCTGGGAGAAGGAGAGGAAGGGAAGAATACCCCTAAGGAGGTGCAGCTGGTAGTGCTACTTGTTAGAGACGTCAGAGATGTGAGGGGAGAAGGAGAGTGCAGAGTTGAATATGACCCTGAGGCTTTTAGCCTTGCAGGTTGGAGTTTGAGGAGGGCCAAGAGAGGCCGGCCAGAGAGCTGCAGGGAAGGAGGGAGTGGGTGTGCCGATGAGTAGAATCTGTCTTACTGGCATTAAGGCAGAGGTCATTGGCGGCACACCATTCCTGGATGGCAGACAGACAGTCAGAGATGTGGGAAGGAGAGGAGGAGGCCGAGGGTAGCCTGAAAATGAGCTTGGTATCATCCGCATAGCACAGAAAGTTGGGACAGAGAGCGGCGATGCGGTTGGCAAGGAGTGCCAGGTATTGGTTGAACAGCCAAAGAGATAGGTTAGATCCCTGGGGGACACCACAGGTAGAGAAAAAGATGTCAGAGAGGAAGGACCCAAGTTGGATCTGGGAGGGTCGGTCGGAGAGGAAAGAAGTCAGCCACGCCAGAGCCTGACCAGTGATACCCAGGTTATCACGGAGATGGTTGAGCAGGATGGCATGGTTGACAGGTTAGAGAGCATGTCTTCACGGATGTTCAGGAGAGCAGTTTCCATGCTTCTGGCAGCTCTGAAGCCAGACTGATGGTCATGAAGGCGACCAACAGATTCAGTGTGGAGATTGAGCTGGGAGATGGCCAGTTTCTCCAGGAGCTTTCCCAGGAAGGGAGTAATGGAGATTGGGCGATAGTTAGCCGGGCAGGAGGGGTCGTAAGGAGGTGATATGATATGGCATTTACAACGCTCCTGTACACAAGTGTTTTTAGGTGTGACAAGACAAGGAGGGGGAGACGGATGGAGGTGATATGATATGGCATTTACAACGCTCCTGCACACAAGTGTTTTTAGGCGTGACAAGACAAGGAGGGGGAGACGGATGGAGGACAAAACAACAATCTTACTAGGTGTGTGTGAGAGAGAGAGAGAGAGACAGAGAGAGCGAGAGAGAGAGAGAGAGAGAGAGAGAGAGAGAGAGAGAGAGAGAGAGAGAGAGAGAGAGGAACTGACTATCTGAAACTTCATTGAAACCATCATAGTAGGAATATTAGAGTAGGGAATCTGTAGGAAGCCCCAAAAGGAATATGATAGATAAGGCCTTGGACATTTAGGCCCCCTGCTATGGAGAGGCTAGCCTAGATTGTAGGGATTGCTGAGAGATAGTTTTCACACTGACACCAGATGACAGGGAAGCTTGGGTTAGGGTGGGAAAACCCATTAGTTAAAAAGTCCTATGGGACGATATGGGAATGGGGACTTACATTTTACTGGCGTCTGACTTCTCGGGCAGCCGGACTTGTAATCTCTCGGTGGCACGGGGAAGTCAGGCGCCTGTAAAGGTTTACGAGGCAGGGTTACAGCCGGACTTGTAATGAGGCCCATTTTCATTTTGTGGAAGTGACATTTTGATTTATTTAGACAGAACATTGTTCACACAACATATATCCAGTAGGCATCCTGAATTGGTTCAGGGCAAGAGAGCCAACTCTTGAATATAAGGATTGCTTTATTGGAAATACTTATCTGAATTTTTGCACTCTATATCGGTTCAGTGGAACCAGAGAAAGGTACCCTACACATATTTGCATATGTTAGTCTGAGTGTCAGATATAGTTTGGACACAAGGGGCCTCATTACACGGTAGGCAGTAAACCATGGTGATATTAGCGCCATGGTTCATGCCGGTAATTTACCGGTACCGCCTTGGAGGAAAGGGGAATTACTACCCTATTCCAAGGTTGGGAAGGCAGTAATTCCTCCTTCCTCCATTGCCCTTCCCCATTCCCATTTTTGCCCCATAGGGCATAATGGGAATGGGGAAGGCACTAATTACCGTACCGCAAATTGCGGTACCGTAACTAGCTCCCTGGTCCCTTTTCGGGTTGGATTTTTAACGCCTGCAAAAAGCAGGCGTTAAATTCCCCAAACCGCAAAGGGACCTCATAGTAAGGCGGTAAGGATTTACCGGTATCGGTAAAATACCGGTACCGGTAAACCCTTACCGCCTACCGTGTTATGAGGCCCAAGGTAAACTTGCTTTTAGCTTTGGTTTCAAAGGTAGGGACATTCTCACTAGGATAGGGACAGATATGCAATTTTAACTCTGTGTATTTGAGGCAAACAATGAACAAACAGTAGGACACATCTTTACAACATTTTCAGCATAGGGGCAGGGTGATAAATAAAGGACAACATTATATGTTTGCAACTTATGTGGAATTTAGATTTGCAGAACACTGTGTACTAGCTCCTGTTTATCCAATCTAAATTTCGATCCCTGAGGTATGTTTTAAGCCTTTTCCTAAAGATACTGAGAGAATCTATTATTATTTATTTATTTAAATTTTTGGGAGGTCAGTTGTCAACTTATTCCAGGTCTGCGGGCTTACCGAGGAGACACATCCATCTCCCCAAGAAACAGACCTAGATGATGGAACCACTAAGAGACATTGGGCCTCACTACACGGAAGGCGGTAATGGGTAACGGCCACCGTTAACCCTTACCGCCTTACTACGAGGTCCCTTAGCGGGTTGGTGCTTTAACGCCTGCTTTTTGCAGGCGTTAAAAACCAACCCGCTAAGGGACCT
Organism: Ambystoma mexicanum; assembly: GCF_040938575.1. Classification (NCBI taxonomy): domain Eukaryota; kingdom Metazoa; phylum Chordata; class Amphibia; order Caudata; family Ambystomatidae; genus Ambystoma; species Ambystoma mexicanum. The sequence goes on along the minus strand of NC_090932.1, from coordinate 1,710,285,837 downwards.
TGGTGCTAATTACGGCACCGCAAAATTGCGGTGCCGTAATTAGCTCCTTCCCCATTCCCATTATGCCCTATGGGGCAAAAATGGGAATGGGGAAGGGCAATGGTGGAAGGGGGAATTACCGCCCCACCAACCTTGGAATAGGGCGGTAATTCCCCTTTCCACCAAGGCGGTGCCGGTAATTTACCGGCATGGTCCAGGGTGCTAATAGCACCCTGGATTACCGCCTTCCGTGTAATGAGGCCCATTGTCCGAGAGATCGAAGTGACCGAATTGGGTGATAGACTGTGATCTTTGAAGAAAGATGGGTGGGAACCAGGCCATAAGCACATTTAAAAACCAGGCAGAGGGTCTTAAACAGGACCCTCTGCTGCACCAGGAGCCAATGGAGGCTCCTATGAAACTGGCATACAGACGGTTTTCTGGGCAAAGAGAAAATGAACCTAATAGCTGAATTCTGGGCATCTCTGTATTTGGTTTTTTTTGGATGCCCATATACAGGGCATTACAGTAATCTAACTCAGTGTTAGTGCTACAACTACCGCTTTACAGTCACTCTCCGCAATAAGGGGTAGCAGAGGCTACAACAATTTAAGTTGACAGTATGATTGCAGTTCAGATTTGACTGCCAAATGCAGCCAAAGTTCTTTACTTGGAGTGCAAACTTTGCTGGCACTTCAAAAAGTGCTGGACATGAGACAGCTTGCATAATGTTAGCAAATTTCTTCTTTGAGACGAATACAATAACTTCTGTTTTCGAAGGATTTAACTGAAGTTTTTTCCAGCATCCAATTTTTAATTTTGTCTGCAAAAGATCACACTCAGTCAATTGCTTCCACTGGTTGTTTTAGCCAGATGTACATTTAGGCATAGGAATGAAATTGCAGATCAAATTGAGAGAAAATGCTCAACAATGGATGCATATAAACATTAAATAATAGTGGGGACAAAGAAGAACCCTGGGGCACAGCACACATTGCTGGTAAGGAGTCAGACAAGTGTCGACCCAGCTTAACCTGGTAGAATAGATCAGTTAAGAAGGAGATAAACCATTTCAGTCGTCAGACACTCGACAACACCATAGACTGCCTGGAAATAAGGATGGCTGCCGACAGGTCAATTATGTCCAGCATGCTACTGCCACCCTCGTTGTCAGCCCTCAAAACATTGTCCCAGATAGAAATAAGCGCTGTCTCAGTATCGTGTCTTGGAACGAATCCTGATTGGTACATCCAGAATATCGTATTTTTCTAAGAAGCTCTGTAGTTGCTTAATGACTATTTTTTTCAAGAATCTTTGCAGACCAAAGAAGGCCTGCAATTGGACGGTCATTTGCGAGCACTTTATGGTTTAAAGTACATCTTTTAGTAATGGTGTAAGGTATGATTTTATTTTTATAGGTCTACTGTACAGATCCCTGGTCTTGTGAGGTGTTTACCATGGATAGAATAGTCCCACTCAGCGCTGACGCGTGTTGTCTGGGCAGGTATGCTGGGATAGGGTCGTAGCTGAAATTGGTCGGCTTGAGTATTACCAACACGTTCAGAAACTATCTCTAGACTGACAGGCGAGCATGCAAACTGGGGCAGAGTTGATTCTGTGACTGATGTTATCTCCATTTTTGGTGTGGTGGTCTGTTGGTCATCTGTCTTGGAGTCAATTTTTGCCAGGATTACATTTATTTTATCCAGAAAAAAAGCACTGAATTCATTGTCCAGATTAAGTGACAGGTTGCACTTTTTTTGCTTCAAAAAAGCGTAATGTGAGTCTTCCAATTGAACCAATATATATGGCTTATATATGTCTTATTGGACAAAGACTGTGGAGTCTGGCACCTTGTGCTGGAATTTGGTGTATTGAAAATATATTAATTCACACTTTTAATTAGTGGATTTGGGCTGCTTAGGAGATCACTTCTTCGTTGGTGCTGTCTGGACCAATCCCTCTTATACCCATCTCTAGGAATAGGTTGATAGACCTTTTGAATACTAATATCCAGCGCAGAGTACCCCACTTGATGTTTTCTCTAAAAGGAATTTACTAGGTTAGGCATACGCCTGCTTAACAGGTTTAACAACCCTAAACTGATGGATGACGAATCATGCGAAATATACATTTAAATATTATACTCTTAGAAAAAAACTCCAGTGAGCTGATCAAGTCATATTGACATGATTATATTTTGTTGAAAACAGCACTTTGGTCAGATCCTTAATCGTCCTGGCTAAAATATGTGTAAGCAAGCTTGTGCATAAGACACGCAGAGTGATTGGGTATGCAACTTGTTTTTGACAAGGTTTAGAATGAACAAGCTTCTGCTTAAGCCACTCGTAGTGACCTGGTATGGTGGTAATCCAGAGAACAGGTAATCTTGTTCATGATGTCTATAGAAGGAGGAGGACCTCTTGTAGTTTATGTTCTTTTGCGCATTATGTGCTCTTCTCAGCCAGAGAATTGTCATTCCTGCCCTTAAGTGTCCTGCTTTGATTGATATTCAGCTTCTTTCTGTTCAGGTTGTTTGTTTTGATGTAGACAAGTATCTGATTAACATTTCCTTTTTAGAATCTGGCAGTTTTATTGATATTGATGCATTTGACTTTTTATATCTGTAGCCGTCATTTATTATTTTGGTTTCTTTTCGATAAAGGATTTAATCAGAAATATAGTGAAATTGGAATTTAAATGCCAGCTGTGGTATTTTAGTGACTCCACAACCATTACTGTAGTTCATGTGCTATTCCTGTTATCTTGTGAGGCACCTCAGATTACCTCAGCAGGCAGCAATCCAGACAACAATCTGCCTAAGCCTTAATCAAGTCTGTGTAGTTTAGTTTAATTAAACTAATGTTTGTCTCTTCAATTCTTTCCCTAAGAATCGTGAAATCGGAAGTTATTACATAATTTAAGGTGGATGTGGATCCGATCAGCAGAGCTAAGAAGAGAGAGGAAGCATTGTCGAGTCTGCTTTTGGTGAGAGAGAAACATTTCTTTGTGATTTCTTTACAGGCAAGAGCACTGCCTGCTGAAAGATTTCAATTGAATACTGTTCTATCTTGTATATCAAAAATGTACCTGGAAACATGGTAGTCCAAGACATCCTGAAGATAGCACTGCAGGTGCTTGTCGACACTGGGCAACGTTATTGAACTGTGATGATGTATAGCACAGCCTTCTGTGACGAATCTGGCAATATCCTTACTACTTTCCCTGAGGCAGCTTCCTCCTATGTGGCCAGGCGACGACAGCCGCTACCTGATCCTAACCTTGGGGGTAGCTATGTGAGACGAGGACCACCTCGGGGGAGGTAAGCCTCTGTGAAATGGTGAAAGGAAACCACACACCCCTTTTGCTTTTAGGGGTGTTCCTGTCATGATCTCTGCTTCCAAAAGGTCAGGGTTTTCCCAACTCCCTTGGAAGCAGATTCATAACCCAGGTTCCGAGTGCCAACCGGTCCCAATTGGGACCTTTTGGACCCAGTCCTGGCGCCAGTGGCACCAGGCTCATAAATATGCCCAGTCCCAGCGCTGGAAGCGCCGGGCTCATAATGCTTGGGTGGACTTACCTGCAGCAGACCATGCTGCTTACTTGCCTGCCAGTTGAGCCTCTGATCCTCTTCTGTTTGGAACTACTTTTCCTGTTGGGTGGGGCAGGAGCCACTCCCTAGGTTCAGAACACTGGAACTCTTCTGGAAAGCAGGAACTCTTTTCTTACCTAGGCGTGGCTGTGGAAGGAGACACCTAAGCACTACAGGAGGCTATTTAAACCACACCCGATGGATGAATCTTGCTTTGCATTATTCTGCATCCTCTGCAGCAGAACGCTCATCGTGTCTTCTGCATCTGATCCTGGGCCTAAGGAAAAAGGCTTACCATCCTGAATCCAGTCTTCAGCAACACCTATAAAGACAAGAAAGAACAGGTTAGCATTACGGTCTTCAGTGACAGCTCTTCACTTACCTGGGCCATCGGCTGTCACCAACGCCTCGCGCTGCATTCTGAAAGACAAAGGCTTACCTACTCTTCGTGCGCTCCGGAGGTCTTCACACTGCATTCCGGCATCTGAAAGACAAAAGCTTACCAACTCTTTGCACGCTCCGGAGGCCTTCGGCGCTGCATCCCGTATCTGAAAGACAAAACAAGGTGCGTTTAAAGACATTGGGGAACTTTAATACTCACGTGCCATTACTCCTTTCCACATCTAACCCAGTGGGTATTCCGGCACCCTGCAGCCGCTCCGAACTTGTACCTGCAAAATAAAAAGACAGTTAGAGCGCATCGTGAAGCAGGCAACAAGCGCTTACTTACGTGCTTCCAGGCACTTCTATTCATCACACGGGCTCCATCTTCAACTCACTTCAGCCCGTCATCCACCATCGCCGGAACCCTGCAAAACAAGAGACATCATTACTAAAGACTTTAAAGACATTAGAATTACTCGAAACTTACCGTTCGTGCAGTAAACGACGGACAGCAGTCCTCTGAAGTCAAGAGGCCTGTTCCCCTTATCCAGTGAAGAAACTGGTTACAGCACCCTGCCCCGAGGCAGATGGAGAGCACGGCGTTCACTTACCTAAGGTGAGAGCGTTAACCTTCGGGGTTCTACAGGAGAAGAGAAAGGGAAGAAGAGAGAGACATTCAATAACCCAGTTCATTAATCCCATATTTTCTATCTGCAGACATCTTACCCTTCGAGTCAAACATACAGTGCACAGAGGTCCAGCCCAAAGAGCCAGCGGTGTGTTACACATCACCTTTGAAGATACGGTATATGCCCAGTCAAGACCGGCGCCTCTACGGGAATCAGGTGAGCGTTACAGAATGCAAAGCCTACCACAAAACTCCCGTCCAGGCGCTATGGAAACCTCGGATACCGACCAACTAGCCCAGTTACTTGGGGAACTAAGGGCAGAAGTGCATGCAGCCCGTCAGGAAACGAACGCTCTAAGAAGGGAACTGATTATTTCCAAGGAGCGAACAGATGATCTCGCTAGACAATTGCTACAGTCACAAGCCGGACAGACCCCGTTACCCGCATCTGGGGGAAATCTTCCTTCTACATCCTCTATGAATCCAGTGCAGATCAACCTACCTGGGAATGTACCTCTGGCTCCGCCCGAACGATTTTCTGGTGACCCAAAGAGGTTTGCAGTATTTATCAATCAGTGCCGGTTGTATTTCTTATGCCGGCCAGCAGCCTTTCCAACTGATCAAGCTAAAGTAGCTTTCGTGCTTTCGTACCTTTGTGGCAATGCGGCAGACTGGTCGATCCCTCAAGATGATCCGGTCCTCCATGATTTTCAAGCTTTTCAGCTCAGTATGGAAAAACTGTTCGCAAGACATTCACAGGGGCAGGCCTTGGACAATGAGCTTCTTTCGTTGCGACAAGGTAATCAAGACCTTTTGGCTTATATTGCGTCTTTCAACAGACTGATAGTGGAAACCCAATGGCCTGAGGACAAAAGGATTACGCTGTTTTATAGAGGTCTACGTGGAGAGCTCAAAGATGTGTTAGCCCAAGTAGTGAATCCCCCACAAGATTGTTCGGACTATATAGACTTAGTCGTTCAAATAGATCACAGACTGCAGAACAGGAAGGCCGATCGTTCCAAGTTTGATGCTCGAGTATTTTCCAAACCGCCAACTCCTTCCAAAGGAGTAGACTCCGGGGAACCCATGCAAATAGGGGATCTGAAAGGTCCTCTAACACAAAAGGAGCGGGAAAGGAGAAAACAGTTGCAATTATGCCTCTATTGCGGAAACTCAGGGCACTTTCTTCGAGACTGTCCGGTGAAACCTGCTAAGAAGGCAGTAGGAGCTGCAGTTACCAAAGTTACAAACTCTGAGCAGGGAAACGACCTCGCCCGACAAGAATAGAGGTCCTCTTGCCGAGCGTGAAAACCAGTTCCGTGACCTCGCATTTCGTGATACCTATGGTCCTCATTAGCCCTGATAATCCGGATCGATTACATGCAATTGAATCTTACGTCGACAGCGGTGCCATCGGCAATTATGTGGATCATGAAATGGTTTTGAGGATGAATCTAACTCTTTGTCCCAAGGCTGTAAAGGATGTCATTACTACGGTGGATGGTACGGAGATAGCCTCCGGGCCAGTAACGCATACCACTCAAGAAGTGACGCTAATAAGTCAAGATGGACACCATGAGAAGATCGTGTTCGATGTGATCAAGGCCCCTCAGTTTCAGATTATTCTAGGAATACCTTGGTTAGAGAAACACAATCCTCTGATCGATTGGCGAGCAAGAACGGTCCAGTTTCCAGAATGTGTCTCTACTTGTCACCCTCCACCTGGTGTTGCACTGGCAGCAATGTCTTCAGAGACTCCCCAGTTACCTCCCGAATACCTAGAATACCAAGATGTTTTCTGGAAGGATCAGGCTAACTCTCTACCTCCTCATAGGTCTTATGACTGCCAGATAGACCTGATACCTGGATCTACTCCTCCTTGTAGTAGAATGTATGCCCTCACCGAGCCTGAGAACCTTCACCTTCGACAATACCTGGATCAATACCTGGCAAATGGGTTTATTCGTCCTTCCAAGTCCCCTGCTTCTTCAGCTTTGTTCTTCGTTCCAAAAAAGGAAGGAGACCTTAGAACTTGTATAGATTATCGCTCCCTGAACCAGATCACCGTTAAGAATAGATATCCGTTACCTTTGATCCCTGAACTCCTGGACCAAGTCAGAAAAGCATGCATATATACAAAGCTGGATCTTAGAGGAGCTTACCACTTGGTACGAGTAAAAGAGGGCGATGAATGGATGACGGCCTTCCGCACCAAGTATGGGCTATTTGAATATCAGGTCATGCCCTTCGGACTTTGCAATGCCCCGGCCGCATTTCAATATTTTATGAACGATGTCCTCAGAGAGCTCATAGATGTGTGCGTTGTTGTTTACATTGACGACATCCTCGTTTATTCTTCATCGGAATCTGAACATCGGAAACACGTGAAAATGGTCCTCGAAAGATTGCGTCAACACAAACTTTTCGCTAAGTTGGAAAAATGTGTTTTCAACGTGACTGAAGTTGAATTCTTGGGATTCATATTATCACCTGGCGGAGTGCGTATGGATTCAAAGAAGGTCGATGCAGTTCTCAAATGGCCATCACCATCCTCCGTAAAAGGTGTGCAAAGCATGTTAGGCTTCGCTAACTTTTACCGCAGGTTTATCCCCGAATTCTCTCGAATAGTCCAGCCCATCACTGCCTTGTTAAAGAAAAACAAACGTTTTGAATGGTCTACCGAGGCGGAACAAGCTTTCCAGGATTTGAAGACTAAATTTATCTCTGCACCAATCTTAAAACACCCTCGCCCCGAACTCCCCTACATCGTGGAAACTGATGCTTCAAGCCTTGCCATGGGGGCAGTTCTATCACAAAAGGACCCGGTAACCAATCTGTTGCATCCCGTGGCATTTTGGTCCCGCAAATTCTCGCCTCCTGAAATCAATTACACGATTACTGACAAGGAACTTCTGGCTATCAAGTCTGCCTTTAAGGCTTGGCGGCATTATCTGCTGGGGGCCCGACACACCGTTACTGTGATTACGGATCACCGAAACCTGCAATATTTGAAAACCGCAAAAGCCCAATCCTCTAGACAACTCCGTTGGGCATTATTCTTTGCCGAGTTTGACTTCATAATTACCTATCGACCTGGTACAAAAAACGGTAAAGCTGATGCCCTTTCTCGGATGGGAGTGGAAGAACACTTGATCAACCCTAAACCTGTACCAATCATTCCCGAACAAAGAATTCTGGGTGTAATCGCCACACAATCCATAGAGGAAGTTAAGGATAAAGCCAGGCAACTTGTAACTCCAGCAGACATACAGAATTGGCATCTGCAAGGAAAGGACTTTGCAGTAAAGGACAACTTATTGTATTTCCAAGAACGATTATACCTACCCAGCACAGATTTACAGAAAGAAGTAATCTCTTGTTATCACGATTCTTTAATGGAAGGACATCCCGATATAGCCAAGACCTCAGAAAAGATCAAGCGCTACTTCTAGTGGCCGTCTTGGAAAAAAGATATCAGAGACTTTATAATGTCCTGTGGAGTATGCGCCCAAAACAAGAGTCAAAAGGAAAGACCAGCAGGCCTCTTACGCCCTATTGACATCCCACCTCGCCCTTGGCATACGCTTTCTATGGACTTCATCACCGATCTACCTCCATGCTCCGGATACAATACGATTCTAGTAATCGTGGACTTATTCTCCAAGATGGCGCATTTCGTCCGCTCAAAGGCTTGCCAACAGCAGCAACTCTGGCCCGAGAATTTCTCGAAAACATCGTCCGACTGCACGGTTTTCCTTCGGTTCTAATTTCGGATCGAGGTAGTCAATTTATTTCTCATTTTTGGCGAAGTTGCTGTCGGTCGGCTCAAATTGATGTGAGACTATCGACCAGTCACCACCCTCAGACCGACGGACAAACCGAGAGGACCAATCAAACTCTGGAACAGTATTTACGCTGCATGCTGCAACAAACTGAAAAAACTTGGAAAGACATCCTTTGGATAGCCGAATATGCATACAATAACTCTGTCCATTCGGGAACTGGGAAAACCCCGTTTTTTCTTTTGTACGGCAGTCACCCTCGAACCTCGGAGTTGGATCCCCTCCAAGATCTTGAAACACCAGCAGTAGACTACCTGCATTCTACAATCACCCAAGCCTTTAAGGAAGCTGTTTCTCACCTTCAAAGGGCTAAAGAACAATACAAGAAAGGAGCAGATCAACATCGGAAGGAAGCCCCTCAATATCGAGTAGGGGATCAAGTCTGGTTATCCACCAAATATCTACCTCTAAAAGGGCCACGCACATTCAACCCAAGATACCTTGGTCCCTATTCCATCACTACCATAGTAAACCCAGTAGCGGTCAAGTTGGACTTGCCCCCGCACATGAAGATACATCCGGTCTTCCACGTCTCTCTATTAAAACCCGTGCAACCTCAAACCCGACTAACCAAATCTCCAAAACCTATCCTAGTTGATGGAGAACTCGAGTTTGAAGTCAAAAGCATTCTGGACTCCAAGATCTCCAAATCTAAACTATTTTACCTAATTGACTGGAAAGGCTACGGCCCCCAAGAGAGATCCTGGGAACCTGCTGAATATGTCCACGCTCCTCGCCTAATCAAAAGATTTCACCGAACATTTCCTGACAAGCCAAAACCCCCGGAGAAGCCCGGTTTGGGAGGGGCCTTGAGGGGGGGTACTGTCATGATCTCTGCTTCCAAAAGGTCAGGGTTTTCCCAACTCCCTTGGAAGCAGATTCATAACCCACGTTCCGAGTGCCAACCAGTCCCAATTGGAACCTTTTGGACCCAGTCCTGGCGCCAGTGGCACCAGGCTCATAAATATGCCCAGTCCCAGCGCTGGAAGCGCGGGGCTCATAATGCTTGGGTGGACTTACCTGCAGCAGACCATGCTGCTTACTTGCCTGCCAGTTGAGCCTCTGATCCTCTTCTGTTTGGAACTACTTTTCCTGTTGGGTGGGGCAGGAGCCACTCCCTAGGTTCAGAACACTGGAACTCTTCTGGAAAGCAGGAACTCTTTTCTTACCTAGGCGTGGCTGTGGAAGGAGACACCTAAGCACTACAGGAGGCTATTTAAACCACACCCGATGGATGAATCTTGCTTTGCATTATTCTGCATCCTCTGCAGCAGAACGCTCATCGTGTCTTCTGCATCTGATCCTGGGCCTAAGGAAAAAGGCTTACCATCCTGAATCCAGTCTTCAGCAACACCTATAAAGACAAGAAAGAACAGGTTAGCATTACGGTCTTCAGTGACAGCTCTTCACTTACCTGGGCCATCGGCTGTCACCAACGCCTCGCGCTGCATTCTGAAAGACAAAGGCTTACCTACTCTTCGTGCGCTCCGGAGGTCTTCACACTGCATTCCGGCATCTGAAAGACAAAAGCTTACCAACTCTTTGCACGCTCCGGAGGCCTTCGGCGCTGCATCCCGTATCTGAAAGACAAAACAAGGTGCGTTTAAAGACATTGGGGAACTTTAATACTCACGTGCCATTACTCCTTTCCACATCTAACCCAGTGGGTATTCCGGCACCCTGCAGCCGCTCCGAACTTGTACCTGCAAAATAAAAAGACAGTTAGAGCGCATCGTGAAGCAGGCAACAAGCGCTTACTTACGTGCTTCCAGGCGCTTCTATTCATCACACGGGCTCCATCTTCAACTCACTTCAGCCCGTCATCCACCATCGCCGGAACCCTGCAAAACAAGAGACATCATTACTAAAGACTTTAAAGACATTAGAATTACTCGAAACCTACAGTTCGTGCAGTAAACGACGGACAGCAGTCCTCTGAAGTCAAGAGGCCTGTTCCCCTTATCCAGTGAAGAAACTGGTTACAGCACCCTGCCCCGAGGCAGATGGAGAGCACGGCGTTCACTTACCTAAGGTGAGAGCGTTAACCTTCGGGGTTCTACAGGAGAAGAGAAAGGGAAGAAGACAGAGACATTCAATAACCCAGTTCATTAATCCCATATTTTCTATCTGCAGACATCTTACCCTTCGAGTCAAACATACAGTGCACAGAGGTCCAGCCCAAAGAGCCAGCCGTGTGTTACACATCACCTTTGAAGATACGGTATACGCCCAGTCAAGACCGGCGCCTCTACGGGAATCAGGTGAGCGTTACAGTTCCCTCCATTCCCCAAACTCTAATGGCATATTGTCATACCCTTCCCCAACCTTTTAGAGGTTCTACTTTAATTATCCCCTGGATACCAGTAGGAATTACCTCCTAGCCACTGACTTGAGGAAGAGAACAGGAGTAAGGAAAATTACTTCTGGTGAAACTCAATATTTATTTCCCCAATACCATTTCAGAGTAAGACCCATGACCACTGGCACAAGGAAGAGGAATAGTAAAGACTACTCCCAATAATTCCTCAATACTATTCAAGAGGAAAAGCCATGGACACTGACACGAGGAAGAATGTCGGAATAGTGATCATTTCTGGGACCAAGTATCAAGTGCAGCAGTCTAGTTGTTGGAGAAGAAATTGTTAAATACAAGCCAAACTCAGCTTATGGAAGTCAAGCTAGACACTGGATGGAGAAGGAGTGGGGACAGCTGCAGACATGGATCTCTGCCTGCCGGTCAGGAATGCTGCTGAATACCACGCTGAGAAAAGATGTGCTGTGGCCAACAGCAGAGAAGCTGACAAAACCCTCTGGAAGGAGGTGCCGGCAGCTGACGCAGAGAAGAGAACTGTTGTGGGAACTGGGCTCTGAAGTAGAAGTACAGTGGCAAGAGTGCGCTTGTCCGAGCGTACACCGAGCCAATTCAGCAGAGTCAACGAAGAAGAAACAATGCTGCAGGCAACCAGTAGCCCAGGGAAAGTAAAAGGGTTACCGGATTGCCAGTGTACCAATACCATTATTTGTATTTGTTTTATTTGTATAGCACAGGCCAGGCCCAAAGGCAACCGGGCGCATATCTTAGTAGAACATTACATTACAGGTAGTGGAACATTACATTACAGTAGTAGACATATCATCACAATAGTCCCAACAGGTTGTACACAGAGTATACAAATGACGATACAAATCAAGGCAACAAACAGAACGGAGCAGAACAGAGCTAGGTCCCAGATGGCCCGTCCAAAAACAGAAGAGCGGTTGTTAGTGGGATGTTGCTAGCCAAAGCTTGGCTTTGTGCTTGAATTGGTTAAAAGAAGGTAGCGTTCTGATCATGAGTGGTACAGTGTTCCAAAGCTTGGCTGCCAGGACAGGGAAGCTAGCGCCCCCAGCAGAATGAAGCTTGAATCTAGGGATCACAAGACCTTGGGTTTGTGCAGAGTATATTGAGTGAATCGCGAGGCTAGGTATGAGGGGGTGTGAGAGAACGGATCTCAACGACCGGTGGGGGGTGTCTGTACTCCCACTCCCTATATGGTGGAGGAGAGGCACAGGAGACCCCAGCCAAGATTCTCTATTCGGTAGCAATGGTCGAGCAATCAAGGCCTAGCTTCTCAGGAGGTGATGCAGGCTGGTTCTTAAGTACAGTGTATCCCCAAGCCCCCACAAAGGAATATCCACACTCTGTATTGGTTAGAACACAGTCTTTATATAATCAATAGTTAAGGTTATGTACATTCATCATGATAACTCACTTTGTACTCTGGCAAAATCTACAATGACAAATATTTACAATCCTAAAGTGGTACCACCCTAGATCTCATTGAAGTGCATGAACAATACTGTACAATGTCACACAGACCAATAGAGTGAAACCAGCAATAGAGAGAAGAGAGGGAATAAGATGTTTGAGCAAATAGGCAGAATACTGACCCCTACCACTAGGCACAATTCTGTGTGGAGATCCCCCCACCTGGGCAACCTGTAAAGAAAGATATAGCACCAGCCCAGTCCATGTATTGCTCTGCAAGTCTTATTTTCCTCTATAATGTTTTTACCCCCCCAATGTACCTGGTGGAGTCGACTAACGTCGAGGGACTCGTTTGGTCGGCGACGGGGAATCGACGGCCCTTCTTGAATGCCTTCCTTTTCAGGCGGGAGGCACGGGGCGTCGAACGTCCGTCGACAAACGAGGTGGAACGATGTCGAAGAGGCGGCAGCTTCGTCCGAGCGGTGCTCGTCGGCGTCGGGGCGTCGGCGTCCTGCAAGGCGGAGGTGTGCGGGGCACCTCGATGACAATAGTTCTGGACCGCAAAGATTGTAGAGACGGGAGCCCAGCAAGGGCGTCGAGTCGTCTGAGTCTTTGAGGTCGTTGGGTGGCGGGAAACCCACCGGCAGGTTTCTCCTCGGCGCGTTGGTCGGCCTCGACTTTCTCCGGCAGGATAAGCGGTCGACGATGCGGTCGAGAGAGTCCTTCAATTGAATGTTCTTAGGCCATGGAGCGGACGGCTCCGGTCGTCGGCGGCACAGCGTCAAGTGGTTCCCACGGCTGGGCAACACAACTTCGACGGGCCTCCAGCGGTTCCACAAACCTGCGAACCCTGGTCGACGGCAATGGACTTCGACGACGTCGATGTCCGGGTGCTTCACTTCGATCTCCTCGGCGGTCCCGTCTCGGGTCGACAGCCTTTCGAGGACCTGTCTTCCAGGGCGCTTCGGCGAAGATGGAGCGGTGCTCGATGGTCCCTCGGAGCACGGGAAGAGGGCGCCTTACCAGGTCCTCTCTCGGGTCAGCCCTCGACGAATTTAGACAGCCTTCGGATCGGTCGAAGCAAATGCCACAGCAAGTCTTCTTCTTCCAGCTGGAGGATCAGCAGTTCCAGTTACTCGTAGAGTGGAGACTCAGCTCCCTGGCTGCTGTAGGAGCACAATGGTCGCTTCTCAACCAAAGGTCCCTTCTGAACACTTTTCCAGTGGTGAGAGGTCCCCAGATATACTATCCTCTCTCTCATCCACGCTGCTGGCACACACTCAGCAGCCAATCATACTGCAGGGCATTCATGCAGTCAGTCAGCCAATCAGGCACACGGTGCGTTCAGGCCACACTCCTCCCTTCCAGACACTCACAACAAGGAATGTGGATTGGGGCAAGTACCCAGCCATGCAACACTACACACTGCATTCAGGCCAGTTTCGGGCAGGGCTGTCTCAGTCTTTGTCTCACATGCCAGAAACCAGACAACCACAACAAGGAGTGTATATTGGTCACACACTCCATTCACCCAGGTCCCACCCACAGGAGGTACCCACAACATACAGACACTGGGAAGGCTCCAGCCAGTCTAGCTGGGCCTTCACCACCATACCATACATGGAACTTCCACCCAACAGCCAGTCAGGGGGAAGGGACAGAGTCAGGGCTTCCCGGGACTTTGGGAAAACAAGACAACAGGCAATAGAAAGCAAGGGGCCACAGGGGCCATCTTGTTCCTATCAGGAATCAACTGATCCCAATGGCAGGGCCTGGGTATCCCAAAATGGAGGCTACCCAGCGCACCTGTCAAATTCAGCATGGAGCTGCCACCAGCCCATACCCTGCTCTGTGGGCCACCCACAGGTGCCCAAAAACATACACTAGGGGCACAGGGTTGTACCCCTACCCATGGGTGCCATAAGGGTATCCCATGGGTCTGTTCACCAAACCAAAAGAGAGCTGCACTGCCAGGAGTCCCACACGGACTCCGGGGCAGAAAACATAACAGAACACACGGTAAAAACAGAAAAAGGACAAGGATTCAGAGGCCCCGTCCCTCAGATGCATTTCCAGCATCACAGGGGGCCTGGTGGTAAACAAATTTTATGTGAGGGTCAGTGCTTTCAGGGAGATCCTTTGGGCGACTGAGAGCCAATTGAGGTTCTTCCTGGTTTCTGAGATGTGGGCTGATCGGGGATGTTGAGGGCTGCTCTAATGGCATTGTTTTGGGTCGTCTGAAGTTTGTTGAGATTACCCTGGTTAGTGCCTTGGTACAGTGCATTGCAGTAGTCCAATTTGGACATAACCAAGGTGTAACGCTCACCTGATTCTCGTAGAGGCGCCGGTCTTGACTGGGCGACTACCGTATCTTCAAAGGTGATGTGTAGCACCCGGTTGGCTCTTTGGGCTGGACCTCTGTGCACTGTAGGCCTGACGTGTAGAGTAAGATGTCTGCAGATAGAAAACATGGGGTTAATGAACTGGGGTTATTGGGGTGTCCCTATCTCTTTCCTCTTCTCCTCTCCTGTAGACCCCCAAAGGTTAACGCTCTCACCTTAGGTAAGTGAATGCCGAGCTCTCCATCTGCCTCGGGGCAGGGTGCTGTAACCAGTTTCTTCACTGGATAGGTAGCGCAGGCCTCTTGACTTCAGAGGACTGCTGTCCGTCGTTTACTGCACGAGCGGTAAGTTTCGAGTCATTCAAATGTCTTTAAAGTCTTTAGTAATGATGTCTCTTGTTCTGCAGGGTTCCGGCGATGGCGGATGACGGGCTGAAGTGAGTTGAAGATGGAGCCCGTGTGATGAATAGAAGCGCCTGGAAGCACGTAAGTAAGCGCTTGTTGCCTGCTTCACTATGCGCTCTAACTGTCTTTTTATTTTGCAGGTACGAGTTCGGAGCGGCTGCAGGGTGCCGGAATACCCACTGGATTAGATGTGGAAAGGAGTAATGGCACGTGAGTATTAAAGTTCCCCAATGTCTTTAAACGCACCTTGTTTTGTCTTTCAGATGCGGGATGCAGCGCCGAAGGCCTCCGGAGCGTGCGAAGAGTTGGTAAACTTTTGTCTTTCAGATGCCGGAATGCAGTGTGAAGACCTCCGGGGCGCACGAAGAGTAGGTAAGCCTTTGCCTTTCAGATGCCGGAATGCTAACCTGTTCTTTCTTGTCTTTATAGGTGTTGCTGAAGACTGGATTCAGGATGGTAAGCCTTTGCCTTTCAGATGCCGGAATGCTAACCTGTTCTTTCTTGTCTTTATAGGTGTTGCTGAAGACTGGATTCAGGATGGTAAGACTTTTTCCTTAGGCCTAGGACCGGATGCAGAAGACACGATGAGCGTTCTGCTGCAGAGGTTGCAGAATAACGCAAAGCAAGATTCATCCACCGGGTGTGGTTTAAATAGCCTCCTGTAGTGCTTAGGTGTCTCCTTCCACAGCCACGCCTAAGTAAGAAAAGAGTTCCTGGTAAGAAAAGAGTTCCTGCCTTCCAGAAGAGTTCCAGTGTTCTGAATCTAGGGAGTGGCTCCAGCCCCACCCAACAGGAAAAGTAGTTCCAAACAGAAGAGGATCAGAGGCTCAACTGGCAGGCAAGTAAGCAGCATGGTCTGCTGAAGGTAAGTCCACCCAAGCATTACGAGCCCGGCGCTTCCAGCGCTGGGACTGGGCATATTTATGAGCCTGGTGCCACTGCCGCCAGGACTGGGTCCAAAAGGTCCCAATTGGGACTGGTTGGCACTCGGAACCTGGGTTATGGATCTGCTTCCAAGGGAGTTGGGAAAACCCTGACCTTTTGGAAGCAGAGATCATGACAGTACCCCCCCTCAAGGCCCCTCCCAAACCGGGCTTCTCCTGGGGTTTTGGCTTGTCAGGAAATGTTCGGTGAAATCTTTTGATTAGGCGAGGAGCGTGGACATATTCAGCAGGTTCCCAGGATCTCTCTTGGGGGCCGTAGCCTTTCCAGTCAATTAGGTAGAATAGTTTAGATTTGGAGATCTTGGAGTCCAGAATGCTTTTGACTTCAAACTCGAGTTCTCCATCCACTAGGATAGGTTTTGGAGATTTGGTTAGTCGGGTTTGAGGTTGCACGGGTTTTAATAGAGAGACGTGGAAGACCGGATGTATCTTCATGTGCGGGGGCAAGTCCAACTTGACCGCTACTGGGTTTACTATGGTAGTGACGGAATAGGGACCAAGGTATCTTGGGTTGAATGTGCGTGGCCCTTTTAGAGATAGATATTTGGTGGATAACCAGACTTGATCCCCTACTTGATAGTGAGGGGCTTCCTTCCGATGTTGATCTGCTCCTTTCTTGTATTGTTCTTTAGCCCTTTGAAGGTGAGAAACAGCTTCCTTAAAGGCTTGGGTGATTGTAGAATGCAGGTAGTCTACTGCTGGTGTTTCAAGATCTTGGAGGGGATCCAACTCCGAGGTTGGAGGGTGACTGCCGTACAAAAGAAAAAACAGGGTTTTCCCAGTTCCCGAATGGACAGAATTATTGTAGGCATACTCGGCTATCCAAAGGATATCTTTCCAAGTTTTTTCAGTTTGTTGCAGCATGCAGCGTGAATACTGTTCCAGAGTTTGATTGGTCCTCTCGGTTTGTCCGTCGGTCTGAGGGTGGTGACTGGTCGATAGTCTCACATCAATTTGAGCCGACCGACAGCAACTTCGCCAAAAATGAGAAATAAATTGACTATCTCGATCCGAAATTAGAACCGAAGGAAAACCGTGCAGTCGGACGATGTTTTCGAGAAATTCTCGGGCCAGAGTTGCTGCTGTTGGCAAGCCTTTGAGCGGAATGAAATGCGCCATCTTGGAGAATAAGTCCACGATTACTAGAATCGTATTGTATCCGGAGCATGGAGGTAGATCGGTGATGAAGTCCATAGAAAGCGTATGCCAAGGGCGAGGTGGGATGTCAATAGGGCGTAAGAGGCCTGCTGGTCTTTCCTTTTGACTCTTGTTTTGGGCGCATACTCCACAGGACATTATAAAGTCTCTGATATCTTTTTTCCAAGACGACCACCAGAAGTAGCGCTTGATCTTTTCTGAGGTCTTGGCTATACCGGGATGACCTTCCATTAAAGAATCGTGATAACAAGAGATTACTTTTTTCTGTAAATCTGTGCTGGGTAGGTATAATCGTTCTTGGAAATACAATAAGTTGTCCTTTACTGCAAAGTCCTTTCCCTGCAGATGCCAATTCTGTATGTCTGCTGGAGTTACAAGTTGCCTGGCTTTATCCTTAACTTCCTCTATGGATTCTGTGGCGATTACACCCAGAATTCTTTGTTCGGGAATGATTGGTACAGGTTTAGGGTTGACCAAGTGTTCTTCCACTCCCATCCGAGAAAGGGCATCGGCTTTACCGTTCTTTGTACCAGGTCGATAGGTAATTATGAAGTCAAACTCGGCAAAGAATAATGCCCAACGGAGTTGTCTAGAGGATTGGGCTTTTGCGGTCTTCAAATATTGCAGGTTTCGGTGATCCGTAATCACAGTAACGGTGTGTCGGGCCCCCAGCAGATAATGCCGCCAAGCCTTAAAGGCAGACTTGATAGCCAGAAGTTCCTTGTCAGTAATCGTGTAATTGATTTCAGGAGCCGAGAATTTGCGGGACCAAAATGCCACGGGATGCAACTGATTGGTTACCGGGTCCTTTTGTGATAGAACTGCCCCCATGGCAAGGCTTGAAGCATCAGTTTCCACGATGTAGGGGAGTTCGGGGCGAGGGTGTTTTAAGATTGGTGCAGAGATAAATTTAGTCTTCAAATCCTGGAAAGCTTGTTCCGCCTCGGTAGACCATTCAAAACGTTTGTTTTTCTTTAACAAGGCAGTGATGGGCTGGACTATTCGAGAGAATTCGGGGATAAACCTGCGGTAAAAGTTAGCGAAGCCTAACATGCTTTGCACACCTTTTACGGAGGATGGTGATGGCCATTTGAGAACTGCATCGACCTTCTTTGAATCCATACGCACTCCACCAGGTGATAATATGAATCCCAGGAATTCAACTTCAGTCACGTTGAAAACACATTTTTCCAACTTAGCGAAAAGTTTGTGTTGACGCAATCTTTCGAGGACCATTTTCACGTGTTTCCGATGTTCAGATTCCGATGAAGAATAAACGAGGATGTCGTCAATGTAAACAACAACACATACATCTATGAGCTCTCTGAGGACATCGTTCATAAAATATTGAAATGCGGCCGGGGCATTGCAAAGTCCGAAGGGCATGACCTGATATTCAAATAGCCCATACTTGGTGCGGAAGGCCGTCTTCCATTCATCGCCCTCTTTTACTCGTACCAAGTGGTAAGCTCCTCTAAGATCCAGCTTTGTATATATGCATGCTTTTCTGACTTGGTCCAGGAGTTCAGGGATCAAAGGTAACGGATATCTATTCTTAACGGTGATCTGGTTCAGGGAGCGATAATCGATACAAGTTCTAAGGTCTCCTTCCTTTTTTGGAACGAAGAACAAAGCTGAAGAAGCAGGGGACTTGGAAGGACGAATAAACCCATTTGCCAGGTATTGATCCAGGTATTGTCGAAGGTGAAGGTTCTCAGGCTCGGTGAGGGCATAAATTCTACTACAAGGAGGAGTAGATCCAGGTATCAGGTCTATCTGGCAGTCATAAGACCTATGAGGAGGTAGAGAGTTAGCCTGATCCTTCCGGAAAACATCTTGGTATTCTAGGTATTCGGGAGGTAACTGGGGAGTCTCTGAAGAAATTGCGGCCAGTGCAACACCAGGTGGAGGGTGACAAGTAGAGACACATTCTGGAAACTGGACCGTTCTTGCTCGCCAATCGATCAGAGGATTGTGTTTCTCTAACCAAGGTATTCCTAGAATAATCTGAAACTGAGGGGCCTTGATCACATCGAACACGATCTTCTCATGGTGTCCATCTTGACTTACTAGCGTCACCTCTTGAGTGGTATGCGTTACTGGCCCAGAGGCAATCTCCGTACCATCCACCGTAGTAATGACATCCTTTACAGCCTTGGGACAAAGAGTTAGATTCATCCTCAAAACCATTTCATGATCCACATAATTGCCGATGGCACCGCTGTCGACATAAGCTTCAATTGCATGTAATCGATCCGGATTATCAGGGCTAATGAGGACCATAGGTATCACGAAATGCGAGGTCACGGAACTGGTTTTCACGCTCGGCAAGAGGACCTCTATTCTTGTCGGGCGAGGTCGTTTCCCTGCTCAGAGTTTGTAACTTTGGTAACTGCAGCTCCTACTGCCTTCTTGGCAGGTTTCACCGGACAGTCTCGAAGAAAGTGCCCTGAGTTTCCGCAATATAGGCATAATTGCAACTGTTTCCTCCTTTCCCGCTCCCTTTGTGTTAGAGGACCTTTCAGACCCCCTATTTGCATGGGTTCCCCGGAGTCTACTCCTTTGGAAGGAGTTGGCGGTTTGGAAAATACTCGAGCATCAAACTTGGAACGATCGGCCTTCCTGTTCTGCAGCCTGTGATCTATTTGAACGACCAAGTCTATATAATCCGAACAGTCTTGTGGGGGATTCACTACTTGGGCTAAAACGTCTTTGAGCTCTCCACGTAGACCTCTATAAAACAGCGTAATCCTTTTGTCCTCAGGCCATTGAGTTTCCACTATTAGTCTATTGAAAGATGCAATATAAGCCAAAAGGTCTTGATTACCCTGTCGCAACGAAAGAAGCTCATTGTCCAAGGCCTGCCCCTCTGAATGTCTTGCGAACAGTTTTTCCATACTAAGCTGAAAGGCTTGAAAATCATGGAGAACCGGATCATCTTGATTAACTAGAGGGATCGACCAGTCTGCCGCATTGCCACTAAGGTACGAAAGTACAAAAGCTACTTTTGCTTGATCAGTTGGAAAGGCTGCTGGCCGGCATAAGAAGTGCAACCGGCACTGATTGATAAATACTGCAAACCTCTTTGGGTCACCAGAAAATCGTTCGGGCGGAGCCAGAGGTACATTCCCAGGTAGGTTGATCTGCACTGGATTCATAGAGGATGTTGAAGGAAGATTTGCCCCTGATGCGGGTAACGGGGTCTGTCCGGCTTGTGACTGTAGCACTTGTCTAGCAAGATTGTCTGTTCTCTCCTTGGAAATAATTAGTTCCCTTCTTAGAGCATTCGTTTCCTGACGAGCTGCATGCACTTCTGCCCTTAGTTCCCCAAGTAACCGGGCTAGGGGGTCAGTATCCGAGGTTTCCATAGCGCCTGGGCGAGAGTTTTGCGGTAGGCTTTGCGTTCTGTAACGCTCACCTGATTCTCGCAGAGGCGCCGGTCTTGACTGGGCGACTACCGTATCTTCAAAGGTGATGTGTAGCACCCGGATGGCTCTTTGGGCTGGACCTCTGTGCACTGTAGGCCTGACGTGTAGAGTAAGATGTCTGCAGATAGAAAATATGGGGTTAATGAACTGGGGTTATTGGGGTGTCCCTATCTCTTTCCTCTTCTCCTCTCCTGTAGACCCCCAAAGGTTAACGCTCTCACCTTAGGTAAGTGAATGCCGAGCTCTCCATCTGCCTCGGGGCAGGGTGCTGTAACCAAAGGCCTCCGGAGCGTGCGAAGAGTTGGTAAACTTTTGTCTTTCAGATGCCGGAATGCAGTGTGAAGACCTCCGGGGCGCACGAAGAGTAGGTAAGCCTTTGCCTTTCAGATGCCGGAATGCTAACCTGTTCTTTCTTGTCTTTATAGGTGTTGCTGAAGACTGGATTCAGGATGGTAAGCCTTTGCCTTTCAGATGCCGGAATGCTAACCTGTTCTTTCTTGTCTTTATAGGTGTTGCTGAAGACTGGATTCAGGATGGTAAGCCTTTTTCCTTAGGCCCAGGACCGGATGCAGAAGACACGATGAGCGTTCTGCTGCAGAGGTTGCAGAATAACGCAAAGCAAGATTCATCCACCGGGTGTGGTTTAAATAGCCTCCTGTAGTGCTTAGGTGTCTCCTTCCACAGCCACGCCTAAGTAAGAAAAGAGTTCCTGGTAAGAAAAGAGTTCCTGCCTTCCAGAAGAGTTCCAGTGTTCTGAATCTAGGGAGTGGCTCCAGCCCCACCCAACAGGAAAAGTAGTTCCAAACAGAAGAGGATCAGAGGCTCAACTGGCAGGCAAGTAAGCAGCATGGTCTGTTGAAGGTAAGTCCACCCAAGCATTATGAGCCCGGCGCTTCCAGCGCTGGGACTGGGCATATTTATGAGCCTGGTGCCACTGGCGCCAGGACTGGGTCCAAAAGGTCCCAATTGGGACTGGTTGGCACTCGGAACCTGGGTTATGGATCTGCTTCCAAGGGAGTTGGGAAAACCCTGACCTTTTGGAAGCAGAGATCATGACACAAGGTCCTGGCCAGGGTAATGCATTTCTGTGCAGTAAGGAATGGGCGACAGGCCGAGATCAATTTGCAGGTGTATTCAGACGCAGCGACAACTGCATTGGTTTGTCTGGTGAGTGTCAAGGAGGCGTCCAGGTATATACCCAGAGTCTTGGTGTCTTTAGATACTTTAATCAGATTACCGTCAATGTTAAAGGAGCCGAACAGGGGACTCAGTTTGTTAAGTCTCTGTTGCGTGCCTAAGATGAGAAGCGCAGTCTTGTCATCGTTGAGGCACAGTTCATGCTGGGCCATCCAGGCTTGTATGACAAGGTAAATGTCATTAAGGGCTTTAGAGTCAGCAATGTAGTCACCAGTGATGGGTATGAGTATCTGGGTGTCGTCAGCGTAATTCGTGTAGGTGACACCCAGATAGTCAAGCACATCAAATAGAGGTTTGGTGAAGACATTGTAGAGGGTTGGGGAGACACAGGATCCTTGCGGGACTCCACAAGGGACTGGTGTGGGATTGGCCGATGCCGTAGGGGAGAAAACTCTCATGTGCCTGTTGTCAAGGAATGACCTAATCCAGTTGGAAGCGTTGTCAGAGAAGTGGGCCGCTGACTTCAGGTGCCGCCAAAGTATTTGGTGATTGACCAAATCAAAGGCAGCTGATAGGTCCAGTAGTAGTAGAAGGGCCATTCTACCGTTGTCTTTAAGGTCCTCAATTTGGGTTTTGAGATCAAGTAATGCTGTTTCAGTTCCGTGCTTAGGTCTGAAGCCAAATTGTCTTGAGCCGAGGAGGTTATTGGTCTCCAAGTAGTTCTGAATCTGCAGGTAAGCTGCTCTGTCAAGTATTTTGAGTAGGAACGGTACGGTGGAAATCGGTCTGTAGTTAGTTGGTGTTCCAGGGTCTAGAGTTGTTTTTTTTAGGAGAGGGATAACCCACGTGTCCTTTAAGTTGTTGGGTACCGTTCCAGTTAGGAATGAAGAGTTAATGAAGGTGGTTATAAAAGGAGCGAGATCATGTGCTGCTTCCTTAATGATAGATGCTGGGCAGGGGTCACCTTGGCAGTTAGAGGGTTTTAAATTGCGAATGATGTTTTCGTCCTCAAGGATGGTTAGTGGGGTGAAGCTAAAGGGGGTGTGAGTAAAGGAGGCCATCGGAGTATTGGAGGGTTTAGTAGGGGGGTTGGTGAGTAAGGTAGTTTGTTTGGCGTTAATTTTCAGTTGCAAGGTGGTGATTTTGTTGAGGAGAGCGTTTTGGATGTTGTTGCACTATTTACTGTCTTTAATGCAGGTGTCAGGTGCAGGGGAAGGGGATTCCAATTCTTTAAGGATTTTAAATAACTCCTTAGTGTTAGACTCCGCTTGTAAGATGCGTTGGTTGTAGGTCTCCTTTTTGGCTTGAAGAATCGTTTCCTTGTAATTGTGGGTGGTGAAGATGAGGCGATCTTTGTTAGAGTCGCATGGGTGGCTCTTCCAGAGTGATTCAGCCTTACGTTTTCTTTGCGTAAAGTTCTTTACTGTGGGGGGAACCAGGAGTTCAAGTGGGCTTTCCGTAATTTGAGCGGTGCTATATTGTCAATAGCTTTAAGCAGTGTTTGATTGAAGATATCTACTAAGACTGTGGGGTCGTTATGTTGGGACACACATTTATTCAAGATGGGAAGGATGAGAGGGAGAAGTTTATCCTTGGTGATGTCTTTTTTATTCCTTGTGGGAATGGCTGGAGCTATCGTGGGAGTAGTGAGAGGGTTGGTCGCTGGTAAGTGGAAGATGATGATGTGGTGGTCGGACCAGGCACAGGCGTGGCTGGAAGTTATGGATGTGTTGCAATTAAGGTCAGTAATCCAGTCGAGCGTCCTGCCCTTAATATGGGTGGGTTCGTCAATGCATTGTTGGAAGCCTAAATTATCTAATGTGGTAGCGACCTCAGAGGCCAAGTGATCCTTGGTGTCGAGAAGGCCCAAGTTAAGGTCACCTAGAAGCAATACCTGAGAGTTGGGTTTGGTATTGACGGTCAGGATGGCCGTGATCTCATCTATGAAAGAGCCAAGTGGTCCAGGAGGTCTATAGATAAGGTGGAGAGTAGCAGTGTTAGTTGGAGATAGGGTGAGTTTCACCGAGAGGGATTCTGCGGAACTGAGCTCAGTGTTGGGGATGATTCTGAGTGTAATGTTATTTCTGTGTATAAATGCGACTCCACCTCCTTTAGATGTAGTTTGATGGTCCGCTCTAATGATAGAGTAGCCGTTGGGGATGGCGAGGGCAAGGAGTGGGCCAGAGGCTGCGTGTAACCAAGTTTCAGTAATGGCTATGAAATCGAGGTTTTGAGTAGTGATGAGGTCGGAGATGTCCAATGCATGGGCCGTGATAGATCTAGCGTTGATGAGGGCACCCTTGAGTTCTTTGACGGAAATGGTGCTGAGGGATGGTGGTAACTTCTGTGTAGTATTGATATTATGTGTGTGCTGAATGCCAGCGGCACGAGGGGCACGAGGCAATCTGGATCCAAGTCTAAGATTCCTGACTTGGGGCGTGCACGGTTGATTGGGTGTAGGTTTGGTGGCTAAGTTTTGGAGCCATAGGACAGGGTCATTGAGGTATGGGTTACTAATGGGCATTGCGGGAAAGTGTGGGGTGGAGTGACGAGGGTCGGTCTTGGTGGTGCCAAGAGTGGGGGGACAAAGCAATGTGGCAATAATGAACCCTACAATGGTAGCAAGAATAAGGTGGCTGACAGGTGGCAGTGGCTGCATATCGTGATCCAGGTGTCCTAACCGTCTGTGCGCTGAGGTGGGAGTGCACTGGAAGGTGCGTAGAGGGGTTCTGCGCTGGGCAGAGGTGGGATCAGCCAGGAAGTGGCAGTCCAGGTATAGTTTGCTGGGTAAGTACATGTGCAGAAATGCAGTCGATGGCTCAGGAAGTAGTGGTTCAGCTAATCTGGGTTGGTAGGTACAGGTGCAAAGTGCAGTCAATGACAGGTAGAGATTCAGATAATCTGGCTAGGTAAGTACATGTGCAAAATGCAATCAATGACTCAAAGGCAGAGATTCAGCTAATCTGACTAGGTAGGTACATGTGCTGACTAGGTAGGTACATGTGCAAAATGTAATCAATGACTCAAAGGCAGAGGTTCTGCTAGTCTGGCAAGGTAAGTCAATGTGCAAAATGCAATCAATGATTCAAAGGCAGGGATTCAGCTAATCTGGCTAGGTAGGTACATGTGCAAAATGCAATCAATGGCTCAAAGGCAAAGGTTCTGCTAGTCTGGCAAGGTAAGTACATGTGCAAAAAGCAATCAATGACTCAAAGGCAGAGATTCAGCTAATCTGGCTAGGTAGGTACATGTGCAAAATGCAATCAATGACTCAAAGGCAAAGGTTCTGCTAGTCTGGCAAGGTAAGTACATGTGCAAAATGCAATCAATGACTCAAAGGCAGAGATTCAGCTAATCTGGGTAGGTAGGTACAGGTGCAAAGTGCAGTCAATGACAGGCAGAGATTCAGCTAATCTGGCTAGGTAGGTACATGTGCTGGCTAGGTAGGTTCAGGTGCAAAGTGCAGTCAATGACTCAAAGGCAGAGATTCAGCTAATCTGGCTAGGTAGGTACATGTGCAAAATGCAATCAATGACTCAAAGGCAGAGATTCAGCTAATCTGACTAGGTAGGTACATGTGCTGACTAGGTAGGTACATGTGCAAAATGTAATCAGTGACCCAAAGGCAGAGGTTCTGCTAGTCTGGCAAGGTAAATCCATGTGCAAAATGCAATCAATGATTCAAAGGCAAAGGTTCTGCTAGTATGGCAAGGTAAGTACATGTGCAAAATGCAATCAGTGACTCAAAGGCAGAGATTCAGCTATTCTGACTAGGAAGGTACATGTGCTGGATAGGTAGGTACATGTGCAAAATGTAATCAATGACTCAAAGGCAGAGGTTCAGCTAATCTGGCTAGGTGAATGCAGCAAGTAGCGAGCAGTTGGATTAACGACAAGCGCTGTGCGGATACTGAGCAAGGACAATGGTGTGCGTACATATGAGCATTTAGAGGAGGCAGTGATTCATAATGATAATAAAGAAGGTGATACTCAATTGCTGAGTGCGCTCCCAAGCAAAAAGAGGTGAGTGTCCTTAATAACCGGTCTGGGCGACAAAGGCGTCAGGCAGGGTGACTTCAACCATATTAGGTACTGCTAGGTTAGTACGACAAAGAGTCTTACCGCGTTTCTTTATAAGCGAGCAAGTTCCGTACGTGTTCTGTGGACAGAAGTGTAGCAGCAGCTGGGAAAGCGTGTGATGAGGAGGTGCTGCGGAGCAGTGTCCAGCGCCGTAGCTGACCGGTGCGGACAGGGGCAGACAGGAGGGGCCTTTGGCTCACGGGCCTTAGGCTGCTAAGGGCCGGCTTCCGCCTCCGGTCCTCGTCACTGGAGAATATGCAAAAGTGGTTGCTAGGCAACCGAGGTGAACGCTCCGAGTGTGTTCTTGGTGGCGGCCATCTTGCGGCAACGCGGCTCGTCGGATTTTCTTGCTGCTAGCGCTGGATAATGTGGGGAAGGTGCGGGCACAGCGGTGCAGGCACTGACGTGGTGGGGGCTTCTAGCACGAAGCTGGATGGCTCAATAAGGTCGGGCGGGCGGGCTGGCTGCTGTGCTTCGCTATCGGCTGCTCCTGCAGCCTGGTGCGACGCCGGCACACGGTGCTGCCTCAGGGAGGGTGACGCAGGGCTCCTGCCCATATTGTCTGAATTGCCAAGAGTTACTTATCCATTGACGGCTCTAAGCGCCAATGCACTGATCTGACACTGCACAGGAAGCCTCGTCGGAGTGTGAATTACTTGGAGGCGAAGTGAACGGAAAGTAACACAAACCAAGGGAAGCCCGTAGCTATTCAAGAATGCAATATAAATAAATGAGAAGGCGGATGGTATAGAAAACTAAACCGCTTTGTAAAACAAAGCAAGAAAGAAATTGGGAATCCATTAAAAAGATGAATGTATTTGTCAAGCAAATTGTAAATGGAGCAATAAAGTCGTATCTGAAGGAATAGGTAGCTGTGTAGTACAGTCCTGGCAGGGGAGTATATCAGGTGAAGATAAGGGTGCATGAAATAGTGTATAAACTGTTAAAAGGAAAAGCAATATTTGTATTTGTTTATTATTTGTATCGCGCACCTTACCCTGAGGTAACTGGGCGCTTGAAAACCTAAGGTTACAGACGTGGGCATACCGCTTAGAGACAGCAAGAATATTACAATAGTAAGAATAGCATCACGCCTGGGCATACCGCTGAAAGGCGGTTCTTCCTAGAACTGTGAACTTTGTGGTGAAAACCTTTTGTTTGAACATTTGTGTGGAACTTTAACCACTTTTGAAAACTTTAAGAAGACAACAAATATTACCCTTTGCACCTTTTAGAGAGAATTACAGACACAGGACTCACTTTATTTGGACATCTTGACTGTAAAGACTGGAGGGTGGTGTCTGTACTCCTGCTCTCTATATGGCAGAGGAGAGGCACAGAGGACCACAGCCAATATTCTCTATTTGGTAAAACGTGAGCGAGCAATCAATGCCTAGCTTTTAGGAGGTGATGCAGGCTGGTTCTTAAGTACAGTGTAGTCCCCTGGCACCCACAAAGGAATGACCACACACTGTATTAGGGAATACACAGTTCTTTATATAATTAAGGTTCCAGGTTATAGACACAATCACAATAACTCACTTTTGTGCTCAGTTAATCTACAATGGCAAATATATACACAGTTCGACATGGTACCACAATTACTATCAGATTTCATTAAAGTGCATAAACTGGACTTAGTTTAAATATCACACAAATCAAGTAATAAAGGGAACCAACAATAGACATAGGAGGAAAGCAGTTGGTTAGAACAATTGGCAGAATACTGGGTCCATACCGACCAGACACAGTTCTGTGTGGAGCTCCCCCACCTGGGCAACCTGTAAAAAAAGATATATCATACAAGCCCAGTCCATAAATTGTTCTCAAGAGTCTTATTTCCTCCTAAATAGTTCTACAACGCCAATGTAACTGGAATAGCAGAGTTCGACATCGGGTCGTCGACGGATCCTTCTTGAGCCTTTAAGGAGCCACGGATCGTCCAGATCCCACGAGGAAAATGGGTGCACACAGTTGTTGCGGCAGCAGCTTCGGTTCTTGCGGTCCTCCTTGATGATCAGTCGAAAACGTCCTGCAAGCTGAGGCGTGCAGTGCACCTCGACGACGAGTGTTCGTTGCTGCAGAGAGTTAATGACGAACTTGGGCCCAGCAAGGGCGTCGAGTTGTCCAGCGTCTCTGCAGTCTTCGGGTTGCCGGCAACCCACCCACAGATTCTCCTCGATCTTTGATGGCCTTGACTTTCTCTGGTAAGATGGAAGCGGTCGACGATGACGAGCAAGGGAGTCCTTGGATCAAAATGTTCTTAGGCAAAGGAGCACTGCGGCTCCGGTTGGCGATGGCGGTCGTCAACAGTGATGGACGGCTGTCCGGTGCTTCCCTTCATCCTCCTCGGCAGTCCTCTTCTCCGGTCGGCAGCCTTTCGTAGGTCTGTATACCAGGGAGCTTTGGCAAAGATCAGCTGGTGAACGATGGTCCCTCGTAGCTTGGGAAGAGGTCTCCTAGCCAGGTCCTCTCTTGGGTCAGTTCCTTGAAGGCACAGAATCTTTCAGATTAGCGAAGGACAGCAGCAGCGGTTCTTCTTCTTCCAGTGAGCTTCAAAGTTAAGCGTCAGTTTCAACTTCAGCTTCTGAACGATTTCCATCAGTGAGGGTCCCCCAGATATACAGTTGATCTCCCATTCACTCTGCCGGGTCACACTCAGGCAACCAATCATTCAGAAGGGCATTCAGGCAGTCTGTCAGCCAATCAGGCGCCCGGTGCATTCAGGCCATTCTTCTCCATCCAGACACTCACAACACAGAATGTGGATTCGGACAAGAATCCAGCCATTCAGCACTCCACACTGCATTCATACCAGTTTCGGGCAGGTCTGTCTCAGTCATTGTGTCAAACACCAGATACTAGACACCCATAACACAGAATGCGTATTCGTCACACACTCCATTCACCCAGGTCCCACCCCATGGGCGTACCCACAACATAGTCATTGGGAAGGCTCCAGCCAGTCTGGCCTGGACTTCCCCACAACTCCATATATGGAACTTCCACCCAACAGCCAATCAGGGTGAAGGGACAGAGTCAGGGCTTCCCGGGACTTTGGGAAAAGTAAGGTAACAGGCGATAGAAAGCAAGAGGCCACAGGGGCCATCTTGTTTCCTATCAGGAATCCACTGATTCCAATGACGGGGACTGGGCATCCCAAAATGGAGGATGCGCAGGGCACCTGTCAATTCAGCACAGAGCTGCGACCAGCCCGTACCCTGCTCTGTGGGCCACACACAGGTGTCCAAAAATAAATACACTATGAGTACAGGGTCATACTCCCACCCATGGGTGTCATAAGGTTATCCCAAGGGTCTGTTCACCAAACCAGATACAGGAAGAGCCGCACCGCCAGGAGTCCCACATGAACTCCTACGCAGAAAACAAGACAGAACACATGATAAAAAGCAATAAAGGACAAGGATTCAGAGGCCCTGTCCCTCTGATGCATTTCCAGCATCGCATTGACATCGACAGACTCATTAACATTTGGTTGAGGTAGGGAAATTAGATTAGGAATAATGAGGCATTTTCCAAGAATTTTTCATTTAAAAAAAAGTTTGTAGCCAGAAACATGTCTCCTCTGTGTCAGTTTCTCATCCCTGCCTCCCCGCACTTCCCAGAAGCCTTTTCTGGGGAAATGTTCTCATCCCAGGGAGCAGGGGGCACCAGAAGGTTACAATTGATAACGTGTTCAGCAGAGGTGGAGACCATTTACACCAAAAGTTTCAAAAATGGCCACCACAGGTTTCGTGGGCTCTGTCCAACACACCATCTAACGGAAGGCAGCTAAAATCAGAAGTCTTGAAACAAATTAGAATCTCAGTAAAAGGGGGGCATTGAATGCCCCCAGCAGCAGAAGAGAAACCAGGAACTTGCAAGTGACCAGGAACTCACAAGATCAAACACATCGGGTAAGCTCTGCGTGATGAATGAAACATTGATGATGAAATACAGAAGCTGAAGGAGCAGGAAAACCTCCTGTGCAGATAAATCCAAAGGGAAGGAGAAGCCACTTCACTCTTTACATGCAACCATTCAGTACCCTCCTGGCTCCACACCCACATCCAGCCATATGCACATGACATTCAGATCTACCGCAAGTTATCCTCCGTCAAAGACCTCCAAAGGCTCAATGCAGGTCTCACATTGACCCAGTCCTGATTTTCCATTGCTTACGTGAAACTCAAATACTCACCGGCAGCGTGGAGCACGTGGTAGGTGACTTGTGTCTGCAGGATACCCTTTTGGAGCTTGAGCTGACACGGAGAAGTCTTTCTATTATCCTCATTTCCTCTTGTAGGCAGACCCTTCTCTCAAATACTCACCGGCTGCGCGGTAGCGCGCTGCGTGTCCCTGGTGTGGCGGGAGCAGCCATCGGGCTGCCACCTTGGGGTGAAGTCGAGCTCTTGTACCTCAAGGGATGTCATTTTAAGGCCTGCACACCCACCAGCCAATTGAAACTACTGGAGGTCTCGCCGCCAAATTCAGTTACCCCGGCTAAGGTGAGTAATCTGCAACAAACTGACCATTGGCCCCCAAAACTCCTAACTTCATCGGATTCTCCAACCGCCTCTGTGTGATAAGCATGCAGAGAGTGTACCCGGGGCTATTACCGAAGACAACCAAGGTTCCGTTCTTGAGGTTGGAACTTTGGAAAAAAAGGGAGGAAATGTGGCAAGGGTGGCCACGGGATCAACGTGGGACTTACTTATGAATGATTACTTGCCTCTTCCTACATTGCCGGTACAAACCCAACCCCCTCCAAGCAATCTCGACTACGGGCGCAGACACCAGGTCAGCACAGAATACAACAGGAATCTTGAGCCCTGTGGCCCCAACACCTTCAAAGGCGGGGTGGATAACATACCCCCAAGTATTGGAGTATGGACTAACTGTCCAACAGACCTTTTCTCCCACAAATTAAATCCACCCTCCGACTTCGACAGCGTGCTCATCCCGTGACATTGAGCATCTTTATACACAAATTGCGAGCCATAAAAATACTGTACGAACAGGCCGCTTGATCGCAGTACCCTCCACAATCCCCCTTGTACTTGAGTCACTGTTGGGCACCCTAAAAATTCCTGGAAGACGTCTGTGTTAGGCAGAAACCTGTGCAGTTCCCTCTGGGACCACTGCAAAAGATTTAGGACTACAGGTGTTTGGCAGTAAACCCACTTGGTAGCAGTCTGTACCACACAGATTCACTTGGTAGCTGTGGCTGAGTAGTCAGACATCTCTCAAGAAGAGTATACAGAGTATTCACAATAGGTCAAGAGAACACAGTAGAACAAGTAAACACTGACCAGAGCTTGGTGTAAAAGAGATATACTTATTTATTTAAAACCACATCTAGAAAAACACACAGGCACTAATCGTAAGCATTTCAAAAACACGGTCACTAAAAGATATACATTCCCTTAAAAGAATATTAGACAAGTCTTAAGTAAAGCCCCACTTATTTTCAGACAGCGGTGAGCGCTTAACGTGATGGCACTCTAATAGTTCATTTCAAAAAGGGAGAGAAGAGCAGAGAACAAGTTGAAACAGATCCCAACACTTTTACCAGAACATAACAAACGAGGAAGGCAAAGTAAAACCGTGAAGTTAGATTTCAAGAGGCCAGATCTACTTTCAGAGGATCCAAACGAAATGTGTCCAAGGTCACACGGTTGCAGTGCACAAAAGTCTTGTAAAGGTTCAAAAGGGAGTTGGACCAAAGAAAGGGACCAGTTAGAGGGTCAAGGCGGCCAGCCCAGTCCAGAAGGTTAAGGGGTTATTATTACCTTGTAGCAATCTTTAGAAAGGGAGGCCTGGCGGACACGGTACCTTAAAGTGGTGCGAACGCTCCAGCAGGGGCAGTTGTTCCTGGCAGCCGGTGCAAGTCGGTGCTTCGTCCGGGGGAAGAGGGGATCTCGTCGTGGAGGAAGACAGGAGTCTGTTGCACTGCCAGGGAAGAAACCAGCCGCGGAGTTCCTCAGGTACAAGGAGCGGTCCGGTGATTCGCGGTTCAGTGGTGAGTGGCTATCCAGCTGCCGGGGTGCTTAGCATGGGCAGTTCGACCACAAACTGGGGTGAGGTGCGAAGAAAGGAAGGTAGACTGGTTGTGCCCACCAGTCAGGGGAAGAAGCCTCTCCAGCAGGGAGATCTTCTCTGTCATCGGGAAGTGGTGAGTCGGTTCTGCAGGGCTCCACCGGTGGTGTCGTCGTGGTAGGTCGGCTCAGCTTCTCCCTCGTTGGATTCTCTGGTCCTGTGGCGACTTCTGAAGTTCCAGTCCCCAAAGCCCTGCTTTTTATGCAGAAAACCCCCATTCACTCAGCCTAGCTGTCACTCAAACATGCTAAGTGGTGAGCTGGCCGGCTCACCACTTGGGCCAATCACACAAGAGTGCGACTTGAGTTACCAAGGTAACTCAGTCCAGGGTGCCTAAACCTCCTCCCACACTCCCTGTGGTACCCAGAGAGAGTGGCACCACTTTTGGAGGCTTCTGTGGAGAAGCCTGCCAAAAGGTGGAACAAAGGGCTCAACTTGGGTTGGAGTCACAGAAGAGAACACAAACGCCATTTTAGAATCGAGTCTTGGCAAAAAAAATACCAACCGGCGAATTAATATTAATTAAATAAACTGGCGGTATGTTCGAGGCTATGAGAATTAAATAATTAAAGGTGGTAGCCTCGAACAATGGGAAAATCCCATAGGAAAATATTTGCGGTCGAATATAAAAAGTAGTTTCCACTGCCACCAGCCAAAACTCGATCAGGGGGGATGGAGACGTGCCCCCTCGACTAACAGACCCCGGGGCAATTGAATTGCCCCGACTAGTACGTCCACAATATGATAGTTTGTACTGGTTTCTGTTAATAATTTGGGACTAGTAAAGCCAATGGTGACTTTACATGCCCTGGGAGACAGTAGTCAGTCCCAGGGTATGGAGTCTATGGTGGGGTGTCACTATGACACCCCTGTGTCACTGCACGGAGGGTGCTGTGTAACACACATAGTAAAAACACATGAGACCCTATGGAGTAAAGGACCCCATAGTCCATAAAACACATAAACAGTCAAAGGAACACCATAAATCATGTCCAAGAGTGGGAGGAAAAGAGTCTCACTCTTGGCAGGAGAAAAAAACAACTCCAGAAATCCAGCAAAGCTGCTGGGGGACTCACTAGGTTAGGAAATTCAGCCTAAACACAGAATTCTCCCTAACAGCCTGTCTGATCTATTTCAGCTTGAATGCTCCCCGATAATGGAAGGACATTTTTCTGTGTTATAACATGATTTTGCCTCGGCCTTCCTGCCGGGTGAAGCGGGTAGTGAGTCAGAGCTCCGGGCAAAAACAATTACTCCTGAATGTGTAGCATCCCATCTGATGTGGCAATGTTATGGCTGCCCTAACGAATTTTCTGGCACCCGCTTCTAAGTTATACAAGTCATTAAATGACACTATAAAAGATCAAGCCACTCTTCTGGCCATCATTCACTCAATATAATTCTATTTGCAAAATGTAGCCAATGTGGTCCATAATACACTGGAGAAAGAGGCTGGACCCTCACTGGCATGGCAGCATAGATTGTGTGACTTGGCCAGGCATGAGGAAGGGGATAAAAACTCACTAATGGCAGCCTTGTTGGAAGATTGCGGTCCTACCATAAATTCACTACAACATCCTGTAACCAGATGACAGAGTCAGGGGGCTCTTCGTGCCAGCTAGCACTCTAGGTGCATCTAGACCACAGGGGTAATAAACATGGAAGCAACTATACTGACCGCAGAATTACTCCCGGTGGGGACTCCGTTAAGAAAGTGATGAATCTCCTGAGGACCCCCAGTCGGTTAGTGATGGAAGGTTGTTGATATCCTCACAGGCCAGGGTTGTGGATAATGCCACAACGTTGGTCCACTCAGAAACATCAAATACACTGATAATGATCTCCCCAGAGCCGGAACAATTGCACTCGGGGAAGTCAAACTCCAAACCCATCCCACCGCTGCAACAACAAAAAAAATCAAAAACTTGCGGCAAGACCTAAATCCAGCAGATCAAGAGCCTTCATGAGAAATCTAGACTCCTCCTAAAAGCCAGCAGGGCACTGTAAGGAGTACAGAGTCTTGCCAAGTCCGGTCTCCCCCAGTCACAAGACCTGTGGTGCGATGTTTGCCCCCGGTCTAGAACTACCAGACAAAGGGGTTACTTTAACATTGACTGACACAGGGATACAAGATCTGTTAGAGGTAGTCAGCACTTATGAAGATGAGGGGCCATGGGAAGATCTGGAGCCCAAGATTGATAGACCCTCACCACATGAAAGTGATGTACCCCGTACTGGGAAGCGTTAAGTAGATTTCTCCCTGTTTCAGTCGAGACCAACTGGCAATATGGAGGGGAAAATAGATCTTTTCAAACATTGGAACAAAAAAGTATGCCATAAATACAAAGTGGATCATTGCAAATAATGAGTGCTCCTCTGAAGCCCCATAGAACGGCAGATAGTGCTATTAAATTGAACCAGCGAAGTAGGGAAATCTGATTATGTTGGAGCGTATACTCCCGGCAAGCGATAATCTAATCTTAAATAGGAGAAATGTTCTGAAATTGTTACATCACACACCAAAGCTGAGATATATTAATTCAGATGACATCAGGGTGGTCCAGTGTGTTAATGAAACAAGAACGGACTGGGTTATTTTACATTTGAACTCAACACTAATTAAATCTTCTACTCTAATGGAGGTCGTGCTTGACCTGTTGCCTCTGGGCTTTGAGTTAACCGATGATACTGAGGTAATGGAGAAGTGTTTGGAGAATGCTTCTTCAGCTGTTAATTGAGACCTCCCTTGGCCTGATAAAGGTTCTATGGTCATCCCTGAGATCACAGCTAAAACTAAACATGAAGGAGCTAGATACCCTCCACAATATGTGTCCTTGAAGGTAACTGTTGAGGGTGTGAAATCGACCTCCAAGTTAAGTCGGAGGGTGAAAGAGTCAGTGGGATTGTCCACTCCATTGCCGACCTACAAGATTGGTCATGGTTACCCAGTGCTCCACTAGAGCCAGGATTCTCCCTTCTTGTGTGGTTTTCGTATTGGCTGTTGGAACTCTAGATGTTTTGTCCATTTGTTGAGCAATAATGAGCCCTGTTTGGGTCTATTTGATATCTCGTGCCTACAAAAGACCTGGTTGAGGGAGAATCCCTACTGTGATGGTTTTGAGTGTTATTTAAACCCGGCTCAGAAAGAACTGACGGGCAGACCGTACTTGGGGCTCTTGACCCTCATAAAAGTAGGCAAAGGTTTTGACGTGCTGGGAAAACATAACTCCAACATTTGTGTACAATCATTGATATTGGAAAAAAATAGGATTGGGGCAGTGGTTTTCAACCTGTATTTGAACACGGCCCTATGCAATGAGGATGTTTTCATTGATTCTCTGATGCTGGATCAATCCCGTATTACATATACCAAACCGCACATAGTTTTGTGTGGTGATTTAAACATCAAACCTTTGGATGGGGAGGGAATCTTGGCCCTCAAAAATGTGTTAACAAAAAGAGCCAGGTGTTGCATCGAAGAGACCTCAATGCGTGGGCTTCTCATGTTGACTTGATTAACGAAGGGGAACTCGCCTGCTGTGTGTATGTGGGCTAGTGGGAACTATAGGGCGTGCTTAGATTAATGCTTTGTATCATTTAACATCTTATGCTCTGTGACCCAATGTGACCCAATTGATGGTGAACCCAATACTCTCTAGTGATCATGATTTATTGGATGTGATATGCGCAGGAACCTCTCCCCTCCATAAGACGTCATCGCAATTGAGTGTGGAAATCATGCAGGACTCAAGATTAGGCCTGGGGACGTCCCATCCCCACAACCAAGTTAGGCAGACATTTAGTGGGAGGCAGCCCTGAGGTAGACTATGTATGGATTTTGAAAGACTTCATGGTAAAATCCATCCCACACGATAAGGCTGAATTCCAACCCCTGCATGTATACAACAGTTTAGTGGTAGAGGTTAAGAAACCTCTCTGTGCTGATGTAAGGAAATTAAAAAGTGGAAGTTGTGAGGGCTGGGAACGCCTCATTAAAAAACGTAAAGAAAAGTTTAGGAATTGGCAGATTGAGTTGAGGAGCTTAATAGATCAGCAGTCATGTTAAAAACACTCTGTATATTTAACACTAGATCCCTATGGAATCTGATAAATAACTGTCATTTTCAATCTGCCCTGTAACTAAACTCAGTATCTGAAAGCGCTTGGATTTCACACTTCTCAAATCTTTTTGGGGGCAGTAATCTTGCCCCTGATCTAATAAGTCGGCCTCTACTTGGTGACGTGGGGGACATTGCATCTAGGATCAGGGGATTGACCTACTCCCAGGGCCTGGTCCGGACGGCCTGACCAACTTCATGCTAAAGGAGGTAAAGGAGGCTGTGGAGCCCTGGGTGGAGTCCATCTTTCTGGTCCTTAAATAGGTTATGACTACGTGTACGATTCCCGGATCTTGGAGGTCCGCCACTATAGTACCTATTTTTAAAAAGGGGAATGAGGGAGGACCCTAGAAACTACAGGCCCATAGCCCTTTTGGACATCCTGGGCAAGATATTTGCTTCACATTTTTTCAGGATTTGAATAGCTCTGCCACGAATTCGGGGCGCCTGGACACCACACAGTCTGGTTTTGTAAAGGGGTTGGGCACCAACCTAAATATCTTTCTGTTGAACCTCCTGTAGATGAACGCTATTAAGACCAAGTCAAGCTACTATTTTTCCTTCATCGATTTAGATCATGCTTTTGACAGTGTTAATAGAGAGCATCTTTGGGCTAAACTTACAGCTCGGGTTGCCCTCCTGCCCTGGTAGATGCCAATAGAGCCTTATACTCCCATACCTCAATTGAGGTGAGATTGTCAAGAAGTGGTGTTATGACTGATCAAATCAAGACATATAGGGAATTAAAACAGGGTTGTCCCTTGCCGCTGCCACTTTTTAGCTTTATGTCTCAGATCTGTTTGAGTCACAGAAGTACATCTCAGCCTACCCTCTGAAACCCCAGGGCATGCCTGTTCCATGGGCTTTGTACACAGATGATTTGGTCCTCATCGACCAAACACCAGTAGGTCTTCAACGAAGACTAACACAATTGATGTAATATACAGCATCCACAACCTCAGAGTTAACATTGGGAAGTCTAAGATCTTGATTTTAACATCAGCCAATAAAGGGTCTTCAAAAAGAAAGGAGAATAAAAAACAACCTTCCTGGTATCAGAAAGGGAAAGAGGCTACCGGAGGTCAACTCGACGACCTATCTGGGGTATTCATTAAACAGAGTGTAAGCAAGACACCCTGGTATCTAATCCTAAGGACACAAATGAAAAGACCTGCGGCACAAGGTCTGGCCCTCTACAAATGTTACATGAAATGTACAATTGTACTGGTGGTAAGCTTTTATAAACAAAGTGGTTCCTATCTTAATGTATGGGAGGGAAACTCAGCGAAACCTCTCATGGGAAGTTTGGGGGCTGCTAGAAGGGTGGTTTTGGACAGGAATATTGACCTTACCAAAGTCCTTACCAACTAGCATGATAAGATAGGAACTTGTGCTCCAATCCATGGAATCGATTGTGAGGTGGAAGTCTATTTCTTTTTTCAGGAAATGTGTCCTGTTGGTTTATCTCCCCCCCTTTGAGATTCTGAGAAATGTGCTTAGATCCCATCAGAATATTTTGGTGGAAAAATGTCAAAAAAAGTGTAAAGACTGGCTAGAGCATCTAAATGTATTGCTAGAGATCTAGTTAACAAATCCTGACAAGGTCACAACCAAATTAAAATCCCAGGATTGGATTGATACATTGGTTAGCAGACCAAAATATAAACTCTCACTAGTTCTATCTTCTGAAGAGAGCCCAATGAACCAGCTGCTGGCATATTTGTCCAAATTTCCTTCCAATGGGATCTTTTTATGAGACTGCGGTTAAACATCTTACCAACAAGTGAAGTGCAAGGAAACAGATTCCAACTCTGATATGTGGATTCTGTGGGTTGGGAAACATCACTGAGTCTTCATATCATTTGATGGTGGTTTGTGAATCTCTAACAAGGACCTAGCAGACTTTGTCAAAAGCGTAGGTTCCTTATCTGCCCAAGAGTCGTGGGAAAGGCTCCTACTTGGTGGAAATTGCAGTTTTGTCATTGCCGCCATGGAGTTTATGCAGGGAATATTGTCCCTACAGCATGGGGTGATGAAGGGTGGAGAGTAGCGGGACTGAGGGAGGTGGGGAAGCATGATGACATGGTTTTATGTGATTTGTTTGTACGTTGGTAGGTATTACCCAAATTGGTAGTTTCAAATTGACCGTATGGAACAACTGGCCGAATTTGCCCAGTACCATTTTGGTCGTTTTGAAACAACCAAGTTGGGTAATCACTACCAAATATGGGGAATGGGGGTTGCGGGGTTGTCCCCCGGACGCCATGTTTGGTAGTGATTGCCTTGCCTTTTGGGGTAGCAGGGGTGTCCCCGGCTTCCAGAGGTCCACTATTTAAAAAGAAAATAAAAGTGAAAGCGGACCCTGCAGCGTCAGATCCGATCCGCGTAGGAGGGACGGATCTGATGCCGCAGGGTTAGAAACATGCACGGACAGCAAAAAGGTAAGTAGGGAGTGGGTGGGGAGCTGTGTTTTTTTTTTTTCAATTAGGGCAATTTTGGCCACGGCAAAATTGGCTTTTCGGCCGAATTGACCACAGTCATTTTGGCCGCGAACAATTGTGCTACAGCCAAAACGTGTACATCGCTTTGATATGGCTGTAAATTGATGTAAAGTTGTTAAAGGTTTTAATAAACCATAAAACAATAAAAATAAATTAAACTCCACTGCATCAAGACTGAATTCCTACTTGTGACCAACAACACCACCAAACACTCTGACATCCAGACTTGGCTCCCACTGCAAGCACGTATCCTCTTCAAATGCTGCTGCATCACCTGCAAGGCCCTAAGCAACCTCACTGAGAATCTCAGCATCTCCGAAAGGCCTCCAATCCACCAGACATGTGCAGACTTGAACTCTCCCGGTCCAGGAAGGAAAGAACCAGGAAACCGACCTTCTCTGTTGTGAGAAACCTGAAGGTGTCTCACATACAAATTCTCAGGGGTCTGTCATCCAGGTGGTTAGGACACGGCCCTCGCTATTGGATCCAGTTCCTGGCGGTGGACTAGTGAGGGAGGATCACCTGGATGGGGGTCCCCAGGAGGTGGAAGTGGGACACTGACGGGTGAGATACAGTATCCCCCTTCTTATAACACCTTTTCCCCATCCTACGCCGTAGGATATTCAAATTCTACACCCCCCCCCCCGCAGCCCCTTTCCAACTCGTAGCACTTTTGCACATCATGAAAGACGACGGACAAACACCAGAGCCGTTTACCTGACGTGTCCCAATACAAGGGCCAGGCAAAGTCAGGCAATTGACCAGAATCACATACACCTGACGACCCTTTCCCGTTGCCCACAGGGATAAAAGTTGGAGCACGAGAGCACCGTTGACATCTGCGGCAATACACTTGGGCTATTGTTTGCTGTCTTACAATTCTTTCCACAGAGGTTTCATGGGCCTATGGTCGGA
The DNA here is from genome assembly GCF_040938575.1 of Ambystoma mexicanum. NCBI lineage: Eukaryota > Metazoa > Chordata > Amphibia > Caudata > Ambystomatidae > Ambystoma > Ambystoma mexicanum. The sequence goes on along the minus strand of NC_090932.1, from coordinate 1,710,246,538 downwards.
AAGGAGAGAAGGAGAGAAGCGACCTTGCCCATTCCAACCATAGGCCCATGAAACCTCTGGAAAGAATTGGAAGGCCGCGAACAATAGCCCAAGTGTGTTGCAGCAGAACTCAACGGTACATAAGCTGATAAGCAGGACAGAGGGAGACGCCTGTTACTCTGGTACCTGCCTTGACTCCTGTTGCAAAGAAAGCCGCGCGGTTCATCACAGCCGGTGAGTCGAGGAGAGGACCAATAAAGAAACCGAACTGTGTTGAACAAAAGTAGCAAACATTTGAAGAATGTACAAAGAACTGTTGATGTAAAAGGGGAAAGCCAGCTGCAGATGAGCCAGGCACCACGTGGGTGCTCACTCGAGAATCTCTGGGCGATTACCCGATTCTTGAAACTTCTATTACCAGAAGGCCTTGGGAATGGCGAGAAGAAGATCAAAGTGGTCATACAGGGGTCTAGTAAAATCCTCTGTACAGTTGAAAGTCTTTGACCGGCAGATGATTGTAAAGAGGGGAGGTGAATCCCATATCATAAGAAAGTAGAAGGAATTGTGAAATTGGCTAGAGGAAACCCAAAGGAGGGACAGTGATGAAGGGGGGCAAAGTCTAAAGTCCCAAAGGAACAGTGTGTTGACAAAGGTGCACCCGGCAGAGGGTTGTCCACTTTGAACTGTTTGAAAATACATTATGATTCAAGAATATAAGCAGAGGAGATTGTGTTGAAAGCCATTGTGAACCCGATCGAGGGAGGGAAACATTTGAGAAGGATCTGCCCCCGGAAAGGGGTGATCTAAGGGTGAAAAAGCATCACCCAACGTACAAGCAGAAAGGAACTTTTGTTGTTATTTTGAATGCATCAGGCCCTCAAAGGTAGGACTTTTTTACAGAGGAGGAGACTTGGCCATCCAAGATCCTGATAGCTGAAAACTGAATTGTCGTCTTGTGCTGGGAAAGCTCGAGTACGTGCTTTGCTCCAGAGTCCCCCCTTGTCCTGTGGACAAAATGAGGGGAAGGGAGAACCCCGGCTACTGCATCATGACTGATCATTTGTGAACACTTCTTCATTTCTCATGAGCCCGGTCACACGCTCTTTTGTATTTAGCGTAAGGATTAGTAATAGGTTTCTTAGTATAGGCCTTTTTTATTCGACAAGACGCCACTAGGACAGCCTTATTTTTGTTTGATGGTCGAAGCTTGCTCCCACCTTAGATTTGGGCTAAAATTAGGTGTTTTTCCAACCTACCTATACAGTTTAATAAACACACTTGAACTGTGATCACTTTTGTCTGTCTATTCTTGATCCCATGCAATCCTTACAACGCCTATGTGCCAATACTCTGGACTCTGGAATCTCCTCTGTGTCCATACTAGACTCGCCCCCTAGCTTTCATGAAGGAGCTCGAGGCCCTCCTCATGTAGGTCCACATACCCCCCACTCCCCACCTTTCCTTAGACTGGGTGATCTGCTCCCCCTGTTTCCTCCTCCCTCCCGCATAGTTAGCCCCCCGTTCCCTTGTATATCTACGTCCCTCATTGTATCCTTCCCCATAGGATGTGTAAAGCGCTCTGTTACTTCTAGGGCTTTGCTCAATGTGTGCCATATTAATAATGCATATAATAATTATACTGATAAGGCAAGACACACAAAAAGAATCTGTGAAACCTTGATGAAACTTTACTGAGCTAAGAGTCTGGTAACGGTTGAGATGCCTGAGCGTATTGCCTATGGGTGACCATCCCGTCCATGACAACTGTCCCCTGGATCCTGCTAGACCATCATCATACCTGAATAGAGAAGCGCTGAGACCTGAACCTAAGCAGCATTCACCATTGACGTGCCCAAGCCCTTTGCCCAGAGGTGACCAGCCCGTCCATGACAACTGTCCCCTGGATCCTGCTAGACCATCACCATACCTTAGGAGAGATGTGCTAAGGCCTGAACCTGAGCAGTGTTTCCCTTTGACATACCTAAGTCCATTGGCTAGAGGTGCAAATCCCACCAATAGAAATGATCCCCAAGATCCATGTAGAACCTTGCTATAACTTAGGGAGGGACGTTCTGAATCCCAAACCTGAGCAGTGTTTCCCTTTGAGATGCCTGAGCCCATTGGCCAGAGGGGATCCCTACCAATGCCGCCTAGATCCCTATAGAACATCACCATACTGTAGCGAGCTAGAAGTGTGGAGTCCTGAACCTAAGCAGCATTCCCCCTTGAAATGGCCGAGTCCATTGCCCAGAGGTGACCAGCCTCTCCATGACAACTGCCCCCTAGATCCCGGGAGACCATCACCATACCATAGCGAGCTAGAAGTGTGGATCCTGAACCTAAGCAGCATTCCGCCTTGAAATGCCCGAGTTCATTGGCCAGAGGTGTCCACCCGCCAATCACAATGGTTGTGAACAAATAATGGAAGATCACAGATGCCTACCTACAGGCATAAGGATGTGTTACAATGAGTTCTTCCAACACTAAGTAACACGGGAATAGTGGTTGAGGGATAGGGAAAAGGGTAAACAGCAGGAGTTCGTAGGAAAATAATCACAGGTATCACATAGACGCAGTTCAAAGGCTTTCCAGAACTATAATGAGGGAAGGCTAAATCTTAGTCCTCTAAGAACAATACAGGACAGATCTAATGCAAGTCGTGGGCAAGCTTGAATACTAGAGGCTGCACACCAGGAAATCACAATGCAGTTATCAGAAAGAGGCGTTGGGGCTGATCCGGCAGAATGGAGAGACCAGTGTTCCAAGAAGTCAGACATTAACCATTAACACCGGGAGCAAGTGGGACACCCAGTTGGTCCGAGCCAGTAACTGGAAACAAGTACACACAACATGTAATTCTGAGAACCTTATCTCTTTGAGGAGTGGTCAGGCCAAAACCTCCTTTTAATTCTGTATCCCAAGTGCTTTCTGTGCATGTGAGGTGTAAGTGTGACCATACCCTGGTCTGGAAACTGCATGAATAGAACAGGTTCACTACTCTTGGAAATGTGCCGTTGCTGAATCCGAAGTGCCACAGAAGATGCTAGTGAGTTTTGGCAAGGGTAACTGTCAACCCTGGGAGTACAACGCGTGTGAGTCGCTTTCCACCTCTCTGCCCCAGCTGCTCTACCCTTCCTAGCTGGATTGGTCTTGTGAAGTACTAGTGGGGCAGTGCCAGTTAGGGTGGGATTGGTCTTGTGAAGTACTTGTGGGGCAGTGCCAATCAGGGTGGGATTGGTCTTGTGAAGTACTAGTGGGGCAGTGCCAGTTAGGGTGGGATTGGTCTTGTGAAGTAGTAGTGGGGCAGTGCCGGTTAGGGTGGACTTGGTGTTGTGAAGTACTTGTGGTGCAGCGCCGGTTAGGGTGGGATTGGTGTTGTGAAGTACTAGTGGGGCAGTGCCAGTTAGGGTGGGATTGGTGTTGTGAAGTACTTGTGGTGCAGTGCTGGTTAGGGTGGGGTTGGTCTTGTGAAGTACTAGTGGGGCAGTGCCGGTTGGGCTGGGGTTGGTCTTGTGAAGTACTTGTGGTGCAGTGCCGGTTAGGGTGGGATTGGTGTTGTGAAGTACTAGTGGGGCAGTGCCAGTTAGGGTGGGGTTGGTCTTGTGAAGTAGTAGTGGGGCAGTGCCGGTTAGGGTGGGCTTGGTCTTGTGAAGTACTAATGGGGCATTGCCGGTTAGGTTGGGCTTGGTCTTGTGAAGTACTAATGGGGCAGTGCCGGTTAGGGTGGGATTGGTCTTGTGAAGTACTAGTGGGGCAGTGCCAGTTAGGGTGGGATTTGTAGTTGAATGGTCTGTGTTTAGATTTAGGAAATAGTTAATTTAGACTGTTTAGAAATGTTAACCTTCACGTTTCCAGAGTTTTCACACTTTACCTTTTATGACCAGACATCATTTACATATATACATAAATTATAATTGTTCTTTTATAACGCGCTTAATACCGGAAGCGCGAGACCGGGATTCAAACCTATGTTGCTGTGCGTTGTCTTGCTTCCTCGACAAACGCGTTGCCCCTGAGCTAGCAGGCACCATGTATTAGATGTCAGCAATCATGAGCCGCTGACACCTGACCTGACGCCTCTCTTGATGGCCGAGCCCCGTTTTCTGGAAGTCAGGGTGCCCTGCTGAAAACGCCTCTTGACCTTGATTCGCACCTGCTTTCTTTTCATTCATTACCGACCAGTTCCTGGCATGTGTTTTATGCACCTCTACTCAGCTCCTCGCTCTCACTGGACATCTGCAGACTGTGACTTCCAGGCGCTACACTCTCCCTCCATCCTTGCCCCACTTTACTCCACTACTCACGGCAACATTCGTCTTGGTGGAAGCTGGTGCTACGTTAGGGCAGCTGTGGTGGGCATTGCCAAAACTAAACAAACAACTACAACACGACTATGACACGCACACACACGATCGCACATACATGCTAATTAGTTGGCTGGTCAGTCTGCAATAGGAACGTGTTTTTTATTTTCTGGCTTACTGCGGTAAAATATATAAGTTTAAAATATATTAGTTTTGGAAAAATATTTTAAAAAGTCAAATTCTTTATTGGTTGCAGTCAACATAGTGTCAGTGGAAAAGGCCACTTTTGACTTCCTGAAAAAAACAGAACTTGTGTGGCAACAGATTGTGCGCTCTAAGGTTATGCGTGTACAATGTAGCCCTTCTTCCAAACACTGAGAATACAACATGTTAAATTAAGTTACAGAAGCATTCCTCCCCGCAAGAGTTTCTCATGCTGGGGATGCAATGTTTCAATGTCACTGTCTGCACCCCACTTGCAAATAAACAAAGTATCTACATGGCCTACCAAATGTTTCCTTATGCAATCATCACTTGCTGATTTAGAGGCTTGAACTAACCCCCTATAAGCCCAAAGTAGCCCCAGATGCATTCAGGTATAGCCCCCAAATCACAGCTTTACCCCAATCACAAGACACAAGGGAAGAACCTTCCTAAGATTACAAACTGGGGTGGGAAAAAGACCACGTCAAAGCACACAACTCTCGGTAATTAGCCTGTGTGATTAGTGGCACTTATGGCAAGGGGTTGGAAAGTGGTATAAGGTGAGAAAGGGATGGAGTTGGATGAACTAGAAGCAAGAATGGCAGAAGGAACAAGAGGGTGGGTGGTATCATTGAATGGGAGGGTTTATCAGGAGCAAGTGGTACCATCAGGAGTGGTGATTGCACCAGGCGAGGTGGTAAGACCAGGATACTCAGGAGGATGTGTGAACATCAGAAGTGGTGATTGCACCAGGGGAGGTGGTAAGACCAGGATAGTCAGGAGGATGTGTGAACATCAGAAGTAGTGATTGCACCAGGGGAGGTGGTAAGACCAGTATAGTCAGGAGGATGTGGTACCATCAGGAGTGGTGATTGCACCTGGGGAGGTGGTAAGACCAGGATACTCAGGAGGATGTGTGAACATCAGAAGTGGTGATTGCACCAGGGGAGGTGGTAAGACCAGGATAGTCAGGAGGATGTGTGAACATCAGAAGTAGTGATTGCACCAGGGGAGGTGGTAAGACCAGTATAGTCAGGAGGATGTGGTACCATCAGGAGTGGTGATTGCACCTGGGGAGGTGGTAAGACCAGGATACTCAGGAGGATGTGTGAACATCAGAAGTGGTGATTGCACCAGGGGAGGTGGTAAGACCAGGATAGTCAGGAGGATGTGTGAACATCAGAAGTAGTGATTGCACCAGGGGAGGTGGTAAGACCAGTATAGTCAGGAGGATGTGGTACCATCAGGAGTGGTGATTGCACCTGGGGAGGTGGTAAGACCAGGATACTCAGGAGGATGTGTGAACATCAGAAGTGGTGATTGCACCAGGGGAGGTGGTAAGACCAGGATAGTCAGGAGGATGTGTGAACATCAGAAGTAGTGATTGCACCAGGGGAGGTGGTAAGACCAGGATACTCAGGAAGATGTGTGAACATCAGAAGTGGTGATTGCACCAGGGGAGGTGGTAAGACCAGTATAGTCAGGAGGATGTGGTACCATCAGGAGTGGTGATTGCACCTGGGGAGGTGGTAAGACCAGGATACTCAGGAAGATGTGTGAACATCAGAAGTGGTGATTGCACCAGGGGAGGTGGTAAGACCAGGATAGTCAGGAGGATGTGGTACCATCAGGAGTGGTGATTGCACCAGGTGAGGTGGTAAGACCAGGATACTCAGGAGGATGTGTGAACATCAGAAGTGGTGATTGCACCAGGGGAGGTGGTAAGACCAGGATACTCAGGGGGATGTGTGAACATCAGAAGTGGTGATTGCACCAGGGGAGATGGTAAGGCCAGGATACTCAGGAGGATGTGGTACCATCAGGAGTGGTGATTGCACCAGGGGAGGTGGTAAGACCAGGATACATACTCAGGAAGATGTGTGAACATCAGAAGTGGTGATTGCACCAGGGGAGGTGGTAAGACCAGGATACTCAGGAGGGTGTGTGAACATCAGAAGTGGTGATTGCACCAGGGGAGGTGGTAAGACCAGGATACTCAGGAGGATGTGGTACCATCAGGAGTGGGGATTGCACCAGGGGAGGTGGTAAGACCAGGATACTCAGGAGGATGTGTGAACATCAGAAGTGGTGATTGCACCAGGGGAGGTGGTAAGACCATTATAGTCAGGAGGATGTGGTACCATCAGGAGTGGTGATTGCACCAGGGGAGGTGGTAAGACCAGGATACTCAGGAGGATGTGTGAACATCAGAAGTGGTGATTGCACCAGGGGAGGTGGTAAGACCAGGATACTCAGGGGGATGTGTGAACATCAGAAGTGGTGATTGCACCAGGGGGGGGTGGTAAAACCAGGATACTCAGGAGGATGTGGTACCATCAGGAGTGGTGATTGCACCAGGGGAGGTGGTAAGACCAGGATTAGGTGGTAGTCAGGAGTATGTGGTACCATCAGGAGTGGTGATTGCACCAGGGGAGGCGATAAGACCAGTATAGTCAGAAGGATGTGGTACCATCAGGAGTGGTGATTGCACCAGGGGAGGTGGTAAGATCAGGATACTCAGGAGGATGTGTGAACATCAGAAGTGGTGATTGCACCAGGGGAGGTGGTAAGACCAGGATACTCAGGAGGATGTGTGAACATCAGAAGTGGTGATTGCACCAGGGGAGGTGGTAAGACCAGGATACTCAGGAGGATGTGTGAACATCAGAAGTGGTGATTGCACCAGGGGAGGTGGTAAGACCAGTATAGTCAGGAGGATGTGGTACCATCAGGAGTGGTGATTGCACCGGGGGAGGTGGTAAGACCAGGATTAGGTGGTAGTCAGGAGGATGTGGTACCATCAGGAGTGGTGATTGCACCGGGGGAGGTGCTCAAACCAGGATTAGGTGGTAGTCAGGAGGATGTGGTACCATCAGGAGTGGTGATTGCACCGGGGGAGGTGGTAGGACCAGGATTAGGTGGTAGTCAGGAGGATGTGGTACCATCAGGAGTGGTGATTGCACCAGGGGAGGTGGTAAGACCAGGATACTCAGGGGGATGTGTGTACATCAGGAGTGGTGATTGCACCAGGGGAGGTGGTAAGACCAGGATACCCTGGAGGATGTGTGAACATCAGAAGTGGTGATTGCACCAGGAGAGGTGGTAAGACCAGTATAGTGAGGAGGATGTGGTACCATCAGGAGTGGTGATTGCACCGGGGGAGGTGGTAAGACCAGGATTAGGTGGTAGTCAGGAGGATGTGGTACCATCAGGAGTGGTGATTGCACCGGGGGAGGTGGTAAAACCAGGATTAGGTGGTAGTCAGGAGGATGTGGTACCATCAGGAGTGGTGATTGCACCAGGGGAGGTGGTAAGACCAGGATACTCAGGAGGATGTGTGAACATCAGAAATGGTGATTGCACCAGGGGAGGTGGTAAGACCAGGATAGTCAGGAGGATGTGTGAACATCAGAAGTGGTGATTGCACCAGGGGATGTGGTAAGACCAGGATAGTCAGGAGGATGTGGTACCATCAGGAGTGGTGATTGCACCAGGGGAGGTGGTAAGACCAGGATACTCAGGGGGATGTGTGAACATCAGAAGTAGTGATTGCACCAGGGGAGGTGGTAAGACCAGGATACTCAGGAGGATGTGGTACCATCAGGAGTGGTGATTGCACCAGGGGAGGTGGTAAGACCAGGATACTCAGGAGGATGTGTGAACATCAGAAATGGTGATTGCACCAGGTGAGGTGGTAAGACCATTATAGTCAGGAGGATGTGGTACCATCAGGAGTGGTGATTGCACCAGGGGAGGTGGTAAGACCAGGATACTCAGGAGGATGTGTGAACATCAGAAGTGGTGATTGCACCAGGGGAGGTGGTAAGACCAGGATAGTCAGGAGGATGTGTGAACATCAGAAGTAGTGATTGCACCAGGGGAGGTGGTAAAACCAGGATACTCAGGAAGATGTGTGAACATCAGAAGTGGTGATTGCACCAGGGGAGGTGGTAAGACCAGTATAGTCAGGAGGATGTGGTACCATCAGGAGTGGTGATTGCACCTGGGGAGGTGGTAAGACCAGGATACTCAGGAAGATGTGTGAACATCAGAAGTGGTGATTGCACCAGGGGAGGTGGTAAGACCAGGATAGTCAGGAGGATGTGGTACCATCAGGAGTGGTGATTGCACCAGGTGAGGTGGTAAGACCAGGATACTCAGGAGGATGTGTGAACATCAGAAGTGGTGATTGCACCAGGGGAGGTGGTAAGACCAGGATACTCAGGGGGATGTGTGAACATCAGAAGTGGTATTGCACCAGGGGAGATGGTAAGGCCAGGATACTCAGGAGGATGTGGTACCATCAGGAGTGGTGATTGCACCAGGGGAGGTGGTAAGACCAGGATACATACTCAGGAAGATGTGTGAACATCAGAAGTGGTGATTGCACCAGGGGAGGTGGTAAGACCAGGATACTCAGGAGGGTGTGTGAACATCAGAAGTGGTGATTGCACCAGGGGAGGTGTTAAGACCAGGATACTCAGGAGGATGTGGTACCATCAGGAGTGGGGATTGCACCAGGGGAGGTGGTAAGACCAGGATACTCAGGAGGATGTGTGAACATCAGAAGTGGTGATTGCACCAGGGGAGGTGGTAAGACCATTATAGTCAGGAGGATGTGGTACCATCAGGAGTGGTGATTGCACCAGGGGAGGTGGTAAGACCAGGATACTCAGGAGGATGTGTGAACATCAGAAGTGGTGATTGCACCAGGGGAGGTGGTAAGACCAGGATACTCAGGGGGATGTGTGAACATCAGAAGTGGTGATTGCACCAGGGGGGGGGGGTGGTAAAACCAGGATACTCAGGAGGATGTGGTACCATCAGGAGTGGTGATTGCACCAGGGGAGGTGGTAAGACCAGGATTAGGTGGTAGTCAGGAGTATGTGGTACCATCAGGAGTGGTGATTGCACCAGGGGAGGCGATAAGACCAGTATAGTCAGAAGGATGTGGTACCATCAGGAGTGGTGATTGCACCAGGGGAGGTGGTAAGATCAGGATACTCAGGAGGATGTGTGAACATCAGAAGTGGTGATTGCACCAGGGGAGGTGGTAAGACCAGGATACTCAGGAGGATGTGTGAACATCAGAAGTGGTGATTGCACCAGGGGAGGTGGTAAGACCAGGATACTCAGGAGGATGTGTGAACATCAGAAGTGGTGATTGCACCAGGGGAGGTGGTAAGACCAGTATAGTCAGGAGGATGTGGTACCATCAGGAGTGGTGATTGCACCGGGGGAGGTGGTAAGACCAGGATTAGGTGGTAGTCAGGAGGATGTGGTACCATCAGGAGTGGTGATTGCACCGGGGGAGGTGCTCAAACCAGGATTAGGTGGTAGTCAGGAGGATGTGGTACCATCAGGAGTGGTGATTGCACCGGGGGAGGTGGTAGGACCAGGATTAGGTGGTAGTCAGGAGGATGTGGTACCATCAGGAGTGGTGATTGCACCAGGGGAGGTGGTAAGACCAGGATACTCAGGGGGATGTGTGTACATCAGGAGTGGTGATTGCACCAGGGGAGGTGGTAAGACCAGGATACCCTGGAGGATGTGTGACCATCAGGAGTGGTGATTGCACCGGGGGAGGTGCTCAAACCAGGATTAGGTGGTAGTCAGGAGGATGTGGTACCATCAGGAGTGGTGATTGCACCGGGGGAGGTGGTAGGACCAGGATTAGGTGGTAGTCAGGAGGATGTGGTACCATCAGGAGTGGTGATTGCACCAGGAGAGGTGGTAAGACCAGTATAGTCAGGAGGATGTGGTACCATCAGGAGTGGTGATTGCACCGGGGGAGGTGGTAAGACCAGGATTAGGTGGTAGTCAGGAGGATGTGGTACCATCAGGAGTGGTGATTGCACCGGGGGAGGTGGTAAAACCAGGATTAGGTGGTAGTCAGGAGGATGTGGTACCATCAGGAGTGGTGATTGCACCAGGGGAGGTGGTAAGACCAGGATACTCAGGAGGATGTGTGAACATCAGAAGTGGTGATTGCACCAGGGGAGGTGGTAAGATCAGGATAGTCAGGAGGATGTGTGAACATCAGAAGTGGTGATTGCACCAGGGGAGGTGGTAAGACCAGGATAGTCAGGAGGATGTGGTACCATCAGGAGTGGTGATTGCACCAGGGGAGGTGGTTAGACCAGGATACTCAGGAAGATGTGTGAACATCAGAAGTGGTGATTGCACCAGGGGATGTGGTAAGACCAGGATAGTCAGGAGGATGTGGTACCATCAGGAGTGGTGATTGCACCAGGGGAGGTGGTAAGACCAGGATACTCAGGGGGATGTGTGAACATCAGAAGTAGTGATTGCACCAGGGGAGGTGGTAAGACCAGGATACTCAGGAGGATGTGGTAACATCAGGAGTGGTGATTGCACCAGGGGAGGTGGTAAGACCAGGATACTCAGGAGGATGTGTGAACATCAGAAATGGTGATTGCACCAGGTGAGGTGGTAAGACCATTATAGTCAGGAGGATGTGGTACCATCAGGAGTGGTGATTGCACCAGGGGAGGTGGTAAGACCAGGATACTCAGGAGGATGTGTGAACATCAGAAGTGGTGATTGCACCAGGGGAGGTGGTAACACCAGGATAGTCAGGAGGATGTGTGAACATCAGAAGTAGTGATTGCACCAGGGGAGGTGGTAAGACCAGGATACTCAGGAAGATGTGTGAACATCAGAAGTGGTGATTGCACCAGGGGAGGTGGTAAAACCAGTATAGTCAGGAGGATGTGGTACCATCAGGAGTGGTGATTGCACCTGGGGAGGTGGTAAGACCAGGATACTCAGGAAGATGTGTGAACATCAGAAGTGGTGATTGCACCAGGGGAGGTGGTAAGACCAGGATAGTCAGGAGGATGTGGTACCATCAGGAGTGGTGATTGCACCAGGTGAGGTGGTAAGACCAGGATACTCAGGAGGATGTGTGAACATCAGAAGTGGTGATTGCACCAGGGGAGGTGGTAAGACCAGGATACTCAGGGGGATGTGTGAACATCAGAAGTGGTGATTGCACCAGGGGAGATGGTAAGGCCAGGATACTCAGGAGGATGTGGTACCATCAGGAGTGGTGATTGCACCAGGGGAGGTGGTAAGACCAGGATACATACTCAGGAAGATGTGTGAACATCAGAAGTGGTGATTGCACCAGGGGAGGTGGTAAGACCAGGATACTCAGGAAGATGTGTGAACATCAGAAGTGGTGATTGCACCAGGGGATGTGGTAAGACCAGGATAGTCAGCAGGATGTGGTACCATCAGGAGTGGTGATTGCACCAGGGGAGGTGGTAAGACCAGGATACTCAGGGGGATGTGTGAACATCAGAAGTAGTGATTGCACCAGGGGAGGTGGTAAGACCAGGATACTCAGGAGGATGTGGTACCATCAGGAGTGGTGATTGCACCAGGGGAGGTGGTAAGACCAGGATACTCAGGAAGATGTGTGAACATCAGAAGTGGTGATTGCACCAGGGGAGGTGGTAAGACCAGGATAGTCAGGAGGATGTGGTACCATCAGGAGTGGTGATTGCACCAGGTGAGGTGGTAAGACCAGGATACTCAGGAGGATGTGTGAACATCAGAAGTGGTGATTGCACCAGGGGAGGTGGTAAGACCAGGATACTCAGGGGGATGTGTGAACATCAGAAGTGGTGATTGCACCAGGGGAGATGGTAAGGCCAGGATACTCAGGAGGATGTGGTACCATCAGGAGTGGTGATTGCACCAGGGGAGGTGGTAAGACCAGGATACATACTCAGGAAGATGTGTGAACATCAGAAGTGGTGATTGCACCAGGGGAGGTGGTAAGACCAGGATACTCAGGAAGATGTGTGAACATCAGAAGTGGTGATTGCACCAGGGGATGTGGTAAGACCAGGATAGTCAGCAGGATGTGGTACCATCAGGAGTGGTGATTGCACCAGGGGAGGTGGTAAGACCAGGATACTCAGGGGGATGTGTGAACATCAGAAGTAGTGATTGCACCAGGGGAGGTGGTAAGACCAGGATACTCAGGAGGATGTGGTACCATCAGGAGTGGTGATTGCACCAGGGGAGGTGGTAAGACCAGGATACTCAGGAAGATGTGTGAACATCAGAAGTGGTGATTGCACCAGGGGATGTGGTACGACCAGGATAGTCAGGAGGATGTGGTACCATCAGGAGTGGTGATTGCACCAGGGGAGGTGGTAAGACCAGGATACTCAGGAAGATGTGTGAACATCAGAAGTGGTGATTGCACCAGGGGATGTGGTAAGACCAGGATAGTCAGGAGGATGTGGTACCATCAGGAGTGGTGATTGCACCAGGGGAGGTGGTAAGACCAGGATACTCAGGGGGATGTGTGAACATCAGAAGTAGTGATTGCACCAGGGGAGGTGGTAAGACCAGGATACTCAGGAGGATGTGTGAACATCAGGAGTAGTGATTGCACCAGGGGAGGTGGTAAGACCAGGATACTCAGGAGGATGTGGTACCATCAGGAGTGGTGATTGCACCAGGGGAGGTGGTAAGACCAGGATACTCAGGAGGATGTGTGAACATCAGAAATGGTGATTGCACCAGGGGAGGTGGTAAGACCAGGATACTCAGGGGGATGTGTGAACATCAGGAGTAGTGATTGCACCAGGGGAGGTGGTAAGACCAGGATACTCAGGAGGATGTGTGAACATCAGAAGTGGTGATTGCACCAGGGGAGGTGGTAAGACCAGTATAGTCAGGAGGATGTGGTACCATCAGGAGTGGTGATTGCACCGGGGGAGGTGGTAAGACCAGGATTAGGTGGTAGTCAGGAGGATGTGGTACCATCAGGAGTGGTGATTGCACCGGGGGAGGTGCTCAAACCAGGATTAGGTGGTAGTCAGGAGGATGTGGTACCATCAGGAGTGGTGATTGCACCGGGGGAGGTGGTAGGACCAGGATTAGGTGGTAGTCAGGAGGATGTGGTACCATCAGGAGTGGTGATTGCACCAGGGGAGGTGGTAAGACCAGGATACTCAGGGGGATGTGTGTACATCAGGAGTGGTGATTGCACCAGGGGAGGTGGTAAGACCAGGATACCCTGGAGGATGTGTGAACATCAGAAGTGGTGATTGCACCAGGAGAGGTGGTAAGACCAGTATAGTCAGGAGGATGTGGTACCATCAGGAGTGGTGATTGCACCGGGGGAGGTGGTAAGACCAGGATTAGGTGGTAGTCAGGAGGATGTGGTACCATCAGGAGTGGTGATTGCACCGGGGGAGGTGGTAAAACCAGGATTAGGTGGTAGTCAGGAGGATGTGGTACCATCAGGAGTGGTGATTGCACCAGGGGAGGTGGTAAGACCAGGATACTCAGGAGGATGTGTGAACATCAGAAGTGGTGATTGCACCAGGGGAGGTGGTAAGATCAGGATAGTCAGGAGGATGTGTGAACATCAGAAGTGGTGATTGCACCAGGGGAGGTGGTAAGACCAGGATAGTCAGGAGGATGTGGTACCATCAGGAGTGGTGATTGCACCAGGGGAGGTGGTTAGACCAGGATACTCAGGAAGATGTGTGAACATCAGAAGTGGTGATTGCACCAGGGGATGTGGTAAGACCAGGATAGTCAGGAGGATGTGGTACCATCAGGAGTGGTGATTGCACCAGGGGAGGTGGTAAGACCAGGATACTCAGGGGGATGTGTGAACATCAGAAGTAGTGATTGCACCAGGGGAGGTGGTAAGACCAGGATACTCAGGAGGATGTGGTAACATCAGGAGTGGTGATTGCACCAGGGGAGGTGGTAAGACCAGGATACTCAGGAGGATGTGTGAACATCAGAAATGGTGATTGCACCAGGTGAGGTGGTAAGACCATTATAGTCAGGAGGATGTGGTACCATCAGGAGTGGTGATTGCACCAGGGGAGGTGGTAAGACCAGGATACTCAGGAGGATGTGTGAACATCAGAAGTGGTGATTGCACCAGGGGAGGTGGTAAGACCAGGATAGTCAGGAGGATGTGTGAACATCAGAAGTAGTGATTGCACCAGGGGAGGTGGTAAGACCAGGATACTCAGGAAGATGTGTGAACATCAGAAGTGGTGATTGCACCAGGGGAGGTGGTAAAACCAGTATAGTCAGGAGGATGTGGTACCATCAGGAGTGGTGATTGCACCTGGGGAGGTGGTAAGACCAGGATACTCAGGAAGATGTGTGAACATCAGAAGTGGTGATTGCACCAGGGGAGGTGGTAAGACCAGGATAGTCAGGAGGATGTGGTACCATCAGGAGTGGTGATTGCACCAGGTGAGGTGGTAAGACCAGGATACTCAGGAGGATGTGTGAACATCAGAAGTGGTGATTGCACCAGGGGAGGTGGTAAGACCAGGATACTCAGGGGGATGTGTGAACATCAGAAGTGGTGATTGCACCAGGGGAGATGGTAAGGCCAGGATACTCAGGAGGATGTGGTACCATCAGGAGTGGTGATTGCACCAGGGGAGGTGGTAAGACCAGGATACATACTCAGGAAGATGTGTGAACATCAGAAGTGGTGATTGCACCAGGGGAGGTGGTAAGACCAGGATACTCAGGAAGATGTGTGAACATCAGAAGTGGTGATTGCACCAGGGGATGTGGTAAGACCAGGATAGTCAGCAGGATGTGGTACCATCAGGAGTGGTGATTGCACCAGGGGAGGTGGTAAGACCAGGATACTCAGGGGGATGTGTGAACATCAGAAGTAGTGATTGCACCAGGGGAGGTGGTAAGACCAGGATACTCAGGAGGATGTGGTACCATCAGGAGTGGTGATTGCACCAGGGGAGGTGGTAAGACCAGGATACTCAGGAAGATGTGTGAACATCAGAAGTGGTGATTGCACCAGGGGATGTGGTACGACCAGGATAGTCAGGAGGATGTGGTACCATCAGGAGTGGTGATTGCACCAGGGGAGGTGGTAAGACCAGGATACTCAGGAAGATGTGTGAACATCAGAAGTGGTGATTGCACCAGGGGATGTGGTAAGACCAGGATAGTCAGGAGGATGTGGTACCATCAGGAGTGGTGATTGCACCAGGGGAGGTGGTAAGACCAGGATACTCAGGGGGATGTGTGAACATCAGAAGTAGTGATTGCACCAGGGGAGGTGGTAAGACCAGGATACTCAGGAGGATGTGTGAACATCAGGAGTAGTGATTGCACCAGGGGAGGTGGTAAGACCAGGATACTCAGGAGGATGTGGTACCATCAGGAGTGGTGATTGCACCAGGGGAGGTGGTAAGACCAGGATACTCAGGAGGATGTGTGAACATCAGAAATGGTGATTGCACCAGGGGAGGTGGTAAGACCAGGATACTCAGGGGGATGTGTGAACATCAGGAGTAGTGATTGCACCAGGGGAGGTGGTAAAACCAGGATACTCAGGAGGATGTGTGAACATCAGAAGGATGTGATTTTCAGAAGGGCGTAGTTACCAGGTGGCGGTGACAGGTCATTCCTCGGCCACTCAGGTCAGGAGGGACCCCTGTTCGGCCCAAGGCAGGTTGAAGAGGTAGGTGGAAGTTTGAAACTGAAGTAAGGGGGTCAGAAGTAGTACAGTGCGCAACCACGAGGTTGCAAGCTCTAGTGTGCAGGCAAATGGAGACTCACCGAGAAACTTTAGAGAAATTGCAGGTATGCGGTGACAGATTAAATACCTGGGAAGCTCGGACTATAGACTTCTGAGTGTTGTAGAAAGTACAGGACGCCACAAGGCTCATTAAAAAACGTGTGCAGGAGACCTGAAATCCCGGTGACACCACTGGGAGGAGAGCAGCCATGACTCCAGTGAAAGACACTGACATTATTTGTGCTGTTTGAAACAACTTTATTTTGTTGTGATGTAAATAAACTATTTAAGTACAACGGACTTCAGTCTTCCGGAGGAGCTTTTAGTTCTTACAATATTGAGGAAAGCTATTATTAAGGCAAAATCAGCCTTTCTACATGAACACTAATGCTTTCTACCACCAACAAACCAGTCTCAGGAGATTAGCTCAGGGGCAACGTGCTCGCCTTGGCAGCAAGACGACACAAAGCAACACGCGCTTAGAAACCTCTGGGTATTAAGCGCGCTATAAATATCCTATCTTAAACTCTTTTTGATTGTTGATACTTTCATTAATCCTTCCTGTTCCTCCCAACCATTAGAACCCTCTACTGTTAGCTAACCAATTCAATCAGTTTATTATTGATACGATTGATAACAGTCTAATAAAGAATTAGGAACGATCCGATTTATGGGGGTGCCACCCTTGGGGATCAGAAGGGACTGAAAAGAGCAAACAGAAGGGGTGGTGACCCTATCTCTCCCAGCCACACTCAGGTAAATAATGTGCCTGTTATCGGAAAGCAAGGCCGCTGCAACACTTATTTAAAATGTATGAGCGTCATAGTGACGCTCAGTAGATTGGAAAAAGGGAGGTGCAGATGAAAATACGTATAACACAAGCACCTCAGAAAACAACCACTGGATAGTAACAAAATTAATTTTATATATCTTTATGATGAAATTAATCTAAAAATTCCACTTAAAGGGGTGGAAGACATTGTACACAGTACATATAAACAAAAATTACAGCAAATGTTGAATTGTTTTCAAAACTGAACGTTTAGTGGGGTTAGGACGTGCAAAGTAGTACTCTATGAGCAACAAGCATTTGGGAATAGAGCACTATTTGGTTGAGTCGGCTCTATCAGACAGGAAACCTATTAGATTTCTTAGGTTTCTATTTGTGGAGGTCGACATATGTTTTGGCTGAAAGCACCTTAAAAAATTTGGCAATGCACAAAACCGTTGTCTGTTGATGCAGGTATAGCCGTCTTCAGGACATAGGAAACCAGAGCGATAGAACTTATTTATTTATTTTTATTTATTCGTATTTTTAAAGTGCACGCTCAGCCCGTGGGCATCGTGGCGCTGTTACATCTCAGCATTTGGCTGGTTACAGAAGAAAGGTTGTTAAGTTTACAGGCATTTTGATTTGCGGTATCATGTTTTAGATAAATACATTTACGAGGCATTTAGATTTACAGTATCAAGTTTTAGTTACATACATAAGCAGTGCAGACATCATGGTGTTTAACATATGTGTCGTTCATGTCGGAAGGGAGGGTGGGAGGTGATTATGTGAAGAGCATGGTTTTAAGGGATTTTCGAAAGGAAAGCAGCGAGGGTTCTGCTCTGAGAGAGTTAGGGAGGTTGTTCCAGAGCTTAGGTGCTATGTGTGGGAAGTCAATGCCTCCAGCTTTAGCTCTTCTTATGGTGGGAACTCGGAGTTGGTTGTCATGGGGGGTTCTTACAGGACGAAGGGAAGATTTCATGGTGATTGTTTCTGCTAGGTAGGAGGGAGCGGTATGATTGATGCATTTGTGTGTAAGGGAGAGTACTTTAAAGTTAATTCTTTCTTTAACTGGGAGCCAGTGAGCATTTCTTCTGGCCTGCGACACATGGTCGAATTTGTGGATGTGCAGGGCAGCGTGGAGCGCATTGTTTTGCACTGTTTGGAGCTTGTTAAGGTTTTTAGTTGAGGTGCCGGCTAAGAGGGTGTTGCAATAGTCTAGCCTGGCTCCTATGGTGGCTCTGGCGATGGAGAGGCAGTTGGGAGTGGTAAGGTAGGGTTTGATGGCGAAGATGAGTTTGGTGGTCAGTACGGAGGAGGAGGAGATAGCGTTGACTTGTCTTGTCATGGAGAGAGTAGCGTCTAGGTATACTCCTACGGTCTTCACAGCAGTGGAGACGGGTATGTTGGTGTTGTCGATGGTTATGTGTGAGTAGTCTTGGCTGAGCTTGGAAAGGATTTCGCTGGGGGCCAGGATGATGATCTCTGTTTTGTCTCCGTTAAGGCAGAGGCAGTTGATCGCTATCCATGCTTGGATCGTGGAGTAAATGTGAAGGAGGGCTTCTGTGTCTAGGGCATAGTCTCCAGTGAGGGGGAGGCGGACTTGTGTGTCATCGGCATAGTTTGTGTAAGCTATGCCGAGGGAGTCCAGTAGGTCGAAGAGGGGTTTAGTGAAGAGGTTGTATAGAGTCGGTGCAGTGCATGACCCTTGTGGGATTCCACAGCTTATGGTGGTCGGAGGAGCATTGGCCTGGCCAAAATACAGCTTCATGGCTTGACCTTCTAGAAAGGAGGTGATCCAAGAGGTTGCTTTAAGGGAGAAGTGGGCTGCATTGAAAAGGTGAGATGTGAGGATGTAATGGTCCACTAAGTCAAATGCTGCAGAGAGGTCGAGTAGCAGGAGGAGAGCAGGTTTGCCTGTGTCCATTATTTTGGTGATTTGATTTTTTAAATCTAGTAGGGCAGTTTCGGTCTCATGGCCTTTGCGAAAGCCTGATTGTCTTCTGCCTAGGATAGCATGGGTCTCTATGTATTGCTGAATTTGGTTGTGGGCTGCTTTATCAAGGAGTTTGAGGAGGAAGGGTACTGTGGTGATGGGGCGGTAGTTGCTGGGGGAGGTGGGATCTAAGGAGGGTTTTTTTTAAGAGTGGGCGAGCCCAGGCTTCTTTTAGGCAATGAGGTACGGTTCCTGAGAAGAAGGAGGCGTTGATGAAAGCTGTGATGATGGGGGTGAGGGCTTGTGAGCACTCTTTGATGATAGTGGGAGGGCATATGTCTCCCTTGCAAGTGGGAGGTTTGATGTTTTTGAGTAGAGCAGCGGTTTCTAGTTCTGTAACTTCTCCGAAGGTAAAGAGGGGTATTTGCGGGTGAAGGTTATGAAGGGGGGAGAGGGAGGCGTGGCGGGTGTATTGAGTGCTTTACGTTGGGATGCAATTTTGTCTTGAAGCATTTTGACTTTATTTAGGAGGGCTGTCTGGATGCCTGTGCACCAAGCTTCATCCTTGATGATTTCGTCTGGGCTGGACTCGGGAGTGGTGAGTTCTTTGAAAATAGAGAATATTTCTCTGGATTTGGTTATTCTTTGATTGTATGATTCGGATTTAGCTTCGAAGATGGCATTTTTGTAGGTCCGTGAGATTTCTTTGAACTCGTTGAGAGAGGATTGGTTGGGCGTAGATTGCCAGTTGGTTAGGGCTTTGCGCTTCAAGGTGCGCAGGACAGATAGTTCTTCTGAGAACCAAGAGTTGGAGTGCATGGATTTCTTTCCTTTTTTGTCTTCCAGCGGGGCAATAGAGTCAATGGCTTGGGCGAGGGCGTTGTTGTAGATGTTAGCGAGAGAGGTGGGATCTTGGACAAAGGGATGCTTGAGTTCAGGGATATCAAGAAAAGGAGCGAGATTGGTCGCTGTAAGTTTTTTGGAACTTCTAACTTTGGCGGGGGGTGCATAAGTAAGGGTTTTACGGGTGGGTGTGGTGGGGATGGAGAATTGGATGAGATGGTGATCTGTCCAGGGGAGTGCTGAGATGGAGGTGATGGATGATGAACATTTATGATCTGTCACCCAGTCGATGGACCGGCCTTTGCAGTGAGTAGGTTTGGTGATTTTGTGGATGAAACCCATGTTGGAAAGATCGTTGGCCAGGTGTGTGGCAGATTTGTCGTTAGGGTCATCCAAGCCATGGTTAAGGTCACCAAGTAGAATGGTTTTGGTGGAGCTTTTCAGGTTGTTGCTAATAATTTGGAGGAGGTGCTTTTGGACATCCGGAGGAGAGCCTGGTGGTCTGTATGTGACTAAGAGGTTGATGGTCCAATTAGTGGAGAGAGCTAGAATGGCGTAGAGAAGGTCAGCGTTGTTGTCCCAGTGTTGGTTACACTGCCTAATGGCAAGTGAGTTTCTATAGATGAGAGCGACGCCCCCTCTATAGATGAGGGCGACGCCCCCACCTTTAGAGGTTTTGCGGTCCTGCCCAAGGATGGTGTAATCCTGGGGGAGGGCAAGGTGTATGGATGGGTTGGAAGACTCATGGAGCCAAGTTTCGGCTACTGCTAACATGTCTAGTTTGTGGGTGGTGATGAGGTCATTGATCTCTATGGCATGGGCATGGATGGAGCGTGCATTAATGAGTGCGCATTTTAGGATGCGGTTGGTAGGTGGTGGGTCCTGAGTGCTGGTGTTCGGTGAGGACGAGGACGAGCACTTGTGAGTGATGGAGGGAGGGGTGCATGTATGAGCGCATGAAGGTAGTGGGTATGTACGTGGGCTGGAGGGTGTGAGTGTAAAGGTGTTGTGTGGGTGCGATAGCTGAGCTTTTGGTTCCTACTGAGGGCAGACAGTGGTGAACTGCGGAGCAGAAATGAGGGTTTGGTGCGGGTTCTTAGTCTGTAATGCCTAAGAAGGTGTTCAGGAGGGTTGGTAATGCAGTGGTTGAGAGTGGTGTGTGGTGATGTCGATAAGGAGGAGTGAGGCATGATGGAGGGCGGTGGTGAGAGGTCTGGGTATGCAAGGAGCAAGCTGCAGATGGCCCAGAGAGAGAGAGAGAAATTAGCGAGATAAAGAAGGAGAGGAGGGGTGTGGGCGCTGTGAGGTGGGTGGCAGGGGGATGCATTAAAGCACTGAACTGGATGGTGCTATGCGGTACAGTGCTAGGGACCGGTCGTGGCAGGTGCAGTGGCCTTGGTAGGGCTGGCAGGGCAGCTAGGAGCTGGTGGTGGTGGGCGCAGTGGCAGGGCCGCTAAAGGCTGGCAAGGCAACACTGCGGTAGGGCCGCTAGGGGCTGGAGAGACAACACAATGGCCTTAGCAACACAGTGGCAGGGCCGCTAGAGGCTGGCAGAGGAACACAATGGCATTAGCAACACAGTGGCACGGCCGCTAGAGGCTGGCAGAGGAAAACAATGGCATTAGCAACACAGTGGCATGCCCGCTAGAGGCTGGCAGAGGAGCACCATGGCATTAGCAACACAGTGGCATGGTCGCTAGAGGCTGGCAAGGGAACACAATGGCATTAGCAACACAGTGGCACGGCCGCAAGAGGCTGGCAAGGGAACACAATGGCATTAGCAACACAGTGCCAGGGCCGCTAGAGACTGACAAGGGAACACAATGGCATTAGCAGCACAGTGGCAGGGCCGCTAGAGGCTGGCAAGGGAACACAATGGCATTAGCAGCACAGTGGAGGGCCGCTAGAGGCTGACAGAGAAACACAGTCAGTACACATTGGCTATGGACCGGCATAGTCTTTGGTTAGCAGCTTGTGAAAGTTAGTGTGAGTGCGGCAGGCATTACAGCAGCGAGAGTTGCATAGATATGAGGCAGGGGGACAATTGAACTTACAAGCTCACGTGCAGTAGGTGATTTGGGCAAGGTTTCTAGCCAACGGCCCATAGAGCACCAGACAGGCACAGGACAGGCGCTTTAGTGTGTGCCTTGTTGGGGGCCGGTTCACGCCTGCCGGTGCCCCTGGATAGGAGAAGAAGGTAGGCAGGGAGGAGCCAGGCAGGTCATCACTGTAGGGCCGAGGTGCAACGTCGGAATCAGGCGGCCATTTTCAAATTGCCTTTTCGGATCGCCGCACGGACAGAAGTAATTGCAAGTATGCAGGCAAATACATTACTTGCATGAATCTATGAGGTCGGGGGCAAGGATTGAGCTGATGTAGCGGATTGCAGCGGGGATGGTGTGGTAGCACCCAGTAACGGCACAAGACTGCACGCTTACCTGGGCGCAGATGAAGAATGTGGAAGTTGTTGGTGGACTTGGTAGTGTTGAGTACTTCTTAATAACCGTGTTTGTTTGACAAAAAAACCCACTGTAAAGTAAACAAACATGAATACATACATGAATCAAAATGAATAGAAAGTAGTTGAGAAAGTACATTTAAAAAACATTTTAAAAAACATTTGAAAAACACCCTTCAATGTGTTGCAGGAGCGGAGCTCTCCCTGGCCGTGCACATCATCAATATCAACATAGTGGCCGAGAGATATGCAGCAAAATTCCCCAAAGGGAGCTATACAACCCAAAGAGAGACCGTATGTGTCTCAAGGAAATGGTTATTCAATGATTTTTTTAAACACTCACCTATGTACTAGATGAAGTGAAGGAATGGCCGGGGAGAGATTAAACTTTTATCTCTGGGAGCCAAAACAGATCTGTAAATCAAACCGGCTTATAGTTGGTTTTGTCTATTTTCGCACTGGTTAGTTTGGTGTTTGCCAACTAATAGTTGTTGTTCACTTCTTTCCGCAATATATCCTCCTCCCAGGTGGTCAGGGAATGGCCATTATTATCGGATTCTGACCCTGGGGGTGGATATGCAAGGGAGGAACACTTGGCGGGAGGAGACTTGGGGAGTGGGGATGAGGCACCCTTAGGTGAGACATGTAGCCCCCATTTCCTTTTCACCATGAGTCCACTGTACCCCAAGCCTGGTCCCGTCAATGGGATGGCAACCAGAGGTTTTTGATCCCGTCCCGCCGGAGGCCCTGTTTCAACCAGAGGTGACTTTCTCCATCTCGTCGGCTGATGAGGAACGCGACACGGTCGCGCGCCCAACCGATCTGGGTCTGCAGTTGACCAGCGCGATGTCGCTCTAATGAACTGCGTAATTTGAGAGAGCAAGCATTTGCAGGAGCCATGAGAATATAAGAAACTGTAATTTGAGAGAACAGGAAATTGGCAGGAGCCATAAGAATATAATGAACTGTAATTTGAGAGAACAAGCATTGGCAAGAGCCATGAGAATATAATGAACTGTAATTTGAGAGAACAAGCATTGGCAGGAGCCATGATTATATAATGAACTGTGCAATTTGAGAGAGCAAGCATTGGCAGGAGTCATGAGAATATAAGGAACTGTGTAATTGGAGAGAGCAGGCATTGGCAGGGGCCATGATAATATAATGAACTGTGTAATTTGAGAGAGCAAGCATTGGCAGGAGCCATGAGAATCTATGAAAGTGTAACAAGTAAAGGGTGGCAAAACGAGCAATGATCTTGGGGATGTGATATGAGAATGAACCAAGCACCCCTGTAGAGCTGAAGCATTGGCAAGGCGCCTAAGAAGAAGAAGAAGAAGCAAGCAAGGTGTGTTGGTTGCATGACGTGTAATGGGGTGGACCGTGTGGTCTGACAACTTTGTCTAGACCGAGTGCACCCCTCTCTGGAAAAGCCACTGAAAGCACCCACAAAGAAGCTTGTGTTGAAAAGCAAGGACACTGTGTGCAATCTGAAATTAAGGAACCAAACTATATGACATTGGTGAAAAGTAACGAAATCAGAAGAGCTGGGAAGCGTACCAAGGAACTGTGTTGTTATGTAAAGTGAAAGCTTGGGGCACGAAACCCCTTGGCATTGTGAACTATTTTGAACTTGGGGAAGGGAAAACCATAACAAACCAAGAGCTGGAAGAAGCTCTGAACTTTTGTTTGAACAGTACTTACTTTAATGCTGACATCCATATACATCGTGTATCATTAGATGTGAGGGCAAGTATAGGTTTTGGACACAGACGGATATTTACTTTGGGCTTCCTGACACAAACTATTCGTAGTTTCCCTTCAGGTAGGAAAATCCCACCTTAGCAAAGGGCAAGTCGGCCCTTTTTCCAACCTTCCTTTTTATTTAATAAAAGTTTTTATTCAGTTATCTGTGTCTGCCTCGTGATGCCGTCACATCTGCCGGGCAGAAGTCAAGGTCAAGAGTCTGCTCCTTAATAGTAATCTTCAATTCAACTAAGACAGAGCGTGTGCCCCTTCCACTCCTGGGACCCAAACATCTCTTAGATGACCCTACATGTGATCCTCGACCACCTACCCTGTTTGTCCTCCCAACCTCCTTTGCTAACAAGGTAAAACATCTTGGACTGGTCTGGGAGCCTGAAATGAGATTAACGTTTGAAATAAACAAAGTAGTCAAATCAATCTTCTTTAGTCTCCGACTACTACAGCGCATTCTTCCCTACCTTTCTCATTCGGATCATGCGGTGATGGTTGGTGCATTGGTCGATTCTTATCAGGACCACGCCAATGCCCTTTATATGTGGATCCTAACTACCTCTCATTCTGACTCTAATTGGCTCAAAATGCATCTGTTGTCGTCATGTGTTCCCCTTCCCAAGTTTGCATCAAATTCCAGACATTCTCTGCATTGGCTGCTGCTGCTGCTCAGGGAATTCCTTTTAAGATGCTTTGCCCAGTATTCAGATGCTTACATGCCTAGCGCCGCAATATCTTACGCATAAAGTTCAGCTGTATCAACCTGCACGGCCTCCTAGATCAGAACAATTACACCCTGTAATCATTTCCCCTTCACAATCAACCTGCACGGCCTCCTAGATCAGAACAATTACACCCTGTAATCATTCCCCCTTCACACTCAACCTGCACGGCCTCCTAGATCAGAACAATTACACCCTGTAATCATTCCCCCTTCACACTCAACCTTCACGGCCTCCTAGATCAGAACAATTACACCCTGTAATCATTCCCCCTTCACACTCAACCTTCACGGCCTCCTAGATCAGAACAATTACACCCTGTAATCATTCCCCCTTCACACTCAACCTGCACGGCCTCCTAGATCAGAACAACTACACCCTGTAATCCTTCCCCCTTCACACTCAACCTGCACGGCCTCCTAGATCACCCTGTAATCATTCCCCGTTCACACTGAACCTTCACGGCCTCTTAGATCAGAACAATTACACCCTGTAATTATTCCCCCTTCACACTCAACCTTCACGGCCTCCTAGATCAGAACAATTACACCCTGTAATCATTCCCCCTTCACACTCCACCTTCACAGCCTCCTAGATCAGAACAATTATACCCTGTAATCATTCCCCCTTCACACTCATCAGAACAATTACACCCTGTAATCATTCCCCCTTCACACTCAACCTTCACGGTCTCCTATATCAGAACAATTACACCCTGTAATCATTCCCCCTTCACACTCAACCTTCACGGCCTCCTAGATCAGAAAAATTACACTCTGTAATCATTCCCCCTTCACACTCAACCTGCACGGCCTCCTAGATCAGAACAATTACACCATGTAATCATTCCCCCTTCACACTCAACCTTCACGGCCTCCTAGATCAGAACAATTACACCCTGTAATCATTCCCCCTTCACACTCAACCTTCACGGCCTCCTAGATCAGAACAATTACACCCTGTAATCATTCCCCCTTCACACTCAACCTTCACAGCCTCCTAGATCAGAACAATTACACCCTGTAATCATTCCCCCATCACACTCATCAGAACAATTACACCCTGTAATCATTCCCCCTTCACACTCAACCTTCACGGTCTCCTAGATCAGAACAATTACACCCTGTAATCATTCCCCCTTCACACTCAACCTGCACGGCCTCCTAGATCAGAACAATTACACCCTGTAATCATTCCCCCTTCACACTCAACCTTCACGGCCTCCTAGATCAGAACAATTACACCCTGTAATCATTCCCCCTTCACACTCAACCTTCACGGCCTCCTAGATCAGAACAATTACACCCTGTAATCCTTCCCCCTTCACACTCATCAGAACAATTACACCCTGTAATCATTCCCCCTTCACACTCAACCTTCACGGTCTCCTAGATCAGAACAATTACACCCTGTAAACATTCCCCCTTCACACTCAACCTTCACGCCCTCCTAGATCAGAACAATTACACCCTGTAATCATTCCCCCTTCACACTCAACCTTCACGGTCTCCTAGATCAGAGCAATTACACCCTGTAATCATTCCCCCTTCACACTCAACCTTCACGGTCTCCTAGATCAGAACAATTACACCCTGTAATCATTCCCCCTTCACACTCAACCTTCACGCCCTCCTAGATCAGAACGATTACACCCTGTAATCATTCCACCTTCACACTCAATCTTCACGGTCTCCTAGATCAGAACGATTACACCCTGTAATCCTTCCCCCTTCACACTCAACCTGCACGGCCTCCTAGATCAGAACGATTACACCCTGTAATCATTCCCCCTTCACACTCAACCTTCACGGCCTCCTAGATCAGAACGATTACACCCTGTAATCATTCCCCCTTCACACTCAACCTTCACGGCCTCCTAGATCAGAACGATTACACCCTGTAATCATTCCCCCTTCACACTCAACCTTCACGCCCTCCTAGATCAGAACAATTACACCCTGTAATTATTCCCCCTTCACACTCAACCTTCACGGCCTCCTAGATCAGAACAATTACACCCTGTAATCATTCCCCCTTCACACTCAACCTTCACGGTCTCCTAGATCAGAACAATTACACCCTGTAATCATTCCCCCTTCACACTCAACCTTCACGGACTCCTAGATCAGAACAATTACACCCTGTAATCATTCCCCCTTCACACTCAACCTGCACGGCCTCCTAGATCAGAACAATTACACCCTGTAATCATTCCCCCTTCACACTCAACCTGCACGGCCTCCTAGATTAGAACAATTACACCCTGTAATCATTCCCCCTTCACACTCAACCTTCACGGCCTCCTAGATCAGAACAATTACACCCTGTAATCATTCCCCCTTCACACTCAACCTTCACGGCCTCCTAGATCAGAACAATTACACCCTGTAATCATTCCCCCTTCACACTCAACCTTCACGCCCTCCTAGATCAGAACAATTACACCCTGTAATCCTTCCCCCTTCACACTCAACCTTCACGGTCTCCTAGATCAGAACATTTACACCCTGTAATCCTTCCCCCTTCACACTCAACCTGCACGGCCTCCTAGATCAGAACAATTACACCCTGTAATCCTTCCCCCTTCACACTGAACCGTCACGGCCTCCTAGATCAGAACAATTACACCCTGTAATCATTCCCCCTTCACATTCAACCTGCACGGCCTCCTAGATCAGAACAATTACACCCTGTAATCCTTCCCCCTTCACACTCAACCTGCACGACCTCCTAGATCAGAACAATTACACCCTGTAATCATTCCCCCTTCACACTCAACCTTCACGGCCTCCTAGATCAGAACAATTACACCCTGTAATCATCCCCCTTCACACTCAACCTTCACGGCCTCCTAAATCAGAACAATTACACCCTGTAATCATTCCCCCTTCACACTCAACCTTCACGGCCTCCTAGATCAGAACAATTACACCCTGTAATCATTCCCCCTTCACACTCAACCTGCACGGCCTCCTAGATCAGAACAATTACACCCTGTAATCATTACCCCTTCACACTCAACCTTCACGGCCTCCTAGATCAGAACAATTACACCCTGTAATCATTCCCCCTTCACACTCAACCTGCATGGCCTCCTAGATCAGAACAATTACACCCTGTAATCATTCCCCCTTCACACTCAACCTGCACGGCCTCCTAGATCAGAACAATTACACCATGTAATCATTCCCCCTTCACACTCATCAGAACAATTACACCCTGTAATCATTCCCCCTTCACACTCAACCTTCACGGTCTCCTAGATCAGAACAATTACACCCTGTAATCATTCCCCCTTCACACTCAACCTTCACGGCCTCCTAGATCAGAACAATTACACCCTGTAATCATTCCCCCTTCACACTCAACCTTCACGGTCTCCTAGATCAGAACAATTACACCCTGTAATCATTCCCCCTTCACACTCAACCTTCACGGTCTCCTAGATCAGAACAATTACACCCTGTAATCATTCCCCCTTCACACTCAACCTGCACGGCCTCCTAGATCAGAACAATTACACCCTGTAATCATTCCCCCTTCACACTCAACCTGCACGGCCTCCTAGATCAGAACAATTACACCCTGTAATCATTCCCCCTTCACACTCAACCTTCACGGCCTCCTAGATCAGAACAATTACACCCTGTAATCATTCCCCCTTCACACTCAACCTTCACGCCCTCCTAGATCAGAACAATTACACCCTGTAATCATTCCCCCTTCACACTCAACCTTCACGGTCTCCTAGATCAGAACAATTACACCCTGTAATCATTCCCCCTTCACACTCAACCTGCACGGCCTCCTAGATCAGAACAATTACACCATGTAATCATTCCCCCTTCACACTCATCAGAACAATTACACCCTGTAATCATTCCCCCTTCACACTCAACCTTCACGGTCTCCTAGATCAGAACAATTACACCCTGTAAACATTCCCCCTTCACACTCAACCTTCACGGTCTCCTAGATCAGAACAATTACACCCTGTAATCATTCCCCCTTCACACTCAACCTTCACGGTCTCCTAGATCAGAACAATTACACCCTGTAATCATTCCCCCTTCACACTCAACCTTCACGGTCTCCTAGATCAGAACAATTACACCCTGTAATCATTCCCCCTTCACACTCAACCTGCACGGCCTCCTAGATCAGAACAATTACACCCTGTAATCATTCCCCCTTCACACTCAACCTGCACGGCCTCCTAGATTAGAACAATTACACCCTGTAATCATTCCCCCTTCACACTCAACCTTCACGGCCTCCTAGATCAGAACAATTACACCTGTAATCATTCCCCCTTCACACTCATCAGAACAATTACACCCTGTAATCATTCCCCCTTCACACTCAACCTTCACGGCCTCCTAGATCAGAACAATTACACCCTGTAATCATTCCCCCTTCACACTCAACCTGCACGGCCTCCTAGATCAGAACAATTACACCCTGTAATCATTCCCCCTTCACACTCAACCTGCACGGCCTCCTAGATCAGAACAATTACACCATGTAATCATTCCCCCTTCACACTCATCAGAACAATTACACCCTGTAATCATTCCCCCTTCACACTCAACCTTCACGGTCTCCTAGATCAGAACAATTACACCCTGTAATCATTCCCCCTTCACACTCAACCTTCACGGCCTCCTAGATCAGAACAATTACATCCTGTAATCATTTCCCCTTCACACTCAACCTTCACGGCCTCCTAGATCAGAACAATTACACCCTGTAATCATTCCCCCTTCACACTCAACCTTCACGGTCTCCTAGATCAGAACAATTACACCCTGTAATCATTCCCCCTTCACACTCAACCTGCACGGCCTCCTAGATCAGAACAATTACACCCTGTAATCATTCCCCCTTCACACTCAACCTGCACGGCCTCCTAGATCAGAACAATTACACCCTGTAATCATTCCCCCTTCACACTCAACCTTCACGGCCTCCTAGATCAGAACAATTACACCCTGTAATCATTCCCCCTTCACACTCAACCTTCACGCCCTCCTAGATCAGAACAATTACACCCTGTAATCATTCCCCCTTCACACTCAACCTTCACGGTCTCCTAGATCAGAACAATTACACCCTGTAATCATTCCCCCTTCACAGTCAACCTTCACGGTCTCCTAGATCAGAACAATTACACCCTGTAATCATTCCCCCTTCACACTCAACCTTCACGGTCTCCTAGAGCAGAACAATTACACCCTGTAATCATTCCCCCTTCACACTCAACCTGCACGGCCTCCTAGATCAGAACAATTACACCCTGTAATCATTCCCCCTTCACACTCAACCTGCACGGCCTCCTAGATCAGAAAAATTACACCCTGTAATCATTCCCCCTTCACACTCAACCTTCACGGCCTCCTAGATCAGAACAATTACACCCTGTAATCATTCCCCCTTCACACTCAACCTTCACGCCCTCCTAGATCAGAACAATTACACCCTGTAATCATTCCCCCTTCACACTCAACCTTCACGGTCTCCTAGATCAGAACAATTACACTCTGTAATCCTTCCCCCTTCACACTCAACCTGCACGGTCTCCTAGATCAGAACAATTACACCCTGTAATCATTCCCCCTTCACACTCAACCTTCACGGTCTCCTAGATCAGAACAATTACACCCTGTAATCATTCCCCCTTCACACTCAACCTGCACGGCCTCCTAGATCAGAACAATTACACCCTGTAATCATTCCCCCTTCACACTCAACCTTCACGGCCTCCTAGATCAGAACAATTACACCCTGTAATCATTCCCCCTTCACACTCAACCTTCACGGCCTCCTAGATCAGAACAATTACACCCTGTAATCCTTCCCCCTTCACACTCATCAGAACAATTACACCCTGTAATCATTCCCCCTTCACACTCAACCTTCACGGTCTCCTAGATCAGAACAATTACACCCTGTAAACATTCCCCCTTCACACTCAACCTTCACGCCCTCCTAGATCAGAACAATTACACCCTGTAATCATTCCCCCTTCACACTCAACCTTCACGGTCTCCTAGATCAGAACAATTACACCCTGTAATCATTCCCCCTTCACACTCAACCTTCACGGTCTCCTAGATCAGAACAATTACACCCTGTAATCATTCCCCCTTCACACTCAAACTGCACGGCCTCCTAGATCAGAACAATTACACCCTGTAATCATTCCCCCTTCACACTCAACCTTCACGCCCTCCTAGATCAGAACAATTACACCCTGTAATCATTCCACCTTCACACTCAATCTTCACGGTCTCCTAGATCAGAACAATTACACCCTGTAATCCTTCCCCCTTCACACTCAACCTGCACGGCCTCCTAGATCAGAACAATTACACCCTGTAATCCTTCCCCCTTCACACTCAACCTGCACGGCCTCCTAGATCAGAACAATTACACCCTGTAATCATTCCCCCTTCACACTAAACCTTCACGGCCTCCTAGATCAGAACAATTACACCCTGTAATCATTCCCTCTTCACATTCAACCTGCACAGCCTCCTAGATCAGAACAATTACACCATGTAATCCTTCCCCCTTCACACTCAACCTGCACAACCTCCTAGATCAGAACAATTACACCCTGTAATCATTCACCCTTCACACTCAACCTTCACGGCCTCATAGATCAGAACAATTACACCCTGTAATCATTCCCCCTTCACACT
The DNA here is from genome assembly GCF_040938575.1 of Ambystoma mexicanum. Taxonomy (NCBI): domain Eukaryota; kingdom Metazoa; phylum Chordata; class Amphibia; order Caudata; family Ambystomatidae; genus Ambystoma; species Ambystoma mexicanum. The sequence goes on along the minus strand of NC_090932.1, from coordinate 1,710,215,286 downwards.
CAACCTGCACGGCACATAGATCAGAACAATTACACCCTGTAATCATTACCCCTTCACACTCAACCTGCACGGCCTCCTAGATCAGAACAATTACACCCTGTAATCATTCCCACTTCACACTCAACCTTCACGGCCTCCTAGATCAGAACAATTACACCCTGTAATCATTCCCCCTTCACACTCAACCTTCACGGCCTCCTAGATCAGAACAATTGCACCCTGTAATCATTCCCCCTTCACACTCAACCTGCACGGCCTCCTAGATCAGAACAATTGCACCCTGTAATCATTACCCCTTCACACTCAACCTGAAGGGCCTCCTAGATAAGAACAATTGCACCCTGTAATCATTACCCCTTCACACTCAACCTTCACGGCCTCCTAGATCAGAACAATTACACCATGTAATCATTCCCCCTTCACACTCAACCTGCACGGCCTCCTAGATCAGAACAATTACACCCTGTAATCATTCCCCCTTCACACTCAACCTTCACGGCCTCCTAGATTAGAACAATTACACCCTGTAATCATTCCCCCTTCACACTCAACCTGCACGGCCTCCTAGATCAGAACAATTACACCCTGTAATCATTCCCCCTTCACACTGAACTTTCACGCCCTCTTAGATCAGAACAATTACACCCTGTAATCATTCCCCCTTCACACTCAAACTGCACGGCCTCCTAGATCAGAACAATTACACCCTGTAATCATTCCCCCTTCACACTCAACCTTCACGCCCTCCTAGATCAGAACAATTACACCCTGTAATCATTCCACCTTCACACTCAATCTTCACGGTCTCCTAGATCAGAACAATTACACCCTGTAATCCTTCCCCCTTCACACTCAACCTGCACGGCCTCCTAGATCAGAACAATTACACCCTGTAATCCTTCCCCCTTCACACTCAACCTGCACGGCCTCCTAGATCAGAACAATTACACCCTGTAATCATTCCCCCTTCACACTAAACCTTCACGGCCTCCTAGATCAGAACAATTACACCCTGTAATCATTCCCTCTTCACATTCAACCTGCACGGCCTCCTAGATCAGAACAATTACACCATGTAATCCTTCCCCCTTCACACTCAACCTGCACAACCTCCTAGATCAGAACAATTACACCCTGTAATCATTCACCCTTCACACTCAACCTTCACGGCCTCATAGATCAGAACAATTACACCCTGTAATCATTCCCCCTTCACACTCAACCTGCACGGCACATAGATCAGAACAATTACACCCTGTAATCATTACCCCTTCACACTCAACCTGCACGGCCTCCTAGATCAGAACAATTACACCCTGTTATCATTCCCACTTCACACTCAACCTTCACGGCCTCCTAGATCAGAACAATTACACCCTGTAATCATTCCCCCTTCACACTCAACCTTCACGGCCTCCTAGATCAGAACAATTGCACCCTGTAATCATTCCCCCTTCACACTCAACCTGCACGGCCTCCTAGATCAGAACAATTGCACCCTGTAATCATTACCCCTTCACACTCAACCTGAAGGGCCTCCTAGATAAGAACAATTGCACCCTGTAATCATTACCCCTTCACACTCAACCTTCACGGCCTCCTAGATCAGAACAATTACACCATGTAATCATTCCCCCTTCACACTCAACCTGCACGGCCTCCTAGATCAGAACAATTACACCCTGTAATCATTCCCCCTTCACACTCAACCTTCACGGCCTCCTAGATTAGAACAATTACACCCTGTAATCATTCCCCCTTCACACTCAACCTGCACGGCCTCCTAGATCAGAACAATTACACCCTGTAATCATTCCCCCTTCACACTGAACTTTCACGCCCTCTTAGATCAGAACAATTACACCCTGTAATCCTTCCCCCTTCACACTCAACCTGCACGGCCTCCTAGATCAGAACAATTACACCCTGTAATTCACACTGAACCTTCATGGCCTCTTAGATCAGAACAATTACACCCTGTAATCCTTCCCCCTTCACACTCAACCTGCACGTCCTCCTAGATCAGAACAATTACACCCTGTAATCATTCCCCCTTCACACTGAACCTTCACGGCCTCTTCGATCAGAACAATTACACCCTGTAATCCTTCCCACTTCACACTCAACCTGCACGGCCTCCTAGATCAGAACAATTACACCCTGTAATCATTCCCCCTTCACACTGAACCTTCACGGCCTCTTAGATCAGAACAATTACACCCTGTAATCCTTCCCCCTTCACACTGAACCTGCACGGCCTCCTAGATCAGAACAATTACACCCTGTAATCACTCCCCCTTCACACTTCATTTCTGGAGGATATCGCTCTGACATTCCTGATGTCATTTCAGCATGACCTAAAAACATTTCCATTTTCATAATTCTATCCTGTTTCTCTCTTTTCAACTCTATCCCTTGTAATGACACACTTTTTAATAGTCATCTGCACCCATGCATTGTATACTGCCCAGCACCCTCAGTGGTTATGTGCACTTCATCCGCACCCGTGCACTGTATACTGCCCAGCACCCTCTGCGGTTATGCACACTTCATCCGCACCCGTGCATTGTATACTGCCCAGCACCCACTGCGGTTATGCGCATTTCATCTGCACCCATGCATTGTACACTACCCAGCACCCTCTGCGGTTATGCGCACTTCATCCGCACCCGTGCACTGTATACTGCCCAGCACCCTCTGCGGTTATGCACACTTCATCCGCACCCGTGCACTGTATACTGCCCAGCACCCTCTGCGGTTATGCACACTTCATCCGCACCCGTGCATTGTATACTGCCCAGCACCCACTGCGGTTATGCGCATTTCATCTGCACCCATGCATTGTACACTACCCAGCACCCTCTGCGGTTATGCGCACTTCATCCGCACCCGTGCACTGTATACTGCCCAGCACCCTCTGCGGTTATGCACACTTCATCCGCACCCGTGCATTGTATACTGCCCAGCACCCACTGCGGTTATGCGCATTTCATCTGCACCCATGCATTGTACACTACCCAGCACCCTCTGCGGTTATGCGCACTTCATCTGCACCCGTGCATTGTATACTGCCCAGCACGCTCTGCGGTTATGAGCACTTCATCTGCACCCATGCATTGTGTACTGCCCAGCACCCTCTTTCAGAATCCGCTCCCCGTCCACACTCTGTGATTCTCCTGAGTCCTATAGATGGGGTCCACCGATCAGACTCTTTAAGCTTTGTTGCAAGATCACAGATGTTCCAGTCTTGACAGAGCTTCTTGGGTAATGTAGTGTGCTTGTACCAAGTTAGGATTCTATCCAGGGGCTCTGCTCGGAAGCCGCCCCTTTAGGTTATTAAATCTTTGGTCACTTCTTCATCATCCTTATCCCTGTTGATATCCTTGCTCTGACGTTCACTGCCATCTCCTTTTAATCACTCTCTTTTACTTTCCACCGTGATTCTTTGCAGCTCTCTCAGATCTTTTCCTCCATGATGTCTCTTTCTCTTTCTTTGGTCTCCTGCCCGTGATTCTTTGCAGCTCTCTCAGATCTTTTCCTCCATGATGTCTCTTTCTCTTTCTTTGGTCTCCTGCCTGTTATTCTTTGCAGCTCTCTCAGATCTTTTCCTCCATGATGTCTCTTTCTCTTTCTTTGGTCTCCTGCCTGTTATTCTTCGCAGCTCTCTCAGATCTTTTCCTCCATGATGTCTCTTTCTCTTTCTTTGGTCTCCTGCCTGTTATTCTTCGCAGCTCTCTCAGATCTTTTCTTCCATGATGTCTCTTTCTCTTTCTGTGGTCTCCTGCCTGTTATTCTTTGCAGCTCTCTCAGATCTTTTCTTCCATGATGTCTCTTTCTCTTTCTGTGGTCTCCTGCCTGTGGTTCTTTGCAGCTCTCTCCGATCTTTTCCTCCATGATGTCTCTTTCTCTTTCTTTGATCTCTTGCCTGTTATTCTTTGCAGCTCTCTCAGATCTTTTCCTCCATGATGTCTCTTTTTCTTTCTTTGGTCTCCTGCCCGTGATTCTTTGCAGCTCTCTCAGAACTTTTCCTCTGTGGTGTCTCTTTCTTTGGTCTCCTGCTTGTGATTCTTTGCAGCTCTCTCAGATGTTTTCCTCCATGATGTCTCTTTCTCTTTCTTTGGTCTCCTGCCCGTGATTCTTTGCAGCTTTCTCAGATCTTTTCCTCCATGATGTCTCTTTCTCTTTCTTTGGTCTCCTGCCTGTGATTCTTTGCAGCTCTCTCAGATCTTTTCCTCCATGATGTCTCTTTCTCTTTCTTTGGTCTCCTGCCCGTGATTCTTTGCAGCTCTCTCAGATCTTTTCCTCCATGACGTCTCTTTCTCTTTCTTTGGTCTCCTGCCTGTTATTCTTTGCAGCTCTCTCAGATCTTTTCCTCCGTGATGTCTCTTTCTCTTTCTTTGGTCTCCTGCCTGTGATTCTTTGCAGCTCTCTCAGATCTTTTCCTCCATGTTGTCTCTTTCTCTTTCTTTGGTCTCCTGCCCGTGATTCTTTGCAGCTCTCTCAGATCTTTTCCTCCATGACGTCTCTTTCTCTTTCTTTGGTCTCCTGCTTGTGATTCTTTGCAGCTCTCTCAGATCTTTTCCTCCGTGATGTCGCTTTCTCTTTCTTTGGTCTCCTGCCTGTTATTCTTTGCAGCTCTCTCAGATCTTTTCCTCCATGATGTCTCTTTCTCGTTCTGTGGTCTCCTGCCCGTGGTTCTTTGCAGTTCTCTCAGATCTTTTCCTCCATGATGTCTCTTTCTCTTTCTTGTGTCTCCTGCCCGTGGTTCTTTGCAGCTCTCTCAGATCTTTTCCTCCATGATGTCTCTTTCTCTTTCTTTGGTCTCTTGCCTGTTATTCTTTGCAGCTCTCTCAGATCTTTTCCTCCATGATGTCTCTTTCTCTTTCTTTGGTCTCCTGCCCCTGATTCTTTGCAGCTCTCTCAGACCTTTTCCTCTGTGATGTCTCTTTCTCTTTCTTTGGTCTCCTGCTTGTGATTCTTTGCAGCTCTCTCAGATGTTTTCCTCCATGATGTCTCTTTCTCTTTCTTGTGTCTCCTGCCCGTGGTTCTTTGCAGCTCTCTCAGATCTTTTCCTCCATGATGTCTCTTTCTCTTTCTTTGGTCTCTTGCCTGTTATTCTTTGCAGCTCTCTCAGATCTTTTCCTCCATGATGTCTCTTTCTCTTTCTTTGGTCTCCTGCTTATGATTCTTTGCAGCTCTCTCAGATCTTTTCCTCTGTGATGTCTCTTTCTCTTTCTTTGGTCTCCTGCTTGTGATTCTTTGCAGCTCTCTCAGATCTTTTCCTCTGTGATGTCATTCTTTGCAGCTCTCTCAGATCTTTTCGTCCATGACGTCTCTTTCTCTTTCTTTGGTCTCCTGCTTGTGATTCTTTGCAGCTCTCTCAGATCTTTTCCTCCATGATGTCTCTCTCTTTCTTTCGTCTCCTGTTTGTGATTCTTTGCAGCTCTCTCAGATCCTTTCCTCCATGATGTCTCTTTTTCTTTCTTTGGTCTCCTGCCTGTGATTCTTTGCAGCTCTCTCAGATCTTTTCCTCCATGATGTCTCTTTCTCTTTCTTTGGTCTCCTGCCCGTGATTCTTTGCAGCTTTCTCAGATCTTCTCCTCTGGGATGTCTCTTTCTCTTTCTTTGGTCTCCTGCTTGTGATTCTTTGCAGCTCTCTCGGATCTTTTCCTCTGTGATGTCTCTTTCTCTTTCTTTGGTCTCCTGCCTGTTATTCTTTGCAGCTCTCTCAGATCTTTTCCTCCGTGATGTCTCTTTCTCTTTCTTTGATCTCCTTCCTGTGATTCCTTGCAGCTCTCTCAGATCTTTTCCTCCGTGATGTCTCTTTCTCTTTCTTTGGTCTCCTGCCTGTGATTCTTTGCAGCTCTCTCAGATCTTTTCCTCCATGTTGTCTCTTTCTCTTTCTTTGGTCTCCTGCCCGTGATTCTTTGCAGCTCTCTCAGATCTTTTCCTCCATGACGTCTCTTTCTCTTTCTTTGGTCTCCTGTCTGTTATTCTTTGCAGCTCTCTCAGATCTTTTCCTCCATGACGTCTCTTTCTCGTTCTGTGGTCTCCTGCCCGTGGTTCTTTGCAGTTCTCTCAGATCTTTTCCTCCATGATGTCTCTTTCTCTTTCTTGTGTCTCCTGCCCGTGGTTCTTTGCAGCTCTCTCAGATCTTTTCCTCCATGATGTCTCTTTCTCTTTCTTTGGTCTCTTGCCTGTTATTCTTTGCAGCTCTCTCAGATCTTTTCCTCCATGATGTCTCTTTCTCTTTCTTTGGTCTCCTGCCCGTGATTCTTTGCAGCTCTCTCAGAACTTTTCCTCTGTGATGTCTCTTTCTCTTTCTTTGGTCTCCTGCTTGTGATTCTTTCAGCTCTCTCAGATGTTTTCCTCCATGATGTCTCTTTCTCTTTCTTTGGTCTCCTGCCCGTGATTCTTTGCAGCTTTCTCAGATCTTCTCCTCTGTGATGTCTCTTTCTCTTTCTTTGGTCTCCTGCTTGTGATTCTTTGCAGCTCTCTCAGATCTTTTCCTCTGTGATGTCTCTCTCTTTCTTTGGTCTCCTGCTTGTGATTCTTTGCAGCTCTCTCAGATCTTTTCCTCTGTGATGTCTCTTTCTCTTTCTTTGGTCTCCTGCTTGTGATTCTTTGCAGCTCTCTCAGATCTTTTCCTCTGTGATGTCTCTGTCTCTTTCTTTGGTCACTTGCCTGTTATTCTTAGCAGCTCTCTCAGATCTTTTCCTCCATGATGTCTCTTTCTCTTTCTTTGGTCTCCTGCTTGTGATTCTTTGCAGCTCTCTCAGATCTTTTCCTCCATGATGTCTCTCTCTTTCTTTGGTCTCCTGTTTGTGATTCTTTGCAGCTCTCTCAGATCTTTTCCTCCATGATGTCTCTCTCTTTCTTTGGTCTCCTGTTTGTGATTCTTTGCAGCTCTCTCAGATCCTTTCCTCCATGATGTCTCATTTTCTTTCTTTGGTCTCCTGCCTGTGATTCTTTGCAGCTCTCTCAGATCTTTTCCTCCATGATGTCTCTTTCTCTTTCTTTGGTCTCCTGCTTGTGATTCTTTGCAGCTCTCTCAGATCTTTTCCTCCATGATGTCTCTCTCTTTCTTTGGTCTCCTGTTTGTGATTCTTTGCAGCTCTCTCAGATCCTTTCCTCCATGATGTCTCTTTTTCTTTCTTTGGTCTCCTGCCTGTGATTCTTTGCAGCTCTCTCAGATCTTTTCCTCTGTGATGTCTCTTTCTCTTTCTTTGGTCTCCTGCTTGTGATTCTTTGCAGCTCTCTCAGATCTTTTCCTCTGTGATGTCTCTGTCTCTTTCTTTGGTCACTTGCCTGTTATTCTTAGCAGCTCTCTCAGATCTTTTCCTCCATGATGTCTCTTTCTCTTTCTTTGGTCTCCTGCTTGTGATTCTTTGCAGCTCTCTCAGATCTTTTCCTCCATGATGTCTCTCTCTTTCTTTGGTCTCCTGTTTGTGATTCTTTGCAGCTCTCTCAGATCTTTTCCTCCATGATGTCTCTCTCTTTCTTTGGTCTCCTGTTTGTGATTCTTTGCAGCTCTCTCAGATCCTTTCCTCCATGATGTCTCTTTTTCTTTCTTTGGTCTCCTGCCTGTGATTCTTTGCAGCTCTCTCAGATCTTTTCCTCCATGATGTCTCTTTCTCTTTCTTTGGTCTCCTGCTTGTGATTCTTTGCAGCTCTCTCAGATCTTTTCCTCCATGATGTCTCTCTCTTTCTTTGGTCTCCTGTTTGTGATTCTTTGCAGCTCTCTCAGATCCTTTCCTCCATGATGTCTCTTTTTCTTTCTTTGGTCTCCTGCCTGTGATTCTTTGCAGCTCTCTCAGATCTTTTCCTCTATGATGTCTCTTTCTCTTTCTTTGGTCTCCTGCCTGTTATTCTTTTGCAGCTCCTCTTCTCGCCCCGAAGAACTGCCCCTCCATTTCGTTTTATGCATCATTCACATCTCATATGTATGATACTTTTCCACCTCCTTTTCTCCTACTTTTCTTTCCATTTGTGGCTATCTATCCCCCCGCCCCCACTGGCTGCTCTTCCTCAACTGTGTCTTTCCCCTTTTTTCCTTCCTGCCCTCCTGAAGGCGGCTACACGTTAACTCTATCAACTCCATTCTTCCCCCTCGCTCTAATGATCTCCACTCCTCTAATCTGCTCCCATCCATGAGCCCGTCTTTCTCCTGCCGCCTTCCTCTTTGCACTCTACTGTACATCCAGGACTGAAAGGCCTGAGGAGATACAGAAATAGTGATCAAGCCTCAGGGCGACGGGACTTAAGACTGGTGATTGACTCTTTCATTTGGGGAATATGCAATATGTACCTTCCTGGGGGCCTACATTACAGACGCTGTGATGGCCTCAGCCCCAAAGCGTATCGCAGTCCCCAGACTCAGCCTGTAACCTGGGACTTCATCACAGGCCTGCATTTCATATATCACAGCCGCAACCTATTGACTTTGCCATGGCTTGTTTTCTAGTTCCTATAACAAATACTCAGCAGGTCTACTGTACATTCCTAGTCATATATGTTGGGAGACTCATTTGGAACTATTTTATTTTTATAAAAACATCTTATAAAAAGCATGCATTACAAATCAAAGATACTAATAATCGTATAAATAGAGGAACATCGTGATGCCACAAAATTACACATACGAAATATCAAAGAAAACTTCATATGAAATGTAAATGCACAAAAGGATAACACCCAAAGTACGTCTCTTACCCTTAATGGTAGATGCCATAGGGTGTGGGAGGGAAAGTTAGAGAGGGGAGTGACAATAGGATGAAGTGTGCATGATTGTACATATTGCCATTAAAAGCCCTTATTTGATTTGATGGACAGCGAGGCAAATAGACTTACTCGCTATCCCCAGGTGTGTTGGGGTGGGTGTGGGGGCAGCTCTACACTAGCTGTACAATGGCAGGTATGTTGGTGGGGAGCGCGAGGGCAGCTCTACACTAGCTGTACAATGGCAGGTGTGTTGGCAGGGAGCGGGGGCAGCTCTACACTAGCTGTACAATGGCAGGTGTGTTGGGGTAGCAGGGGCAGCTCTACACTAGCTGTACAATGGCAGGTGTGTTGGGGCGGGGGCAGCTCTACACTGGCTGTACAATGGCAGGTGTGTTGGGGGAGCGGGGGCAGCTGTACACTAGCTGTACAATGGCAGGTGTGTTAGGGGGGTGGGGGCATCTCTACACTGGCTGTACAATGGCAGGTGTATTGGGGGAGCGGGGGCAGCTCTACACTAGCTGTACAATGGCAGGTGTATTGGCGGGGAGCGGGAGGGCAGCTCTACACTAGTTGTACAATGGCAGGTGTGTTGACGGGGAGCGAGGGAAGCTGTACACTAGCTGTACAATGGCAGGTGTGTTGGCGGGGAGCGGGGGCAGCTCTACACTAGCAGTACAATGGCATGTGTGTTGGGGGAGCGAGGGCAGCTCTACACTAGCTGTACAATGACAGGTGTGTTGTGGGAGTGGGGGCAGCTCTACACTAGCTGTACAATGGCAGGTGTGTTGGCAGGGAGCGGGGGCAGCTCTACACTAGCAGTACAATGGCATGTGTGTTGGGGGAGCGAGGGCAGCTCTACACTAGCTGTACAATGACAGGTGTGTTGTGGGAGTGGGGGCAGCTCTACACTAGCTGTACAATGACAGGTGTGTTATGGGAGCGAGGGCAGCTCTACACTAGCTGTTTAATGGCAGGTATGTTGGCAGGGAGCGGGGGCAGCTCTACACTAGCAGTACAATGGCAGGTGTGTTGGGGGAGCGGGGACAGCTCTACACTAGCTGTACAATGGCAGGTGTGTTGGCAGGGAGTGGGGGCAGCTCTACACTAGCTGTACAATGGCAGATGTGTTGGGGGAGCTGGGGCAGCTCTGCACTAGCTGTACAATGGCAGGTGTGTTGGCGGGACGCGGGAGGGCAGATCTACACTAGCTGTACAATGGCAGGTGTGTTGGGGGAGCTGGGGCAGCTCTACACTAGCTGTACAATGGCAGGTGTGTTGGGGGAGCGGGGGCAGCTCTACGCTAGCTGTACAATGGCAGGTGTGTTGGGGTAGCGGGGGTGGCTCTACACTAGCTGTACAATGGCAGGTGTGTTGGCGGGGAGTGGGAGGGCAGCTCTACACTAGCTGTACAATGGAAGGTGTGTTGGGGTAGCGGGGGCGGCTCTACACTAGCTGTACAATGGCAGGTGTGTTGGCGGGGAGTGGGAGGTCAGCTCTACACTAGCTGTACAATGGCAGATGTGTTGGCGGGGAGTGGGAGGGCAGCTCTACACTAGCTGTACAATGGCATCAAATAATAACTATTACATTTGCTTCTTTCAATAGAGACTACATCTGTTACTGAAACCAAGTGCCTGGAAATGAACACAAGGAGATGGGACATACAGTGGAACGAGAGAAGCTCTACAGAAGATGGTCAACATCATCCCACTGACCCTGTACAGAAACCCACATCCCGTCAGCGGAGGCAAACACCCCAAACATCTATGAGCATCCATACCAAGGAGAAGGCATTTGCCTGCAGTGTTTGTGGGATGTGCTTCACTCACAGGTCCAGGCTAATCGCACACAAGAGATCTCATGCAGGCGAGAAAATGTACAGGTGTACAGAGTGTGAGAAAAGCTTCACTCAGATCTCAACACTATATATGCATCATAGGACACATACTGGGGAGAAGCCCTATGATTGCACAGAGTGCATGAAAAGCTTTAGTGACTCGTCAGGTCTAAAAAGGCATCAGAGGATCCATACTGGTGAGAAACCATACATATGCACAGTGTGTATGAAAACCTTCAATCGCTCCTCAGGATTGAGAAGCCATCATAGGACCCACAATGGGGTGAAGTCCTACAAGTGCACAGAGTGTATGAAAAGCTTTAGTGACTCTTCAAGTCTGAGAAGGCATCAGAGGATCCATACTGGGGAGAACCCCTACACATGCACAGAGTGCATGAGAAGCTTCAATTGCTCCTCAGCACTGAGAGTCCATCAGAGGGTCCATACTGGAGAGAAACCCTACAAGTGCACGGAGTGCTCAAAATGCTTCAGTCAATCCTCAACTCTGGTTAGCCATCAGAGGATCCATACTGGGGAGAACCCCTACAAGTGCACAGAGTGCGCGAAAGGCTTCAATCACTCATCCGCTCTGATAGCCCATCAGAGGATACACACAGGGCTGAAGCCCTACAGGTGCACAGAATGCAATAAAAGCTTCACATGCGCCTCATCTCTGATAGGCCATCAGCCAGTCCATACAGGAGTGAAGCCCTACAAGTGCACAGAGTGCAAGAAAAGCTTCAGATGCTCCTCAGCTCTGATAGGCCATCAGGGAATCCATACTGGGGAGAAGCCCTACAAGTGCAGAGAGTGCATGAAAAGCTTCAGTCACCGATCAGGTCTGAGCAGGCATCAGAGGATCCATTATAATATGAAGACTGGAGGGCCATCAAGTCTTTAGGAGATCTTTGTACACTGCGCTCTTTCCGTAGTTGTCAAGTGGGGAGATGGTGTGGATGTATTTCTGACCAGCGCCGAGAAGACCTTAGGCCGTCACTCACACTTTTGAAGTGACATGATGGCGAGAATTGATGAGTCCAGTACAGTGCGACCCACAGATCAACTGGGTAGAAGAAATGCCATCACAGCAATAATCATGACTCAGCAACGCAAGATCAAACGGACCATTAAACTCATCAGTAGTGATTGAAATGATAGACGTGAACATGTGTCAACACGGTGCTGCCCAATTACACATTACTGGGGAAGTGGCACCAAGGCTGACAACTTCAAGTAGATACAAAATATCCACCCACACACACTTTGCAAAACAGAATAGAAATAATGAATGAACACATGAGCAGATGTGTTGATAGCATTAACACCAACTTACTTGGCTCACAATAAAGAATATTTCTTTTCCTCAAGATCCTACTGTTTCCTTTACACACCACACCCCTGTTAACTGGTCCACCTGCAGCCTATGCACTGTACCCTGGCACAGAAATGAACAGACATATCCATATAGAATCCCGAAATATTTTGACAATCGAGCAACGTGGCAATGTAAGACATTTTTTGGGAACCAAATGACAGCCAAAGTTGAATAAAGCCATCAAGGACAGCTGGAAGAAAAACTGATACCTTGGGAAAGTGGAGTGAAGGCCTGCACAGAGAATGATGGGGTGCGAGGCAACAAAAAAGACAAATGTGAACCAAGGTTTTGGCACCAAGCAAGAAGAAAACAGCTGCAACAGATAGAACCATTAGCACAATTACTCTGCGTTACCACCACCAGGCCCTCAAACGACCCTAAGCAGGAAACTCTGGGAAGAAACCTGTGAAAGGGTTCGAAACCATGAGCTGGTTGAAGGAGAGTCACGAAACTGCCACACTGCTCGTGAGGATTGAGAGCTGGAATCCCACCCATTGGATCCATAACGAGGCTAAGGTAAAATGTTGGGGAACTCCTACTTATCAAAACACAGTCAAGGGACTATAAAACAGAAGAGTTTTACCAATGTGATGCATTTGAAATCCAAAGTAGGTGTCAGAGAGAGTTGCAGTTTTGAAAGGTTGGAGAGCCTCTGACCTTTAGTACCAATCAGCCACGTGGAAAGGTTGAGAGGCGGAAGAGCCTCTGACTCCCAGTAGCCAGCTTCCATGTGGGAAGGCCGATGGCTGTAGAGCCTCTGACACCAAGTTTCTAGCTGCCACCTTGGAAGGCTGAGTGGCTGAAGACCCCATAAAAACCCTGAAAGCTCTGACAATCTGAGAAGTATTGAGAACCCCAAAATAGCTAAAACATGGAAATGGTTGAAAATGAGAGGGATTGAAACTGGAGAGACAAAACCCCTGAATCCTGGCCCCCCCAGGAGACCGAGCTGGATAATACACCTGTGATTCGCTAACCAACCTCACAAAGAGCCTCAGCCCTGAGACAGCAGTGAAGCATACCATATGCTGAAAATAAAAGAAAGACTAGTGCAATCCACTTCCATTACCTGAAGCTTACGTTTGGAACGTGTCCTGTTAGCACGTCTTTTCTAAGATTAGTACCCAGCGAGGGACAATCAGATTGTTACAAACAATCTGATTGGCCGTTGCTGTCTTTTTACCTTGCCAGGAAACACTCACCTGATGTGCTCCGTTTGGAGAGTCTGGTCCAGCAGAGTTCTTTTCCTTTCAGCTGACCTCCATGGAAAGAGAGAAGGGGCTACATGTAGTCCCTTCTCCCCGATCCCTGGCGTCCACGAGCTGAGAAACAGTTTCAGCTAGGCTTTATAATTAAATAGACACTTGTGTAGCAAAGCTGGTGATTTAAATTACCCTGTTCAATGAAAACACAGCTCAACCTACATTGCTCTTGCCTCCATGGCTCTCAAACCCCTCTTTTCTCTGTTCACTACAAGTTCAAAGTGGCTAACGGAGAGAGCGTCCAGCAGTATTCCCCTCCTCCAAGTGCCAAAGGCCTGTGTGAGAGTCCTGTCCAAGAAAGGCTCTTACTCTTTCAAATAATTGCAAAGCAGAAGTCATAAAGAAGATACTTTTATTAACTATCTTCTCTTTGGCTAAGTACAAAGCCTGTAACTTTATGTGTTTAAAGGTCCTGCAGTTCCATTCTTAAAAATGTAAGTTGTGACATAATGCATGATTGCAGTGTTTGTTCTGCAAACACTCCATTGCCTCAATGTTTTACAGTAACATTCAGGTTAGTGTTTCTTAGTTTGTATCAACTACATTTTGTAGGGAAAGGTGCATCATATGGACATTTGAACACTTTTGAAAATATATATGATCACGCGCCCAATTGCATGTGATGGAAAAGCCAGGTCTGTGAGCTGCTCATTGCATGCATCTGTGCAACTGGTGCTGATCAATTTAGCTGATCCCAAACTCCTTGACATTCTAGCTAATAACCCTGTCGCTTTATACCAGCTACCCTGAAAGTGAGATGTTCCACTTAGTTTGTCCAATTCTCTGACTGCAACGCCATCCACTCTGCTTAGCCGCTTATGTTCTTTTCTCTAATGTAATGTATACACAAACGCTAACTAGATGTTTACACAAAGTCGCAATCAATAGTTCCTTCAAATCTTTACACTACAGGCCACATGCAATACCATACACTGTAGTTAGCCTCCCGAGTTCAATTTTCTCTATGATCGTGATTGTATCATATATTAGCTGCACAATCAGGAAGCTTGGAACGCAAGCAAAATCTGCAAGTAGTCACCTGCATATCATACTAGCCCGATGCGCCTCTGCCCAGCCTACTGCACTTCTGCCCAGCCCGCTGCACCTCTGCCCAGCCTTCACCTTGTCTGTGGAGGTCGTGCTGGGAAGAGCCCTGCACTGAAAAACTGGTTTCAGCTCCTTTGTGGCATATCTCTTTATTTGTGTCCATTCATGCAGCTAAAGGTGACATTTCACAGGCACTCATCTCACTAGTGTCTTACTTCAGAGGTATGCAAAAATGCTGTATTTTATGTCTTTGTTGCAAATAACATCTGTTGACATTAGAAACATTAGTATAAAATTGCAAATCAAATAGGTTTGCTGCTAATCAATACAATCTGAATTAGGAAAATATGCTGATTTATTTTGGAAAACTATTGTTTGCTTTGTATTAATATCCAAAGATATTGGGTTATTCATGATTATATTGGGAATACAAGGGGCTGCTGTATGGAATTATGTCACACGTGGGGACGTTACATGTATTTTTCTGTTTTCCGTGGAGATCTGCGTTTATGTGCCAAGGTCAGCATGCCTCTTGTATATCACCGGGGGTCGAAATTGAAGGCAGCTGGGGGCTATTTAGCTCCTGTTGCTAGCATACTAGAGCATGGTTAGCTTGAAACCAACAGCTACTTTTGGCTCATTCGTCCAACCAGTGCCTTGCAAACATGTAAATGTGACATTAACTTGGAGTATTTGAGAATGTTAATTAAAAAAAGGATTGGAACACATCTAATATACATTCAATCACAATGGTTCATACACAATGGACAAACAGTTAAATGAGCATCTCTGGTAGCTCCTGGTTCCCCTTCGGTAGCTTCTGCCTACAGGGTGATGCCAGACATCCAGGAGCTGGCCTTAGCTCCTGCCTACAGGGTGAGACCAGACGTCCAGGAGCTGGCTTTAGCTCCTGCCTACAGGGTGACGCCAGACGTCCACAGGAGCTGGCCCTAGCTCATGCCTACAGGGTGACGCCAGACGTCCAGGAGCTGGCCTTAGCTCCTGCCTACAGGGTGACGCCAGACGTCCAGGAGCTGGCCTTAGCTCCTGCCTACAGGGTGACGCCAGACGTCCAGGAGCTGGCCCTAGCTCCTGCCTACAGGGTGACGCCAGACGTCCAGGAGCTGGCCTTAGCTCCTGCCTACAGGGTGACGCCAGACGTCCAGGAGCTGGCCTTAGCTCCTGCCTACAGGGTGACGCCAGACGTCCAGGAGCTGGCCTTAGCTCCTGGCTACAGGGTGAGGCCAGACGTCCAGGATATGGCCTTAGCTCCTGCCTACAGGGTGAGGCCAGACGTCCAGGATATGGCCTTAGCTCCTGCCTACAGGGTGAGGCCAGACGTCCAGGAGCTGGCCTTAGCTAACTGCCTACAGGGTGAGGCCAGAAGTCCAGGAGCTGGCCCTAGCTCCTGCCTACAGGGTGAGGCCAGACGTCCAGGAGCTGGCCCTAGCGCCTGCCTACAGGGTGAGGCCAGACGTCCAGGAGCTGGCCTTAGCTCCTGCCTACAGGGTGATGCCAGACGTCCAGGAGCTGGCCTTAGCTCCTGCCTACAGGGTGACGCCAGACATCCAGGAGCTGGCATTAGCTCCTGCCTACAGGGTGACGCCAGGCATCCAGGAGCTGGCCTTAGCTCCTGCCTACAGGGTGACGCCAGACATCCAGGAGCTGGCCTTAGCTCCTGCCTACAGGGTGCCGCCACACATCCAGGAGCTGGCCTTAGCCCCTGCCTACAGGGTGATGCCGGAAGTCCAGGAGCTGGCCTTAGCCCCTGCCTACAGGGTGATGCCGGACGTCCAGGAGCTGGCCTTAGCTCCTGCCTACAGGGTGACGCCGGACGTCCAGGAGCTGGCCTTAGCTCCTGCCTACAGGGTGACGCCGGACGTCCAGGAGCTGGCCTTAGCTCCTGCCTACACAGTGACGCCGGACGTCCAGGAGCTGGCCTTAGCTCCTGCCTACAGGGTGACGCCAGATGTCCAGGAGCTGGCCTTAGCTCCTGCCTACAGGGTGAGACCAGACACCAGCTCCTGCCTACAGGGTGAGACCAGACGTCCAGGAGCTGGCCTTAGCTCCTGCCTACAAAGTGACGCCACACGTCCAGAAGCTGGCCTTAGAATCTGCCTACAGGGTGACGCCAGACGTCCAGGAGCTGGCCTTAGCTCCTGCCTACAGGGTGACGCCAGACGTCCAGGAGCTGGCCTTAGCTCCTGCCTACAGGGTGACGCCAGACATCCAGGAGCTGGCCTTAGCTCCTGCCTACAGGGTGACGCCAGACGTCCAGGAGCGGGCCTTAGCTCCTGCCTACAGGGTGACGCCACACGTCCAGGAACTGGCCTTAGCTCCTGCCTACAGGGTGACGCCAGACGTCCAAGAGCTGGCCTTAGCTCCTGCCTACAGGGTGATGCCAGACGTCCAGAAGCTGGCCTTAGCTCCTGCCTACAGGGTGACGCCACACGTCCAGGAGCTGGCCTTAGCCCCTGCCTACAGGGTGATGCTGGAAGTCCAGGAGCTGGCCTTAGCCCCTGCCTACAGGGTGACGCCAGACGTCCAGGAGCTGACCTTAGCTCCTGCCTACAGGGTGACGCCAGACGTCCAGGAGCTGGCCTTAGCTCCTGCCTTCAGGGTGACGCCAGATGTCCAGGAGCTGGCCTTAGCTCCTGCCTACAGGGTGACGCCACACGTCCAGGAGCTGGCCTTAGCTCCTGCCTACAGGGTGACGCCACACGTCCAGGCGCAGGCCTTAGCTCCTGCCTACAGGGTGACGCCAGACGTCCAGGAGCTGGCCTTAGCTCCTGCCTACAGGGTGACGCCAGACGTCCAGGAGCTGGCCTTAGCTCCTGCCTACAGGGTGACGCCAGACGTCCAGCATATGGCCTTAGCTCCTGCCTACAGGGTGACGCCAGACGTCCAGGAGCTGGCCTTAGCTCCTGCCTACAGGGTGACGCCAGATGTCCAGGAGCTGGCCTTAGCTCCTGCCTACAGGGTGACGCCAGAGTCCAGGAGCTGGCCTTAGCTCCTGCCTACAGGGTGACGCCACACGTCCAGGAGCAGGCCTTAGCTCCTGCCTACAGGATGATGCCGGAAGTCCAGGAGCTGGCCTTAGCTCCTGCTTACAGGGTGACGCCAGACATCCAGGAGCTGGCCTTAGCTGCTGCCTACAGGGTGACGCCAGACGTCCAGGAGCTGGCCTTAGCTCCTGCCTACCGGGTGACGCCAGACGTCCAGTGTCTGGCGTTAACTCCTGCCTACAGGGTGACGCCAGACATCCAGGAGCTGGCCTTAGCTCCTGCCTACAGGGTGAGGCCAGACATCCAGGAGCTGGCCTTAGCTCCTGCCTACAGGGTGAGGCCGGACGTCCAGGAGCTGGGTTTAGCTCCTGCCTACAGGGTGAGGCCGGACGTCCAGGAGCTGGCCTTAGCTCCTGCATACAGGGTGACGCCGGACGTCCAGGAGCTGGCCTTAGCTCCTGCCTACAGGGTGACGCCGGACGTCCAGGAGCTGGCCTTATCTCCGGCCTACAGGGTGACGCCAGACGTCCAGGAGCTGGGTTTAGCTCCTGCCTACAGGGTGACGCCACACGTCCAGGAGCTGGCCTTAGCTCCGGCCTACAGGGTGACGCCAGACGTCCAGGAGCTGGGTTTAGCTCCTGCCTACAGGGTGACGCCACACGTCCAGGAGCTGGCCTTAGCTCCTGCCTACAGGGTGACGCCACACGTCCAGGAGCTGGCCTTAGCTCCTGCCTACAGGGTGACGCCAGACGTCCAGGAGCTGGCCTTAGCTCCTGCCTACAGGGTGACGCCGGACGTCCAGGAGCTGGCCTTAGCTCCTGCCTACAGGGTGATGCCAGACGTCCAGGAGCCGGCCTTAGCCCCTGCCTACAGGGTGATGCCGGAAGTCCAGGAGCCGGCCTTAGCTCCTGCCTACAGGGTGACGCCAGACGTCCAGGAGCTGGCCTTAGCCCCTGCCTACAGGGTGACGCCAGACGTCCAGGAGCTGGCCTTAGCCCCTGCCTACAGGGTGACGCCAGACGTCCAGGAGCTGGCCTTAGCTCCGGCCTACAGGGTGACGCCAAACGTCCAGGAGCTGGCCTTAGCTCCTGCCTACAGGGTGACGCCAGACGTCCAGGAGCTGGCCTTAGCCCCTGCCTACAGGTTGACGCCAGACGTCCAAGAGCTGGCCTTAGCTCCTGCCTACAGGGTGACGCCAGACGTCCAGAAGCTGGCCTAAGCTCCTACCTACAGGGTGACGCCAGACGTCCAGGAGCTGGCCTTAGCCCCTGCCTACAGGGTGACGCCAGAAATCCAGGAGCTGGCCTTAGCTCCTGCCTACAGGGTGATGCCAGACATCCAGGAGCTGGCCTTAGCTCCTGACTACAGGGTGACGTACACATAGCTCCTGCCTACAAGGTGACGCCGGATGTCCAGGAGCTGGCCTTAGCTCCTGCCTACAGGGTGACGCCACATGTCCAGGAGCTGGCTTTAGCTCCTGCCTACAGGGTGACGCCAGACGTCCAGGAGCTGGCCTTAGCTCCTGCCTACAGGGTGACGCCAGACGTCCAGGAGCTGGCCTTAGCTCCTGCCTACAGGGTGACGCCACACGTCCAGGAGCTGGCCTTAGCTCCTGCCTACAGGGTGACGCCAGACGTCCAGGAGCTGGGTTTAGCTCCTGCCTACAGGGTGACGCCAGACGTCCAGGAGCTGGCCTTAGCTCCTGCCTACAGGGTGACGCCAGACGTCCAGGAGCTGGCCTTAGCTCCTGCCTACAGGGTGACGCCACACGTCCAGGAGCCGGCCTTAGCTCCTGCCTACAAGGTGACGCCGGACGTCCAGGAGCAGGCCTTAGCCCCTGCCTACAGGGTGACGCCGGAAGTCCAGGAGCTGGCCTTAGCTCCTGCCTACAGGGTGATGCCAGACGTCCAGGAGCTGGCCTTAGCCCCTGCCTACAGGGTGACGCCAGACGTCCAGGAGCTGGCCTTAGCCCCTGCCTACAGGGTGACGCCAGACGCCCAGGAGCTGGCCTTAGCTCCGGCCTACAGGGTGACGTCAGACGTCCAGGAGCTGGCCTTAGCTCCTGCCTACAGGGTGACGCCAGATGTCCAGGAGCTGGCCTTAGCTCCTGCCTACAGGGTGAGACCAGAAACCAGCTCCTGCCTACAGGGTGAGACCAGACGTCCAGGAGCTGGCCTTAGCTCCTGCCTACAGGTTGACGCCAGACATCCAGGAGCTGGCCTTAGCTCCTGCCTACAGGGTGACGCCAGACATCCAGGAGCTGGCCTTAGCTCCTGCCTACAGGGTGACGCCAGACACCCAGGAGCTGGCCTTAGCTCCTGATTACAGGGTGACGTACACATAGCTCCTGCCTACAGGGTGACGCCGGACGTCCAGGAGCTGGCCTTAGCTCCTGCCTACAGGGTGACGCCAGACGTCCAGGAGCTGGCCTTAGCTCCTGCCTACAGGGTGACGCCAGACGTCCAGGAGCTGGCCTTAGCTCCTGCCTACAGGGTGATGCCACACATCCAGAAGCTGGCCTTAGCTCCTGCCTACAGGGTGACGCCAGACATCCAGGAGCTGGCCTTAGCTCCTGCCTACAGGGTGACGCCAGACGTCCAGGAGCGGGCCTTAGCTCCTGCCTACAGGGTGACGCCACACGTCCAGGAACTGGCCTTAGCTCCTGCCTACAGGGTGACGCCAGACGTCCAAGAGCTGGCCTTAGCTCCTGCCTACAGGGTGATGCCAGACGTCCAGAAGCTGGCCTTAGCTCCTGCCTACAGGGTGACGCCACACGTCCAGGAGCTGGCCTTAGCCCCTGCCTACAGGGTGATGCTGGAAGTCCAGGAGCTGGCCTTAGCCCCTGCCTACAGGGTGACGCCAGACGTCCAGGAGCTGACCTTAGCTCCTGCCTACAGGGTGACGCCAGACGTCCAGGAGCTGGCCTTAGCTCCTGCCTTCAGGGTGACGCCAGATGTCCAGGAGCTGGCCTTAGCTCCTGCCTACAGGGTGACGCCACACGTCCAGGAGCTGGCCTTAGCTCCTGCCTACAGGGTGACGCCACACGTCCAGGCGCAGGCCTTAGCTCCTGCCTACAGGGTGACGCCACACGTCCAGGAGCTGGCCTTAGCTCCTGCCTACAGGGTGACGCCAGACGTCCAGGAGCTGGCCTTAGCTCCTGCCTACAGGGTGACGCCAGACGTCCAGGAGCTGGCCTTAGCTCCTGCCTACAGGGTGACGCCAGACGTCCAGCATATGGCCTTAGCTCCTGCCTACAGGGTGACGCCAGACGTCCAGGAGCTGGCCTTAGCTCCTGCCTACAGGGTGACGCCAGATGTCCAGGAGCTGGCCTTAGCTCCTGCCTACAGGGTGACGCCAGAGTCCAGGAGCTGGCCTTAGCTCCTGCCTACAGGGTGACGCCACACGTCCAGGAGCAGGCCTTAGCTCCTGCCTACAGGATGATGCCGGAAGTCCAGGAGCTGGCCTTAGCTCCTGCTTACAGGGTGACGCCAGACATCCAGGAGCTGGCCTTAGCTGCTGCCTACAGGGTGACGCCGGACGTCCAGGAGCTGGCCTTAGCTCCTGCCTACCGGGTGATGCCAGACGTCCAGTGTCTGGCGTTAACTCCTGCCTACAGGGTGACGCCAGACATCCAGGAGCTGGCCTTAGCTCCTGCCTACAGGGTGAGGCCAGACATCCAGGAGCTGGCCTTAGCTCCTGCCTACAGGGTGAGGCCGGACGTCCAGGAGCTGGGTTTAGCTCCTGCCTACAGGGTGAGGCCGGACGTCCAGGAGCTGGCCTTAGCTCCTGCATACAGGGTGACGCCGGACGTCCAGGAGCTGGCCTTAGCTCCTGCCTACAGGGTGACGCCGGACGTCCAGGAGCTGGCCTTAGCTCCGGCCTACAGGGTGACGCCAGACGTCCAGGAGCTGGGTTTAGCTCCTGCCTACAGGGTGACGCCACACGTCCAGGAGCTGGCCTTAGCTCCGGCCTACAGGGTGACGCCAGACGTCCAGGAGCTGGGTTTAGCTCCTGCCTACAGGGTGACGCCACACGTCCAGGAGCTGGCCTTAGCTCCTGCCTACAGGGTGACGCCACACGTCCAGGAGCCGGCCTTAGCTCCTGCCTACAAGGTGACGCCGGACGTCCAGGAGCAGGCCTTAGCCCCTGCCTACAGGGTGACGCCGGAAGTCCAGGAGCTGGCCTTAGCTCCTGCCTACAGGGTGACGCCAGACGTCCAGGAGCTGGCCTTAGCCCCTGCCTACAGGGTGACGCCGGAAGTCCAGGAGCTGGCCTTAGCTCCTGCCTACAGGGTGACGCCAAACGTCCAGGAGCTGGCCTTAGCTCCTGCCTACAGGGTGACGCCAGACATCCAGGAGCTGGCCTTAGCCCCTGCCTACAGGTTGACGCCAGACGATCAAGAGCTGGCCTTAGCTCCTGCCTACAGGGTGACGCCACATGTCCAGGAGCTGGCTTTAGCTCCTGCCTACAGGGTGACGCCAGACGTCCAGGAGCTGGCCTTAGCTCCTGCCTACAGGGTGACGCCAGACGTCCAGGAGCTGGCCTTAGCTCCTGCCTACAGGGTGACGCCAGACGTCCAGGAGCTGGGTTTAGCTCCTGCCTACAGGGTGACGCCAGACGTCCAGGAGCTGGCCTTAGCTCCTGCCTACAGGGTGACGCCAGACGTCCAGGAGCTGGCCTTAGCCCCTGCCTACAGGTTGACGCCAGACGTCCAAGAGCTGGCCTTAGCTCCTGCCTACAGGGTGAGGCCACATGTCCAGGAGCTGGCTTTAGCTCCTGCCTACAGGGTGACGCCAGACGTCCAGGAGCTGGCCTTAGCTCCTGCCTACAGGGTGACGCCAGACGTCCAGGAGCTGGCCTTAGCTCCTGCCTACAGGGTGACGCCAGACGTCCAGGAGCTGGGTTTAGCTCCTGCCTACAGGGTGACGCCAGACGTCCAGGAGCTGGCCTTAGCTCCTGCCTACAGGGTGACGCCAGACGTCCAGGAGCTGGCCTTAGCTCCTGCCTACAGGGTGACGCCACACGTCCAGGAGCCGGCCTTAGCTCCTGCCTACAAGGTGACGCCGGACGTCCAGGAGCAGGCCTTAGCCCCTGCCTACAGGGTGACGCCGGAAGTCCAGGAGCTGGCCTTAGCTCCTGCCTACAGGGTGACGCCAGACGTCCAGGAGCTGGCCTTAGCCCCTGCCTACAGGGTGACGCCGGAAGTCCAGGAGCTGGCCTTAGCTCCTGCCTACAGGGTGACGCCAAACGTCCAGGAGCTGGCCTTAGCTCCTGCCTACAGGGTGACGCCAGACATCCAGGAGCTGGCCTTAGCCCCTGCCTACAGGTTGACGCCAGACGTCCAAGAGCTGGCCTTAGCTCCTGCCTACAGGGTGACGCCAGACGTCCAGGAGCTGGCCTAAGCTCCTACCTACAGGGTGACGCCAGACGTCCAGGAGCTGGCCTTAGCCCCTGCCTACAGGGTGACGCCAGAAATCCAGGAGCTGGCCTTAGCTCCTGCCTACAGGGTGATGCCAGACATCCAGGAGCTGGCCTTAGCTCCTGACTACAGGGTGACGTACACATAGCTCCTGCCTACAAGGTGACGCCGGACGTCCAGGAGCTGGCCTTAGCTCCTGCCTACAGGGTGACGCCACATGTCCAGGAGCTGGCTTTAGCTCCTGCCTACAGGGTGACGCCAGACGTCCAGGAGCTGGCCTTAGCTCCTGCCTACAGGGTGACGCCAGACGTCCAGGAGCTGGCCTTAGCTCCTGCCTACAGGGTGACACCAGACATCCAGGAGCTGGGTTTAGCTCCTGCCTACAGGGTGACGCCAGACGTCCAGGAGCTGGCCTTAGCTCCTGCCTACAGGGTGACGCCAGACGTCCAGGAGCTGGCCTTAGCTCCTGCCTACAGGGTGACGCCACACGTCCAGGAGCCGGCCTTAGCTCCTGCCTACAAGGTGACGCCGGACGTCCAGGAGCAGGCCTTAGCCCCTGCCTACAGGGTGACGCCGGAAGTCCAGGAGCTGGCCTTAGCTCCTGCCTACAGGGTGACGCCAGACGTCCAGGAGCTGGCCTTAGCCCCTGCCTACAGGGTGACGCCGGAAGTCCAGGAGCTGGCCTTAGCTCCTGCCTACAGGGTGACGCCAGACGTCCAGGAGCTGGCCTTAGCTCCTGCCTACAGGGTGACGCCGGACGTCCAGGAGCTGGCCTTAGCTCCTGCCTACAGGGTGACGCCAGACGTCCAGGAGCCGGCCTTAGCCCCTGCCTACAGGGTGATGCCGGAAGTCCAGGAGCCGGCCTTAGCTCCTGCCTACAGGGTGACGCCAGACGTCCAGGAGCTGGCCTTAGCCCCTGCCTACAGGGTGACGCCAGACGTCCAGGAGCTGGCCTTAGCCCCTGCCTACAGGGTGACGCCAGACGTCCAGGAGCTGGCCTTAGCTCCGGCCTACGGGGTGACGCCAAACGTCCAGGAGCTGGCCTTAGCTCCTGCCTACAGGGTGACGCCAGACATCCAGGAGCTGGCCTTAGCCCCTGCCTACAGGTTGACGCCAGACGTCCAAGAGCTGGCCTTAGCTCCTGCCTACAGGGTGACGCCAGACGTCCAGGAGCTGGCCTAAGCTCCTACCTACAGGGTGACGCCAGACGTCCAGGAGCTGGCCTTAGCCCCTGCCTACAGGGTGACGCCAGAAATCCAGGAGCTGGCCTTAGCTCCTGCCTACAGGGTGATGCCAGACATCCAGGAGCTGGCCTTAGCTCCTGACTACAGGGTGACGTACACATAGCTCCTGCCTACAAGGTGACGCCGGACGTCCAGGAGCTGGCCTTAGCTCCTGCCTACAGGGTGACGCCACATGTCCAGGAGCTGGCTTTAGCTCCTGCCTACAGGGTGACGCCAGACGTCCAGGAGCTGGCCTTAGCTCCTGCCTACAGGGTGACGCCAGACGTCCAGGAGCTGGCCTTAGCTCCTGCCTACAGGGTGACGCCAGACGTCCAGGAGCTGGGTTTAGCTCCTGCCTACAGGGTGACGCCAGACGTCCAGGAGCTGGCCTTAGCTCCTGCCTACAGGGTGACGCCAGACGTCCAGGAGCTGGCCTTAGCTCCTGCCTACAGGGTGACGCCACACGTCCAGGAGCCGGCCTTAGCTCCTGCCTACAAGGTGACGCCGGACGTCCAGGAGCAGGCCTTAGCCCCTGCCTACAGGGTGACGCCGGAAGTCCAGGAGCTGGCCTTAGCTCCTGCCTACAGGGTGACGCCAGACGTCCAGGAGCTGGCCTTAGCC
This sequence comes from Ambystoma mexicanum, assembly GCF_040938575.1. Classification (NCBI taxonomy): domain Eukaryota; kingdom Metazoa; phylum Chordata; class Amphibia; order Caudata; family Ambystomatidae; genus Ambystoma; species Ambystoma mexicanum. Next base: position 1,710,190,776 of record NC_090932.1, on the reverse strand, counting down.
CCTGCCTACAGGGTGACGCCAGACGTCCAGGAGCTGGCCTTAGCCCCTGCCTACAGGGTGACGCCAGACGCCCAGGAGCTGGCCTTAGCTCCGGCCTACAGGGTGACGTCAGACGTCCAGGAGCTGGCCTTAGCTCCTGCCTACAGGGTGACGCCAGATGTCCAGGAGCTGGCCTTAGCTCCTGCCTACAGGGTGAGACCAGACACCAGCTCCTGCCTACAGGGTGAGACCAGACGTCCAGGAGCTGGCCTTAGCTCCTGCCTACAGGTTGACGCCAGACATCCAGGAGCTGGCCTTAGCTCCTGCCTACAGGGTGACGCCAGACATCCAGGAGCTGGCCTTAGCTCCTGCCTACAGGGTGACGCCAGACACCCAGGAGCTGGCCTTAGCTCCTGACTACAGGGTGACGTACACATAGCTCCTGCCTACAGGGTGACGCCGGACGTCCAGGAGCTGGCCTTAGCTCCTGCCTACAGGGTGAGGCCAGACGTCCAGGAGCTGGCCTTAGCTCCTGCCTACAGGGTGACGCCAGACGTCCAGGAGCTGGCCTTAGCTCCTGCCTAAAGGGTGACGCCAGACGTCCAGGAGCTGGCCTTAGCTCCTGCCTACAGGGTGACGCCAGACGTCCAGGAGCTGGCCTTAGCTCCTGCCTACAGGGTGACGCCAGACGTCCAGGAGCTGGCCTTAGCTCCTGCCTACAGGGTGACGCCAGACGTCCAGGAGCTGGCCTTAGCTCCTGCCTACAGGGTGAGGCCAGACGTCGAGGAGCTGGCCTTAGCTCCTGCCTACAGGGTGAGGCCACACGTCCAGGAGCTGGCCTTAACTCCTGCCTACAGGGTGAGGCCACACGTCCAGGAGCTGGCCTTAACTCCTGCCTACAGGGTGACGCCACACGTCCAGGAGCTGGCCTTAGCTCCTGCCTACAGGGTGACGCCACACATCCAGGAGCTGGCCTTAGCTCCTGCCTACAGGTTGACGCCAGACGTCCAGGAGCTGGCCTTAGCCCCTGCCTACAAGGTGACGCCACACGTCCAGGAGCTGGCCTTAGCCCCTGCCTACAGGGTGACGCCACACGTCCAGGAGCTGGCCTTAGCTCCTGCCTACAGGGTGACGCCAGACGTCCAGGAGCTGGCCTTAGCCCCTGCCTACAGGTTGACGCCAGACATCCAGGAGCTGGCCTTAGCTCCTGCCTACAGGGTGACGTACACATAGCTCCTCAGCGTCGTCCAGGAGCTGGCTTTAGCTCCTGCCTACAGGGTGACGCCAGACGTCCAGGAGCTGGCCTTAGCTCCTGCCTACAGGGTGACGCCAGACGTCCAGGAGCTGGCCTTAGCTCCTGCCTACAGGGTGACGCCAGACGTCCAGGAGCTGGCCTTAGCTCCTGCTGGCCTTAGCTCCTGCCAGGAGCTGGGTTTAGCTCCTGCCTACAGGGTGACGCCACACGTCCAGGAGCTGGCCTTAGCTCCTGCCTACAGGGTGACGCCAGACGTCCAGGACTGGCCTTAGCTCCTGCCTACAGGGTGACGCCAGACGTCCAGGAGCTGGCCTTAGCTCCTGCCTACAGGGTGACGCCACACGTCCAGGAGCTGGCCTTAGCTCCTGCCTACAGGGTGACGCCAGACATCCAGGATATGGCCTTAGCTCCTGCCTACAGGGTGAGGCCACACATCCAGGAGCTGGCCTTAGCTCCTGCCTACAGGGTGACGCCACACGTCCAGGAGCTGGCCTTAGCTCCTGCCTAAAGGGTGACGCCAGACGTCCAGGCGCAGGCCTTAGCTCCTGCCTACAGGGTGACGCCACACGTCCAGGCGCAGGCCTTAGCTCCTGCCTACAGGGTGACGCCACACGTCCAGGAGCTGGCCTTAGCTCCTGCCTACAGGGTGACGCCAGACGTCCAGGAGCTGGCCTTAGCTCCTGCCTACAGGGTGACGCCAGATGTCCAGGAGCTGGCCTTAGCTCCTGCCTAAAGGGTGACGCCAGACGTCCAGGAGCTGGCCTTAGCTCCTGCCTACAGGGTGACGCCAGACGTCCAGGAGCTGGCCTTAGCTCCTGCCTACAGGGTGACGCCACACATCCAGGAGCTGGCCTTAGCTCCTGCCTACAGGGTGACGCCAGACGTCCAGGAGCTGGCCTTAGCTCCTGCCTACAGGGTGACGCCAGACGTCCAGGAGCTGGCCTTAGCTCCTGCCTACAGGGTGACGCCAGACGTCCAGGAGCTGGCCTTAGCTCCTGCCTAAAGGGTGACGCCAGACGTCCAGGAGCTGGCCTTAGCTCCTGCCTACAGGGTGACGCCAGACGTCCAGGAGCTGGCCTTAGCTCCTGCCTACAGGGTGACGCCAGACGTCGAGGAGCTGGCCTTAGCTCCTGCCTACAGGGTGAGGCCACACGTCCAGGAGCTGGCCTTAACTCCTGCCTACAGGGTGACGCCACACGTCCAGGAGCTGGCCTTAGCTCCTGCCTACAGGGTGACGCCACACGTCCAGGAGCTGGCCTTAGCTCCTGCCTACAGGGTGACGCCACACATCCAGGAGCTGGCCTTAGCTCCTGCCTACAGGGTGACGCCACACAATCAGGAGCTGGCCTTAGCTCCTGCCTACAGGGTGACGCCAGACGTCCAAGAGCTGGCCTTAGCTCCTGCCTACAGGTTGATGCCAGACGTCCAGGAGCTGGCCTTAGCCCCTGCCTACAGGGTGACGCCACACGTCCAGGCGCAGGCCTTAGCTCCTGCCTACAGGGTGACGCCACACGTCCAGGAGCTGGCCTTAGCTGCTGCCTACAGGGTGACGCCACACGTCCAGGAGCTGGCCTTAGCTCCTGCCTACAGGGTGACGCCAGACGTCCAGGAGCTGGCCTTAGCCCCTGCCTACAGGTTGACGCCAGACATCCAGGAGCTGGCCTTAGCTCCTGCCTACAGGGTGACGTACACATAGCTCCTCAGCGTCGTCCAGGAGCTGGCTTTAGCTCCTGCCTACAGGGTGACGCCAGACGTCCAGGAGCTGGCCTTAGCTCCTGCCTACAGGGTGACGCCAGACGTCCAGGAGCTGGCCTTAGCTCCTGCCTACAGGGTGACGCCAGACGTCCAGGAGCTGGCCTTAGCTGCTGCTGGCCTTAGCTCCTGCCAGGAGCTGGGTTTAGCTCCTGCCTACAGGGTGACGCCACACGTCCAGGAGCTGGCCTTAGCTCCTGCCTACAGGGTGACGCCAGACGTCCAGGACTGGCCTTAGCTCCTGCCTACAGGGTGACGCCAGACGTCCAGGAGCTGGCCTTAGCTCCTGCCTACAGGGTGACGCCAGACGTCCAGGATATGGCCTTAGCTCCTGCCTACAGGGTGACGCCAGACGTCCAGGAGCTGGCCTTAGCTCCTGCCTACAGGGTGACTCCACACATCCAGGAGCTGGCCTTAGCTCCTGCCTACAGGGTGACGCCAGACGTCCAGAAGCTGGCCTTAGCTCCTGCCTACAGGGTGACGCCAGACATCCAGGATATGGCCTTAGCTCCTGCCTACAGGGTGACACCAGACATCCAGGAGCTGGGTTTAGCTCCTGCTCAATGAATCTCAATTTCGAACCCTGTATCACTCTGATGCATTCGTATTCATCTAGAATCATAGGGTCACATATACTTCACCTAAAATAATTGATGGAAGATAGAAGCTTTTTGTGTAATTGTTTTTTTTCTGTTAAGGAAATTGTTTTAAAGCTAAATTCAGGCAAACAATAGCTGTAATGTTGATATTGTAATTGTATTTACTATTGTGACCATCTTCTGGAATAAAATGGAGATATTTTGAAAAGGTTTAATGGATACCGCCAAGATAATTTATCGTTACTGCTCACTGGAATGGGTTTACCACAGGACTTTAAGTGATGGAAGGGCAGTGTTGGCCACTATATTTGGACTCAATGGGGATTTTGGAAGAATTACCATAAGCAGTATTTCCACCCCAGTAATTCTGCCCTTTTTTCGGCTTTAATGGGCAAATCCTCCATTTCATCATCGAACTCTGGATTGGACGAAATTTGGTGGTAATTCCGTTAGCATTACTTTTTTTGGGTGGCAATGGAATTACTGCAGTTTTTTTTCCCAAACCCTCAACCTCCGAAAAAGTCCCTTTGTTCAAATGAACTTGATTGAGTGAAACCTGTTTTCTTTATAGCGCCACCTGGTGGCACAGATGTCTCTGCTGCACCACGGCTCGGGACAAGGAGACGTGTTAAAAGAAAGACTGCTTGTTTGGCCCCGGATACTTTGTAGCAGTTCTTTCTTCTGTGCAAATGCACAGATAGTTTGTAACACATGGACGGCCATAGGCAGCATTGAGAGGCAGAAGGGATGGGCGGCTGGCTTATCCTCTGACAAGCCTCCCACGGGGACCGCCACATATCTCTGACAAGCCCCCCACGGGGACCGCCACATGTCTCTGGCAAAGCCTCCCACGGGGACCGCCACATGTCTCTGACAAGCCTCCCACGGGGACCGCCACATGTCTCTGACAAGCCTCCCACGGGGACCGCCACATGTCTCTGACAAGCCTCCCACGGGGACCGCCACATGTCTCTGACAAGCCCCCCACGGGGACCGCCACATGTCTCTGGCAAAGCCGAAACCTGCTCACAGCTCCACTTAGGAACACGCTGGGTCCCTAGGACTATAGGAAGGCGGCCTCCGAGTTACCTTTGTTGTGTATCCTAATATAGTGACATTATAAGTGTAAAACAACAGCAAATCATGTTGTCTATGGGTTGTGCAATCTATAAGGGCGTTCTAGTGTGTAGTGTGGAATGTGGAGAGTACATTCTTTTCACAGAGCGAGAAACAGTGAGAAAGAGAGGTGGCAAGATGATAAGGCTGGGCGACTTAGAGCTAAATACATGAAAACTGTTGGCGTGAGTCCCTCCTTAGTACTGGTGATGAGGATGGGATTGGGACCTCCCAAGCCACCGCTAAAGCTCATGGATGCGCAACATGCTGAAGAGGTTGCATGCCTCTGCGTCTGAGCGTCGCTTCTTTGGTAGCGCGTGTTGTGACGCGCAACCTGCCCAGGTGGATTTTGGTTGCCTGGTCACCTGCGCTTTGCTATGGGCAGAGCAGTGAAGAGACCCGAGCGGAATCGGCGGGGAGGCAACACGCCACATGAAGCACCAGTTCTGCTATTGCAACATCACCTTGCATGGGGTAACAGATAAGACAACAGCTAAAGTATTAAACGTTGGACGTGCTGGGAGTTACATTTAAAATCCTCACAATGAATCAGGATCCCAATCAATACAACTGCATTTTGATCCTCGATTACGAAATTATAACCATTGTCACATAACTAAATATGCACTTAATTGCTTTTTGCTCACAATGATGCTGCTGCTAGAGTAAGGAATGTACTTGTTGCTAAACTTGGACACATTATGACATTAGATTTCAATGTTTGAAATGAATGTCATGTTTGCAGAATGTCATATTTATCAGGTTTGGCGAAAAAGAGTTGAACTATTGCAAGTTGAAGGTGATGGGAATTAAATAGAAATGTAAATTGCATTCAAATTTATATCATGAAACCATTACCATCTTTACACAATTAAATATGCACTTTATTGCCTTTTGCACAACGTGATGTTGCCAGTACATCAATGAATGGACCTGCCGCAACAATTGCACATATCTTGACCCCAGATGTTTAAATATTAAGGATCTAAATAATGTTTATCTTCGCATGATGTGGAGTGTACTTTATACATTTATCTGGGTATTTTTAATTCACTCTGTAAATGCGGTGACTCAGATGAAGTAGATTTGGCTATGTCATTAGTTATTGAGCTTTTATGTCTTATCCATGTATTGAATTGTTGCTTTTATCATTGTAACTATGTGTTTGGCAAATGACTAACTTGTCGAATAAAAGCTATATGATGGTGCGCTGGTTTTCTAGTGAGGGGAACAGCAGTATACTGTGCTCTTCTGGAGCTGGGCTATTATGCATTCTTGGTTACAGCCATAGTATTGGCATACATGGATATAAATCTTCCAGGGCCTCCTTTGTTCTTACAGTCATTGAGGGTTTCCTTTGGTGCATTCTAGATGGGGATGGGACGGCGTTTGCTGGATCACTGTCTGGGGCGTGAAGGTTGGACTATGTCTAAAAGACTACCACATGTTGGAGGGGGAGAGTGTGGATTGACACTACTTTTGAGATAAGCACAGAGAAGCTTGCTAAGCATTACCAGGCGCGTTCCCATTTCTCCACATAGGAGCAGAAGGGGAATGAGTCCATTGAGGAATGTGTCACTGCTTCGAGTGCTGCTTCGAGTGGTCTAGTAATAAAATGTGATTTTAAGCATTGTAGAGAGGAACACTTGAGAGAATGATAGAACGCAGCAATTATAAGCTACATGAAGCACTTTGGAGGGTGGATATTTAGCTGGAAAGGGCTGCAGAGGCAGCTAAGATTGGGGAGCACATGGAGGCTTTTATGAAGGAGTTGGATTGAAATCGGTGGAACTCTCAACAGGACTGTGTGAATGTGCTAGAAAAAAACAGAGAAAGGGAATACCGTCAAGGACAGTGGAAAGGTATTTGTGAAGCAGAAAATAGGGGGGAAGGCGACAGGAAGGAGGAAAACACGTGTTTGTCAGAAGATGTTATCATTGTTGGAGCACAGAGCATTTATCTAGTGATAAAGTGTGTTACTATCCTCCCTCATCTTCTGGGCCGATAGCTTCTAGAGAGAGGGCAAACAAAATTGGGGAGAGAGGACAACCCTGCCTTGTCCCCCTTTCTAGGTCAAACTAGTGGGAGAAAGCCCCATTCAAAGCCACACAGGCCTTGTGTGATGAATATTGCCATGATCCCTTGCTAGAATGTACCTCCACTCCATATTTGAGGAGGACCCCCCTAAGAAAGCTCCACCCTATCGAAGGCCTTCTCTGCGTCTACCAACAAGAGAGCCACCCTTCAAGGAGCCATTAACCAAATGCAACACCTTCCTCGTGGTATCAGCCCCTTGGGGCCCCTTTATGAAACCCACCTGGTACGCATGGACCAGACGAGGCATATACCCTTCCAACCTTTCGGTGAGCACCCTGGTAAATATTTTGACATGGGGGCAGAATGGTTAAGGGGAGGGGGTGCAGACAGACGAGGTTGCTATAAAACTAGGTTCGGAGACAATTCTGGTAGAGTAAGTGCATAGAAGAAAGTAAGTTGAGGACGGGAGGGGATAGGAAAAGGGAGAAAGGGAGAGGAGGAGAGAACAGAGAGTAAGCAGTCCATTGGATGGGTTGATCCTGCTTAGTAACGTGAAAGAATTGAACATGGCCATATATTTCCAAAAAGAAGGGGTTTGTGTTGTTTTCTCTGGTCTGACTGGCACCGCCTCCCTGCTGAGCCCATAGGCTACACGAAGGAGCTAAATAGGTCTTCTAAATTTCGAACCCTGTTTTTTTTAATAAACATATTTTATTGGTGATTTAAACACATTCATGCAACATATCAACAGTGTCCCCCCCTCCCTCCCCGGGTTGATTCCTTGGTCTGTTCATGTTTCTCACTCCATGCATCACCTCCAGTAGTATGTCGCCTGTAATGTTCAAGATAGAACCCCATTGCTCCCACCATTGCCCAACAATAGTTCTCAGATTTCACGTTCTTCCCACTTTCCCCAGATCTTCGTAGCTTTTGCAGGGCACCCCCGTGCAGTGTATATTCTGTCTTCTTTTGTCGCGCAGATGTCCATTTCATTGACCCATTGGTCGACTGTTGGGCATTCCGGTGCACCCCATTTCTATGTTATGTCCCACTTTATCAGGCCCATTGCTGTGGAGAGAAAAATACCCTCCCATTTGTTCGAGGTGCTTTCATCCGGAGCGCCCAGTAGCATTATTGCGGGTTCTAGTGTTATTGTACGGCCCAGCGTTCTTGTAAGTACTTGTGAGCATTGTGTCCAGAAGTCTCTGATTTTGGGGCAGTCCCAGAGGAGATGAAAAAAAGTGCCCTCCTTCCCCCGGCATCTCAGGCAATTGGGATCTGCTGCCCTTCCCCAACCGAAAAGGGCCACGCGGGGGTAGTATACCCTGTGGAGTATTTTGAGCTGTACCAGTCTTATTCTGGAGTCTTATTGCGATTTCGCGAGGGTGCATGAGGACCTGAATCCAGTCCTCAGGGTCAATATCCCCAATATCCCGCTCCCGTCTAGTTCTGAGGCTGGCCAGTTCCGGAGTAGCGAATGCATTGATGGCCTTATACAGTATAGTCGTTACCTTGGTGGGCATATGTTGTGTCAGTAGGTTAGGTTCCAAAGGTGTATAATCTGGTGCGTCGGCAAGTTCTTGCCTGTAACCCCTGAGAGCGTGTGTTAGTTGTGTATAGTGATATTGTTCTGCTGCCGGGATTCCAAATTTCTGTTGAAGCATTTCAAACGGGAGGATGGCGCCATCCGCGATAACATCTCCCACTGTTGTTATCCCGGCCCTCACCCATCGGGTCCATGTAGTCAGCTTTTTAACCTCCGTCAGCATATGATTGCCCCATAGTGGTTGTGCCTTGGTGATCCTGTTCTCCCAGCCTATGGGCCTCATTACACGGATGGCGGAGAACCATGGCGCTATTAGCGCCATGGTTCATGCCGGTAAAATACCGGCACCGCCTTGGCGGAAAGGGGAATTACCGCCCCATTCCAAGGTTGGCGGGGCGGTAATTCCCCCTTCCACCATTGCCCTTCCCCATTCCCATTTTTGCCCCATAGGGCTCAATGGGAATGGGGAAGGCGCTAATTACGGTACCGCAAATTGCGGTACCGTAATTAGCTCCCTGGGTCCCTTTGCGGGTTGGTTTTTAACGCCTGCAAAAAGCAGGCGTTAAATCCCCCAACCCGCAAAGGGACCTCGTAGTAAGGCGGTAAGGATTTACTGGTACCGGTAAATCCTTACCGCCATCCGTGTAATGAGGCCCTATGTGTCTATGGGCCTGCCTCCAGACAATCGTGATATGGGATGAAGTAGTTTGTGCGGGGGGTCTGGGTAGGCTTTGGTATAGTGTTCGGATTGGTGGGGTGTCCTGGGTAATAGGTATTTCCGCTCTGATGTGTGGGAGTTCTGGGTCCCCATGGAGGAGGTCATTAACTATATTTAATTGACTGGCCCAGTAGTAGGATCTGAGATGTGGGACTCCTATGCCCCCCTCTCAAACAGAGCGCTGCAGCGTGGCGAGTGCTATTCAGGGCTGCCCCCCCTTCCATATTAGTTTCCTTAAGAGGCCCTCTACCCGGGTGAACTCAGAATTTGGTATGGCTAACGGGGCGTTCTGCAGGACATAGAGAAAACGTGTAAGTGCCATCATCTTGAAGAGGGCCGCTCTCCCCATGAGTGTTAGTGGCAGGAGCCTCCAGTGCTGTACGTCGCCATTGAAGCGGTCGATCAGCGGGTGTAGATTATGCAACACATAGTTTGATAGTGTCCCAGTGACCCATATGCCCAGGTAACGAAAACCTTCCCTCTCCACCCGACATGGGGTGTCCCGGGGAATTGCCAGATCGTCGCCTTTAACCGGGAAGAGGACTGATTTCCCCCAGTTTACCCTGAGGCCACTGAAATTCCGTTTACTCTAACTGCGGCCAAGGGGCCTCATACAGAAGTTGAACCCAGCTGAGAAAGGTTTCGCCTATGCCCATACGCCGCATTATTGTCCAGAGACTTGCCCATACCACCGAATCGAACGCTTTCTCAAAATCAATTTCCAGGAGCAGGTGTAAACGTCGTAGGTTCATTCTGGTCGATCTTTGCGGCATGAAGCCGCTTTGATCTTGATGGACTAGTGCCGTTATGACCGTTTGGAGCCTATTGGCCAATACTTTGGCCAGGATTTTAGTTTCGCTATTAATGAGCGATATCGGTCTATACGACTTACATTGGTCAGGAGGTTTCCCTTGTTTGGGAATGACCACGATATTGGCAGTTCGTAGGTCCAGGGGATGGGTGCCCTGCGTCTTGGCGGCTAGGAACAGATCACGAAGGGGGGCCGCCATCTTGTTGGTGCCTAACTTCTTCCAGGTCTCGGCAGGGAAGCCATTTGGGCCTGGTGTTTTCCCCGATTGTAGTTGGGTCATGGCCTCCGCGATCTCGGCTTCATCTATTTCCCTATCCAGATGTGCTCTTTGGGGTTCCGACAACTGCGGGAGCGTGATCTCCTCCAGAACGGATGAGTCCGTGGGGGCCGTTGGAGCGGCGTAGAGCGAGGCATAAAAGTTGGCAAATGCCTCTGCTATTTCTGGGTCTGTTTGGGCAGGTCTGTCTGGGCCATCTGTAATTAATCTAACGTGTCTGTGCCCTTCCTCCCGTCGCTCCAGCCATGCCAATAGTTTACCCGCTTTATCTCCCTGTTCATAAATTCTGGTTTTGGAGTCCCTGTGTGCATGTCTGGTGTTAGCCAGCGCTGTGTTATGCAGGGTAGCTCTGGCCTTTAACAGGGAGCGGTGTGTTTCTGGGGTAGCGTCGGCGATGTAATTGGTTTCCCACCTTTCTACCTCAGCCTCCGCCTCAGTTACTTTCCTATGACTTTCTCTCCTTTTGTTGTATATCCAGGCCCTCATCTCCCCTCTAAGTACCGCCTTGAGTGCTTCCCAAAGTGTCACTGGGTCCTCCACCGAGCCCGTGTTAATTTCGAAGAATTCGTCTGACTTTACAGTAATATGCTCCACGAATTCAGGGAGGCCAAGGTAGTAGTTATTTAATCTCCATGTTTTGGGCGGTAGGGGATGCTCCGTGTGGAGCGTCACCTCCAAGGGAGAGTGATCTGATATGACGCGGGGCAGGAGCTCTGCCGCCTTTACCCTATATGCTTCGGGGGTTGAGAGGAAAAAATAATCTAACCTGGATAGGGATGCGTGTGCTCCCGAGTGGAAGGAGAATCCCCGGTCTGTTGGGTGTAGTTCTCTCCACACATCGCTCAGACCGAGCGCCGATGCAAAGGTCGCTAGACCCGTGGGCCGGCGCGGGTTTCGGTTGCGCATATGGGTCCGTCGAGTCTGTTACACATAACATCATTAAAATCCCCTCCCAGGATCCACAGCTCCACCTGTTGTTGCGCCATCAGGGCCCTCACCTCCCCCAGGAGAGCCTCCCCCAATCCCGGTGGGGAATATATCGCTAGAATAGCCATTGTCTCCCCCCAGAGTGTACCTTGAATCATCACAAAACGGTCACTGGGGTCCTGCACCACAGTGGATAATTCAAAAGGGAGTCGTTTATGCAGCAGGATCAGGACCCCCCGGGAGCCCATAGTATACCCTGCGTGGTACGTCGCCCGATAGTTGGATCTGCAGAAGAACTGGCAGTTTGAGCCTGCTAAGTGGGTCTCAGTTAGAAGAGCTACATCAGGGGAGCGTCTGTTAAGAAACTGTAGGATCAGTCAGCGTTTTATACTTGAGCCCATGCCATTCACATTCCATGTGAGGAGCTAAAGAGACCTATGGCGTTCATTAGACATTGATGAGGCTTGTGTATTTTGGCAATCGGGGTTGCTATGGTGTTGTGTAGCCATTACTGTCTAGGGGTTTATGGTGTTGTGCTCTGCGGGCGCGTGGTGTGTATGAACTTAGAAACATTGTGTTTGCATTTGGTGGGAGCGTGGGCGGGGAGCACTTTGTGTTTGGTGAATTCGCTATGGACGTTTGCCTGGTATGGTTCCCCGGAAAAAGATAAACATAATACAACTTCCCTTCCCCCCTCTCCATACTCCTCCCCAACATGAAGTATCTGTCGCCCGAACTCTACTGGTGCTTAAAAACTATGTTGCCAGGTTAACTTAACATTAATTGTTCACACTACCCCTCCGACTTACTATACCCGTGTGGGTCTGGTGTCTCAGGTCTCAAGTCGGGGGCATGGCGGCATGGTGTGTTACTGGTGACTGCTTGTGGTGCATGTGATCCTTTGCAGGGGGACGGGGGTAATCTGCCATTGATGATGCTCTCGGAGGAGTGTTCCTTGCAGGTTGTTGCCGGGAGAAGTGGCCAGGCATTGAGTACGCCGTGAATCAGCCCGTTCATGTGTCCGGCCGCTGCACCTCTTTTTTCTTAAACACCCGTTATTCATTGGGGTCTCCGTCTGGTTCGATTGGGACCTCCGGCCTGGGTTGCTGTGCAGGTCTTTCTCCCCGTGGTCGGGGTCTTGATCTACTTTCTTGATCTACTTCTGCGATTTTGATTCGGTCCAGTCCAGTCCCCCCCAATGTGAGTTTCTGCCCATCTCCAGGCCTCCTGCGGGTCAGTAAAATGGACAGTTTTGCCCTCATACAGGATTTTCAGTTGGGCTGGGAACAGCAGTCCGTATTTCACGTCATGGAGCGTAGTTTCCTCTTTAGGTGTTCAAAGGATTGCCTGACCCGTTGGACCTCACGGGTGTAGTCTGGAAAAAAGGCTATTTTCGCTCCATTATATGTCATTGACCCTTTGGTACGGGCCATTTGTAGGATGGCGTCTCTGTTGCGGTAATTAAGCAGTTTCGCGGTGATTGTTCTCGGGGGAGCCCCGGGGATCGGGCGTCCTGTGGGCATGCAGTGTGCACGCTCCACCGAGAAAAATTTTGAGAAGGTCTTTGGTGCAAAGAGATCCGCCAGCAATTCCTCCAAGAAGAGTTCCACGTTGGGTCCCTCCGCACGCTCCGGTAGTCCCAGGATACGAATGTTGTTGCGGTGGGACCTTCCTTCTCCCTCGTCGACTCGGGCCTCCAGCGTTTTCAGTCGGTTCAATGTTTGCGCGAGTTGTTGGTGTACCCCGGTCGGGTCATCCTCCACTCCGGAGATTCGTTGTTCCATTTCCCCGGTCCGGGATGAGAGTTTCTGGAGGTCGTGGCGGAGGAAGGAGACTTTGGTGGAGATGGTGTCCATCTTCTGCTCCACCGAGGCGCGCAAGTTTTCAATGGCGGCCATCACGTCCTTTAATGAGAATGGTTCCTCTGGTTCCTTTGGCGGAGAGGGGGTTACTCTTGAGTCCTCGATGCTTAGTGCCGTAGTTGTGCTCGTGGCGTATTGGTCCATGGTGTATTGGGTCGAGGTTTTCTTATTCCTTTCCTTGCCCATGGTATTGCTTTGCGTGGGTCGTTTGTTGCCTGTTTGGAGGGGTTTGTTTTTTCCCGCCTTATCCCGGGCCTCTACCGTGCTCTTGTAGCTTGCTTACAGTGCTATAGTCTCAGGAGCCTTAAGCAGTAGTGGTCTCCCTGAGGTTCTGTTCACCGATGAGTTGTTCGGGGTATCACCTCGTTTATCTTGCCTCCTTAGTACCTTGATATACGTCGTTTGTATGTATTTCCGTATCAAGGAGGGCCAACTTGACTACTCAGTTCTCCCCTCGCATCGCAAAGATGGTTCCGTTCAGTATTCCACAAGGTTCTCGATTATCTCCTCCCCAGGCAGCTGCACCGTAGCAGGAGTGTGGTAGGCTGCCTCGCCAGGTTGCCAGACGCCGTGGGATGTCGGTGGTCGGGCGGGGAGGAAGGAGGGTCACAGGACCTTCACATCTGTTCCCGCCATTCTGGTTTGGTCCTCTTGACTGGCGATGCTTTCCGCGGTGTCCCGGAGCAGATATCTCGGGCTCCGCCTGCCCAAGAGCCGAATGGTGCTCCGAGGTACCGCTGCCCGGGAGTGGCATTGTTACGCGGGTCGATTCCACCGTCGCATGCCAGGGGTGGGGGAAGATCGCACAGTCCGCTCGGCCACAGCCACAGGATATGGTCCACCGCTGTGTAAAGTCTGTGGTTTGAATAACGCCCAGTTGCTCCAAGGGTATTTAGTACCGCATCTGCTCCGACAGTTGAGATTCGCAGCTGCCCACGTTTGTCTTCACTTTAATTCATCGCGACTTGGAGGCGGCCATCTTGGTTGGGCCCACGCAATACGTTCTTACAGTTTCCAATGCCGATATCTTGCGTTTTCCGACGTGGATCCGGCCCCTTTCAGGGCTAGGTGCTGCTATCGTGTTCCGCTGCCCGGATTTGTTTTTTAGCAATTTCACCTTTTCGTAATGCATGATATTACATGGTTTTTCAGGCGGCCGCGGGAGCGCCGACGAGTCACGTCCTCATCGCTCGCTCGCTGGCCACGCCCCCAATTTCGAACCCTGTTGACGGTGTAGACGCAGGTTAAGAAAACCGGACTTCCATTTACAATAAAGATGCACTGTAGCGCAATGTAGGCAATACTATAATTCAAACTGCATGTATGTTAGAGCAACATCAAAAGGTAAATTATTGGTTAAATTAAGTAACAAACGATTACAAAACACTTACAGACAGGACTGTGAACGATTACATGTGCACATGATATGGGGTTCTGAACAATTTATGTAGAAAAGAAAGTTCTTGGGTGCCATTGAACGGGCCATAATCACAGCATGCAATGCAACATACAAGAACAGGTGGACATGTATTGTGACATCACATGGATATTCAGGAAGGGAGGCCTAAAACTGCAAGACGAGACAGAGCAACAGAGGTTCGATCCCCAGGTCTGTGCTTAGAAACCTCTGTGCATTAAGCGCGTTATAAATAACCTATCATATCATATCATGGAGAAGAGGAACCCCCATCTATGACTTACTCCATTCTCATCAAGCCATATTGTTTGGGGGGAACACAGACGTCTCTTGGCCAGGGTTAGAGTAGTCCTGGAACATAGTAATTTTGGCATCGCCCTGCATAACTGCCCCCTTTACCTTAGTCTTCTCCAATATCTTCATTCTGTCTGGGTAGTTGTGGACACGGGCAAGGACTGATCTCTGTCCCCTGCTCGTTCCTCCCACCCTCTGGTCACTGTCCATTTTTGGCTCATCAAAGGAATCATCTCCAAAAGGAGTTTGACCACACCATGTATGGCCCTCCTCAAGTCTGTTTCAGTTTCACCCTCTTTCTCAGGAATTCCAAAGACTCTCAGGTTGTTTCTCCTCTCACGATTCTCAAATGTGTCCATCTTCAGGGTGATTTCTGACTCCCTCCTTTCTAATTCAGCCAACTGCATATCCATTTGAGTCTCCAGCTTGTCAAGCAATGTCTGATTATTCTCCACATCTTGGAGTCTCTCATCCATTTCATCAATCCTAGTGTTTCTTCCAGGAAGGAGGCAATGTCTTTTCTTGTCAGTACCGGGTCCTCCCCACCTTCCGCCATGGTCACAGCTACTGCCTCTCTAAGAGGTTCAGGCTGTCGAGGGTACTCAAATCGCCCCAACTTTGATTTCCAGTCCATGTAATATGTGGCGGAGACTTACTTCCTTCTCACTGTCCCTTCTTTCAAGTGGGGGACAAGGGCTGCTCACGCTTCTCCTAACTGGCTATGGCCCCCTGTTGCCTTGTTTTCACCCTCTCCACCCTGTAGAATCGCCCAGTGCAATGGCAACTACCCCAGGTCCTCCTATGGTTCTCGAAAACTCCCTTGTATTTGCGGCTCACGCATTACTCTCCTTCCCAAGGGGTTATTCGAGGGGAGTCCAGTGGGTCACAATCAATTCAGCTGGTCTTGGTCACTCCGCTGCCCTCTGTTCACAACTCCCTCCCAATAGGACCCAGTCTTAGGGTTGAGGCCCTGCCATTCAACTTCGAACCCCCGATAAACATTCACTTGGACGACTCCTGGCAGGGGCTCAAGGCCACCCATTTCATTCTTCATGGGGTTCCCCAAATTACTCAGGGCATGCTGTTGTAAAGAGTGCCCTAGATCCTTCTCCAGAGTGTCTGCACCATGAAGCCCAACAATCGACCCGAGGCCGTATTCTTAGCTAGGTCCGCAAGGGGGGTAAATGCCCCTTTTCACCAGAAGAGGGCACACACCTTGCCAGCAGAGCACAGGTGCAAGGGCGATCGTCCGTGTCTTCTACTACACCGGAAGCTGCTCAAGTGCCCTCAATTGGAGTCTCTGTCCAGGGTTGTCTCCCAGACTCCAGCACGCCCCTCCTACCTCATGCGAAGTGGAATGATGCTGTTTTACACCACTCACATACACCAGCAGTGCTCCTCCCCTTGGCCTGCCATCCCAGCCAAATAATACAGTGCTCCTCTGTGGAGGTGGGGGGTTGCGCCGTGAGGAACGGCATTTCACAATCACCTCTGCGCCTCCTATACCTGGTGCAGGGAGGCCGCTGTGCAGCCTGCCAACTGATGAGTAAGAAAGCTCAGTTAGGATCTTGCACATGCCAGGTACTTTAGATCAATATTTCCCGGGTTGGGCAGTGCCTCCAGTTGTCTCCACGGGCCCCAGCCCACTCCAGCAGCCCACTGTCGTAGTCCTGCAATGGAGCTCCATTGCGGGGAAAGTACTTTCACTTTCCTGCTGCTCCTTTAAGGTCTGGGATCTCGGAGCCAATGCAGCAAAATCACCCAAAATTCCCTCTGCATATGCCCAGGACCTAGGGCTTTCAATGAATCCAGGTGCTTGCCATAAGATGGGCCAGAAAGGGGGACTCAATCCCTATTTCGGCACATTGGTATGGAAAGACGCGCTCAGGCTGCTACCATCAGCATACCTCCTGGTGGCCTTCCGGGACTCACTTTTTCAATTAATTATTGTAAGAGATTACATCCCTACTAGAGATTGAACATAAATTGTGCTGAATTTGCCACCCTCAAGCCAACAGGATCGTGGAATGCCTTAATGGTCTGTTGAAACAAAAACTGTCAAAGTTGTGTCATCGCTAGGGACGAACGGGCTGCATTGTCTTCCTCTGGCTCTGTTCCGCCTTGGATACCAGCCACGTAAGGACCACCACTTGCACCCACACGAGATAGTAACTGGGGTATTTGAGGGATTTAACAAAGTGTATAAAGATTTTCTCTCAACAGCTTGCTCCCAGGAGAGAAGAAACAACTGCTACGCCTGCATTCAACCCAACGTCTCTACACACGCCTCAGCTCTACCCCAGAGATTTCATATATGTGAGGTCATTTGTGAGGAACTGGAATGAGTGTCACTACCATAGTCCATTCGAGGTGGTGTTTGCCACTCCATCTGTTGTGAGAGTAAAATAATTGCGTTATTGGGTCCACTTATCTGATGTTCCAAAAGCAACTAGCACAGCCTCACCTTCTGCGGGCCCTCAAGAACATTGACATTTAATAATTAATATGGTGACCTTTATAGTGACATTTTTGCAACAGATGTGCCCCCGCGATCCCTAGGACACTAAATATTCTTCTTCTTCAGCTTCCAGGATTAAGACATTGTGAAAGGTATCCATTATTATGTATAGTAGGCTTCTGTTTCTGTCTTCTTCTTTGCTTTATTTTAGGGAATTTAATATGGTTTGTGCATATAAAGGGCGGGGGTAGAGCAATGACACAGAAAGATTAAGTATAGGCACGGCAAGAAATAAAAGGGAAACAGAAAAGGAAATTGAATATAATGAATATAAAGAAGTTATTTTGGATACTATTGCAAATGTGCACCACCCCAAAACAGATAATATGTGGTACAACCACATGAGGCAGGTGGGAAAAGCGAAGTCAAATGAGAACTGCTATATTTGCTCTCTTATCCCCCATGCCACAGGCACACCCAAACTGTTTATCCCACAAGAAATGCCACCTCTTATAGCCAAGTGTTTATTACACCTGGCCCTTTGCAGAGTACGAAGCCTGTTTCAAGGACACATGGTCCAGGCAGTCATAATGGACAGAGCTGAAAGCAAGTGTGCCAAGAAAAAAAAGCAAGCAGTCTGTCAAATAAGACCACTACTGAAATTGGAAGGTGCACTGTTTTCCAATGACAGATATAGGTGGAAAGATAAGTGAGCTGTACGGCAGGGTTTTTACTGGGATTCTCAGAGGATTTAGGTGGCACGTGTCAACCAGAAATGTTCTAAAATTTGGAGCACCTATGTGTCGAAACTCACCTGGATCGAATTGAACGAAAAGTCCACTAAGGTTCAGATACTGACACATTTCTCCTTTTCCTTCAGAGGAAATGGCACTGTACTCGTAGCCACAAATAAAAGATGCAATAAGTCTTTGTTTATTCCTAACCTGACTAACAGCACATCCGCATTGATGGATTTTACCGGGTGTGCTGACAATTTGCTTATCTCCACCATCCCCAATTCTGGAGA
The DNA here is from genome assembly GCF_040938575.1 of Ambystoma mexicanum. Classification (NCBI taxonomy): domain Eukaryota; kingdom Metazoa; phylum Chordata; class Amphibia; order Caudata; family Ambystomatidae; genus Ambystoma; species Ambystoma mexicanum. The sequence continues at coordinate 1,710,172,701 of NC_090932.1, read as the reverse complement.
GGCGTCTTTTTGCTCACCACCTTGCATTCGGCCATTCTCCTAGTGCCCGACTCGCATTTGACTGTCATAAACGTGCCACCGGTGGTTTCAACTCAACGCCCTCCCCATCAGCATGCTCATCCCTCGCTAAGAGACCACTGACAAAAGAGGTGAATTATTGGTCCCAAGACTCCTCCTGGCATCCAAACTGTAGCAAATGCAAAGTGGTTGCAGATCACAAAGTGGGACTGGGAGATGCTCCAGATAGAGAAACAGACAGAGCAGGGTCTCAATTCAATAAAAGCAGAATTGTGGGCTATTCACGTCATGACCCTGCAGAACCGGTATGTTCTCAATTTACTTACAGCAATGGAAGGGGGCATGTGCAAGAAGATGGATCCTCTTGCTGCACATACATAGCCCCTAATGATGCGGACAATGGATCTGACCCATGCAATAGGTGCCCTCCATAACTTGCGGATTGCAATGGAAAAGGAGGCTGGAGTGAGTGCTAAAGACTGGTTCGATTCAATGTTTTCATGGGTCCCGTCTTGGTTGGGGATAGCCGTAAAGGTGCTGGTTTTCCTATCGTAGTATTTGTTCTTGTAATTTTGTGTTTGTGTCAAAAGATTCTACAGTGCCTAAGAGTACAATGATGATTTTTGTGGGTGGACAACGTATTGCACTTAGATGGATTTTGGGGACGGGCAATGTGTTGCACTTAGATGGATTGTGGGGGGTTGGCAAAGTATATTCTGCATACTTTTGCTGTTAGACCTATCTGCAGCGTTTGACCTTGTAGATCATGATAAACGTTATACCACGTTAGCTTTTCCAATAGTGCTACTCGTTGGGTTAAATCCTTTCTCTATGAACGCACGTCTAGAGTCGCTATTGGCAAAGATGCCGCCGACCCCATAGCATTCCCCATCGGGATACCACAAGGGTCATGCCTTTCACCTATCCTCTATAATGCATACACAAAGCTCCTCTTCTCGGCATTAGACAGTATGGGTGTCATCTACACCAACTTCGCAGATGACACTCAGATCCTTATACCAATCTCATGGAATTATGAACAGGACCCTCTGACCATCAATAAAGTCTACTCTAGTATCCAAAACTGGATGACTTTGAACAGCCTTTGCCTTAACGATGGGAAGACTGAAATTCTCATTGTAGGCTCCCAAACCAAAATAGATACCCTTTACCATGACAACTCATCAATCAACATAGATGGCACGATGATCCCAGTACTTAAACACGTTAAAACATTAGGAGTGTACTAAATGCCAACTTCACCATGGTTAAACATATCTCAGCACTCTCATCCTCCACCTCTGACACATCTAAATGAATTGCACTAAGTCGGCAGTTCCTTACACCCACAAACTGTATCACTCTGGCCAGAGCCTTGATACTTTCAAAATTGGACTACTGTAATGCCTTATTGCTAGGAACGTCCAACTCCAACATTAGCAAACTACAACTAATGCAGAACAAAGCATTAAGGGCAGCCTTAGGAATAAACACATCCAAGCATATTTCTAGTATTCGGACGGATACACACTGGCTCCCCATTAAAGCCAGAATCATATTCAAAACGTTATGTATCATACACAAATGCCTCGCCAACAAAGCCCCTACCTATATGAATGATACTATCAAGAAAAAAACGCTAGTAGGGAGCTCAGATCCAATAACGACTCGCTCCTTGAGATACCGCGCTACAAATGCTCCAGAGCAGGAGGCAGCAGCTTCCAAGTCATGGGGCCTTGTCCAAGGTTGGTGCTAGTCATGGCGTTATTAGCGCCATGACTAGCACCAATACCGGTACCGTGTCCGCCCTCGTTCAATGGGGACTTACCGGTCTAGTCTGACCTTTGCGGGACCGTTATGTCCCCATTGAAAAAGCCATTCCCCCATTCCCATTTCAGCACCCATAGGGCTCAATGGGAAGGCCCTAATAACGGTACCGCAAATTGTGGTACCGTTATTAGCTCAATAAAAAAGTCCCTTTGCGGGTCCCGTCCATAACGCCAAGGACGGGGCTACAAAGGGACCTCTGAATAGGGCGCAAAGGGATTACCGGTGCCGGTAATCCCTTTGTGCCCACCTCAGAATGAGGCCCATGGCCTCCAAACACTGAACTCTCTCCCACTTAATCTCAAAAAAGAGGTATCCCTCCTGGGATTCAAAAAATCTTTAAAAACCTGGTTATTCAATCAATTCTAGTAATCAAAAATCAGCCACCATAGGTCCTGCTAGATACTTTAGGTCGAATAAGCAACATACCTACTGGTAGACTGAGATGATCACTGTAAATAAATCTGTTCTCTGTAATATATGTACTGTTTTTTTACATGTATATATTGTCTCTTCCTATGTACAGTAATTATCTATGATTTAGTGTTTTATTCTACAACCGTGCCTAACTGCAAATATGTAAGTGAATATGCCTACGATTAATGCCAAAGATGTCTGTAACTACGCCGTGATACCCAAGGGTCTGTACGTGTAATAAATGTAATAAATAAAAATAAAAAAATTAATATTGCACTGGAGGTATTTATGAGGGTGGCTAACGTGTTGAACCAAATTCTTTAGACAGGTGGCCTTTGCTTCTGTCTTAGATGATTTATAAGTTTAGCTGAGATTTCTGCTGTGTGAATATCCATTAGGATAGCCAACATGTTACACTTAGAAGACTTGTGCGGTTGCCCTTTGTGCTGCACTTGGAATAATTCAGGAGGGCGACATGGGTGTTGCTCTCTGAGGATTTTGTGAGCGTAGCCATTATATTGCACAGTCTGTAGCCTCTGCACCAGAGCATCTCCTGTGATAGCCATTGTTCAGCACTTGTAGCGGTGTGCAGTTGACCAGGATGTTATACTTAGTGGAGTCCATGAGGGCGACTATGCTATGGTTTCGAGGCTATTGTAGAAGGAGTTCCACTACAGGGAATGCAGGTGTTGGCAGAATGCTGCCTTTACCGTTAAGTGAGGTTTTCAATGTAGCCACTTAATGACAGCTGGATGAATGTAGAATATACCTACCATAATTTATCAACCCAGATGTTTTAGAATGTTGCCGAATGCACCTCTCACACTCTGTGCTTTTGGAATTAGCCAAAGGCACGGCCACACTCATGCACACATCTGCTTTCACATACAACTCGAATGACACTTTGCACAAAACATCTGCCATAAGATTGTAAAAATTGGAACTGCAGCTATAACTGACTATAGTCTTAAATACACCCTCCAGCTTATTTGCCTAGTGTGCATCTGTCCACCCCTAAACATGCCAATTAGACATGGGTGGCTAGCAGGGTCTCAGCCAAGCCCTCATAAACTCGAATGGCCATTAAGCACACATGCTTACTAGCGGCTCCTAACTTTCCCATACTTTGGACTTCGGTCCCTCTGAGGGTTTTCAACCTACAGCGCGTTGGGACCATACCCACGGGGAAAGGCGCTATGCAAATGACGAAATGAAATGAAATGAAATATTTTGGTGCTTGCTTGCATATCTGGCTCAGAAGAAGTCCACAATTGTCTAGCCCAGTAATAGAATTCTTTGGAAATGTTTTGTGCAATCCAACCGCTTTCTTTGATACACAGCAGTGCCGTTACATTTTCCCAGGAATTCAATCTCATTTCGGGGGTTGGAGGTGGGAATAGGGTTCTATATGTTCATGAATGTATGAAAGTTCACTGAGGCTTTGCGAAGTTTGATATACATTAAAATATGTAAAAATATGAATCTGCTTCTGTGTTTTAGATGTTATCATTGTACTGCACATGTGAAGGGAGTCCTCTGGAAGGTTCCCATTCACTGCAGGTGGAGGCACTGTTAGGCAGAAGCCTGTGCAGTTCCCTTAGGGAACACTGCAAAAGATTTAAGACTACAGGTGTTGGCAGTAAACCCACTTGGTAGCAGTGTGTACCACCCAGATTTACCTGGTAGCTGTGGCTGAGCAGTCAGACTTCCCTCAAGAAGAGTTAGGCAGTATGCAAAGTATACACAATAGGCACTCAGATACAATAATACAAGCAAACACTGACCAGAGCTTTGGTATCAAAGTATATAATTATTTATTTAAAAACACACTGTTTGAAACACTCCAGCACTCTTATTGTAAAATATTCTAAACACAGTTACTATTATGATATATACACCCCTTTCTCCCTATTAGAAAAGTCACAGTAAAACACCACTTATTTTCATACAGAGGTGAGCGCTTAACTAGATTGCACTCTAATAAGTTTGTGAAAAAGGGAGGGAAAAAGGCAGAATATGAAGAGGTACACCACTCTACGATTCAAGAACACTGTTAGCAAGGCAGAGAGCGAAAAGTCACTGGTGAGCCAAAGTCCAAAGGCTGGGCCCACTCTTAGAGAGAGCAGAGCACAAATGCGCCCAAGATCACACAGTTACACTAGGCTTAGAAAGTCTTGCAGAGGGTTCGGAAAAGAGTTTAGAGAGGCTTAGAAAAGTTTAGCCAGGGTGTCCCAGGCTAAGCCAGGTTCGAAAGCCGGGGGCTAAATCTACCCCCTACAGTCGGTAGCAAGGGAAGCCAGGCGGGACAAGGTACCTTAAGTGGGAAGGGTCCTCCAGCGGTGGCAGTTGTTCCTGGTAGCGGGTGCAAGTTGTGTCGTCGTCCAGGGGAAGAGCAGATCTCGACTTGGAGGAAAGATGAAGGTCGTTGCACTACCAGGGCAGAAACCAGCCGCGGAGTTTTCCGGTTAAAGGTGGTACCTTTGTTTCGCGGTCGTGGTAAAACGTGGTATCCCGGTTGCCGGGGTGCTTGGCACCGGCAAGGCAGCCACGAGATACGTCGGTAAAGCGAAAAGACGGTAAAACTGGTTATCCCCACCAGTTAAAGGAAGAAGACTCTACGGCGGGAGATCTCCTCTGTCGTTGGGAAAAGTGGTGAGACGGTCCAGCAGGGCTCCACCGGTAGTGGTGTCATGGCAGGTCGGCTCAGCTTCTCCCTCGTCGGATTCTTAGGTCCTGTGGCGACTTCTGAAGTTCCAGTCCCCAAAGCCCTGCTTTTATGCAGCAAACCCCCATTCACTCAGCCTAGCTGTCACTCAAACATGCTAAGTGGTGAGCCGGCCGGCTCACCACTTGGGCCAATCAGGATGGAGTGCGACTTGAGTTGCCTAGGCAACTCAGTCCAGGGTGCCTAAATTCCCCTCCACCCCTCCTAAGTACCCCAGACATAGTGGCACCACTGTGGAGGGCTTCTGTGGAGAAGCCCGCCAAAAAGTGGAACAAAGGGCTCGACTTGGGTTGGAGTCACAGAAGGGAACACAAACGCCATTTTAGAATCAGGTTTTGGCAAAAAATCCCAACCGGAGAATTAATATTAATTAAATAAACCGGCGGTATGTTCGAGGCTACCGTAAATAATTAAATAAAGATAGTAGCCTAAAACAATGGGAAATCCCATAGGAGAATATTCGCGGTTGAATATAAAAAGTAGTATCCACTGGCACCAGCCAAAACTCGAACAGGGGGGACGGAGACGTGCCCCCTCGACTAACAGACCCCGGGGCATTTGAATTGCCCCAGCCAGTACGTCCACAATATGATGGTTTGTACTGGTTCTGCTCAGAATTTAAGACTAGTAAAGTCAATGGTGACTTTACATGCCCTGGGAGACAGTAGTCAGTCCCAGGGTATGGAGTCTATACTGGGGGGTCACTATGACACCCCTGTGTCACTGCACTGAGGGTGCGGTGTAACACAAATCACAAAAACACATGAAGCCCTATGGAGTAAAAGACCCCATAGCCCATTAAACACAACTAGATTCAAAGAAACACACTCAAATCATGCCCAAGAGTGAGGGTAAAAGAATCTCACTCTTGGCAGGAGAAAAAATAAAACCCCAAAAATCCAGCAAAGCTGCTGGGGGACACACTAGGTTAGGAAATTCAGCCTAAACAGAGAATTCTCCCTAACACTCGCCCCCCCCCCCAGACTAAGGGACAGGAGGATTTAATCCACTCCTGGATGAACCTCATACCTCTAGTCGACGATATACATCCTAGAGAGTCCATCAGCATTTTGATGGTGACACTCTGACCTGTGCTCAATGGTGAAATCAAACCCTTGCAGGCAGATTGACCATCTCAATAGTTTTGGATTTTCTCCCTTCATTTGCATTAACCATCTCAAGGGTTGGTGGTCAGTCTGAATGACAAAAGTAGAACCATACAAGTATGGCCTAAACTTCTTCAGTGCCCACACAATAGCAAAGCATTCACTTTCTATTGTTGCCCACCTTGTCTCAGGATCCTTCAGCTTACGGCTGATGAAGCAAATGGGGTGCTCCCTACCGTTCTCATCCAGTTGGCTTAGAACTGCACCTATACCTACATTGGAAGCATCAGTCTGTACAATGAAAGTTTGGTGGTAGTCAGGAGCTCTCAATACTGGAGCTTGGCAAAGAGCTTTCTTCAGTTTTTCAAAGGCCTGATTGCACTCCTCATTCCATTTGACCTTTTTAGGGAATTTTGGAGAGGAGATTACATTCAGTGGAGAAGCTATGGTCCCATAGTTCTCAATGAAATTCCTGTAGTACCCAGTGAGGCCTAGGAAGGCTCTCACTTGGGTTTGAGTAGTAGGTGTTGTCCAATTTTGCACAGCTTCAATCTTGCTGAGCAAAGGCCTTATTTCCCCACCTCCTACCTCATGCCCAAGGTAGACCACCTTACTTTGTCCTATCTGACATTTACTTGCCTTGATAGTCAAATTGGCCTGTCCCAGAGCCTGCAAAACATGTCCTAGGTGGTTCACATGATCTTCCCAGGAATGGCTGAAGACTGCAATGTCATCCAAGTATGCAATGCAGAATTCCTCCATCCCAGCCAGAACTTGGTTTACCATCCTTTGGAATGTAGCAGGTGCATTTTTTAATCCAAAAGGCATGACCTTAAACTGGTACAAGCCAACTGGGGTGGAAAATGCAGTTTTCTCCTTGGCATGGTCTGTCAAGGCTATTTGCCAATAGCCTGACGTGAGGTTAAATGTGCTGAGGTACTTGGCTGCACCAAGTTTATCCACCAACTCATCCGTCCTGGGTAAAGGGTGGGCATCAGTCTTGGTGACTGCATTAAGAGCTCTGTAGTCCACACAGAATCTCAAGTCTTTGGACCCTGCCTTTGGTACTAACACAACTGGGCTAGACCATGGACTAGTAGAGGGTTCTATTACCCCGAGATCAAGCATCTTCTTGACCTCCCCCTTGATATGGGTTCTCATATTGTCTGACATTCGGTATCCTCTGCTTTTGACTGGCAGACAGTCACCAGTGAGTATCTCATGCTGTCCCCAAGGGGTCAAGTCTGGTGAGAGTGAGAACAGGGAGGCAAACTGATTTAACATAGATTTGCACTCCTCTTGTTGCTCAGGTCTCAGATCTGAAGAGAGATTGACTCCTTCAATGTTTTCATCTAAAGGTACACCTCTGAGGAGATCAGGGAGAGACTCACTCTCTTCTTCCTCTGCTGCTGAGGCTAGAAGCAAGGCTCCTACTTCAGGTCTGGAGATGTACGCTTTTAGTCGGTTGGTGTGGAAGACTCTAGGAGCTTCCCTGGGTCTGCCCAGATCCACCAGATAGTTGACCTCTCCAAGTTTTCCCACAACTTTGAAGGGTCCCATCCATTTGTCTTGCAAGGCCCTCTGCCTTGTTGGGAGCATAACGAGAACTAGCTGGTCTTGAGTGAACTCAACCATGTTAGCCTTTTGATCATGCCAATGCTTGACCAAAGCTTGTCCAGCTTTCAAGTTATCACTAGCTTCTGCCATCATGTGTGACATTCTCCTTCGGAGACCTATCACATAGTCAGTCACTCTGACTGGCTTGAGGGGAGGAGCACCTTGCAACCCCTCCTTAATCAGGGCCAATGGACCTCTGACGGGATGGCCATAGAGGAGTTCAAAGGGAGAATAACTGTCATGATGCCTACCTCTAAGGAGCCAGGCCGGGCCCAGCAACCCCAGAGGCAGACATCATTTTCCCCAGGGAAGTCTCAGCGGGCCCAAGTCGGGGCCCTTTGGACTCAGTCCTGGCGCCTTAGGCGCCAGGCTCATAGCGGACCCCAGTCCTGGCGCCTTAGGCGCCAGGCTCATAGACGAGGATATGTGTTTAAGTGCTTGGGTGCACACTTACCTGATGCAGACCTTGCTGCTTCATCCAGGCCCTCGTGAGGCCTGAATGGGACTACTTAACCTGTAGGACTACTTCACCACCCGGGTGTGGTCGGGGAAGGGTACATACCTGATTGGTGGAAGGATACATACCAGGAACTTCTTCCAAGGCTATTTAAACCCCACCCGAACAGCCACACGTGCTTCGCGTTGTTCTGCACCTAGCAGCTGGACGCTCACCGTGTCAGCTCCTGCATCCTGACTTCAGCCACGCCTGCCAGCACCCTGGAACACCTGCAAGGGGAAAAAGGAAGAGAATAGGAGAAGAAAAGCCCTTACCTGCTAAATCTGCATCCCGGAGTCATTTCTCCAACGGCCCTGAAAAGGAAGACATCATTTTAAAGGCATTTCGTTTCGATCGCTGCAGCGCTGCATTTTACTCACCTTTGCAAGGCGCTTCCATCTTCAGCAGCGATCTTCCGGATTCAGCTACGCCCCGGCGCCTAGAGGAAAAAAGACAAGAACAAAGGTGAGAGGGAGAAAAGGAATAAGGAAAGCTCAGTTTCCTTTTAAGTCTTACCTGTTGGATTATTCCCACTGCATTTCGGGTCCTGCCGCTTCCTGGCATCTCCGGACCCCGGCCCCTATGGGGAAAAAAGACAAAGACATTGAATGAGCGAATGCAAAGACATTACCTGAGCGCTCATCCAGAACTGTTTCACTTCGGGTCGGCGCCATATCTCCGGCACTCCGAACCCCGGCCCCTAAGGGGAAAAAGACATAAGCATTAGCGCTTGCTGCAATTAGACAACGAACATTATTATTAAGCTTGAACTTTTGAACAGAACTTTTACAGCGCCTTACCTGAACAGTCAAGCTTACCTGAACTCCCATCAATCCTCAATCCAGTGAAGTAACTGGGTTTCAACGCGCCCCTGCATCAGAAGCAGGATGGAGAGCTCATCCTTCAAAACCCTAAGGTGAGGCTTCACGGGAAATCGTGGAGGAGGTATCGTGGAGGGTTGGAAGGGAGTGGGAGGCTTGAGCATTGTTCCACAGTTGGTAATACTCCCTTTTCACGCACAGGAGGGTATCCAACGAGCCAGGGAAGCCAGAATAGAGGGGCCCTTCCTGTCCATCTTCAGAGTTCTGCGCCTTCGACGCCGCGCCTCCGTGGGAACCAGGTGAGCGTTACAATAACCTACTCCCTCCTGAGGGACTTCTCTATAAGCAAAGAGAAGGCATGGCAGTAGAAGGTCCCACTTTCTTTTCAGGGGTTCTCCTAAAGCACCTATCATGCTCTTCATGGTTCTGTGAAATCTTTCTACCAGTCCATTGGTTTGGGGGTGATAGGCGGTTGAGAACTTGTAAGTAACTCCACAGGTTTTCCACATGGCTTTCATGTAGTGGGACATAAAGTTTGATCCCCTGTCGGATATTACTTCCTCTGGAAACCCAACCCTGGTAAAAATACCAAGGAGGGCCTTAGCCACAGCCGGAGCTGTAACAGTTCTCATAGGGATTGCCTCAGGGTATCTAGTAGCATGGTCTACTACAACAAGGATAAACCTGTTGCCTGAGGAGGTAGGGGGATCAAGGGGACCAACAATGTCAATCCCTACCCTCTCAAATGGGACTCCCACAACTGGGAGAGGCACTAAGGGTGCCACATTCTTGGCGCCAACCTTACCAGAAGTTTGGCAGGTATGGCAGCTCTTGCAAAACTTATCTACATCGGCCCCCATTTTTGGCCAATAGAAGTAGAGGCAGAGTCTTTCCTTGGTCTTCTTGAACCTCAAGTGACCAGCTAAAGGAATCTTGTGGGCTAAGTGCAAGAACTGTTGTCATGATCTCTGCTTCCAAAAGATCAGGACTTGGCCGACTCCCTTGGAAGCAGACCCATAACCCCGGTTCCGAGTGCCAGCCAGTCCCAATTGGGACCTTTTGGACCCTGTCCTGGCACCAGTGGCACCAGGCTCATTAAGATGCCCAGTCCCAGCGCTGGAAGCGCCGGGCTCATAATGCTTGGGTGGACTTACCTGCAGCAGACCATGCTGCTTACTTACCTGCCAGTTGAACCCCTGATCCTCTTCTGTTTGGGACTACTTTTCCTGTTGGGTTGGGTGGGGCAGGAGCCACTCCCTAGGTTCAGAACACTGGAACTCTTCTGGAAAGCAGGAACTCTTTTCTTACCTAGGTGTGGCTGTGGATGAAGACACCTAAGCACTACAGGAGGCTATTTAAACCACACCCGATGGATGAATCTTGCTTTGTGTTATTCTGCATTCTCTGCAGCAGAACGCTCATCGTGTCTTCTGCTTCTGATCCTGGGCCTAAGGGAACAAAGGCTTACCATCCTGGAATCCAGTCTTCAGCAGCACCTGTAAAGACAAAGAAAGAACAGGTTAGCACTACGGTCTTCAGTGGCAGCGCATCTCTTACCTGGTCCATCGGCTGTCACCAACGCCTCGCGCTGCATTTCGGCATCTGAAAGACAAAGGCTTACCTACTCTTCGCATGCTCCGGAGGTCTTCGCACTGCATTCCGGCATCTGAAAGACAAAAGCTTACCATCTCTTCGCACGCTCCGGAGGCCTTCGGCGCTGCATCCCGCATCTGAAAGAAAAAAGAAGGTGCGTTTAAAGACATTGGGCAACTTTATTACTCACGTGCCATTACTCCTTCCCACGCCGAATCCAGTGGGTATTCCAGCACCGTTCAGCTTCTCTAAAGCTCCGAACTTGTACCTGCAAGATAAAAGGGACAGTTAGTGCGCATCGTGAAGCAGGCTACAAGCGCTTACTTACGTGCTTCCAGGCGCTTCTATTCCTCACGCGGGTTTGATCCTCAACTCTCATCAGCCCGCCATCTGCCATCGCCGGAACCCTGCAAAACAAGATATATCATTACAAAAGACTTTTAAGACATTTGAAGTGCCCAGAACTTACCGTTCGTGCAGTTAACGACGGACAGCAGTCCTCTGAGGTCAAGAGGCCTGCACCCTTATCCAGTGAAGAAACTAGTTACGGCACCCTGCCCCGAGGCAGATGGAGAGCTCGGCGTTCACTTACCTAAGGTGAGGGCGTTAACCTTTGGGGTTCTACAGGAGAAGAGAAAGGGAAGAGGAGAGAGGCACCCAATAACCCCAGTTCATTAATCCCATATTTTCTATCTGCAGACATCTTACTCTTCGAGTCAGACATACAGTGCACAGAGGTCCAGCCCAAAGAGCCAACCGTGTGTTACACATCACCTTTGAAGATACGGCATTCACCCAGTCAAGACCGGCGCCTCTGCGGGAATCAGGTGAGCGTTACAACTGTTGTCTGTTTTCTTGAGGTACTACAAGGCGTTTGTAGTCTCCAGGTTCAGACTCAGTTGGTTCACTGTAGAAGAGGCCATCTTCACAGTGCAACCTATACTTCCCAGGCTCTTGCCCATCAGCCTGAGCAGCTGCCTGTTGGCGGAGACCCTCCAGAGTTGGACATTCTCTTTGTCCCTTACGGAAAGCTGCTCTGCTGGGTCCACCTTCTGCCAGTAAAGACTGCAGCTCAGGATGGTCCTCAGGGTCCAGATCTCCAATAAGTTCTAGGCCTCCCACTAGCTCTTCTTCAGAGTCTAGTTCAACCATATAGGGTTGTACCTCCCTCTCAGCCTCAGCTGGAGGGGGAGTTACAGGTGTAACTGTTGGAAGTACTGGAGTGCTTGCTGCTGACTTCTTCCTAGGAGTCTTGGGTTGCCCCTTTGCTCCTGATCTGGTAGTTACTGCAGTGAGTTGCTCCAGTGGTAAAGGAGTGATCTCTGTCATCATCTCCTGAGATAACCCTCGCAGGGTTTTCTCTCTTGCAGGTTTTGTGAGCTCCTGTAACCTTTTACTAGGTAGTCTGGGGGTATGTGACACAACTCCAAGAGCTTTTAGGTCATTACCCAACAGAACCCTACCTGGCACTTCACATTGTACACTGACAGGTATTTTTACAGCCATGTCATTACACTGGATGAGAACTGGTAACTGGGGACACATCTGCACAGGCCCTCCAGCTAACTTGGTGAGGCATTTGGGTGCCTTAGCAACATCCTCTGCCTTGAAAAATGATTCATCCACCACAGTTATGCTGGCCCAGTGTCTCTAATGGCAGGAGTCTCCTGACCATTCACCTGGACACTGTCTTTATAATACTCTTTAGTATTATCTGGGATAGAATTATACACATCTAAGTTCTGTTGTTCCCACAATCCCAGAGAGACTAAAGAAACAGTGGCTCAGACACCAATGGGCTCATCAGCCAGCAGTAGAAAGTTTCCACTTGCCATGGGGACTTCCTCTTCTGGAGCGAAGGCTAAGGAGGCAAGTTGGATCCCTGAAGGTTTACCCTTGCATCTGGGATCTCCTTTCACATGGTCAGTAGAGCCACAAACAAAGCATTTACCAAATGCCTTCTGGAATGGAGGCTTGTTCTGACCTCCCTCTGGTTTGGCACCAGAGAAGACACTATTCTGCTGTGGTTTCCCGGGTGGCTTCCCCTTCTGATTTTGTTTGGGGCCCTCTTTGGAATTTGCAGTATTAGAATTCTTTTCGGAGTCCTTTTTAGGCTGTTTCCCCTCATCCTTTTTCTGAGTTACCCCAGAATCCTTGTGAGTGGCCCTGTTGGCAACCCACAAGTCAGCAGCCTTAGCTAGTTTTCGGGAATCTAATTCTTTTGAATCAGCCAAGTGCTGTCTGAGCTCAGGAGAGCAGGCATCATAAATTGACTCCAACATAAAAAGATTCTTCATACCTTCATAAGTGTTCACTTTGTAACCCTTAATCCATCCCTCTAAGTTTTTCAACCCTTCACTTACCCAGGTAGCCCAAGGGGTACCATCATGCTTTTTGAGGGTTCTAAACCTCTTAAGATACTGGGAAGGGGTCTTCCCAAATCTAGCTGTCAAAGCTAGTTTCACACATTCATACTCTTTCCTATCCTCCTCCCCCAACTCCATTACCACATCAGTTGCAACAGGGGGAAGCCTAGAGAACAACCAGTTGAGTAAGTCATTTCCTGTGATGTTCTGGAGCCCATGATTATATTCAAACAGAGACAACCAATCCAACACATCCAACTTAGGCTCATACATACCAACCAATTCTTTAGGCATCCGGGGTCTTTTAGGACTGGAACTTCTAGAGGAGCCAGAGAGAGAAACATTTTTGACAGATAATTTCTTCATTTCTAGCTCATGCTTGAGCTCCATTTCCCTTAGCCTTATTTCTTGATTCATTTCCTGATGTCTCTGTTCAGCCAGAGTATTCAGTTTCTTGAACTCTAGTTCAAGTTTCATTTTCTCTAATTCGAGATATTGAGGACTTAGGGTGGGACTTGGTAAAGGCCCAGTAGGTACAGCAGGTAGGGCAGGCAGAGGCCTAGGGGGCACAGTCACAGCAGCCTCACCCTCCTCTTCTGACTCTTCCTCAAGATTATCAACATTTGGATCAATATCAATTTCTATACTGTTATCTACATTTTCTGGCATGGTAGGTTCCTCAGACCAATCATCCAGACTTTGGTTAGCTAACAACCTTTCTATTAACTCAGTGTTCTTGCCTTTAGTCAGGAGGTTCTTATGCTTACACAATACTCTTAAACAATCAGCAGTTTTTGTAGCAAGGGACTCTTGACTATAAGTTTCCATAGTTGACATGTTAGAAAGATTACTTTTTCAGTGCTAAGCTTTGTGGTTAGTTGTACTAAGGTATCCTAAAGCACTCTAAAGTGTATACTCAATACAAATCCCACCGCTGTACACCAGTGTTAGGCAGAAACCTGTGCAGTTCCCTTAGGGACCACTGCAAAAGATTTAAGACTACAGGTGTTGGCAGTAAACCCACTTGGTAGCAGTCTGTACCACCAAGATTTACCTGGTAGCTGTGGCTGAGCAGTCAGACTTCCCTCAAGAAGAGTTAGGCAGTATGCAAAGTATACTCAATAGGCACTCAGATACACTAATACAAGCAAACACTGACCAGAGCTTTGGTATCAAAGTATATAATTATTTATTTAAAAACACACAGTTGAAACACTCCAGCACTCTTATTGTAACATCTCCTACACACGGTTACTATTATGATATATACACCCCTTTCTCCCTATTAGAAAAGTCACAGTAAAACACCACTTATTTTCATACAGAGGTGAGCGCTTAACTAGATTGCACTCTAATAAGTTTGTGAAAAAGGGAGGGAAAAAGGCAGAATATGAAGAGGTACACCACTCTACGATTCAAGAACACTGTTAGCAAGGCAGAGAGCGAAAAGTCACTGGTGAGCCAAAGTCCAAAGGCTGGGCCCACTCTTAGAGAGAGCAGAGCACAAATGCGCCCAAGATCACACAGTTACACTAGGATTAGAAAGTCTTGCAGAGGGTTCGGAAAAGAGTTTACAGAGGCTTAGAAAAGTTTAGCCAGGGTGTCTCGGGCTAACCCAGGTTCGAAAGCCGGGGGCTAAATCTACGCCATACAGTCGGTAGCAAGGGAAGCCAGGCGGGACACGGTACCTTAAGTGGGAAGGATCCTCCAGCGGTGGCAGTTGTTCCTGGTAGTGGGTGCAAGTTGTGTCGTCGTCCAGGGGAAGAGAAGATCTCGACTTGGAGGAAAGGTAAGGGTCGTTGCACTACCAGGGCAGAAACCAGCCGCGGAGTTTTCCGGTTAAAGGTGGTACCTTTGTCTCGCGGTTGTGGTAAAACGTGGTATCCCGGTTGCAGGGGTGCTTGGCACGGGCAAGGCGGCCACGAGATACGTCGGGAAAGCGAAAAGACGGTGAAACTGGTTATCCCCACCAGTTAAAGGAAGAAGACTCTCCGGCGGGAGATCTCCTCTGTCGTTGGGAAAAGTGGTGAGACGGTCCAGCAGGGCTCCACCGGTAGTGGTGTCATGGCAGGTCGGCTCAGCTTCTCCCTCGCCGGATTCTTAGGTCCTGTGGCGACTTCTGAAGTTCCAGTCCCCAAAGCCCTGCTTTTATGCAGCAAACCCCCATTCACTCAGCCTAGCTGTCACTCAAACATGCTAAGTGGTGAGCCGGCCGGCTCACCACTTGGGCCAATCAGGACGGAGTGCGACTTCAGTTGCCTAGGCAACTCAGTCCAGGGTGCCTAAATTCCCCTCCACCCCTCCTAAGTACCCCAGACATAGTGGCACCACTGTGGAGGGCTTCTGTGGAGAAGCCCGCCAAAAAGTGGAACAAAGGGCTCGACTTGGGTTGGAGTCACAGAAGGGAACACAAACGCCATTTTAGAATCAAGTTTTGGCAAAAAATCCCAACTGGAGAATTAATATTAACTAAATAAACCGGCGGTATGTTCGAGCCTACCGTAAATAATTAAATAAAGATAGTAGCCTAAAACAATGGGAAATCCCATAGTAGAATATTCGCGGTTGAATATAAAAAGTAGTATCCACTGCCACCAGCCAAAACTCGAACAGGGGGGACGGAGACGTGCCCCCTCGACTAACAGACCCCGGGGCAATTGAATTGCCCCAGCCAGTACGTCCACAATATGATGGTTTGTACTGGTTCTGTTCAGAATTTAAGACTAGTAAAGTCAATGGTGACTTTACATGCCCTGGGAGACAGTAGTCAGTCCCAGGGTATGGAGTCTATACTGGGGGGTCACTATGACACCCCTGTGTCACTGCACTGAGGGTGCGGTGTAACACAAATCACAAAAACACATGAAGCCCTATGGAGTAAAATACCCCATAGCCCATTAAACACAACTAGATTCAAAGAAACACACTCAAATCATGCCCAAGAGTGAGGGTAAAAGAGTCTCACTCTTGGCAGGAGAAAAAATAAAACCCCAAAAATCCAGCAAAGCTGCTGGGGGACTCATTAGGTTAGGAAATTCAGCCTAAACAGAGAATTCTCCCTAACAGGCACTAGCACATTTATAAATAACATATTAACATGCGTCTAACTCGCTGGGGATACAATATGCCTGCCTCTTATTTGCCATCACCCGAAATCAGACGATTCAATTTATTAGAGAACGTCTATGATTAATGGGGAGCACAGGCAGGTTGCAGCTGCAGGGAACGCCTGGAGTGAGGGGGAGAGTGTAAATGTAGCCACATATTGTTACTACCACACAGGCAGATAAGGAGAGTAGCAGATAAAGGAGTCTGTGGGAAACCGTAGCATGTAAAAGTAATTCTATCCTGCAGAGCGAGGGACCAGAAGGTGAATAAAAGTAAGGAAGTGACAGAAAAGCACTGTAGACCTGTCGGAATATATCAGGATCACCCCCAAGTACTCTGCAGAAAAAGATTCCCAAAAACATGTCAAATAACCTGAACTAGCAGTGAAGGTTCCCTGAGTTAGTAGTGGTATGTCTTTGTATGTAAAGGGGGGGTAGCTCACAGGTTAAGTGCTCACCTCTGACATGTGGCAAACCTCTACCATGTATTATCTAAAGGTAAAAGGGCTGATTTCCCCTTCCACCTCCTGAGGTCAATAATGAAGTGGGAGGAATCTGGCATGAACAGCTACATACAAACCTGATGTTATTATTATTATATATCTATAACAACTGGTGAAATGAAGGAGGTAACCAGACTTCTGGATGTCGATCATCTGTTAGTTGATATTACTTTGAGTGATTTACAACAGAATTACAGAAGGGCTTCGGGCAATTGAATGGACATCTCTTCTACCATCAGGTAGTGGGTTACCTACTTACACCCAATCTGGCTTCCCTATGGGTACTATTCGGATGTGATGGGGGTTGACTGATGCCAGACTGTGGAACCAGATATTATGAAGAAGCCTGGTATGTTATCATTAGAAATCCATTACTCATTTAGTGAATCATTCGTAAACAGTGACCCATTTAGGAATTAGTTATACATCATTCATTCTGATTAGTCGTGACATTAGATTATCCACATATTATGTAGCCATTTGCATTTGCGAGAGAATGAGGCCTGTTATATTTGGAGTGCCTTGTAGAAGACATGTTTAGACATATGTATTATGTATGCATTGTAGAGACATGCATGAGTGTGCATTTCGAAATATGTATTGAGCGTTGAGTATAGCGCTTGGAACGAGTGAATTCGTTAGGCACTACATTCGAGAATAGAATGCAATGAGGCCTATTGCATTTTGAAGCCATCCTGAATGAGACAGAACCGAAGCTCCACTTGGTTCTGCGGAAGAATGTTTTGAGTTACACTGCTACGAGGAATGCATAAACAGTTTGGTTGTTCAGACACAGATAAGAGGTTGACTCTTGCCTTAGTAGAAACAGAGAAGGGCTGGCTTATCAGGCCCTGGGTTGTGTTCGCAGATGAGAAAAGGTGGGGGTTGGCAGCGGGGAGTGAGTGCTTTGCCCAGAGACAGAAGAGAGGGATTTCAATGGAGCGAATAGAGAAATATGGGAGATGGGAGGATGGTATGGTAACACGTAACACAGGTAGCATGTACAAGGCTGAAATGTCACGATGACAGAACACGCAGTAACTGAACAGAACAAGATTGACGTAACAGACTTTCAGGCACTGCTCGGATTTAGAAATGCTGACAGAGAGAAAAAGAGTGAATCTTAGCTTAGAGAGACATGTAACCATGGAGAAAGTATGTACCGTCATTTGACACTATAACTGGGCAGTAGGAGTGTATGCTCTCTCTGAGATCGAGGGAGTTTTGGATGGAGCTGCTCTCTGAGATTGAAAAGAGATGTTTGGCGGTGGCATAGGAGAGGTGTTTTAGATGGAGATGACTCTGAGAGAGGAAGCATTGGGTTAGCATTCTGATGAGAGCTGATGCAGATTGATCGAGCAGGGAGACTGGCAGAGAGAGTTGGCAGGAAGACCAGACCACTGAGAGGCCAAGAAGAGGCCCTGACTGACTGGCTGGTTGCAGAGTTAGCTGGAGAGGAGAGAGACGAGAATGGGAGGCTTGCACATGGCAGAAGGGGAGTATTACTGATTGATCTGAATAAGACACATGCATGGGGAATTATGGCAGGCACTCACACAGAGCTTGTGGGTTTGATAGAAGGGGAAATCAGACAGGGATTGTCTTAGATAGAGAGTGTGATGTGTGGTGGTGTGGATTGCAGAGGAATGCTGAATGCTGATGCTTGCATTAGGCTGCATTAGACATGATAGATCCAGCAGAATTGGATACATTGCTATCAGATGGCTTGCATTAGAAGCCTGTAAGGCTTACATGTATTGCATTGCAGAGCATAAAAGGGTGCAAATTCTAGCTTTGCATTATAGTAGTGTTTGCCTTAAATGTATTCCATTGTGTTATAATTGAAACTGACTCATGTGTTTTCTTTGTGTCTTATGTTTGTGTGTCCATAGCATAGCAATGTGTGAGTAACACAGTGCACAAATCACCCCGAGATACAAGAGCAGGGGGGGCATAGTGATTCACACTACCCGAGGTAGATTCGGAGACTAGCAAGTGGTCGCCCATAAGGGGCTAGGCCAAAGGTAATTGTGTTTTTCAGACTAACAAGACGGCCTCGCTGCTATTCTTGCAGAGATTTAATGGAGCTCTCCCTGATAGGTTCACGCCAGCGCGAGTTCAGAAACTTACTTCAAATGAGACCAGGAGACACAGTGCATGATCCTGATTGGCTGGAGTTTATCAAGGCAAAAAGCTAATAATTTAGCTCCCAGTTACCTGGGTCTTGTAAATGTATGATTACTTGAAAAGGGTATATTGATACCGCAGTGCAAATTTATGGCGTGATATGCAATCCCAGCGAGTAAAGGTGCAAGAGCGTGGCTGAATGGGGGTTTAATGGCATGGATTTCAACATTTCTCAATATGAAGGTTTGCCCATCCTTACTTAACACTTCATTTACAGATTCCTAAGTTGTGATACCTGTGGGTAATGTCCTACTTGATTTAATGTTTACAGGAGATGACCATCCTCTGGCCTCTCTTGCTCAGACCTTCTTTGCTTTGGCGGGAGAAGGACCTTTATAATCAGGATGACAGCAATATCAGGATGGTAGGCAGTGACTTTATCACCCAGGGTGACCCCTCATGTGACTTTTCAAGTATAATGGTGTTAAGACGGATTTCTGAACTCTGTCCGGGAGGGGCAGAGGTTCAGAAGGCCAGCCCAATTTCTTGGAACAGGGTAACCTCTGGACAAGCCAGACCAATCAGGGCAGCGATCGCGGCGGTTAAGACTAGGTCTCAAGAGGGGTGAGGGTGACTGAAAGCCCGCAATGAGCACACACAGCAATGACACTTACAGATTACTCCAAACAGGTGTTATATTAAAAATATAGACACATTTATTCCAAGGCCTTTGCAACAATGACCGTAGCGAGAAATCACAATAAAACTCAAGTAAACCAACACATACCAACCAATACAATGTATATACAAATACAAACGAGTCTAACGCGTTAGACGCACAAAATGTGTAGACCACCTAGATGGGGAGGAAAACAGGCAGTGCGAATAATAATCAGACCCAGTCCGTCTTCAGAGGCACCTAACTAAAAGGAAGTCCAAACCCTACGAAGAGTGGAGCCTTGTGCTCAAAAGTACCTGCACACGCTGGTGCCAACGGGCAAAAAGGGGAGTCTCTTCGAGGGAATCAGGCAGTTCAGTTCGGTGAACAAATGAAGATGAACAGAGCTCCGCGACTCAAGCGCAGCCTCCACTGTGGGCAGAAGCAGAGCGCGAGTACGGAAAGGCGTTCTGTTTGACACAGCGAGGATAGGCTATGGGCTACTGCAGGAGGGCGACCAGTTCCTATCTATGCTACTCACCGGTCCCCGATGCAGGCAGACCCAGGCTTCTCCGCGTCAGTTTCAGTGCTGGCAGGTTCAGATAGGAGCAGGGGACGTCTCGTCGTCGTGTAGATTCCGCAGCAGCAGAGTTGAGTTGAGGGCGTCCCAAACACAGTGACCCCGCACAGTTTGTTACCACAGCAGGGCAACGGAGCGGCCGTGTGTATCTCAGCCAAATGTACACTACTCACTTCAGACCTGGGAATGCCAAGTGTACGAATCGTGTGAGAGTGACAAGGACTCGAAATACAACACAAGCTGACGGTGGTTACAGAGCCAGACTCCTGGGTAGGCTGGTCAGTCTGCTGGATGGCCCAGAGACACTTCCGAAGGCTTACTTGCAGGAGATGGTGAAGTTGCCGAGAATAGCTGTCCCCGCTATTCCAAGGGTCGAAGTACCAGTACAGGCCTTCTCGTTCGATCCGAGGTAGAAAGGGTTTCACAAAGCGACAGCAGTGCAGAGGAGCAGTCCTTCAGCGGGTCACCAGCGATTCCTTGGTTCAGCCTCGTGGTTGCAGGATACTTGGCTCCTGTATCCCTTTGTTCGTGAGAACTCAGGAGATCGACCTGCTAGTGGTGTTTCCAGCCTCCTCTTATCCACGGTTTCCTTCGCGCCAAAACTGAGGGGACCCAATGGGAGATCTGCTCACAAAACACTCACACCGTACGTGGACCTATCACGGACCATGGTGGTCCCAGGCATTCATACCACACTAGACTCTCTGGCACCCAGGATGTGTATTGGGACCAGACATCCCAGCCCACATCCTGGAGGCACACACAAGGCCTGTAGAAGCCCGCGAAAGCATCTGGGTTTCGCGGGAAAGTACATGCCCAAATAAGGAAGGCCCTGGGTCGGCTCGACCTGGGGAAGGTGAAGGGGCAAGCCGGTCAGCGGACAGGACAAAAAGCCTCGTGGTCTGGCCATTTTGGGAGCCAGGCCACCATTTTGGGTTAAGCGCGAGAAACGCGCTTAAAACGCCAAAAGGAGCTCAAAAACACAAGAAACGATCGCTGCCACCAGTCCCGTCCGTGATTCACTTGCACCGATCATTTACAATCCAAAAAGAGTATCTAGGGCCTGTAGAAGACTAGAGACCCAAGAGAGCAGTAACTTAGCTTATAGTGCCCTCTTGTGTCATGTTGCACGAAAGCTGCAACATGATAAAGAAACTACAGAAAACAACGTTTCCCGGTACTGACCGTCTTAAGGGCATGTCAGTTTCCCCGTAAGAATGGAGCGAAAGCCCAGAGGAGTGCGGCTGAGGGCTGCACTTCTCTGGCAAAGTCTAGATCCTGGTGAAAACAACAGCAAAAAGTTTAGGGGTTGCCACATGGAAGGAAAATTACCCACAATTAAGAAATCTTTTCTAACACTCGCCCCTCCCAGACTATGGACAGGGGGAACTAATCCACCCCTGGATGAGTCTCTTGTTCAGGTCGGTTAAACATTCTGGACAACCCATCAGCATTGCTATGTTGGACACCTGGCCTATGCTCAATAGTGAAGTCGAAGCCTTGTAGACTTATGGACCACCTAAGCAACTTTGGATTCTCTCCCTTCATGTTCATTAGCCACTTCGGGTCCCATAGAGGTAGTGCCTCAGCTTCCGTAGGGCCCACACAACAGAAACATTCTTTCTCCACTGTGGACCATCTGAGCTCTCTGTCCTTAAGCTGGCGACTAATAAAACCAATAGGGTGTTCCTTACCCTTCTCATCTACTTGCGATAGTACAGCTCCTATCCCAGTGTCAGAGGCGTTCGTCTGCACAATAAAAGGTCTTTGATAATCAGGGGCCCTGAGGACAGGGGCCTGGCACAAAGATTCTTTTAAGCTGTTGAAGGCCTTCTCACACTCGTCGGTCCAAGTTACCTTCTTGGGTTTCTTCAGAGTGGTGAGGGCAGTCAGAGGGGCAGCTATGGTGCCATAGTCTGCCACGAAGTTGCGGTAATACCCTGTGAGTCCTAAGAAGGCTCTCACTTGGGTCTGTGTAGTGGGGGTAGGCCAGTCTTGTACTGCTTGTACTTTACTGGGACGAGTCTGTATCCACCCTCCACCTACTTCATGTCCAAGGTAAACCACTGAGCCTTGTCCAATCTGGCATTTACTAGCCTTTATGGCAAAGTGTGCTTTCTGAAGAGCCTGGAGCACAATCCTGAGGTGTTTCACATGGTCTTCCCAGGTGGCACTGAAAACTGCTATATCGTCCAGATATGCAAGACAGAATTCGTCCAACCCATTCAACACATGATTCACAAGCCTCTGGAAAGTGGCAGGTGGATTTTTCAACTCGAACGGCATTACCCTTAATTGGTAAAGGCCGTCTAGAGTAGAAAACGCTGTCTTCTCCTTGGCATGTTCTGCTAAAGCTATTTGCCAATAGCCAGCAGTGAGGTCAAATGTGCTGAGGTACTTGGAGGCACCCAAAGTATCCACCAGCTCATCTGTTCGAGGCAAGGGGTGTGCATCTGTCTTGGTGACAGCATTCAGAGCCCTGTAATCCACGCAGAACCTCAATTCAGAAGTGCCTGCCTTTGGAACCAAAACCACAGGGCTGGACCACGGACTACTAGAGGGTTTAATCACCCCTAGGTCTAACATCTTGTTGACCTCGGTCTTAATGTAAGACCGTACTTTGTCTGACATCCTGTATCCCCTACTTTTGGTAGGTACACTGTCTCCTGTGTCTATGTTATGTTTGCACCAAGGTGTCAAATCAGGCGACTGTGAAAACAGGAGGGAAAACTGCCTAAGCAAACTTTTCACCTCAGCCTGCTGATTAGAAGTCAGGTGAGGGGCCACTCGGACACCCTCAAAGGAGCTATCTGAAGGACCGCTTTGGAACAGGTCGGGGAGAGGTTCAGACTCCTTTTCCTCAGCATCTGAAGCCAGTAGCAGTGCTGCGATTTCGACTCTTAGGACGAAAGCCTTCAGCCTATTTACGTGGAACACTTTTGGAGCCTATCCAGGCCTTCCAAGGTCCACTAAATAGTTAACCTCACTCAGGGGCTCCACCACTGTGTAAGGGCCTGACCATTTGTCCTGTAAAGCTCGAGGCCTTATGGGATTCATGATCAGGACTTGCTGACCAGGTGTAAAATTGATGAGGGAAGCTTTCTGGTCGTACCAATGTTTCACCAGCGCTTGTCCTGCCTTCAATTTATCACTAGCCAAGCCCATCAGAAGTACCATCCATTTTTCTGAGCCCCAGCACATAATCTACTACGTTGGTAGTAACAGGGGGAGCGGGCATCTCCCATCCCTCTTTGACTATGGCTAAGGGTCCCCGTACAGGATGACCGAACAGAAGTTCGAAGGGGCTGAAGCCAACACCCTCCTGTGGTACCTCACGGTAGGCAAACAGTAAGCATGGTAAAAGAAGAACCCATTTCCTTCTCTGAGGTTCTTCCAGAGCCCCAATCATGCTTTTTAACGTTCTGTTGAAACGTTCCACCAGACCATTGGTCTGGGGGTGGTAGGCAGAAGAGAACTTATAGGTGACCCCACATTCTTTCCACATAGCCTGCATATACTTCGACATAAAGTTGGTGCCACGATCCGACACAACTTCTTTAGGGAAGCCAACCCTAGTAAATATGCCAAGTAACGCTTTTGCAACTGACTTGGCAGTTACAGTTTTCAATGGGATGGCCTCAGGATATCTGGTTGCATGGTCGACCAGCACCAGGATAAACCTATTGCCTGAGGATGTTTGCGGGTCAAGGAGACCAACAATTTCGATCCCTACCCTTTCGAATGGTACTCCCACAACTGGGAGTGGTACCAATGGAGCTTGGATTGTCGAGCCAACCTTACCAGATAACTGGCAGGAGGCACAACTCCTGCAGTGACTTTCTACTTGCACCCCCATCTTGGGCCACAGAAGTGCATGGATAACCTTTGCTTGGTCCTCTTAATACCAAGGTGACCAGCAAGGGGCACTTCATGCGCCAGCTGCAGGAGGAAGGGTTTTACAGCAAGGGGAACCACCAACCTCCTATGGTATCCTTCTGTAGACTCTGTGGGCTCACTATACAGGAGTCCACCTTGCCAATAAATCCGGTGCGTCCCAGGAGGTTCACCCTCAAGCTGGGAGCAGGCCTATCTCCTTAGGCCTTCCAGAGATGGGCACTCACGTTGGCCTTTACTGAATTCTTCCCTGTCAGGACCACCTTCTACTAACAAGTCTTTTAGTTCCGGATGGTCGTTGGGGTCAAATACTTCAGGCATCACCACCTCCTCGTCAGGCCCGGGCGATTGACCAACTTCCTCCACCGCAGTGGTAGGCGAGCTCAGGGGAATGTTCTCTTTCCCTCGTCTTGACTTTCTTACTCCTTTCGCCTTGGGTTTCCCCGTCGGCGGGGGCGGCATATTGGTCTTGGCCAATGCTGCCCGTGTTTGAGACCGTGTGCAGGGTCTGTTGGCAGTGTCTCCTACAAGCCCTAAAGCTCTGAGATCATTGCCTAACAAGACCTTTCCTGGGACATTTCTCTGAATGCGCACTGGAATCCTGACTGCTGTACCATTTAAAGTAAGATTTACAGGTATTACTGGAAACATGCGAGGTGGGCCGTCAGCCAACTTAGTGGGCATCAGAGTAGCTCTGGCAACTTCCTCTGAGTCTACCAAGGTAGACTCCACTACAGTTCGACTGCACCCACTATCCCTAAGAGCTGGAGTATCTACTCCATTGATCAGCACACTGTCTTTAAAGTAGTGCTTGGTATTATCTGGAATCCTAGCATAAGCCTCTGCGACTTTAGGCTCCCAGGAACCCAGCAAAACTAAAACTACCTCAGCTTCTATCCCGCTGGGGAAGTAGTCGGAGGAGAAGGATGCTCCTGTAATCTCTTCTTCCTCGTAGGAGGAGAAGGCCAAATTAGCGGAGTGGACCCCCAAAGGTTTAACCTTACATCGGGGATCCCCCTTCACGTGGTCAGTTGCTCCACAAGCAAAACAAGATCCATTGGGTCTGTTTACATAGGGAGGCTTATTGTAACCAGAGTTCTGTTTCGGAGGCTGACCTCCACTACCCTGTTAGTTCTCTTGTGTCTTACCCTTATTTTTCTTTTTATGGCCCTTTTGAGAAGAAGATTTATCAGATTCTCCACCCTCCTTATCTTTGGACTTTTTCCCTTCCTCCTGCTTACCAGGATGAGTTTTGTCCTTATGGGACACTCGATGTGACACCCATAAGTCTGCTGCAATGGCCAGCTTCTTAGGATCTATCTCCTTCGAATCGGCCAAATGCTGCTTAAGCTCCGGGGAAGAAGATGCAAAACTGTGTTCCAGCATGACAATATTTATCATGCCTTCGAAGGTAGAAACCTTATAACCTTCGACCCAGCCAGTCAAGTTTTTTAAGGATTCGGTTACATAAGATACCCAAGTACCACCTTCTTTCTTCTTATACTCTCGGAATCGTTTTAAATATTGGGCAGGAGTCTTTCCAAACTTTAAAATGAGAGTTTGCTTTAACATTGCGAAATCAGCTCGCTCAGCCTTCGACATTTCCATAATGGCACTACAGCCAGAATGGGGCAGACTGTTGAGTAACCAGGTAATCTTATCAGCATTGTCAACTTGTTGAACTTCACATGCATACTTAAACATATTCAGCCAGTCCATAATGTCATTCCTTTCCTCGTACACACTGTAGGGGAGGACTGGTCCAGGAGACCTCCCTCGCCTGCGTTTTCTCCCCAGGTGAGGGCTATGGCTCATTGGGCGTCCCCTCATGCCACCCGGGCCCAGGTGGTAGAGGGCTCACCCGCTGGAGGCATTGCCCACACGTATTGATTGCCCATACGTATTGACTGCCCACATGTATTAAAATTTAGCTAGGCCCAGAAACCATTTTGTCTGGTAAAGATGGTGTGAGCTCAGCGCACTGTAGCGCGGCCCCCACCCTTGGAGAGTCTCAGTCTCCCTGTCGCCGCAGCACCCTGGCAGATCCGCTGCGAGCCCGTTCCCACGAACAAGACGGACATGAGCTAGCGTAATACACTAACATTGTATCAGTTCACCTCCCGCAGTGTATCATCGCTCCCAGCATGACCCGGCCAGCAGGCCTGGGAAATGAAAAGAACAGTAAAATGGTCATCAGATGGCAGACAGTCTTTATATATTAATGTCAAGACCACTCGCAAAGTATGCTTTCTTCCACAAAATCCCTTATATTACAAAAGCCTGTAAAATGTATAATCATAAGAAAGCATGCTTCCATGATATAAGCGATGGCGAGCCCCCACCATTGTAGTTGGGTGCTAATAACAAAGGAATGCACCAGGGATCTATTTGTTACGTGTATCACTGGGAAACTTACACTCTATGGGCTTGCGCCATAACTGAACTAATGCTGCTAGAGGACACGAGAAGATGAATGTAACCATACAGAGGGCTTATGTGAAGGATGCACGAGAAGGCGCATGTCATGTGTGCATGTCTAGGCCCCACATGTGCCACCACCGTCACGAACGGTGGCGGGTTATTTTCTATGTACTCCACCAATCCTAATTCTACCTCACTTACTGCAAATATATATGCATATAACTAAATACTGTAGTTGTTAAAACATAATGTATGAATAAGGTGCTCAGACTGGGTATAATCGAGACGCATCCAGCAAAGTTTAAATGCATGTTTTGTATTGATTTGAATAAGTATTATAGAGTGTTCAAATGTTTGTGATGTCTTTACCTAAAATCGGCAACACACAAGGGAGATACCTTTGTGAAATACGTACAAGGCCATTCCCCCTCCCACCCTGCAAAGAATGCCAAGGCATGAGAACAGAGGCCGCGCCGCACTGCTTTACCTCCCCCAACCAGACTGGAGCCGCTTCAAAGATTTGTAATCCCCTCTGTAGCACCCAAGGCCGCGGCCCGCCACCTGCATTATTTACAGCTCAGCAGTAAACCTCTGCCTGAACACACGCGCCCCCTCGTAAACCCCACAACCCACCGGACCATCTCAGACTTATGGCCCTGTGCAATCAGGACACCCAACACTTTGACAACACACAGAGGAACATCCATAACATCTTCTAACAAGGCAGAAAGACCTGTACCGCCCGTCCCAGGCCCTGAAGCTTAGCCCCCCGACCTATGGCCCCGGTCAACAGGACACTGGTAACCATGTCCTGACGTATTACCTCCAGACCCCTCACAAGGTACATTCCTCCTGTGTTGCATTAACCTGTAGTATAACCTATTGAAAGATTTACTAAAGAGAATAGAACTGTAAATGACTGAATGATTGCAGTGTGCATGGCAGAGGGCAAGTAAGTCAGAAAAGGCATTCATCTCTGCCACAAGCCGCCTCGGCACACCAACACCGCCCGGATGAACTCAAGCCGACCTGCCAGGCCCAGCCCAGCCCACGAGGGTGACCAGTGACGTCCTCCAGCCAAGACCAACCACACCGCAGCAGCACCTATAGTTAGTCGTCGCCACCCAATCCCAATGAACTTGTGCCCCCTATAGTATGTAGGTTTTGATGACGTTTTTTGTAAATATATACGCCTGTCTTTGCTATTGTCGGACAGAGCGCTCTCGGAGTTTGCAGAGTTCTTTGCATGCCCAATTCTGATTGATAAACTCCCATTTACGCTCACCCGCACTCTGTCTTGGCCTTATTCCCATTTTGGGAGAGTCCTTCATTGTCTCTCATTGCGGGGAGGATCGTGCTGTTTGGGGACGCTTGCCTTCAGTGGTGACCCCGAAAGCGTGATTATTATTATTATTATTATTATTTCCCGATCTAACATTACCGTCCCCTTTTGGCACGAGAATCTCCGGTCGAAAAGGGATACGCACGGTGAGCCGGCTCCGGGAGGCTGCCCGCCAACGGCGACCGGTACACTAAGAAGTGCGCACTCAATAGAGAGAGGGTACGGGATCCCGGTTGAAAAATCCCCTTTGAGTACCGCTCGCCGGAGCCGGGGCTGACTGTTGAGCTGACGGCGACACTGCCTGGACGGACCCAGTTTCGGAGACTATCGGTTCAAGACGGGCACGTGAGTACTGAGTGCGAGCGATTGTAAGGGGAGCGGGGAGAGAAGTGTAGGACAGGTAACGAAGAGGGGGTACGCAGATCTACTAAAGATCATCTTAAATTTTTTTTGCTTTTTCTTTGCATATGGCCATTAGGATTACGAGGTGAATAAGAGATAAAAGTGACGGGAACCTAGCTCCAAAAGGGGGTGGAAGGCGGCGCCGCATAGTGCTATCTTGACTAGTACTGGGAATATATGAAGAAGTGGAATATGAAATAAAAGTGTTCAGCAAAAGGGGTCACTGAGAATATATTAGTGATCGCTATTACTTCTTTCTTTTCTTTTCTTTAGGGGTAGGGGGAGAATAAAAAGTGAGATTAACACAAACTTAGGGGAAAAGTAAGAGAAAAAGAGTCCTACTGGAAGGGGGGAGAGCAGGTTAACATATATATATATACATGCGCATCCATAGATTCAAATAAGACGGACAGGAACAGCCGGCTAGGGAGGAAAAGGAGGGCAGCTTGAATGGTGAATTGAGTGGTACCAAGAGGTGTGTGCACCTCGTATGTGTCAGAAGACAATTTGATGTTGCGAATGTGTAAAACGGCTATAAAAGTATAATAGTTAAATGGTCATGGTAAGTGTGACCGGATAAAACATTTTGAAGACAACGTTGATACAGTGAAGTGAGTGGGTACCTTTTGATTTCCGGGTTGATATTGTCAAAATAAATGATGGTTGCTCTTGTATGTGCCCCCCAAAGAGAACAGAGTAGAAACTGTGTACAGTCAATTTTGTATTGTGCAGTCAAGGGGGGGAGAGCCCAAACGAGCATAACATTGAATGTGAAGTAGAATACGAAAAATAATATTGATACTACATTTACATTGTAGTTGCAGACACACAGAGACACACAAGCACTAGGAGGGCACAGAGATGGGGGCTGAAACACCCTTATCACATATTTGTACGAATCTCCCAGGGTACGCAGAACGGATTAAGAAATATCACGACCAATGGATAACTGAGCTGAAAGGAGAGGGGTTACCCCAGATATGGCCAGAGGGAGGGTCATTTGATAAGAGTGTTCTGGATATGGTGACCACATGCATTTATTTGAAGTACAAGGGGAAGCAGTTGCAAAATAGGAGGGAAATATTAGATCTTTGGAGGTTATTTGAAGAGATACCACCGCCTAAAACACCAGCATTAAATCCTGATCTCCCATCCACCACTGACAATCCACTGATGATACAGAAAGATGCTAAAGAATCGTCAAATGTAGCACCACCAGTAGAGGTAATAAGTTTGTACCCGATATTAAACAAGCCTGTACCCGCAGAAGGATACAGTGACCCCACATATGTGCCTCCCCCGACAACTACTACACCCCACCGGCCCACGGCACCCCCACCATATGAAAGTACGAGAGAGCGAGGCCAGGCGAGTACACAAAGGGTGGACATAGAGAAGCTCACAGATGATTTACAGTCAAGACTGTCAATAGCAAAAGATGAGCTCTCAAGGATAAAGGACATGTGTGGGCAAACAGCACTTAATGCGGCTAGATCAGGGCGCACGTCTAGAGCGCCAGGTGAGAATAGAAAACCTGAAGAGGGGTGGAAAAAAGGTGAGATACTGTTCAGAATTGAAGAAGAACCGACACAAATAATTGAAATAGGGACGCGAGAGGAAGATACTGACAACGAAGAAAGGCCTATGGGGGACAGAGAGGAATTACTTTGTGACATAAGGGACGAGTTAGAAGAAAGCGACAGGTTGAGCATGGCAATGGGAGGGGGAAGCGAAGGGGGGGATGGTACGTGTTCGATGAGAACATTGGATGATGAGTGGACGGGGCGATTAAGGAACAGAGTGGGGAAAATGGCATCACTGGGAACATCAGCAGCCAAAACGGGTCCGGATGCAACGACGAAAGGAAGGCTACAGCTCCCGTTGATACACAGGGGAGGAGGGAGGCCTAACTATATCCCATGGGCGCAGATGGATAAAGCCAATTTATTAAAGCTATTGCCCCCGTTATCAGGAGGGGCAAGTAAGTGGATATACGCCTTTGAGAAACATACTGCTGGGGTACCCCTAGCTATAGGAGATGTGAAAAGTCTGCTCGTATCAGCAGTGGGCGATCAGGCTGAAAGAGTATGGGTAAAAGCCGGTTTCCCGGGAGTCACGTTAGACTGTGACCGCCATGATGGGGCCTCCTTTAACACAGTGCGTGCCAGGGTGTGGGATGCATTACGCGAAACATTCCCAGATACGCCAGACTTACAGTCAGTGATGCAGTGTACAATGAATGACGGGGAGGAGGCTATGGATTACATTTTTCGGGTCCAAGAGATGTGGAGAGCAGAAACGGGCACGCCCTGGTATCAATCGACATCTTTATTTTACTTCATTATAAAAAGAGGGCTCCCAAAGGAAGTGCAGAAGGCGCTCGACAAGATAGCAGGTATTGAAGCAAAGGGATGGCCAGAAATTCAGAGCATAATAGTACACCATTGTAAACGAATCAAGGAGAGGGAGAAGGAGGTGGCGCAGAAAAGATTGGCAGACGAGGCGAAGTTAGTACAGACAAAGTTGGTGAAGGTTGCAGCAGCAGTAGCCGCACTCCTACACAGCAGGGAGGGAGATGATGAGGAGGAGGGGCTGATAGCACTACAAGGAAGGGTGGCAACTAATTGGGCGGGAACAGGACAGCAGCAGTGGAATGAGCAGGAGCAAGGCGGAGGTCCGCAGTGGCAAGAGTGGACCCCTCGAGGGGGACGAGGTGGGTACAGGGGCCGAAGAGGAGGTGGACTGGGGTACGGGGGAATGGGAGGAAATGGATGGCAGGGTCCTAGAGGTGCACAAGGAAGTTGCTGGAACTGCGGGCGATGGGGGCATTACTCTAGAGAGTGCAGAAGCAGACCCAACAACGGGTTCCAAGAGGTAGAACAATATGGCCATCCCCACCCGGGAAGCCCATATGGCCTTCCGATGGGACAACAGCAACTGAGAAACCCAGGCCAGGGTAATGCTGGCCAGCAACAGGGACCCCAGTACAGAACACAGAACCACCCACAAAACAATGACAGTGTGCAATACACGCCAGGTAACCCTTTCGCGGTACATGCAAACGGGGCCCCCGCGCCAGCACCTTACAGCGGCATGTCAGTGGTTTCCGGAAGTGTCTTTAATGAGGGGGGGGCAATGAGACAATCCGCATAGGACAGCCCACAGAGAACACTTGCGTGTCCAGTTCTATCCACCACCTACAGTGCAGCAGAGGAACCATTGGTAGGGGCGCAGATAGGAGACAAGCAATTCATATTCATGGTTGATTCGGGAGCGGAGAAATCATGTGTCAGAGAGGGCCGATTCCCGTTATCTAACAGGAAGTTAGAGACGCAGGGGTTCTCTGGGGCTGTAATTGAAGTTCCTTACACAGAAGCATTGGATGTAACAGTGGGGGGTAAAACTGTAAAGGCACCCTTACTGTACTATGAAAACTCACCAGTAAATTTATTAGGGAGGGACCTCCTGAGTAAACTTAACATGACCATATCATTTACCGAGAGAGGAATAGTGTGTTCTACACCCGGGATATGCCCCTTGCGTGCGATGCTGGTAGTGCACGCCTACACAACCACACAGGAAATACGAGGGCTGCCACAAAACGAGGAAATGTTCATTGAAGGGCTAAAGACTTTGGTCCTCATAATTCCAGAGCTAAGAAGCATGGACTGGAGGATTCCAGCGGAATTCCTCTTCCGCCCCATAGTATGTCCCAACGCAGCACCAGGATCAGTGGTATCATTGGACTTGCACGCTGTACAGGTATCAGCGAAAAGGATCGCTGTGATTGGAGTGGACAGGGAAGGATGTGAGTGGCGCACAGTGCTGTGTACAAACGCCAACATCGCCCTACGAGAGGTAACAGATGAGGATCTCTTTTCTGACACAGAAGGGGATGGCGAGATAGTAATGGAAATAGCGATGCCCTGTGACATTTTAATCCAAGCCAGGGAGACCCCCGTCCAATTGATGACAGTGGTAGGACACCACCGTCATTTTTTGATGACGACATGAGGTTCGTACCAAACAATTTATGGACAACAGGCCCCCATGATGTAGGGCTGTTGCACGGAGTACAACCTGTGGTAATAAAACTAAAGCAAGGAGCAATTTTACCCCGAGTTAAACAGTATCCATTGTCCCGTGAAGCTGAAGAAGGGATAAAAGAAACAATAAATGCACTACTAGCACAAGGGATAATAGTGCCTTCAAACTCCCCATGTAACACATGTATTTATCCAATCAAAAAAGCGAAAGGAGGGTCTTGGAGGATGATACAGGACTTACGCCCCCTCAATGATGTAATTCAGAAGGAGTTCCCTCTAGTCCCGAACCCTGCATCGATACTATGCAGCATCCCGAAAGCGGCATCACATTTCACAGTAGTAGACTTGAAAAACGCATTTTTCTCAATACCCCTGGCTGAAGAGAGTAGATACCTTACAGCTTTCACGCTGGGGGGTAAGAGATATGAACACTGCAGACTACCACAGGGATACTGTGAGAGCCCGAGCATATTCAACCGCATATTGCATGAAGACTTGGGAAACCTATCAGTTGAGAGTACGATTATTCAGTATGTAGACGATCTATTAGTGTGTGCACAAGACGAAGCAACATGTAGAAAAGATTCAACAACGCTCCTGACTTTACTGGCCAACAAGGGGTACAAGGTAGACAAGGAGAAGCTACAATACTGCCTGACTGAGGTCTTATACCTGGGACAGCTCATATCAAAGGATGGAAAAAGAATAATTCCCGACAGGGTAGAAGCAATAAGATCAGTAGGAGCACCCACAACAGTGAAAGATATGCAGAAATTCTTGGGGATGTGCAACTATTGCCGAGCATGGATATTAGATTATGCAGCATACACGAGGCCCCTCCTACAAGCACTCAAGGAAGCACAACAGGAGAATGAAAAAATACAATGGTCAGAAGAAATGAGCGAATCATTTCAATCATTGAAAGAGCTAATTTCAAGCGCTCCAGTACTAGCAAACCCCGATTATGGACGCGAATTTTACCTATTCTCACACTGCAAGGAAACACTCATGACAGCAGTACTGACACAAAAAAACATCCTTAGGACACAAGCCATTGGCTTACTATAGTGGTACTTTAGATGCCGTGATGCAGGGCCATTTCGCGTGCGAGCAATCACTCGCTGCAGCCGCGTTCGCGATTGAGAAAAGTGCCACAATAGTAATGGGTTGCCCTGTGACATTGTTTGTGGAACATTCATTATTTGCAATACTTGAGAGATCAAAAAGCACACTGACCACACAGCGGGCGACAGCCTACGAGATTATATTGTCCAGCGCCAATATCCATATAGTGAGATGCAAGACAGTGAACCCCGCCACATTCATTACAGAAGCGTGCACACTAGAAGACATGCAGAACCACGATTGCACAACTTACACAGGAGAAAGAGGGGAGGACACAGTGGTGTGTGAGAACGCTCTAAGCGAGGGGGAAGTGTACTTTGTGGATGGGTCTGCATCAATTGACGTGGACACGGGAGAAAAACACGTTGGCATGGCAGTAGTGAGGTTAGAAGATGGTGAGTATGAAACACTAGTACAATACCGCCTCCCATCACATTACTCCGCACAGGCAGCAGAACTGATTGCGCTCATAGAAGCACTACATGCAGCAAAGGGTTGTGCAGTGACAATATACACAGACTCAGCTTACATGACGACGACAGTACATGGAGGTCTAGCAAGATGGGGGCGCAGGGGATTTAGACGGGCAGACGGAACACCAGTACAGCATGCAGAATTGTTGAAAGAGCTAATTGAGGCCCTACAAAACCCTACTGCAGTAGCAATAGTAAAGTGCCAAGCACATACATCCAACACAGATGTTGTGTCTTTGGGGAACGCGGCAGCGGACGCTGCCGCCAAGGAGGCTTCCTATTTTCAGAAATATGACACAGGTGAGTACATACGTAAGCACAAAAGAAACGAAGAGCCCCCAGAAGGATACAACATGCTGCCCATATCACAAATACTAGAATTGCAGGAAGGAGCTAGTGCAGAGGAAAAATTGATGTGGACAAAACGGGGGTGCAGCAAGTCGGGAACAGACCTGCTGTGGCGGCAAAATAACTCAGGGAAAGTGGTAATGCCAATACAGTTACTAGAAATTGCATTTCAACAGCTACACTTCCCTGCACATAACACCAAACAGCACATTGCAGCAGAAATACAGAAAGAATGGTTCGTGCCCTGTCTCCAGGAGCATGTGTCTCGATTGGCAATGGAATGTACAACATGCCAAATATACAATTCAGGAATGACATTACGTACTCTCCGGGGAACAAACCCATTGGCCCATTCAGAGAACTGCATATAGATTACGCAGATATGGGGGAAAGGTGTAATGGCGCGCGGTACATGATCGTGGTTGTGTGCCCATTTTCAAGGTGGGTGGAAGCAGGACCCTGTGCGCGACCTGATGCCAAAAGCGCCGCCAAGTTCCTAGTAAGGGAAGTGTTCCCGCGCTGGGGAATTTGTGACGTGATTCGCTCAGACAACGGCACCCATTTTGTAAATGAGCTTTTCAAGGAAGTCACTACATTATTGGGAATAAAACATAAATTGTGTTCGATTTATCATCCTCAAAGTAATGGCGTAGTGTAAAAGATGAACGGACTGTTAAAGGGCAGGTTATCAAAACTATGCTTTTCATTGAAGAAGAATTGGATTTACTGTCTACCCCTTGCGCTATTTGAATTGAGAAATCAGCCAAGCAAAGACCACCATTTGTCCCTGCACGAGATCGTGACTGGGAGACGAATGAACACAGCACACTCTCCACTGCGCGAACACTCAGATGCTCACAGAAGCGCCGCAATATTGGGAGATGAGTTCACAGACTATTTAAGGAAATTGACAAGGGCAGCGCACGTGATATCAAAGCAACTCTCCCCACCCTTCACTAGAGAAGAGGGTAACGTAACAGGATCTGTCACGGAGCCAGAGCAACAGCTACAGCTGATGCCAGGCGACTCAATTTATGTCAGAAGCTTTGTGCGTCGGTGGAATGCACCACGATTCCATGGCCCATACGAGGTAATATTTTGCACGCCCACGGCAGTGAAGGTGAAGGGCTTGAGGTACTGGGTGCACTTGACCGATGTACGGAAGGCATATAGCAATGTACAAGAGGAGGTAGATGAGGAGGCACAGACAACAGCAAACGATGCAACTGAGCAGAATGTTTGAATATGAACTTGTGTGTGTGTTGGTACTAGATTTTAATGGGAGAATAACTGATAAGGATACTTAAAAAAAAAAAAAATGTGTTCTCTCTTTTTATCTTGTTGAATTGTATATAATTAATGGAATGACCAAATTATGGCCTGTATACACCCTTGTCTGTGAATACCCCTCCCCGCATCCCCACCCGCTTCCATTCCCCGTCAAATATATATTGGCACTGATGGTGCTAGCAAAATGTCTACATGCATGCACTTAATGCACATTTATTTCTCAAACAGGAGCTTCCATGGCATCTAACGGGCAGCCTGCAACGGATAGAATTAGTAGAATGAGAGAATTAGTACATGAGAGATGCAGATATTCGTATGAGTGTGGATTATCTGTATGCATCACATTGTTTTTTATGCTAATGGTTGGCCTGGTTACATATTGGTTTGTAGCGTTCATCTCTATCGAGATGAACGAGGGGGGAGGGATTAACAGCACTACTGGACCCAATACAACTACAAGGGTCAATACAAGGGAAGGTGATTTTTTGATATGGGACGGAACCAAATTTGTATGGGGGTATCATACCACACCATCCAGTGCTGTCATTTTACAAAGAAAAAAGCCAGAAGGTGGAATGCAGAACAACACAGTGTCTCTACCAGGGGTATCTAATTACAATGCCCACAGTTTAAATGACCGAAACCCGTCTGCCATATCGTGGTTGTATAACACCCCCACCAGCCAGCCTGTCCCCATACTAAACAACAACTTGCCAGATAACGTCAGGAAGGAAGAGGAAAAGCTACTAGCAATACACGAAATATTATATGATGCATGGGCCAAGGGGGGCGGGAATGAGAAAGGGGGGTCTAGTTTGTCCCTTGCCCAGGGAGTTGGGAAGTACATGAGGAACAAGAACAACAGACGGAAGAGGGAAGCAGGGAGGAGGAAGTATGATGAGTACTATGGGCTAGGTCTAGATAAGATGGAAGACCCAAGACACCCCCACCAAACAAATAAGTGGTATGCAGATATGAGTGCCACAGCTAAACAAACAACAAACGAGAGCCGTTATGTTTGCTCCCTCATCCCTCACGCATCAGGTACACCCAAAGTACTGTTACCCAAAGAGTTGCCAATTATAGATGCCCAATGTCTCCTTCATCTCACGTTATGCAGAATTAAGAACACCTTCCAGGCACATGAAGTGACTTTTCAAATGCTGCAGAACAAGAAAACGTGCTACCCAAAACCGGCAGGGGTGGTATGTCTGAAAGAACCATTTTTTGTAATTGAAGGGACACTTTTTTCTGATAACAAGCGGAAGGATGAAGAAGTAGTGTGCAAAGCGGAAGCACTGAGAGGTGTGGCACCGGAGAAATTGCAGTGGATAGAAGAAACATGTACACCAGTATGGAAAGAACACATTTCAAAACTAACTTGGGTAACCGCCATCGAAAAACCTTTCAAACTACAGAGCGAAATGGACTATGAACTGTGTTTTAAAGGAGAAGGGAGAACCTCCATGGGAACAAACAAGATCTGTAACAAGACCCTCACCATCCCAGATCTAAGAAAAGGGACTGCGGCCCTTATGGACACGTACTGGGTATGTGGCAACCGGGCATACCTGCACCTCCCCCCGTCATGGAGTGGCAGCTGCTCAATGGCCACTCTGCACTCAGCCCTAATGGTGATACCCGAAAGCCACATCGATGGGAGCAAAAGGACACAGGAACGCATGCAGCAAAGTGTGGCTCAACCAACTGCAGAGTCACAAATGTATGTCCTGTCTTCCGGAAGCAAGAGAGAGGTGCTGACCCGTAACAGACGAGCATCAAATTACATATCAAAGGCATCATCAGAACTATTGGCTCAGATCCCAGACAAATATCGATTATTCAGCTCAGCAGAAACATTTTTTGCCTCGCTCGTCTCAAGTGTCCAAGCAAGGGCAAACGCAAAATGGCTCCAGATAACCCGCTGGGAATTGATTCAGCTGGCAAACGACACTGAAGAAGGGTTCAATGTAATAAAGGTGGAACTAAGAGCTTTACGACTGATGACCATGCAAAACAGGTATGTCCTGGACCTGTTGACGGCGATAGACGGCGGTGTTTGCCGAAAAATAGGAAGTGCCTGTTGCACTTTCGTACCTTCTGAAGACGCAGAGAACGGCTCCCTGTCCCATGTGATCGAAGCAGTCCACAACCTAGGAGAAAAAATGAAAATGGAAGGTGGAGCAGAAGACAGTACATGGTTCGATAATATCTCCTCCTGGGTCCCCTCATGGCTTGGAATAACTGTGAAATTTTTGATGCCAGCTGTGGTGTTCCTCCTTTTAATTTTTTGCCTGTGCCAGGTGGGTCTTCGAGTTTGTGCTAACGCAGTACCAAATGGTGCAATGATGATGGTGACAGTGGGCAACTCACACGGTACAATAAAAACGATGCAAGAAGCACAAGTACAAACAGGGATAGATAACACACCCAGGTACCAACTGGTGCCTATGTACCACGATAAGGATATTGTAGATAAGTTATGGCACACCACCATCAAAGAGCCCCGTATACTAGAATGGTACGAGGAAGTTTGGGTAGATTTGGAAGGAGACGGTGGGTGCATATATCTAACGTGTACTCCAGATGAATATGCCAGGAGAGGTGAGAGCTTAAGAGGGGTGTGCAGAGCATGGATGCCCATCAAAGGAACTCCTGCATGGGATGAGGCAGTGATGGACGAAGCAGAATGTAGGAGGATAGAAGATTTAAAGAATTTGTTACTTAAGTAACGAAAGGGGGAAATGTAGGGGAGGACTGGTCCAGGAGACCTCCCTCGCCTGCGTTTTCTCCCCAGGTGAGGGCTATGGCTCATTGGGCGTCCCCTCATGCCACCCGGGCCCAGGTGGTAGAGGGCTCACCCGCTGGAGGCATTGCCCACACGTATTGATTGCCCATACATATTGACTGCCCACATGTATTAAAATTTAGCTAGGCCCAGAAACCATTTTGTCTGGTAAAGATGGTGTGAGCTCAGCGCACTGTAGCGCGGCCCCCACCCTTGGAGAGTCTCAGTCATCCCTGTCGCCGCAGCACCCTGGCAGATCCGCTGCGAGCACGTTCCCACGAACAAGACGGACATGAGCTAGCGTAATACACTAACATTGTATCAGTTCACCTCCCGCAGTGTATCATCGCTCCCAGCATGACCCGGCCAGCAGGCCTGGGAAATGAAAAGAACAGTAAAATGGTCATCAGATGGCAGACAGTCTTTATATATTAATGTCAAGACCACTCGCAAAGTATGCTTTCTTCCACAAAATCCCTTATATTACAAAAGCCTGTAAAATGTATAATCATAAGAAAGCATGCTTCCATGATATAAGCGATGGCGAGCCCCCACCATTGTAGTTGGGTGCTAATAACAAAGGAACGCACCAGGGATCTATTTGTTACGTGTATCACTGGGAAACTTACACTCTATGGGCTTGCGCCATAACTGAACTAATGCTGCTAGAGGACATGAGAAGATGAATGTAACCATACAGAGGGCTTACGTAAAGGATGCACGAGAAGGCGCTTGTCATGTGTGCATGTCTAGGCCCCACATGTGCCACCACCGTCACGAACGGTGGCGGGTTATTTTCTATGTACTCCACCAATCCTAATTCTACCTCACTTACTGCAAATATATATGCATATAACTAAATACTGTAGTTGTTAAAACATAATGTATGAATAAGGTGCTCAGACTGGGTATAATCGAGACGCATCCAGCAAAGTTTAAATGCATGTTTTGTATTAATTTGAATAAGTATTATAGAGTGTTCAAATGTTTGTGATGTCTTTACCTAAAATCGGCAACACACAAGGGAGATACCTTTGTGAAATACGTACAAGGCCATTCCCCCTCCCACCCTGCAAAGAATGCCAAGGCATGAGAACAGAGGCCGCGCCGCACTGCTTTACCTCCCCCAACCAGACTGGAGCCGCTTCAAAGATTTGTAATCCCCTCTGTAGCACCCAAGGCCGCGGCCCGCCACCTGCATTATTTACAGCTCAGCAGTAAACCTCTGCCTGAACACACGCGCCCCCTCGTAAACCCCACAACCCACCGGACCATCTCAGACTTATGGCCCTGTGCAATCAGGACACCCAACACTTTGACAACACACAGAGGAACATCCATAACATCTTCTAACAAGGCAGAAAGACCTGTACCGCCCGTCCCAGGCCCTGAAGCTTAGCCCCCCGACCTATGGCCCCGGTCAACAGGACACTGGTAACCATGTCCTGACGTATTACCTCCAGACCCCTCACAAGGTACATTGCTCCTGTGTTGCATTAACCTGTAGTATAACCTATTGGAAGATTTACTAAAGAGAATAATATTGAAATGACTGAATGACTGCGGTGTGCATGGCATAGGGCAACCAAGTCAGGAAAAGACATTCATCTCTGACACTGGCCACAATGGCACAACAACACCGTCCGGATGAACTCAGCCGACCTGCCAGGCCCAGCCCAACCCACGAGGCTGACCAGTGACGTCGTCCAGCCAAAGCCAACCACATCGCAGCAGCACCTATAGTTAGTCGTCGCCACCCAATCCCATTAAACTTGTGCCCCCTATAGTATGTAGGTTTTGATGACGTTTTTTGTAAATATATACGCCTGTCTTTGCTATTGTCAGACAGAGCGCTCTCGGAGTTTGCAGAGTTCTTTGCATGCCCTATTCTGATTGATAAACTCCCATTTACGCTCACCCGCACTCTGTCTTGGCCTTATTCCCATTTTGGGAGAGTCCTTCATTGTCTCTCATTGCGGGGAGGATCGTGCTGTTTGGGGACGCTTGCCTTCAACACTGAGCAGATCTTTCGGAAACCGTGGATGAGAGGAGGCCCCAGACCCATGTCCGGGACCCTTGGACGCATTTGAAACCTGAAGCTTGGCCAGTTCCAACTGGTGATCCCTGTCTTTCTGTTTTTCGGCCTGTTCGATTTTTAGTTTGGCCATGTTGAAATCAAGCTCTTTCTGCCTAAACAGCAGCTCTTGCTTCTTGAATTCAAGCATGGCCTCCCCATCAACACTGGCAGAGGAAACATTAGACATCTCATCCTCCCTGTCCTCGTGGTCGCGGTGGACCAGTGCAGCGGCAGAACCGTCGGTTCTACCAGTGAGAGCAGCCCCACCTCCTTCCGCATTGTCCTCAGAAGTTATAGCGTCAAGCTGAGCTTCTTGCCACGCCACGATTCTTTGGATCATATCCAATTTGGTGCCATGACAGGAAACACCTCTCTCCGCACACATCTTTTTCAATGTTTCGGATTTAGAAGCATTTAAAATTAACAAGGTATTTGTTTCCATACTGTTAGATAGGACTATGGACTGTTTAAAGTTATACTACGACAATTCACTACGTGTCCTGGTAGGAATAACTTGAAATGCCTTCGCTCGTGCGCAACACTGGATACCTTCAGTCAGATCCCACCGCTGTACACCAATTTGTTAAGACGGATTTCTGGACTCTGTCTGGGAGGGGCAGAGGTTCAGAAGGCCATCCCAATTTCTTGGAACAGGGTAACCCCTGGACAAGCCAGACCAATCAGGGTAGCTATCGCGGCGGTCAAGACTAGCTCAAGAGGGGTGAGGGTGACTGAAAGCCCGCAATGAGCACACAAAGCAAGGACACTTACAAACTACTCCAAACAGGTGTTATATTAAAAATATAGACACATTTATTCCAAGGCCTTTGCAACAATGACCGTAGCGAGAAATCACAATAAAACTCAAGTAAACCAACACATACCAAACCAATACAATATATATACAAATACAAACGAGTCTAACGCGTTAGACGCACGAAATGTGTAGACCACCTAGATGGGGAGGAAAACAGGCAGTGCGAATAATAATCAGACCCAGTCCGTCTTCAGAGGCACCTAACTAAAAGGAAGTCCAAACCCTACGAAGTGTGGAGCCTTGTGCTCAAAAGTACCTGCACACGCTGGTGCCAACGGGCAAAAAGGGGAGTCTCTTCGAGGGAATCAGGCAGTTCAGTTCGGTGAACAAATGAAGATGAACAGAGCTCTGCGACTCAAGCGCAGCCTCCACTGTGGGTTGAAGCAGAGTGCGAGTACGGAAAGGCGTGCTGTTTGACACAGCGAGGATAGGCTATGGGCTACTGCAGGTGGGCGACCAGTTCCTAGCAATGCTACTCACCGGTCCCCGATGCAGGCAGACCCAGGCTTCTCCGCGTCAGTTTCAGTGCTGGCAGGTTCAGATAGGAATGGGGGATGTCTCGTCATCGTGTAGATTCCGCAGCAGCAGAGTTGAGTTGAGAGCGTCCGAAACGCAGTGAATCCGCACAGTTTGTTACCACAGCAGGGCAACGGAGCGGCCGTGTGTATCTCAGCCAAATGTACAGTACTCACTTCAGACTTGGGAATACCAAGTGTACGAATCGTGTGAGAGTGACAAGGACTCGAAATACAACACAACCTGACGGCGGTTACAGAGCCAGACTCCTGGGTAGGCTGGTCAGTCTGCTGGATGGCCCAGAGACACTTCCGAAGGCTTACGTGCAGGAGATGGTGAAGTTGCCGAGAATAGCTGTCCCCGCTATTCCAAGGGTCGAAGTACCAGTACAGGCCTTCTCGTTCGATCCGAGGTAGAAAGGGTTTCACAAAGCGAAAGCAGTGCAGAGGAGCAGTCCTTCACCAGCGATTCCTTGGTTCAGCCTCGTGGTTGCAGGATATTTGGCTCGTGTATCCCTTTGTTCGTGAGAACTCAGGTGATGGACCTGCTAGTGGTGTTTCCAGCCTCCTCTTATCCACGGTTCCCTTCGCGCCAAAACGGAGAGGACCCAATGGGAGATCTGCTCACAAAACACTCACACCATACGTGGACCTATCACGGACCACGGTGGTCCCAGGCATTCATACCACACTAGACTCTCTGGCACCCAGGATGTGTATTGGGACCAGACATCCCAGCCCACATCCTGAAGGCACACACAAGGCCTGTAGAAGCCCGCGAAAGCAACTGGGCTTCGTGGGTAAGTACATGCCCAAATAAGGAAGGTCCCGGGTCGGCTCGACCTGGGGAAGGTGAAGGGGGCAAGCCGGTCAGCAGACAGGACAAAGAGCCTCGTGGTCTGGCCATTTTGGGAGCCAGGCCACCATTTTGGGCTAAGCGCGAGAAACGCGCTTAAAACGCCAAAAGGAGCTCAAAAACACAAGAAACGATCGCTGCTACCAGTCCCGTCTGTGATTCTCTTGCACCGATCATTTACAATCCAAAAAGAGTATCTAGGGCCTGTAGAAGACTAGAGACCCAAGAGAGCAGTAACTTAGCTTATAGTGCCCTCTTGTGTCATGTTGCACGAAAGCTGCAACATGATAAAGAAACAACGGAAAGCAACGTTTCCCGGTACTGACTGTCTTAAGGGCATGTCAGTTTCCCCGTAAGAATGGAGCGAAAGCCCACAGGAGTGTGGCTGAGGGCTGCACTTCTCTGGCAAAGTCTAGATCCTGGTGAAAACAACAGCAAAAAGTTTTGGGGTTGCCACATGGAAGGAAAATTACCCACAATTAAGAAATCTTTCCTAACAAATGGAGGATGAGAATTTCATCGGGGGCATTCCAGACTGTGGTGCCAGTCCCTCGCCACATCGGCATGGTTTCATCCGGGGCATTCCAGACTGTGGTGCCAGTCCCTCACCACATCGGCCCGGTTTCATGGGGGCATTCCAGACTGTGGTGCCAGTCCCTCGCCACATCAGCATGGTTT
This sequence comes from Ambystoma mexicanum, assembly GCF_040938575.1. Classification (NCBI taxonomy): domain Eukaryota; kingdom Metazoa; phylum Chordata; class Amphibia; order Caudata; family Ambystomatidae; genus Ambystoma; species Ambystoma mexicanum. Next base: position 1,710,129,668 of record NC_090932.1, on the reverse strand, counting down.
CATCCGGGGCATTCCAGACTGTGGTGCCAGTCCCTCGCCACATCAGCATGGTTTCATCCGGGGCATTCCAGACTGTGGTGCCAGTCCCTCATCACATCGGCCCAGTTTCATGGGGGCATTCCAGACTGTGGTGCCAGTCCCTTGCCACATCGGTATGGTTTCATCGGGGGCATTCCAGACTGTGGTGCCAGTTCCTCGCCACATCGGCATGGTTCGGCAGACACTTCAGAGCCATCATTTGGAAATTTGGCTTGAGAGCTTGAAATGGTAGGGGCAGGGGATTAACCAGAGATTTTAAAATTCAGATTATGAGAGAAAGTGATCATCAACTCATCATTTTAATGTTAGTGGAACACATTGCGTCCCATTTCACCAACGTGTCTGAGTGCCAAACATGCTAAAATGTCCAGCAGTAATAACTGATACAATTTAAAGTGGGAATTCTTGGGTGTAGACATGTTGTACCTAAGCTTTATAGTGCTATTTTAACCTTTCTGCAAAGCTATCGGCTGGAATACTGCCCCAAAGCATCTGCTGGATAATGTGTCTTTGATGACTTTGTTAAAGTGATGAAACAGTCACTTGTTCCAGTGCACACATCAGTTTTAAATCCTGGATTGATAAGGAATTTAGGGGGGAGGTGTGCCCTTTTGGGGATCATAAGGGCTCCTCTATTGGCAGGCTAGTAATGCGATAACAGAGAGTTTAATATGATCCCTGTGTAAAGACTGGAGGGGAGTGTCTGTACTCCTGCTCTCTATATGGCAGAGGAGAGGTACAGAGGACCCCAGCCAGGATTCTCTGTTCGGTAAAATGTGGGCAAGCAATCAAGGCCTAGCTCTCAGGAGGTGATACAGGCTGGTTCTTAAGTACAGTGTAGTCCCCAAGCACCCACAAAGGAATGTCCACAAACTATGTTAGTGATAACACAGTCTTTATGTAAATAAGGTTTAAGGTTCAAGGTTATATACACAATCACAATAACACAGTTTGTGCTCAAGTTAATCTAAAATGGCAAATATATACAGTCTCTGTGTGGAACCACAATTATGCTATGATCCCATTAAAATGCTTTAACTGTACTCAGTTCAAATGTCATACAAATCAGTTAATAAAGTGAACCAACAATAGACTTAGGAGCAAAGCAGGTTGGTTAAAACAACAGGCAGAATACTGGACCCCTGCCACCAGGCACAATTCTGTATGAGGATCCCCCTACCTGGGCAACCTGTAAATAAAGATATAAAACAAGCCCAATCCATGTATTGTTCAATATGAGCCTCATGTCCTTCTAAAATAGCTCTACCACACTAATGTACCTGGAATAGCAGAGTTCGACATCAGGTCATCGACAGATCCTTCTTGAGCAGCTCCCTTTAAGGCAGGAGCCACGTATCGTTGAGATCCCTTGACGAAATGGTGAACAATGTTGTTGAGGCAGCAGCTTTGGTCCTGGCGGTGCTCGTCGACGATCGGTCATAGACGTCCTGCGAAGATGAAGCGTGCGGTGCACCTCAACGTCGATAGTTTGTTGCCGCAAAGAGTCTATGAAGAACTTTGGCCCAGCAAGGGCATCGAGTCGTCTGGCATCTCTGCGGTTTTCGGGTGGCGGGAAACCCACCGGAGGATGCTCCTCGGTGCGTCGGCGGCCTCGACTTTCTCCGGCAGGACAAAGCGGTCGATAGTGCATGCGAGAGCGTCCTGGGATTCACAGTGTCTTAATCAATGGAGCGTTGCGGCTCCGGTCATCGGTGGAACAGTGTCAAGCAGTCCCTGCTTCTGGGCAACACGGCTTCCACAGGCCTCCAGCGGTTATAGCAAACCTGCGAACCCTGGTCGACGACGGTGGACTGAATGTCCAGTGCTTTTCTTCATTCTCCTCGGCGGTACCCGTCTCCGGTCGGCAGCCTGTCTAGGGTCTGACTACCAGGGAGCTTTGGTGAAGGTTAGCGGTGCATGATGGTCCCTCGTAGCTCGGGAAGAGGTCTCCTAGCCAGGTCCTCTCTCGGATAAGTCTCGGCATCACATCGGCTTTCAGATTGATTGTGATGAAGGTAACCGCAGTCAACCTTCTTCTTCGGGCTCGGTGGTCGAGATCAAGCATCAAGTTTCGAGATCAAGCATCAAGTTTTGACATCAGCTTCTGAACGATTTCTAGAAGTGAAAGGACCCCAGATATACTGTTCTGTCTCTCATTCACTCTGCTGGGTCACACTCAGGCAGCCAATCACTCAGAAGGGCATTCAGCATTCAGGCAGCCAATCAGGCTCACAGTGCATTCAGGCCATCCTCCTCCCTCTCAGACACTCACAACAAGGAATGTGTGTTGGGACAAGTACCCAACCATTCAGCACTCCACACTGCATTCATACCAGTTTTGGGCAGGGCTGTCTCAGTCTTTGTGTTACATACCAGAAACTAGACACCCATAACAAGAAGTGCATATTGGTCACACACTCCATTCACCCAGGTCCCACTCACAGGATGTACCCACAACATACAGCCACTGGGAAGGCTCCAGCCAGTCTGGCCTGGACTTCCACACAATACCATATGTGGAACTTCCACCCAACAGCCAGTCAGGGGGAAGGAACAGAGTCAGGGCTTCCCATGACTTTGGGGAAAACAAGGTAACAGGCAATAGAAAGCAAGAGGCCACAGGGGCCATCTTGTTTCCTATCAGGAATCAACTGATTCCAATGGCAGGGCCTGGGTATCCCAAAATGTATGATACTCAGAGCACCCGTTCTGTGGCCCACACACAGGTTCCCAAAAACATACACTAGGTGTACAGGGTTGTACCCCACCCATGGGTGCCATAAGGGTATCCCAAGGGTTTGTACACCAAACCAAAAAGAGGAAGAGCTGCACTGCCAGTATTCCCACATGGAATTCCCACATGGACTCCTGTGCATAAAATAACAAAGAAAATACATGAAAAAGGACTACAGAACAAGGGAGGCCCTGTCCCTCCAATGCATTTCCAGCATCACAGTCACCCCACCCCCAGACTGAGGTTAGGGCGTCTATTATCCCACAAGATTGACACCCTCATCCAGGTGGTCAACATACCTTCTGGAAAGGCCATCTGCATTATCGTGACTCTCCCCTGGTCTATGCTCTACAGTGAAGTCTAGCCCTTGCAGGCTAATGGACCACCTGAGCAGTTTTGGGTTTTCAACCTTCATCTGCATAAGCCACTTTAGGGGCTTATGATCTGTTTGGACCTTGAAGGTAAACCCGGTAAGGTAGTGCCTAAATCGTCTAAGGCTCCAAACTATACTGAAAAATTCCTTTTCAACAGTAGCCCACCTAAGTTCTCTACCCTTGAGTTGTCTACTAATGAATATGATTGGATGTTCCCTCCCTTTGTCATCTAACTGGGAGAGGACAGCTCAAGCAGGCATCCATCTGGACGATAAAGGGTTTGCTGTAGTCAGTCACACACAACACAGGCGCCATTCACAGACTTTCTTTCAAGCCAACAAAGGTCCTCTGACAGTCTTCGTTCCAATTAACCTTCCTTGGTTGTTTGGGCGAAGTCAGAGCTGTCAGTGGTGCAGCTATGGTTCCATAATCCACCATGAAGTTGTTATAATACCCAGTGAGGCCCGAAAAGGCTCTCCCCTTGCTTTGAGTAAGGGGAGTCTCCCAGTCATGGACATCCTGTACCTTACTCGGGAGAGGTTGGATTTGACCCTCTCCTACCTCATGACGAAGATACGTGACTTTCCCCTGAGCTATCTGGTACTTGGTGGCCTTGATAGTGAGGTTAGCTCTTTTCAAGGCCTGCAACACCTTATCCAAGTGAGTCAAATGCTCCTCCCAAGTGCAACTGTAGGCGGTAATGTCATCTAAGTAGGCCACACAAAAGGCCTCCAGCCCACTGAATGCATGACTGACTGAACGTTGGAAATTGGCAGGTGCATTCTTCAACCCAAAAGGCATGCTTCTAAACTGGTAGAGTCACTCAGGTGTTGGAAATGCAGTATTTTAGTTAGCATAGTCCATCAGAGCTATTTGCCAATAGCCTGAGGTAAGGTCAAAGGTGCTCACAAATTGGGCAGTGCCTATCGTGTTCAAGCGCTCATCAGCCCTGGGCAATGGGTGCGCGTCGGCTTTGGTGACGGCATTTACCCCTCTGTAGTCCACACAGAACTGTCAATCCTTGGTACTTGCCTGGGAACTTCCCTTGGGGACAAGGACCACTCGACTGGACCAGGGACTGGTTGAGGGTTCAATAACACCCAGATCCAACATCTTGGCGATCTTAGCCTGGATGTGGTTCTTAACAGTGTCTGATATCCTGTAGCATCTGCTTTTGACAGGTATGCTGTCACCAGTGTCAATTTCGTGCCTGCACCACGGAGTGAGGCCTGGTGTCAGCGAGAACAGAGGCGCATTCTGCTGGAGCAAAGCTGGAGCTAAGCCCTGCAGGATCTCTGCTGCTCTGGAGATGCACTCCCTCCACTGAGACATCCTGAGGGTTGCTATGCAGCAAATCAGGAAGGGGCTCACTCTCATCCTCTTCTTGCTCTGAAGCCAGCAAGAGACATGAAACTTAACATGCAATACCTGAGGGGCTACCCCAGGGACTCCCATGTCAACCAGATAATTGACTTCACCCATCTTGGAGATCATCCTGAAGGGTCCAGTCCACTTATATGCCAAAGCTCGAGGCTTGGAAGGCTCCATCACAAGGATCTCCTGTACTGGAGTCCAATCCACTTGCGAGGCTTTAAGGTCATGCCAGTACTTGTTCAATTCCTGCCTGGCCTTGAGATTCACTGTCGCCTGACCCATCATTTGTGTTATACTGTGTCTGAGGCCTAAAACATAGTCCCCCCACTTGCTTGGCAGGACCCGGAGAGGTGGCTTCCAAACCTTCTCTGGTCAAGGCAAAGGGCCCCTTCACTGGATGTCCAAAGAGTAACTCAAAGGGGCTGAAACCAACACCCTCTTGAGGTACCTCACTGTAAGCAAACAGCAGGCATGTCAGGAGGAGATCCCATTTCCTCCTTAGGGACTCTTCCAAAGCGCCTAGCATGCCCTTGAGAGTTGTGTTAAATCTCTCAACCAGGCCGTTGGTCTAGGGTGGTAAGAGGTGGAGAACTTGTAGTTTACCCCACACTCTTTCCACATGGCTTTCATGTAACTCGTCCTAAAGTTGGATCCTCTGTCAGAAACAACCTCCTTAGGGAATCCAACATGGGTGAAAATCCAACATGGGTGAAAATGCCCAGGAGAGCCCTAGCAACCACCTTGGCAGTAATAGTCCAAAGGGGTATAGCCTCAGGGTACCTGGGTGCATGATCAACCAAGACCAGGATGATATCCACCTGAACTGAGAGGGTAAAGGGGACAGACAATGTTGATGCCCACCCTCTCGAACGGTGTGCCAACCACTGGCAATGGCTGCAGTAGGGCAATGACACTGCCTCCAGTCTTGCCAGACAACTGCAGTGGGACTCCACTTCTAATCCCATCCAGTGCCAGTACAAATGGGCAGAAAGCCTCTGCTTAGTCTTCTTCGTACCAAGATGACCAGCTAAGGGCACCTCATGCGCCAACTGCGGGAGGAAGGGCCTGTAAACCCGGGGTACCACCAACCTCTTGAGGGCACCAAGTTCAGGCTTAGTGGGCTCACTAACAAGGAGCACACCCTCCCAATAGATCCAGAATGTCCTAGGCACTTCTCCTTGTGCCTGGGACAGGGCCTGTTTCCTCAGTCCCTCGAGAGAGTGGCACTCTCTCTGTCCCTTACAGAAGTCCGCCCGGGAGGGTCCCCCCTTCAGCCAACCGGCATTGAAGGTCACGGTGGTCCTCTGGGTTGAGTACCTCTCCTGCAGCAGGGTCTTCTGTCTCTTCTCCCTCAGGAGTTGAGTTTGGGTTTTCCACTGGACCCAGCCTGTCCACAGCATGAATCCCAAAGGGTGCTGCAGGAGCAGCAGGAGAAGAAGGAGCCCCCATCACAGAGGTGGCCTTCTAGTTCCTCCTTCTTGCCTCAGGCCTTGCCTTTGGCTTGGGTATCTGACTCTCAGTCAGACCTGGTGTCACCTGTGGCCTAGTGACTGCAGCAGCAGTCATGGGGAGACCATCAGAGATAAACCCCAACTCTATTAGATCATTTCCTAACAGAATGTTAGCAGGGACATTGTCCTGAACCAGGACAGGAAGCTTTTCTGTCTTGTCTCCAATCATGAGTGTGACTAAGGCTACAGGCGAGGGTTCCCCAACAGCAACATGGTAGGGTTCCCCACCAGCAACATGGTAAATGGATTGAGAAGTAGGAGGAAACTCAATGATCCACAATGTTCTATTGCTCCTACACTTAGTAATGAGACTACAGTGTCTTTACCCGATGATGAAACACTGATGCCGATGGCCTTGCTGGATGGTATGGGGGCAGAGATGGTATGGGGGCAGTAATGAATCAATTTCTCTGACTGAATCCAAGGAGAGGACTGTGGACGAAACTGGTATTATCCCTAGCAAACTTCTAACAGCAATGGTCCATAATGCTAATGGGGGTCGTGATTCGACTATTCCTATAATCAAATTCAACTTAAAGGAAATTAATGATATTAAACATTCTGATGTGTCATTTGGGGTCCATAATGAAGACCCCCAGCGGTGACAGAGCAAAACAACTGGGTAAGCTGGTCAGTCCACTGGTTGGCCCAGGGACACTTCCAAGAAAGCTTACTTGCAGGGTTTGATGAAGGTGCCGAGAATAGTTGGTCCCACTATTCCAATGGGTCGAAGCATCTTCGCAGACCTTCTAGGACGACCAGATGCAGAGGGGTCCCACAGGACGACAGCTGGCTCAGGGTGCCAAACCTTCCAGCAGGTCACCAACAGTTCCTCGACTCGGCTTTGTGTTGCAGGATACTTGGATCCTATCCTTTGTTCGGTGTGAACTCAGGAGATCGAAATGGTAGTGGTGTTTTCAGCCTCCTCTTATCCAAAGTTCCGTTTGCGCCAAAACGGAGAGGACACACACTCCATAAGTGGACCAATCACGGACCATGGTGGTCCCAGGCATTCATGGCCCTCCAGACTCTCTGGCACCCAGGATGTGTTTTGGAATCAGACATTCCATCCCATATCCTGGAGGCACACACACAAGGCATGCAGAAGCCCGCAAAAGCATTGGCATTCGCGGGAAAGTGCATGACCAAATAAGGACTGACCTGGGTCGACTCGACCTGTGGAAGGTGAAGGGGCAAGATGGCCAAAGGACAGGACAAAGAACCTCGTGGCATGGCCATTTTGGAGCCAGGCCACCTATTTGTGCCAAACGCGGTTAACATGGCAGGAAAGGGTTAAAAATAATGCGAAAATATAGCTGCCACCAGTCCTGTCCATGACACATCTTCACAGTTCATAAAATGTCCAGCGAGAGTATCTAGGGCCTTTGGAAATGACCATAGACCCAAGTGTGCTGTATGGTAAAATGCATTGCCCACTTGTTACATGTTGCACAAAAGCTGCAACATGAGGAAAGGACTAAGGGAAACAAAGTCTCCCAGTACTGACTGTTTTAAGGGCATGTCAGTTTCCCCATAAAATGTGAGTGAAAGCCCAGAGGAGTGCAGCTGAAGGTTTGGGGGTTGACACATGGAGGGAAAATTACATACAATTATGAAATCTTTAGGATTGCATCCCGGACCAATTGTGGGGGCCCTGAGTGGGCAGAAGGAAGGAGCCTGGGGGCAATAGGAGAAAGGGTGACGCCCTGATACACCAGGGGTCTTCAAACCCATACCCCACAAAAGGGGTGGGGTCACTCTGAAAAATTGAAGCAGAACATAGGAAGTAGGCTTCCCCCTGCAGAATCACTGGCCAGCCGCTGGAGGTGGGGGACCACACCCCCTTGAGGGGGAAGAAGACGTACTAGGCATGTGCAGGGATGTGAGGGTCCCCGATTCTGGGGTGTGTGCCCGCCTCCCGGGCCTCAGGCTGAAGTGACACTCTCTGACTTGAAGATACTTTCAAGGGAAAGACGCGAAGAGAGTATCAACCAATGGCATCCACTGTTAACAGATGGGGGCACCCAAGGGGAGACCCATTCGTAATAGCAGGTAGAGGTGTATGGAGGCAAGGTTGAAGTTGGCCACCTTCAAATACGCACTGGGTCGTCTGAGAGTGGGAGCCATAATGCAGCCCAACATGGCTACCGCCCCAGAGGAATCCGCAGCAATTAAAAAAGATGTTGCTGCATTAATGGAAGAAATCAGGAACATGAGGGCGGACATCGGGAGCAGGGTGGATAAAATCACTCAAAGGATAGACAAAATGGAGGAAAGACTGAAGCACAATCAATCCTCCCTCGACAGCCTAGAGACACAAATGGACATGCGTATGTCCGAAATGGAGAGACATGAGAAAGAGGTCAGGATGAAAATGGATGACTTAGAAAACCACGAAAGGCGTAATAACCTAAGGCTTTTCGGAATCCCAGATAGAGACGAGGAGACAGAGGTAGATTTGAGGAGAACATTGCATGACATCACAAAACTGGTTTTCGATGATGACACCATTGACAAAGCGAAGATTGAGAGAATTCATCGAGCAGGTGGTGCGGTAGGAAGCCCAAAGTCGGTCCTTGCCCGGTCCCATAATTATTCCAACAAAGTAAAAATCCTTGAGAAAGCTAAACAGAGAATCCCGGTCATGTATGGTACGTCCAGGGTAACAATCTAACCAAGAGAAGGATGTGCTCGTCCCTGGCGAAGTGGCTCAATGAGAAAGCAGTGAGGTACAGATGGGGGTTTCCATTCTCCATCTCCTTTGAAATCGACGGGTACAAGTACAGACTGATGACGGAGGAGGACATTCAGAGGGTCACTGGGGAGTTGGTGGGAGAAGCTGACACCTTGAATAGTCAGAGAGAAAAGGTGGAGGGTAATAAGCAGTGGTTTATAAAATATAGGAAGCTGAATACATCCCCTGCGGCAGATACTTGATTCGCAGCGGAAAAGCAGCCTTGGAGAAGATATTTGAACTGTAGGGGTCACTCTTTCATTGTAAGGTGTCAAGGCGGGACCAGTTGGACCCCTAAGGGTTATGTTAAAGTGTTTTTGTTTGAAAGGGGCAGTGGCCGTGGGGCAGTGGTCGGCTGAAGCCTGGAATGTTGAACTTATGTTATATTTGGGGAGGAAGGGGCTGGGGCGGGGGGCTCAAGGGTAATGAGTTGTTGAAGGCGGGGGACCCGAGGGGAATCCGCATGGTGATGTCAACTGGGAGGAGTTGGGCGCCCTTTTGGGCTACTAGGGGGAGGAACCAGGGTTTGGGTCATGGTACGGGACATCTCAAAGTTGTGGTCCTCATGGTTGGGAGGTGGATGGATGGGCAGCAGCCGCCCCGAGGGCAAAGGAGAGCCTCGCGTAGGGGAATGACAAGATGTCTGTAGTTGCAGATGTGGCGAGGGGAGGTCATCTGAGGGTGGGGACTTTGAACGTCAAGGGGATGAACTCACACACGAAAAGGTTCTTGGTGGCTATGGAGTTCTGAAGAGCTGACCTTGATGTAATGTTCCTCCAGGAGACTAAATATGCCAGAGGCGAGGAAATGAGGATCTCTGGTGGTGCGTTGGGTCAGGAATACTGGGGATCGGGGCTCTTGAGGAATGCATGAGTGGGAATTCTCATAGGTAAAGGGCTAAGAATGGAGGTCTCGAAGGTGGGGGCAGATAAGAAAGGTAGGGCCCTCTTGGTGTCGGGTACAATAAAGAAATTAGTGTCCACATTTGCCACAATCTATGGCCCAAACCGGGGTCAAAAGCATTTTTTGGAAAAAACTCTCCCGAAGATAATGATGGAAGCCTCAGGCCACATAGTATTGGGGGAGATTTCAATATATGGGCTAATGTTAAGCTAGACAGACAGGTATGGATGGCGGGGACACGTGAACTGCCGAGACTGCAGTACAGGGAGGTCCTGGAAGCATTGGAGGTTTATGGGTTGCGGGACATATGGCGGTATTTGCACCCAAATGAAAGGGGATACACCTTTTCCTCGGCCCCACATGGTACCTTCAATAGAATCCATTATATGTATATTCCAAGGGGTCTATGGGAGGAAGCATTGGGGGCAGAGATTTCCCTGATCACCTGGTCGGACTATGGCTTGGTATTTGTGGACTTGAACTAGACCGGATTGGTACCCAGGGGGTCCAAATGGAGATGTAATTTCTTTTTTTTCCCCTTTATTTGTTTTAGTTGTTAGGAATACAACTTTTCAAATATAAACCAAATACATTACCAAAAATTAAAATACCATTCTGCATTTTGGAGATAATTACAATTCATAAATATGATTCATAAATAAAATCCATTACTTATAGTTGTTAATCTAAGACCTCTTTTTCCTAGATCCTAATTATCTAGATAGTACGTGAGAATTACGATGTTCAATATTTACTATACACAGACTCTTGGATCAGGTACACTTTCAGGACAAATATTTTTTCAAATTCATAAATTAAAACCAGTTCCAAACAGTTCATCGTGCGACCTTGACGTGATTAGGCCACACGCTTCTGATAAATATCGAATCAGTGCCAACTTGAGTACCACCGAGTTGCCATGAACCATGTTGCACCAGATTATATCCGGAATGACTCTCTCAGCATTAGAGACAAATTTACCAAAGCTGCTCAATCGTGACGTTCTAATGGAATCTCACTCCCATAGCAAATGCCTAAACGTTTGCTTCTCTTTAGAGCTATGACAGAAATGACACAGCACTAGGCCCAAGCCACCAGGATTCCTAATTTCGATTATTTCTTCAGTTAGCAGTACATTGAAACAAAATCTCATGTATGCATTTCTCAATTCTGGATCTGGAAATCGCACTAAGTACGATTCTGCAATCTCCAGGCACTTCCAATTCGGCACCAGTTGATGGAAAAGTGCTGAGTTTTATACACGCTCCATTGTATATCCCCAAACTAGATTTTCTAGCAAATGCTTCACACGTACTGGATTTCCCAAAAGCTCATCTAATGATACTCCTATTTTTCCCACGCAGTTGGACTGGCTTCCTGCATGGATGACAACCAATGAGAGATTGGATTTCCATCTCTTAATTGATTCCCCAGTTCAAAATATAAACTTTGTCCCGTTTCCATCATTAATTTCCTATATAGGATGTGTCTCCTCCATTCCACCAGGCTAGTTACAGTTTGCAGCCCCAATTTGTATCTTATGGCATCTAGTGGAATGCATTTCGGTAAGCAAAACAGGAGTGCTCTCCATATTTTTGACACTATCTTGCAAAGATCCGTCTGTGACCTTATCGGAGATAGTTCTAACACGTAACATAGCTTGGGTATAACTTTTAGTTTATAGAAACGTCGCAGTGGGAGCAACGAAAACTTACAGAATTCTTGTTGTACCTTTTTCATTTGAGATATCATCTGACCAGTTTGTTCCAATACACAATTCCAATAAATTATTTTACTTGAGCAATCAAAGACTGGAAAACCCAGATACTGCAATTACCTATCTATTGCCAATTTCTGTTTGTTTAGGAACCATCTGAATACCAGCGGCTTTTTCCGGTTATTCAAATGCATAATGACAGATTTCTTTTCATTTACGATCAAGCCTTTCCTATTCAAGTAAAGGGCAAAACCTTTAATTTTACATTGTAAACCTATTGGAGTGCTGTCTATCAATAGAAAGTCATCAGCGTGCGCACACCAATTTATATTCAAGCCCTCCATTTTCGGGGAGATAAGAGAGGCGCCATGTAGAATATTTCCACAATCCGATACATATAAATTAAAAAGTGTAGGAGTAAATCTACATCCTTGACGAAGCCCATTCCTTGTTTTGATCGGGTGGGAGAGTTGGCCCTCAGGGTTATAGGTCAAAGGTTCGACTAAAAAGGGTCAAATTACAAAAGAGTCGAGTCAGAAGGATTGAAAAAAAGGGTCAAATATTTTTGTTTTTTGGGGGGGTCCCCCACCAAACCCCTGTTTTTGGTGTAAAAACACCTTTTTTTACCTATACTAAAGCAAAAAAAATATATACATTTAAAAATAAAATTCGACCTTTTTTTTTTCGGTCGTTTTGACTCGACCCTTTTGTCATTCGACCCTTTTGAGTCGATCCTTTGACCGGACACCGGCCCTCAGTATTCAATTGAATCTGCACAGGTGATCCCTCATGCAATTGTATCAGTATGGCCAAGACTCCCCAAGGCATCCCTAAAGAGAGCAGTTTGGACCATAGCAGTACTCCATCAACAAGATCGAAAACAAGAGAGAGATCCATTCCTGCCATGTATATAGGCGCAGCCTCTTTTTTCCAGGCCTTTTTTTGTAATAAAGTTTTTCTTTATTTTAAAGTATTTCTGTTCACATCGCCTTTTGGAAGCCAAACTGTATATTTGACAGGGTAAAGTTGGATTCCGACCATTCCACCAATTGCTTTAAAATCAGACCTGAAAAGATCTTGTAGTCGGCGTCCATTAGGGTGATTGGACGATAGTTTGTTGGAAGACTTCTGTCTCGTTTCTTGTAAATAGGAATGATGTACAATAGATGCCATGACACTGAGATGTGCCTATTTAAGTTGAAATCAGAGAACAGCATCATCAGTGCCTTTGCCCAATTTATCTGCAAATAGTCTACCTAAGTGTCCTGCCCATATGTCCTGAGATATACAATTTGTTTGTGCAGATACCTGAACAGATTCAAGAGTATTTAACAGACAACAAGATTGACGCACGGTACCATCTTTCAGGGCAATAACATCGCTCCATTGGCCAACTGCAACATTTGGGCCTTATGGTTCTTTAACCAATTTTTCAACTGCTGTTTTAAATACGAATACCTGACAAATTCCCACGCACCAGCACTATTCAGCAAACTTTGTATCTCCTTTTTATAGAGGTTTTTACGGGAATTGACCATTGGGTCATACACATGTGGGTGATTAGCTCTAGAAGCTGCCCTGCACCTTGATTTAGTTGATTTAACAATCAGATTGTCTATATATGCATAAAAATGGAACATCTTCTGTCCAACGAGTTACTATGAAAGTCTGACACAAACACCATATTTAATTTTTCTACATTCCCTGCATGCCATTTAATTATATTTTTGATCTATTTACTTCCAGGCTTACAGGAATGCACTCTACTAAAGTTTGATCCTGATCTACCTTAATAGTCGCCTCCAATGATCAATGATCACTTAGAGAAGTGTCTATGATTTTAAATTAGAAACAAGCATCATGTATGCGTTGTGACATGAAGATGTGATCAGTTGCAGACACCCTACACCCATCCGTCCAAGTGTACGACTCTGAATCTTGACTTAAAATGGAATTTACATGGTGTATACCCCAGTTCATAAATAGCTTAAACCATATATGTTCATGTAGGCTCTTCCTTGTTGTTCCCCCCTGTCGGGGGGAAATTCAGCCGGGGTCGGCCGGGCCGTCCGCAGACCTCCGGGCAGGGAGGCCCCAACTCCTCCTGTATATCCCAAAAGAGATAGAGTATGAGACACACACAAGAAGCAATGTGACTCTGCTGTTTATTAAACCCAAACGGCAGGGATGGGTCAAGGATCATACGCGTCTGTCCTGACACACACACAATCGTGGGGCTCGCAGGCCCTTTTTACTGTAGTATGACGCGCTACCTGCGTCACTTTAGAAAATTAACAAAAAACCTATCGCCACTCTTAATTGGATGCTCGAGTGGTAGAGTTAGTATAGCATACGTATAGAGAATAATACGAGTGGCTGAGGGTTAGTCAGGTGATATATCTGGGTTGTCCCTACAATTAGATACATGAGAATTGTTACATGAAGACTCCTAATGGTTGGTTGCTGTTAATGACGTCAGTGATAAGAGCCCCATGTTCTGATTGGTGCGCCCGTGAGCTTCCCAGCCTGGGACCATCGCTGTTCCCAGCTCTCGGTGTACCTACAATTGCAACAATGTTTCACTATTGGTACATGCAGACAATGTGAAGACTTATTCATGAGCTAGACGGCCGACTACTCCCATCGTTGCAGATGTCCATTGATCCTTTCAAGTGTATCTGCCTGTGTCTTGTAACGAGGGATCCAGATGCCTCCTTCCTCCCGGGCTTGGCATCTCGTCAGGTTCGGCTTGGTCACGTGGGATGGGACCGTGTTGGAGGCAGAATTCTGCACAATTAATATTGTTTTTTCCACTGGGTGCCTGGTTTAATTGCAGGTGTGACTTTGATGTTGGCGCGCGGCGTGCGAGGTTGCAACATCGTGCCCTTGATGGTCTGCTTTTGGAATGCGGGTTTGCAACATTACAACCTTGGCTGTCTGCTTTCCCCAGGCTCATTCTGCAGGATCAGCAACCTGACTCTTGTTCTGTTAATCGTCCACGAGAGCTCTTGCTTGCGGCCTACTCAGGCCTAGTATATAGGTGGAACCGTCTCATGCACAGGCACTTTAGGTTATAGTCTCATATTGTCTTATGGCCAGTATCGTGTCTTTGTTATAATTCTCATTGCGGCACCTAAGTGTAGGAGAAGCGTAAGCAAGCTCTTTAGATGAGTTCATGGTGCGTCTTGCGTTTCTGCATTTCTGAAAGCCTATATGGAAAATAATAAAGATGCACGTCCGTGAGTATGTCTCTCGCCTATGTCATAACACTGAGTATATTCTTCATGTAGATTGGTGCGGGAGTGTCCAGTGTGTATGTTGGCACAGGTGTGCTATCCGTTGGCTAGGTCGTCATGGCATCTCTAACGACGTATAGTTTTAGTCCAGTTGATCCATGCCGCAGGCATCGGCATGGGCAGGGCGGGCTGCTGGGCAGGCAGATGGACACATCCGTATGTTCCTGTACCAGGGTATCTGGTCGTCTGGTAGATGGGCAAACTCTTCTCGTGGTGGGTGCTTGGGCCGTGAACCTTTAGGCCAGGCGCGAGAGGGGAAAGAGGGGAGTCTGTTTTCCATTTTCCCACTTCAGTCCCCCCTCTGGTCGACTTGTCGACCACAAACATATCCTTTTCATTATCTCCTCTTACTCTCCACACTTTAGTTATTCCTCCTAAGTGTCCATAATGGTTAACATGATCTTCAAACGACCAATACATATATTCACAGGCTCCTCCAAGAGTACAGTATACCCATTTCCCTATGTAACTCCTGGGGTTTCTTGGGTTCTCGACCTTCACCGATGGTGGGTCCAGATGGTTGGTGATAATCTGGTTGCGCAATTTCTCTCTCTCTTGTATTATTATGCCTGTGTGTTGGCCGTCATCTGCTGGCATCAGTGGGTGCATACCGACCATTTCAAGCAACTCGTCAGTGGTGCGTGCCTTCCGGGCTTTCCAAAATCTTATTATGATCAGGGTAGCTCCAGCCAAAATAATACAGCCAACTATAATTTTCAGTCCATCTGACAGCCAAGATGGCATCCATGACCATAATAACGAAAACCAGCTCTCATCCTTTTTTACACCCTTACTTTCGTCCACCATTTTGGAGTGTAACTGGGCCAGTTGTGAAACTGCTTCTGTCAGTGTACCGTTGTCAGCATCATTGGCAAGAATGAATGTGCAGCATGATTGTCCTATCTTTGCGCAAACTCCTCCTTCCATGGCAGTAAGGAGGTCCAATACATATCTGTTCTGTAGTGCTACCATTCTTATTGCTCGCAGCTCTTCTTTTATTGCGTTGAATCCATTTACTGTAGAATTGATAGTCATCATGAGTTCCCATCTAGTTATATGGAGCCATTTTGCGTTCGCGTAAGCCTGCAATCCTGGATGTATTATTGAGGAGAAGAACATTGCTGTTCTGCTGAATAATCTGTGTTCTGGTGGAATCGAAGTGAGTGCCGTTTCCGACCTTCCCCATAGGTAATTTCCTGTCAGAGGTTCCCCTTGTCTTTTCCGTCTGTTTAGGACAGTTTCATTGCCGTTGGTCCTGTTCCCTGGCTCCCCATGAGGCGGTGCAGATCTCTTATTTCTCTTGTCCCCTTCATCCAATTTGGGAAAGTTTGCCACATTCACATGCTTCTGGGGTACCACTAGCGATGGTACATTGACGTGCACCATCGTGCATACACCATTCCACAGAGGGGGCAGCGTGTGATACGCCTTTTCTCCACAGGCCCAGTAATGGTCCATTATCACTGCTGTTCCTGCTCCCCCCTCAGGTAACTCCATCACGCTTCCACAATTGGTGTTATATCCTACGTCCACCTCTCCTTTATGTTGGTAGCATATTTTAGGCGCAGTCAACGGCAGTATTGTTATCGGGTCTTCATCCGTTTCTATCCATGTGAGCATGGGCACGTATTTGATCCAAGTTGTCCAACATCTGTGATTGTGCACATCGATAGTTGAAATAGTTTCTTTTGTTACCATGTTGCTGCCAACCACTCCTATCTCCCATTTGTTGTCCAAGTATACTTTCCCCGTTATTGTCACCAGTGGCCTCTCCCAACATCCTAATTTACCAGGAACTTCAGTGGCGTACCAATCACATGATAAGTACTGCAGTGTTACTTTCTTTGTTTCTCCTTTTGCAGGACCACTTGTTATGTATCTAAATTCCTCAGCATGTAAACTGCTCTTGTGGTAACTCAAATAAGTCTTGAGGAAGTTGTTTTCGTATGGGTATGAGTCTCATGTTTTCCACGTCATATGCACCACTGTTCCTTGAAATCTTCCTTTCGTCTGGAACAGTGCCAAGTATATTATGCACCGTGCCGTTTTTTCGTCTATTTCTGGGGCAACAAATGTTCGAGAAGCGCTCATGGCGTATGGTATTAGTGAGCAAACGTAGCAGCTGTCTTCTGTTGTCTGCTTACCAATGCGGGTCATGTGTTGATACCATATGTTGTTTGAGACGTGTGCCGAATCTTGTATATAATTGTCAATACCTTTATTATCTGAGTATGTGCTGCGTTGTACTCTATTCTGCTTGTGCGCAATTTTGCTAATATCACCTGACATAACACCTGTTGCAGCTGGGAATGGGGGTGTGTTAGGTTTGGGTACAGCAATAATATTGGTAGCATAGCTGTACTGCCATACAGAGGCAGCTACGAACCCGGTGATTATCAAAATCCCTATTACTTTTATTACATATGCTAATTTCACCGGCATTTTGCTCTTACCTTGCTGCAGTCCGGCAGCTAATTCTTGCGATGTTAGAGTTGCCCGCCTGAAAATTCTTAATATGCTGGTTAATGTTAGTTGTTAAGCTCTCCCTATCAAATAGTCATTCAGTGCCCAGGCGAAGAGCTGTTCCCAAGCTACTCTGAGCGATCTATCTCTTAGGGCAGGTAAGTACGGGTGAAGGTGGGGCATCGAATATTCTATGGCCAAAAGGAACGCTGTGTAGTAAACTCGTACCCTTTTTCTTTTCAGGTACGGTGGCCTTTTTATTTCATATACAAATTGGTGTGACAATTCTTCTGGGTAATTAGCGTCCGAGGGTACCATCTACTCCTGGGCAGTGAATTTGTTAGTTATCTACTTCTTGGCAATACAATAATACGCGGTTCCTGCGTGTGCGAGAGAAAAAGAAAAGAGCATTCACGTGTTTACATGTGTATTTGTGCGAGGCAATGTCCTTTAGTACAGTTACTACTGTAATGGGTACAGGGGTCAGTGGATGGTGGGCGGGGGGTGTTTGTGTTCAACCGGTGGGCGTTGTTTTACTCCTTGAGCGTGTGATCATGGGGTGGGCTGGATGGGGATCACCCCTTTCTTCTTAAGTTATTGTCTCTGGGGAGTCTGGGCAGTGACAGGGTATAGAAATACTTGAGCCGCTGGCTGTGGTACAACCTCCTTCTCCTGTTGTCGATGTTGTTGCTGTTCTCTCAATGGACCTGTCGGTGGCGCTGGGGCGGGTCTGTTGTCCGTAGATCTTTACGTCGTGTAGGTGGTTCCAGGCGCGCTTGTCCTGTAATTTTACTGCTCTTGTTGATACCTCCTCTACCAGATGGGGACCCGTAAAGCGTGGGTCATTCCATCTCCTATTGAAGTTGCGAAGCAGTACGTGGTCACCTTTAGCAATCTTACACAGTCCTTCCTTTTCCAGTTCTTTATCCGTGTCTTCTTGTTGGCTTCTATTAGACCCGCCCCGTGTGCGCTCGAGCTGTTGAGACACAAACACTACACTAGTAATCAAAGAAGACACATATTGGTACATTTCATCACCCAGAACACTTGCAGTACTTTCATGGTCGCTAAATGCTCTTGACGTTGGCGTTAGGGGAAGGTGCATTTGACGTCCGGTAACCACCTCATGGGGAGTGAGGTGGTGGTCGGACCCTGGCTTATTCCTCAGCTCAAATAATGCTAAGGGAAGACAATATAACCAACTCTTCTTTGTTGTTTGCTGTATCTTAGCAATTGCCTCCTTTAATAGGCCATTTAGGCGTTCACATACACCGTTGGCCTGTGGGTGGTATGCACATGCAAATTTATGTTTAATGTTCAGCAGCGATGTGATGTGCTGAAACATCTCACTAAGAACTTGGCTGCTCTAAATGCATCTGGGTGTGAACAGGGCCCTGCCTCAATCCACCTAGAGAATGGGCATACTACTACAATCATATACCTATTTCCTTGACATATATGGATCATATCAACATAGTCAATGTGGAGATGTCGGAAAGGTCCCTCAGGCCGGGGAATAGTACCTCTTATCACCTTTAGAGTGTGGCCGGCCGTAAACTGTTGACATGTGATACAGTTTCTGATAAAATTCGACACATGCGAATTTAACTCGGGGCAGAACCAGTCTTCCCTAATTCGTGCTGCAATTACTTCCTTGCCTGTGTGGGCTGGATGATGTAGTTGGCTCAGGGCAGTGTTCAAAAGTGCCAATGGTATTACAACCTTTCCAGTGCCACCCTGGCGCCATAGTGCGTCAGTTGGGGACATTGTACATCCTCTTTTTACCCATATTTCCTTTTCGGCCGTTGGTGCAGCCGCTTGTAGCTCCATAATCTGCGTGGCTGGGAGATGGGTATACCCTTCTTTTAACAACATCTCTTTTGCTATTCCCCTCCCTCTCCCTCTCTGTGACTCTGGGGGGTTCCATATGTCACCAAAGTATGCAGCATACTTCGCATGTGTGTCTGCTGCTGCATTCCCTTTTGAGACGTGGTCTTCACCATTGGTGTGTGCGGTGCATTTTACTAAAGCTAGTTCCTGGGGGTCATTTATTACTTCAATCAGTTCAGCCAATAAGAGAGCATGTTGCACTGGGGTGCCATCAGCTCTCCTAAACCCTCTTCTTCTCCATTTCGACAACCCTGAATGGACAGTTGATGTAACATATGCGCTGTCGGAATATATAGTCACTCGTTTGTCAAAGCTTTCCTTCAACGCCAAGATCAGTGCGACCAGTTCAGCTGCTTGAGCGGAGTAATGCTGTGGTAATTGTACACATTTCACTGCCACACACACCGGTACCTCCATCATTTTCACCACTGCTGCCCCAGTTCTCCTCACACCATCCCCCTGATCGATGGTTGATGACCCATCAATAAATAACAGCTCACCCCCCTCTAGTGCGTTTTCCTCAACTTTTCTAGTACATGAGTACATATCAGTTGTTTCAGTACAGTCATGGGCATAGTCTCCCTCCTCAATTACTTCTGCTAGGAACCTTGCAGGGTTGACCGTGCTACAGCTAACAATTGATAGTTCAGCTCTGGATAGAATGATCTCATAACCTGACGCCCTTTGCGTGGTTAGGGTGGATTTAGGTTTATTCAATATTGCAAAAAGTGCATGTTCCACAAATAGTGTAGTCGGGCACCCCATGGTTATTGTTGATGCTTTCTCTACCGCAAAAGCGGCTGCGGCGAGACCTTGTTCGCAGGGGAAGTGTCCTAACATTACAGGATCTAAGTGGCCACTGTAAAATGCTACTGGTTTGTAGCCCATGCTTGTTTTTTGAGCCAACACGGCTTTCATTACTGCTGAGTCGCAATGTGAAAATATAAAAAATCGCCGCTCATAGTCTGGGGATGCCAGCACCGGAGCAGTTGATATCGCATATTTTAATTCATCAAAAGCTTCTTTCATTTCCCTCGTCCACCCCAATTTGTTCTCCCCTTTATTAGCTTCTCGTAACGCCTCAAGCAGGGGCCCTATATATGAACTGTAATCAAATACCCAAGCTCTACAGTAGTTGCAGAGTCCCAGGAACTGTTGCAGTTCCCTTACAGTTTGTGGCATTGGAGTGGCCGAAATAGCTTGTGCTCTCTGTGGTGCGATCTTTCTTCCATGTTGGGATATAAGCTGACCAATGTAAAGTACCTGTTCCTGACAGTACTGTATCTTTTCCATGTCTACCTTGTAGCCTTTGTCAGCCAATATTGTCAACATCTTTAATGAGTCCTCTCTGCATGTTTTTTCGTTTTTACTGCAAATTATTATGTCATCCACGTACTGCAACACCGTGCTTTCTACTTCAATGTTACCCAAATCCATCTGTATCACTCTGTTGAAAATTGAAGGTGATTCACAATACCCTTGTGGTAATCTGGTGTGCTTCCATTTAGCGTTTCTGTAAGTGAAGCTCGTCAGATCTTGTGAGTCTGGGTGTAATGGTATTGAGAAAAAAGCATTTTTAAGATCGATCACTGTAAATCGTGACGCTTCTGCTGGAATGCCACACAATATTGTGGCTGGGTTTGCAGCTACGGGATATTCTGCTTCTACTATGTTGTTTAAGGGCCTGAGGTCCTGTATAAAGCGCCAAGACCCTCCTTTAGCCTTGCGCACAGGGTACACAGCCGTATTACATGGTGATTCTGAGGGGACTAATATACCATTATTTATAAGGGCCGTTACGGTTTCATATATGCCCTCATCTGCCTCCTTTGATAGTGGGTACTGTTTTACTCTGGGGAGTATTGCACCTTTTTTCAATTTTATTTTTACTCCCCCTATACTTTTTATGCAGCCCACGTCATAGGGGCCAGTAGTCCACAATGATTTGGGTACCTTTGACATATCGTCCTTAAAGAAAGGGACCGGGGTGCATGTGGGTGCCTCAAGTGCCATTGCAATTTTCTGTGCTACTTGTTTGTAGGCCACTCTTAGCCATATTTCCACACTCATCATAAACACAATTTCACCTTCCTCCTTTTCATCTGAAAACAGCTCTTCATCTGACACCTGGGTGAGCCTACATCCTTCTGCTAATGCTATCACTGCCCTCCATGCTCTTCCTTCTTTGTCTTGGGCATGTACAGCAATATAATCAGCTGTTGCAATAATGCTCTCAATATCCATTGAAACCACCTTCCCTTCTGGTTCATTAACAGGTGTTTCTGGTCCGAACAGATAGGCTGCTGGCCTTCTCCATATTTTCCCTTCTATCCCTGGCATCCATGCAATTGCCATGTCGGTTCCATACTGGAACAGTTCACCATCTACTGGCTCCGCCCTAATCGCTGTCTGTCCACAGTATGCCTGCATAATTTGCCGCGCTGGGAGCATGTTAATCCCTGGAGTAGAGCAAATTATGCCGTCCTCAGTAAAGGAGATCGTCATATTCAACCTGTTCATTATATCTCTCCCTAGTATATTTACTGGTGAAGCACTATAATACAAAAGTGGAACTGACAGATCGTAATCTCCAATAGATAAGGGAATGTTATCAGTAAAGGGAACCAACCCTCTAGCCCCAGAGAATCCTTGGGTGTTCATGGTCTCACCTGACATCTTAAATTTACCTTCCCTAATGCAAGACCGGGTCGCCCCGGTGTCAACAAGGAATGATAATTTTTTGTCACCTATCGTTACCTCTATGCGTGGTTCCTCCGCACTATTAGGTGTTACTGATAGGATGGGACACACCAAGGCCGTCTGTGGGCTGTCCTATTGGGGGTACAACGACTGGCCATTCCCGGTATAAGGGTTGTGTCCCAAAACCGTTACCCTACCCAATTGCGTTTGTGGTATTTGCGGTTGTTGTGTGATCGCTACCTGTTGTTGTGGCAATGGTTGGGGCTGTTGTTGTGTTAATTGTTGTTGTTGTTCATTTCCTTGTGGCAACATTTGCTGTTGTGGTATGCCTTGCTGTACTTGTGCGGGCCGTGGTTGTCCCTCACTATTCCATGATGATGTTCCTGGTCTAACTCTACACGTGCGTGACATGTGCCCCAATAGTCCACAGCTCCAACACACCGGTGGTTCCCTATTCTGCCATGGAAAGCTCCCGGTGTTGTCCTGGTATACTGGTTGCCCTGTGGGATAGGAATTTCTAAATCCTCCCACCTGCGGTTGGGTACCATACCCGTACCCTCTCCCCCTCATAAGTCCTCCTCTCCCCCTGTTATAATTGTAATATCCAGCTCCTTGCATTGGGTATCCTCCTCCCGTGGTGGTTGGAGTGGCGGCACCTGTTGTGTTGTAATCTGTGAAGGTGGTATTTGTGAGGAATCTTGTGCAGCCACTACTTGTGTGGGGCTTTGGGTCATTGTTGGAGGTGTAGTTATTAGTGCCCCTTCCATTGTGTACTTAGTAAGTTTTTTCTGTACTAGTTTAGCCTCTTCCGTTTTTCTGTCCTCTTCCTTTTGTTTCATTTTTCCTTGCCACGTCCTACAATGATGCACTATAGTCAGTTGTATTTCGGGCCATGGTTTTGCTTCCATTCCCACTACTTTCTTTAGTTGTTTCTGAACTCCTTCCGGGAGCCCTTGTACCAGTATATGGTAAAATATTGCTGGTGTTTTATCCCATTGTTCTCTAGTTTCCATGCGCCACTTCTCTTGGATTTCCTGAATATAATCAACAGGATCTTCGTTCTCATGCATTTTGCGAGATGTAATTGCTCCTATATCTGAGGTGTCTGGGTACTGTACCCTCAATGCCTGCCAGAGTGCATGTCTGCAGTTTGCGAACGGTGCCCCGTCGTGCGATGTATTTGTTATTGTTACCCCATGAAATCCCGCTCTTTTCCATATGTCATCCGCTCTATCCCCTAATATTGATATTAAAAGGCCCTTTACATCTCCTACTGCTAGCTTCTGTCCTGCGGTGTGTTTTTCCATTTCATATATCCATTTACCCGCACCTCCACTTAATGATGGAAGCCTACATTTGATATTTTCTTTATCGGTATGCTTCCAAGGAACATACTGTGGTCTAACCCCACCTCTCTCCAACAGTGGCATCAAATTAAGTTCCGTTTCACCCTTTGTGTTCCATAATATCGAGTCCTCACACCCTTCCTCCACTTCTCTTTCTTCCGCTTTTTCACTTTCGTTTTTATTTCCCCTGCTCATACCCCTTTCTTTTCCATCTTTTCCCCCTCTTCCATCTTCCTCTGTATTTGGAAAACAAGATGGCCCCGGTGGCCTTGTGCTTTCTATTACCCATTACCTTGTTTTCCCAAAGTCCTGGGAAGCCCTGACTCTGTCCCTTCCCCCTGACTGGCTGTTGGATGGAAGTGCCATATATGGTGTTGTTGTGAAGGCCCAGTCAGACTAGCTGGAGCCTTCCCGGTGATGTATGTTGTGGGTACCTCCTGTGGGTGGGACCTGGGTGAATAGAGTGTGTGGCGAATATACATTCTGTGTTGTGGGTGTCTAGTATCTAGTGGTTGACACAATGACTGAGACAACCCTGCCCGAAACCGGTATGAATGCAGCTTGGAGTGTTGAATGGCTCGGTACTTGTCCCAATACACATAACTTGTTGTGAGTGTCTGGAGAGAAGTGAATGGCCTGAATACCTTGTGTGCCTGATTGGTTGCCTGCCTGCATGAATGCCCGTAGTCGTGATTGGATGCTTGAGTGTGACCCAGCGGAATGAATGAGAGATCAACAGTATATCTAGGGACCTCTCACTGCTAGGAATCGTGTTCAGAAGCTGAAGTCCACTACGACGAGTAACTGGATTAACTGACGCTTGACCTTGAAGCCCTGATGGACGAGAAGAATTGCTGTTGCTCTCCTTCACAATCTGAAAGCTGCCGTGCCTAAAGGACTGACCCAGAGAGGACCTGGTAAGGCGCCCTCTTCCCGAGCGACGAGGGACCATCGTGCACAGCTGATCTTTGCCAACGCTCCCTGGTAGACAGACCTTCGACAGGCTGCCGACCCGATACGGGGACTGCTGCGGAACTCCAAGGAGAAGCACTAGGACTGTTGTCCATCACTGTCGACGACCGCCATCACCGACCGGAGCCGCCGTGCTCCCGTTTGCCTAAGAACTTTCATTGATCATCGGACGCTCTAGTCTGCATCGCCATCCGCTTGTCTCCCGCTGGAGAAAGCCCGACCGTCGACGCGCCGAGGAGTATCCACCGGTGGGTTTCCCGCCACCTACAGACCGCAGAGACGCCAACGACTCGACGCCCTTGCTGGGCCACAGTTCTTCATCATCTCTTTGCGGTCCAGAACTATTGTCACCGAGGTGCCCCGCACGCCTCCTCCTTGCAGGACGCCAACGCTCTGGCGTCGACGAGCACCGCTAGGAGCAAAGCTGCCACTTCCTTGCCATAGTTCACCCTGTTCACCGTCGGACGTTCGACGACCCGTGACTCCTGCCTTAAAGGGAGGGCACTCAAGAAGGGCCGTCGATTCCCCGACACCTCTCGACGATCCGTGGCTCCCGCCTGAAAGGGAGGCACTCAAGAAGGATCGGTCGGTGCATCGTCGGAGAACTCTACTCCACCAGGTACATTGGGGGGGTAAAACCTTAACAGGAAGAAGTAAGACTATTGAACATTTGGACTGGGCTTGTGCTATATCTTTCTTTACAGGTTGCCCAGGTGGGGGGATCTCCACACAGAACTGTGCCCAGTGGTAGGGGCCAGTATCCTGCCTATTGCTCAACCATCTTATTTTCTCTCCTCTCTCTATTGCTGGTTTCACTCTATTGGTCTGGGTGACATTGTACAGTATTGTTCATGCACTTCAATGAGATCTAGGGTGGTACCACTTTAGGATTGTAAATATTTGCCATTGTAGATTTTGCCAGAGTACAAAGTGAGTTATCATGATAAATGTACATAACCTTAACTTTTGATTATATAAAGACTGTGTTCTAACCAATACAGAGTGTGGATATTCCTTTGTGGGGGCTTGGGGGATACACTGTACTTAAGAACCAGCCTGCATCACCTCCTGAGAAGCTAGGCCTTGATTGCTCGACCATTGCTACCGAATAGAGAATCTTGGCTGGGGTCTCCTGTGCCTCTCCTCAACCATATAGGGAGCGGAAGTACAGACACCCCCCACCGGTCGTTGAGGCCCGTTCTCCAGCATGGGGTCTGGCATGGATTCACATGCTCATGAATATTCCCCGTCGTCAGGCTGGGAATCCTCGGTAAAGAAAAAACCAGTATCAGTTTCGTTTCTGATCTGTCTTTCGTAGTAATAACCAATCACTGGTCTCTGCGTCATACTGACCACAGCCAATGACTGCCCTCTACCTAAGCACCGCCTCTGGCAGCCATCTTCAGATTTTTACCGCACGTTCATGTGTTGGGATCCTCGTGCTATTGCTCTCGAGCGTTAGTGCTATTTTTTCGCGTTTTTTCACAAAAACTCGATTCTTTCGGTCAAAAGAGCCTCAAGCTCCACCGATCCTATATCCGATCAACGGGGACCCGTGTCGGATTCGTCTGCGCCCCTCAAGGGTGAAGATTTCGTCGAGCTACACTTCGGAGGACTCCAGAAGCTTCTCAGGCCCGGTCTCGGGGATGGCCCAGGAGAAGGGAAGCTCGACGCCCGGAAAGCTGTTCAGGGTCTGCCCTGGATGCCAGCTGCAGAACGTCTTTAAGGAGGACGAACACTCTTTCTGCCTTTACTGCCTTCATGAGGACAAGACGCACGTGGAGAAGGACTGTGCGTTTTGCGGCAACATGTCGGAACGGACCATGAAGGACCGCCATCAACGTCTCGCCAACTGGCTGGAGGGTAAGAGCCCGTCTGGCGAGAAGAAGAAGAAATCCGAGCGGTCTTCTAAGACCTTTGAGGGCGCCCCGGCGACGGGGGCCCAACATAAGGCTAAGCACCGCGAGTCCGCTGGCACCGGGAGCGCCGAACGGTTGGGCTCTACGGGCGCCAGGCAGGGCGCACCCTCCCCGGCACCATCAACCACGAGCCAACGCTCTGGGTCGGGTAAGAGGAAGGCCGAGCACCCGGTGAAACTCCTGGAGAGGCCCCGGTCGAGCTCTAAGGCAGAGGAGGAGCGTGGCAGTGCCCCCTCCCTCAAGGATAAGGCGGTGAGCGCACCTAAGGTGGTGAAGGCCTTGATCCATCCGACCAAGCCCTCTATCGAAACGGTCGCGGCGGCCCTGGCTCAGCCTGTGGAGGCTGCGCCAGTGGTGGCGACCTCGGGGCCCAGAATCTCCCTGCCTCCTCGGAGGGAGTCTTCTTTTGTGCCCATCGATAGGACCCCCGTGAAACCCTCCGTGGGGAAGAAGAAGGGGGGGCAGGGCGTCGTCGTAGATTCGGCCTCAACCTCAGAAGAGGAGCTGATCGAGGTCTTAAGCCACGGCCTAGGCGTGGAAGAAGGCCAGCCCGTCGGAATGGACCCCGACGCAGGTGACGACGACGACAACATCGTCGAGGATACCGACGGGGCCCCTGCTCGCCCGTCGGATTCCCCTCTGCCAGCGCCGCAAGACAACTCGGCGGCCATTTTGTTGGCCATACAGTCCTTATGCTCCGAGATAAGGACGAGACTACCGTTACCGACGGAGGAACCTCTCCCGTCGGGGGATCCAGAACCGGGACCTGCTGGTGTTCCCCCTACCAAGAAAAGAAGGATCCATCCACCACCTCCTTTTCAACCGTCACGCCCCGTCCAGCCCCCCTCCCCGTCCACCCGAGGGGATGATACGGGGACTGACACGGCAGCGACGAGTACGGACGACGAGGCATACGATGAGGATATTCCGTCGTCGCCTCCCGCCAGGGCTTCTCCGCCCGACGAGATCGGATCTTTTCACTCCATGATCTCCAGGGCTTCTGAGCTTTTCCAACTCTGCCCTGAGGAGAAGAAAAAGGAAGGCTTCCTTTATCAGCGGCGCGAGGCCAAGAGGAAGACGGTCCTCGCAGTGCCTCTGTTGGACGACATTTGGGATGAGGGCCTTTCCCTCCTCAAGAACCCTTCCACGACGCCAGCTAGAAGAGACCGGTACGAGAAAAAGTACCGGGTCCCGGACACGGCCCCCCTGTGCCTCCGGGCACAGCCTACCCCGGATTCCGTCGTCTCCGCGGCAGCCAGGAAGAAAGCGGGGGGGGGTGCGGCCTCCACATCGACTTCCCCGCCGGACGGCGAGGGAAAGAAATTGGATGCTATGGGACGTAGAGTCATCTCGTCGGCAGCGACGACGATTAAAGCAGCCAACGCCTTGGCTATCGTGGCTCGCTACGACAGGGAGCTCTGGTACAAGATAGCTCCCCTGCTGGATTTTCTGCCGGACGACAAGAGGGCGGAGGCCCTGGAGATCCTGCAGGAAGGTGAGGTGGCCTCGGACCACGCCATCACCGTGGCGACGGACATCGCCGACACTGGGTTCCGCCAGCTGGGCAACGGCGTTTGCCTTCGACGTCGTGGATGGCTCAAAGCTACGGACTTCCGGCAGGACGTCCAGACCAGAGTCCTGGACATGCCCTTTGACGGGAACAACCTGTTTGGGAAGACAGTGGACGATTCCCTTCAGGCCATCAAGGCGGATACTGAGACGGCCCGGGCCCTCGGAGTTCTGCAGCAACGTCGGACGCCTTTCGGAGCAGCGGAGGCAAGGGCGCCTCCAGAGGTTCCGGCGGCGGTTTCGCTTCCTACCGTCAAGCGGCCCGCTCGTCGTCGCAAGAGGCCTACAGAGGACGAGGCAAGTCTAGCGGACCCCGCCGTCGTCGCCCAGGAGGTAGAGGCGACAAGGCCGCGTCCAAGCAGGATTGAACCGGCTGTGGGGTCGGGCCCCCACCGGAGCTCCCCGGTGGGAGGCCGGCTGGCGGGCTTCGTCAGCGTGTGGGAGTCCATCTCCACCGACCGTTGGGTGCTGGACGCCCTGGCCCGGGGCCACGCGCTCGAGTTTCAAAGAAGGTGCCCGCGCGTCCCCCCCGTGGCCAGGAAAGAACTTCACGTCCCTCAACTTCTCCTGGAGGAAGGGGATTTCCTATCGTCGTTGGATTTGGAGGATGCGTACTTCCACATTCCCATCCTAAAGGGGCACCGAAAATTCCTCAGGTTCGTGGTCCAAGGGCGTCATTACCAGTTCAGAGCCCTCCCCTTCGGACTACGGTCGGCACCCAGGGTATTCACCAAGTGCCTCGCACCGGTGGCGGTGCAGCTGCGCCGCGAGGGGATCCACGTCTACCCCTACCTGGACGACTGGCTCATCCGCGCCAAGACGAGGGAGCTCGCCGTGGTTCACACGGCAAGGACCGTCCAACTCCTCACGGACCTGGGATTCTCCGTGAACTACGCCAAATCCCACCTGGTGCCCGCGCAAGTCGCACTGTTTCTGGGAGCGAGGCTCGACACAGTGTCCCTTCTGGCCTCCCCGTCGGAGGAGAGGACCAGGACCATCTTGGGCAAGGTGCAACGGATGTTGGTGGCCGGCGCGTCCAAAGTGAGGTCCATCAAGTCCCTCCTCGGGATGATGTCTTCCTGCATCTACCTCATTCCCATGTGCAGGCTCCGGATGCGCCCGTTGCAAGAATTCCTGGATGCGCGCTGGATCCAGACGACGGGCAGCTTCGAGGAAAGGATCAAGCTCGACGAGAACTTCCGACGAGCGATACGGTGGTGGGGCACCCGCGCGCATCTGACGGCGGGCATGGACTTCCAGACCCCAGCCCACCAGGAGACTGTGACTACGGATGCCTCCCTGGAAGGGTGGGGAGCGCACACCGAAAATCTGCACGCAAAGGGACTCTGGCTCCCGACGGAGAAGTCCCTGCATATCAACGTCCTGGAGCTCCGTGCAGTGTTTTGGGCCCTCAGGTCCTTCCTTCCGTCCCTCAAGGGCAAGGTGGTGAGGATCTTCACCGACAACACCACCACCATGTTTTACATCAGGAAACAGGGCGGAACCAGGTCCCCAGCGCTGTCCAAGGAGGCGCAGGACCTGTGGCATTGGGCCGTCGCCCAAAGGATGTTTCTGGTGCCGTTTCATCTGGCAGGGATAAAAAACACCATCGCCGACTCACTCAGCAGGGAGCTGCGCTCGTGCCACGAGTGGGAACTACGGCAGGATCTGGTGGATCGCCTCTTCCGACGGTGGGGCACACCCCAGATCGACCTGTTCGCGACGGCGACGAACACCAAGTGCCGGAGGTTCGCCAGCAGGTTTCCCCAGACGAGGAGCATGGGCGATGCTTTCTCGTTCCCCTGGGAGGGCCTGTTCCTCTACGCGTTCCCTCCCTTGCCTCTGCTAATCCGGCTAGTCAACCTGCTCAAGAGGTCACGGTGCAGGATGATCCTCGTCGCACCCTCGTGGCCGAGGCAGATATGGTTCCCGGACCTTCTGGACTTGTCAGCGTCCCCGCCGATCAAGCTGCCGGCGGACGCGGATCTACTCTCCAGGGAAGGAGGCGCCATCCTCCACCACGACCCGAAGTCGCTGAACTTGCAGGCCTGGCTCCTGCAGCGCTAGAGTTTGGAGGATACGACATACCGGCCGACTGCAGAGAGGTTCTTGCAAAGGCCAGGGCGTCCTCGACTCTTAAATGCTACGGACACAAATGGAAGAGGTTCTCTGTCTGGTGCCACGCACAGAAGATTAACCCTCTACGGATTACGGCTCCCCAAGTACTGCCGTACCTGCTGACGCTGGCCAAAGCTGGCCTGGCACACGCGTCCATCAAGATTCATCTTGCTGCGATCTCCCGATACACCAGAACCACGGGGCGGACGTCCTTGTGGTCTCATCGCCTGGTGAAAGAGTTCATGAAGGGACTGTTCAGATCGTTCCCGCCGGTGAAGGCTCCGGCCCCGGCGTGGGAGCTCAACGTGGTGCTGACCAAGCTCATGGGACCTCCGTTCGAGCCTCTGCACTCGGCTCCGTTGAAGTTTCTATCGTGGAAAACTGCTTTTCTTGTGGCCATCACCTCCGCACGACGAGTGGGAGAGATCCAGGCCCTTTCCTGCAAGGCCCCGTACTTGACTTTCCACGACACGAGGGTAGTGCTCAGGACGCACCCCTCCTTCATGCCCAAGGTACCGTCGGACTTCCATCTCAACGAACCCTTGGTGTTGCCTGTATTCTTCCCGTCGCCTTCGTCGCCGGCTGAGAGGACTTTGCACTCGCTGGATGTAGCTAGAGCGCTGAAGTTCTACGTGGACCGCACGAAGTGTTTTCGGAAGACGTCACAACTCTTTGTGAACTTTGGACCTGTCAATGAGGGGAAGGCTCTCTCGAAGGCTTCCATTTCCAGATGGCTCTCCGGCTGTATCATGTACTGTCATCGGTTGGCAAACCGACCGCTGCCTGGCCGTCCGAGAGCCCATTCCACCAGAGCGATCGCAGCTACCACGGCGTTCCTTTCTGGTGTGCCCCTGCTGGACATATGCAGGGCTGCTACGTGGAGGTCGACGCACACCTTCACGAAATTCTACTGCGTCGACCGGGATTCCAGGGAGGAGTCCAGGGTCGGCCAAGCAGTGCTGCGCAACCTGTTCGCCTGAGGTGAGCCTGGTGAGGAGGTAAGATGCTTAATGTTGAGTTTGATGTACTGCTTAATGTTGAGCCTTTGCCACCTCCCGTGGTTGTGCATGTGTGTACTGCTATGTATTCTTTATTCATGAGCATGTGAATCCATGCCAGACCCCATGCTGGAGAAGGAACAAGTTACTTACCTGTAACTGTTGTTCTCCAGCATGGGTCTGGCATGGATTCACATGCGAACCCTCCCGCCTACCCCTCTGCGGCTCTTCACTTGGTCATACTGCCACTTCACGTGCTTCCAAATCTGAAGATGGCTGCCAGAGGCGGTGCTTAGGTAGAGGGCAGTCATTGGCTGTGGTCAGTATGACGCAGAGACCAGTGATTGGTTATTACTACGAAAGACAGATCAGAAACGAAACTGATACTGGTTTTTTCTTTACCGAGGATTCCCAGCCTGACGACGGGGAATATTCATGAGCATGTGAATCCATGCCAGACCCATGCTGGAGAACAACAGTTACAGGTAAGTAACTTGTTCCTTCTCTCACACTGGTGGCAAGCGGTGGGATGCTTATGGTTTTAAGAATCAGTGGATAACCGTGCCACTTACAAAGGATATTTGCCCTTTATTGAATTAAGGTTTAGTTGTGTACAAGGTAACTGCATTACAAACGATGGAGTCTATTGCGAATGGCAAATTAACTCGGATGAGCTTGGAGGCTCTCCAGAGTGCTTGTGAAGCCAGGGAGTTAGACTTTGTGGATAAGTCTAGGGCTGAGCTGATAGCTGCCCTGGTGGACTACCAGACTGATAGTGAAACTCTTGATGAGGGGGGGAATGCAACCAATGAGGACTCTGCCCCTGGGGTTTCTGCTGAATCTGTTTCTGGGAATGCCGCCATTCCTGCTGCCTCTGTTCCAAACTCCAGCAATTCCTTAGAGCTTGAGTTATTAAGGATGAAATTGGCCTTTGAATACCGCAAGTTGGAAATAGATGCTGAGCTTAAGAAAGAGGAGTTGGCTCAACAAGTTGCACTCAAAAATAAGGACCTTGAACTCAAGAGCCAGGACACTGAATGTCAGAGGATCCAGCTAGAGAAAGCTAGAGTGGAGACTTCAGCTAGAACCAGTGAGAGTGTCAGGTCCCCAGCCACCAAGTTTATGAAAGATTTGGTTGGTGTATTTGTGGAGGGTTCGGATATCCTCCAATGGATTGAAGCGTTTGAAATGGCTTGTGAGATTCATGATGTGGATAAAAGAGATTGGGCGAAGTGTTTGTTAAGCAGAGTGCCTCAAACTGGGTATGACTGTATTCTGAAGCTGAGTGTGGAAGAAAGGGGTCAGTACGAGTGTATGAAGTCTGCTTTGATTGCCAAGTTCGGCAAGACACCTACCCAATACCTTAGAAGGTTCAGGGATTTTAAGAAAAAGGAGAATATGTCTTGGGTTGACTGGGTGAGTGCTGCGCACATGAACATGATGGGGTGGATCGATGGATACAAGGTTAAGACTTTTGTTGAATTGTCCCACCTCTTGTTTTTTGAGCATTTCTCTGAAGCCTGTTCACCAGAGCTGCGTCAGTATGTGGCTGACCAGAACATTTTGGACCCCTTTAAGCTGGCTAGGTTGGCTGACAAGTGGGTCTCCCACCGGGTGTCCCCTAAGGACTCCAGTGGGAAGGACAAGGATAAAGAGAAGGGGGCCTCTCAGAAAGCTGAGGAGTCCCCCAAGCAGTCACAGTCGGGTAAACCAAAACCTTCCTCTCCTAAAACCCAAAAATCTAGTGGGGATAAGTCATCTGGGGGTGGGAATAAGAGTAGTGGTCCACCTGCTGCAAAGCAGGCTCCCAGTGGTTCCAGTACCGTACCCCGCACTCCTGGCGCTTGTTGGGACTGTGGAGCTCTGGATCACAAAAGGGGTGACCCCAAGTGTAAAGGTAAGGCACTTGGAGTACAGGCTGTCAGCCTGACCTACCCTTACCCCGTGTCTGAGGTGGAGGCCACTGTCCTCCCCTCCTCTGCCGGGATCACATTTGGTGCCCCGGTGGAGATTTCCTTAGTGTCCCTTGGGGCCTGGGACCAGTACGCGGAAGTACTGGCGACTATCCCACAGAACACCCGTAGGTTTTTGAGAAGTGTCCTCTTGAATGGCCAGCCTTCTACTGGTTTGAGAGACACTGGGGCAAGCATGACAGTGGTGGACAGGACCCTGCTCAGGCCAGAGGACTATGAAGGTGCTCCTCTGCAAACCACCAGGTTAGCTGGTGGGCCTCCCAAATTATCACCTGTAGCCTTAGTCACACTCATGATTGGCAACAAGACAGCGAAGCTTCCTGTCCTGGTTCAGGACAATGTCCCTGCTAACATTTTGTTAGGGAATGATCTAGTAGAGTTGGGGTTGATCTCGGATGGTCTTCCCATGACTGCTGCTGCCGTCACTAGATCACAGGTGACACCGGGTCTGGCTGTGGGTCAGATACCCGAGCCAAAGGCGAGGCCTAAGGCAAGAAGGAGGAAGACCAAGAAGGCCACCTCTGTGGAGGGAGCACCTTCGCTTCCTGCTGCACCCATTGGGATCCATGCTCCGGACGGGCTGGGTCCAGTGGAAAACCCCAACTCAACTCCTTTGGGAGAAGAGGCAGAAGACTCTCCTGTGGGAGAGGTTCTCAACCCGGAGGATCATCCCGACCTTCAATGCTTGTTAGCTGAAGGGGGACCCTCCCGGGCAGACTTCTGTAAGGGACAGAGAGAGTGCCACTCTCTCGAGGGACTGAGGAAACAGGCCCTGGCCCAGGCACAAGGAGAGGTGCCTAGGAATTTCCGGATTTATTGGGAGGGTGAGCTCCTTGTTAGTGAGCCCACTAAGCCTGAACCTGGTGCCCGCAAGAGGTTGGTGGTACCCCAGGTTTACAGGCCCTTCCTACTGCAGTTGGCGCATGAGGTGCCCTTGGCTGGTCATCTTGGGACCAAGAAGACTAAGCAGAGGCTCTCTGCCCATTTCTACTGGCCACAGATGGGAGTAGAGGTGGAGTCCCACTGCAGGACCTGCCCAACTTGTCAGTTGTCTGGCAAGACTGGAGGCAGTGTCATTGCCCCACTGCAGCCGTTGCCAGTGGTTGGCACCCCATTTGAGAGGGTGGGCATCGACATCGTCGGTCCCCTTGACCCTCCCACTTCAGGTGGACATCGGTTCATCCTGGTCTTGGTAGAGCCACCAGGTACCCTGAGGCGATACCCCTTCGGACGGTTACGGCCAAGGTGGTTGCCCGGGCTCTCCTGGGCATTTTCACCCGTGTTGGATTCCCCAAGGAGGTTGTCTCTGACAGAGGATCCAACTTCATGTCGAGTTACATGAAAACCATGTGGAAAGAGTGCGGGGTAACCTACAAGTTCTCCACCTCTTACCACCCCCAGACCAATGGTCTGGTTGAGAGATTTAATAAAACTCTCAAGGGCATGCTAGGGGCTTTGGAAGAACCCCTAAGGAGGAAATGGGATCTCCTCCTGCCATGCCTGCTGTTTGCTTACAGGGAGGTACCTCAAGAGGGTGTTGGTTTCAGCCCCTTTCAGTTACTCTTTGGACATCCCGTAAGGGGGCCCCTCGCCTTGATCAGAGAAGGCTTGGAAGCCACCCCTCCGGGTCCCGCCAAGCAAGTGGGGGACTATGTGTTAGGCCTCAGACGGAGGATGACACAGATGATGGGTCAGGCAACAGCAAATCTCAAGGCCAGCCAGGAATTGAATAAGTACTGGCATGACCTTAAAGCCTCGCAAGTGGATTGGACTCCGGGACAGGAAATCCTTGTGATGGAGCCTACCAAGCCTAGGGCTTTGGCAGACAAGTGGACTGGACCCTTCAGGATCATCTCCAAGATGGGCGAAGTCAACTATCTGGTTGACATGGGAGCCCCTGGGGTAGCTCCTCAGCTATTCCATGTCAACAGGCTCAAGCCTTTCCACAGGCGAGCGGAAGTCTCATGTCTCTTGCTAGCTTCTGGGCAAGAAGAGGATGAGAGTGAGCCCCTTCCTGATTTGCTGCATAGCAACCCTCAGGATGGCTCAGTGGAGGGAGTACATCTCTCTCCAGATTTGACAACAGAGCAACAGAGGGCCTGTCGGGCTTTGCTCCAACAGTATGCCTCTCTGTTTTCACTGAAGCCAGACCTTACACCGTGGTGTAAGCACGAAATTGACACTGGTGACAGTGTACCTGTCAAAAGCAGGTGCTACCGTATGTCAGATACCGTCAAGAACCACATCCAGGCTGAGGTCGCCAAGATGTTGGATCTGGGTGTTATTGAGCCCTCAACCAGTCCCTGGTTCAGTCCAGTGGTCCTTGTCCCCAAGGCAAGTTCCCAGGCGGGTACCAAGGATTGGAGGTTCTGTGTGGACTACCGAGGAGTCAATGCCGTCACCAGGACTGACGCGCACCCATTGCCCAGGGCTGATGAGCTCGTGGACACCATTGGTGCTGCCAAGTTTGTGAGCACCTTTGACCTTACCTCAGGCTATTGGCAAATAGCTCTGACGGACCATGCCAAGGAAAAGACGGCCTTCTCAACACCTGAGGGACTCTACCAGTTTAGGGTCATGCCTTTTGGGTTGAAGAATGCCCCTGCCACCTTCCAGAGATTGGTCAATCATGCGCTCAGTGGGCTGGAAGCCTTTTGTGTGGCTTACTTAGACGACATTGCCGTCTACAGTTCCACCTGGGAAGAGCATTTGACACATTTGGATAAGGTGTTGCAGGCCTTGAAAAGGGCTAACCTCACTATCAAGGCTACCAAGTGCCAGATAGCTCAGGGGAAAGTTACCTATCTTGGTCATGAGGTAGGAGGGGGTCAAATCCAACCTCTCTCCAGTAAAGTACAGGATGTACAGAACTGGGAGACTCCCACTACTCAAACCCAGGTGAGGGCCTTTTTGGGTCTCCCCGGGTACTATCGCAATTTCATGGCAGACTATGGGACCATAGCTGCACCTCTGACAGCTCTAACGTCACCCAAGCAGCCTAGGAAGGTTAATTGGACCGAAGACTGTCAAAGGGCCTTTGATGGCTTGAAAGAAAGTCTGTGTAGGGCACCTGTGTTGAGTGCGCCTGACTACAGCCGACCCTTTATCGTCCAGACGGATGCCTGCGACACCGGAATTGGAGCTGTCTTGTCCCAGTTAGATGACAAAGGGAGAGAACACCCTATCATATTCATCAGTAGACAACTCAAGGGTAGAGAACTTAGGTGGGCTACTGTTGAAAAGGAGTGTTTTAGTATAGTTTGGAGCCTTAGGCGTTTTAGGCCCTACCTTACGGGGTCTACCTTCAAGGTCCAAACAGATCATAAGCCCCTGAAGTGGCTTATGCAGATGAAGGGTGAGAACCCGAAATTGCTCAGGTGGTCCATTAGCCTACAAGGGCTAGACTTCACCATAGAGCACAGACCAGGGAAGAGTCACGATAATGCAGATGGCGTTTCCAGAAGGTATGTTGACCGTCTGCATGAGGGTGTCTATCCCGTGGGAGATTAGACACCCTCCACCTCAGTCTGGGGGGGGCGACTGTGATGCTGGAAATGCATCTGAGGGACAGGGCCTCTGAATCCTTGTCCTTTTTCTGTTTTTACCGTCTGTTCTGTTATGTTTTCTGCCCCGGAGTCCATGTGGGACTCCTGGCAGTGCAGCTCTCTCTTTTGGTTTGGTGAACAGACCCATGGGATACCCTTATGGCACCCATGGGTAGGGGTACAACCCTGTGCCCCTAGTGTATGTTTTTGGGCACCTGTGGGTGACCCCAGAGCAGGGTATGGGCTGGTGGCAGCTCCATGCTGAAATTGACAGGTGCTCTGGGTGTCCTCCATTTTGGGACACCCTGGCCCTGCCATTGGGATCTGTTGATTCCTGATAGGAAACAAGATGGCCCCTGTGGCCTCTTGCTTTCTATGGCCTGTTATCTTGTTTTTCCCAAAGTCCTGGGAAGCCCTGTCTCTGTCCCTTCCCCCTGACTGGCTGTTGGGGGGAAGTTCCATGTATGGTATTGTTGTGAAGGCCCAGCTAGACTGGCTGGAGCCTTCCCAGTGACTGTATGTTGTGGGTACCTCCTGTGGGTGGGACCTGGGTGAATGGAGTGTGTGACCAATATACACTTCTTGTTGTGGTTGTCTGGTTTCTGGCATGAGAGACAAAGACTGAGACAGCCCTGCCCGAAACTGGCCTGAATGCAGTGTGTAGTGTTGAATGGCTGGGTACTTGTCCCAATCCACATTCCCTGTTGTGAGTGTCTGGAAGGGAGGAGTGTGGCCTGAATGCACTTTGTGCCTGATTGGCTGACTGACTGCATGAATGCCCTGCAGTATGATTGGCTGCTGAGTGTGTGCCAGCAGCGTGGATGAGAGAGAGGATAGTATATCTGGGGACCTCTCACCACTGAAAAAGTGTTCAGAAGGGACCTTTGGTTGAGAAGCGACCATTGTGCTCCTGAAGCAGCCAGGGAGCTGAGTCTCCACTCTACGAGTAACTGGAACTGCTGATCCTCGACGTCCAGCTGGAAGAAGAAGACTTGCTGTGGCATTTGCTTCGACCGATCCGAAGGCTGACGAATTCGTCGAGGGCTGACCCGAGAGAGGACCTGCTAAGGTGCCCTCTTCCCGTGCTCCGAGGGACCATCGAGCACCGCTCCATCTTCGCCGAAGCGCCCTGGAAGACAGACCCTCGAAAGGCTGTCAACCCGAGACGGGACCGCCGAGGAGATCGAAGTGAAGCACCCGGACATCAACGCCGTCGAAGTCCATTGCCGTCGACCAGGGTTCGCAGGTTTGTGGAACCGCTGGAGGCCCGTCGAAGTTGTGTTGCCCAGCCGTGGGAACCACTTGACGCCGTGCCGCCGACGACCGGAGCCGTCCGCTCCTTTGCCTAAGAACATTCAATCGAAGGACTCTCTCGACCGCTTCGTCGACCTCTTATCCTGCCGGAGAAAGTCGAGGACGACCAACGCGCCGAGGAGAAACCTGCCGGTGGGTTTCCCGCCACCCGACGACCTCAAAGACTCGGACGACTCGACGCCCTTGCTGGGCTCCCGTCTCTACAATCTTTGCGGTCCAGAACTATTGTCATCGAGGTGCCCCGCACACCTCCGCCTTGCAGGACGCCGACGCCCCGACGCTGACGAGCACCGCTTGGACAAAGCTGCCGCCTCTTCGACATCGTTCTACCTCGTTTGTCGACGGACGTTCGACGCCCCGTGCCTCCCGCTTGAAAGGGAAGGCATTCAAGAAGGGCCGTCGATTCCCCGTCGCCGAACAGCGAGTCCCTCGACGTTTGTCGACGCCTCTTCGAGGAGCTCGACTCCACCAGGTACATTGGGGGGGTAAAAACATTATAGGAGAGAATAAGACTTGCAGAGTAATATATGGACTGGGCTTGTGCTATATCTTTCTTTACAGGTTGCCCAGGTGGGGGGATCTCCACAAAGAACTGTGCCCAGTGGTAGGGGCCAGTATCCTGCCTATTGCTCAACCATCTTATTTTCTCTCCTCTCTCTATTGCTGGTTTCACTCTATTGGTCTGGGTGACATTGTACAGTATTGTTCATGCACTTCAATGAGATCTAGGGTGGTACCACTTTAGGATTGTAAATATTTGCCATTGTAGATTTTGCCAGAGTACAAAGTGAGTTACTATGATACATGTACATAACCTTAACTATTGATTATATAAAGACTGTGTTCTAACCAATACAGAGTGTGGATATTCCTTTGTGGGGGCTTGGGGATACACTGTACTTAAGAACCAGCCTGCATCACCTCCTGAGAAGCTAGCCCTTGATTGCTCGACCATTGCTACCGAATAGAGAATCTTGGCTGGGGTCTCCTGTGCCTCTCCTCCACCATACAGGGAGTGGGAGTACAGACACCCCCCACCGGTCGTTGAGGCCCGTTCTCTCACACCTGCTACTGCTAAATGTAGGCCGCTGTATTTC
Organism: Ambystoma mexicanum; assembly: GCF_040938575.1. Taxonomy (NCBI): domain Eukaryota; kingdom Metazoa; phylum Chordata; class Amphibia; order Caudata; family Ambystomatidae; genus Ambystoma; species Ambystoma mexicanum. The sequence goes on along the minus strand of NC_090932.1, from coordinate 1,710,091,082 downwards.
ACTGTCATGTCTGTTATCAGTTCGTTAAGCTCCTCAATAAAGAGAGAGAAATCCTGCACCAGATTCCAATATATATCCACAATGAGGATGTGTGAGACACACTTCCTCATTTTTAACTCCACGACCACTGCCAGCACTCTCCTAAATAAATGTACGGCTTCCAAGACTTTCCACCCCACCTCAATCTTTATAGCTATCAAGAGGCCACCAGACGGGCAACCTTTTTCACCCTTTTGTGCAACTGAAAACGGCAATCAAAAACCATCCAGATTCTATTCAGTGGTCATACAGGATTCCTGAATGCACACTATCTTACCTTTTCTTTAAATACATACACAGTTCACTAGTGGAGGAGAGATGGGACATTGCTTTCGAGTTCCATGATACAAATGTAATATCTTTATTGTAGTACAGTTGGTTAAAGATCTTTTTTCAAAGATTTTAGCTGAGAGATGGAGTCTCTTAGAGAGAGTGCTAGCCACCTCAAACTTTGTTCATCGTCCGCATTTGAGAACTGCCTTTGAAACTTCTTAACTATCCTCCATTTCTGATTTTCCCTCATGGGTTCCTGGTCTTTCTCTACCTGATATGGTCATTCAAACCCAGACTGAAGATAAGAATGTCATAGCCTTATCATTTAAACTGAGACGCTTCCATCAATACTGCTTCATAAACGGAGCGTGTATGGAAAACTATTCTGACATGCTTGTAGCGTTCTGGATGGTCGTAGCGTTCTGGGTGTATGAAACCAACCAGCTTTAGATCAGCTGAAGACTGTAGTCTAAGAGCTGGGATCTCATTTAGCAAGGCTTAGACGTGTGCTCTATTCAATGATGGTGGCTGTGATCCTGGAAATGCATTGGAGGGAAGGGCCTCCCTGTCCTTGTTCTGTAGTCCTTTTTTTCGTGTACCGTCTGTGTTATTTTCTGCACAGGAGTCCATGTGGAACTCCTGGCAGTGCAGCTCTTCCTCTTTTTGGTTTGGTGTACAAACCCTTGGGATACACGTATGGCACCCTTGGGTGGGGGGTACACCCCTGTACATGTTTTTGGGCACCCATGTGTAACCCACAGAGCAGGGTATGGGCTGGTGGCAGCTCCATGTTGAATTTGACAGGTGATCTGAGTATCCTCCATTTTGGGATACCCAGGTCCTGCCATTGGAATCAGTTGATTCCTGATAGAAGGCAAGATGGCCCCTGTGGCCTCTTGCTTTCTATTGCCTGTTTTCCCAAAGTCCTGGGAAGCTCTGGCTCTGTCCCTTCCCCCTGACTGGCTGTTGGGTGGAAGTTTCATATATGGTAATGTGGGGAAGTCCAATACACATTCTTGTTGGGAGTGTTGTGAGTGTCTGAGAGGGAGGAGAATGGCCTGAATGTCCTGTGAGCCTGATTGGCTGCCTGCCGAATGCCCTTCTGAGTGATTGGTTGCCTGAGTGCGACCCAGCAGAATGATTGAGAGTCCAAACAGTATATCTGGGGGCCTCTCACTGCTAGAAATCGTTCAGAAGCTGAAGTTGAAACTGATGCTTAACCTTGAAACCGAGCTCGAAGAAGAAGGTTGACTGCTGTTACCTTCATCGCGATCCGAAAGCTGCCATGCCGTCGAACCTGATCCAAGAGAGGACCTGACTCGCCGAAGCTACCTGGAAGTCAGACCCTCAACAGGCTGCCAACCGGAGACGGGGACCGCCGAGGAGAACGAAGAGAAGCACCCGACAGCCGTCCACCGTCATCGACCAGGGTTCGCAGGTTTGCTATAACCACTGGAGGCCCGTCAAAGCTGTGTTGCATGAAGCGGGAACCTGCTAGACGCTGAGCTGCCGATGACCGAAGCCACAAACGCTCCACCTGATTAAGACACTTTGAATCCAAGGACACTCTTGTCTGCACCGTTGACCGTTTTTTTTTTGGTGGGTTTCCGTCACCCAAAGACCGCAGAGACCCTGGACGACCTGACGTCCTTGCTGTGCCAAAGTTCTTTAGTGACTCTTTCCGGTAACAAACTACCGTCATCGAGGTGCACCGCACACCTCTTCTTCATAGGACGTCCACGACCGATCGTCGATGAGCACTGCCAAGACCGAAGCTGCTGCCTCAACGCCGTTGTTCATCATTTCTTTGAGGGATCTTGACGATCTGTGGCTCCTGCCTTAAAGGGAGCCATGCAAGAAGGATCCATCGATGACCCGACGTTGAACTCTGCAATTCCAGGTACATTGGTGTGGTAGAACTATTTTAGAAGGCAATAAGACTCTTACAGGGTAATTCATAGAATTTCGCACAAAAGTGGCGCACGCGTCTGGCGCACAGTGTGCGCGTGCGAATGTCTGTGCCAGACGCGTGCGCTAAAATTGATTTCCACGCACAGCGTATTCATGGATTTTAGCCTCCAAAACCAGCCGTGGCGCAGAGTGGCGCAACGACCCTGCAGCAGCGCCAGTTACGCCCCCAAGAACGCCCTCGCACAAGGAAAACCCATCAAAATTCCCAATTCAGCGCAAAGGGCTGCGCTAACCCTGGACCAGTATACAGGGCTGCCAAACAGCAAACGCCGAGCGGGGAACGTGTATTACTGGGGTGCGCGGGAAGTTCCACACGCAATTTCAGCAGGGTACATGTATTTCTGGGCTGCAGGGAAGTTTAACACGTGATTTCAGCAGGGTACGTGTATTACTGGGGTGCGCGGAAAGTTCCACACGCGATTTCAGCAGGGTACGTGTATTACTGGAGTGCAGGGAAGTTTAACACGCGATTTCAACAGGGTACGTGTATTACTGGGGTGCGCAGGAAGTCCCACACTTGATTTCAGCAGGGTACGTGTATTTCTGGGGTGCGGGGAAGTTTAACACGCGATTTCAGCAGGGTACGTGTATTACTGGGGTGCATGGGAAGTTCCACACGCAATTTCAGCAGGGTACGTGTATTTCTGGGGTGCGGGGAAGTTTAACACGCGATTTCAGCAGAGTACGTGTATTACTGGGGTGCGCAGAAAGTTCCACACGCGATAGGCCCTGTGCGAGTGGGGTATGTGTATTTCGGTGGTGCAGGGGAGTCCTACACGTGAATTGACAGTGTGGGTCCTCCCAGGTGTTCCCTCTACACCCTCCACGGCCCCTGCAGGCAGACCACACCACAGGGGACTACATGGCACCCCTGGTCATGTCCCGCAGGCAGCCCATCCACCATGGGCATGCCCCCCCAGCCAAGCCACATGTCACCTTGCACTAGTGATCACCAACGCATTACCCCCTTGCACCCCCACCCCCCAGCAGTGCAGGGCACCTGCCAGCAGCCCCCCACTCATGTCCCCCAGCACCCCCACCCCACAAACAGTACAGGGCATCTGCCAGCAGGTCCTACTCATGTCCCCTTGCACCCCCACCTCCCAGCAGTGTGGGGCACCTGCCAGCAGGCCCCCACTCATGTCCCCTTGCACACCCACCCCCCAGCAGTGGGGGGCACGTGCCAGCAGGCCCACACTCATGTCCCACTCATGTCCCCTTGCACCCCCACCCCCCAGCAGTGCGGGGCACCTGCCAGCAGGCCCACACTCATGTCCCACTCATGTCCCCTTGCACCCCCACCGCCTAGCAGTGCAGGTCACCTACCAGCAGGCCCCCACTCATGTCCCACTCATGTCCCCTTGCACACCCACCCCCCAGCAGTGTGGGGCACCTGCCAGCAGGCCCCCACACATGTCCCACTCATGTCCCCTTGCACACCCACCCCCCAGCAGTGTGGGGCACCTGCCAGCAGGCCCCCACTCATGTCCCCTTGCACACCCACCCCCCAAGCAGTGCGGGGCACCTGCCAGCAGGCCCGACACATGTCCCCCAGCCAACACGTCATCACAATCTTGATCCCTGGCCCTTATGGCCAGCCTCCACATGCCAAAGACCCACCCAAGTATTGCATCCACCCACATAGAAATGCCAATTACATGATACAACCCCAATGGCAAGTATGTAAATTAACACATGTCCGTCACACACACACAATGGGTGCAAGTGAATGTCAAAACCCATATCATGACATGCATGAAACCAATGAGATAATACCACACATCGAAGTATGAAGAATAAAATGTATTAAAAGCAACATGAATTGAATTAAAATCAAAGAAACAACAAACGGGAATAAAAAAAGAAAAGCTGCATGTCCGAAAAACAAGAAATCATAATCCAAAGGAAAGGTGTCCAAAGTCACAGTCCAACAAAGCAAATCCAAGGGAAAAACAAAAGTGAAAACCATTGCTCCATGGGGAAATCCAAAAAAAAGAGATGAATCCAATAGTGAACTATATACAGATGAACAATCCAGGGTCCATGAGCCCAACTGAAGAAATGAAACCTATCAAAAATACTACATAATGAAAAACTATATACAGAAACGTGGTGCATTGTCCAAGCGCAACCAAAATAAAGAAAAAACCAAAGGAAACCTAACACTATCTAACTATTTACAAGGGCAGCGGGCAAGTCCAACGGCTCACATGTTGATGTCTCGGGCCAGGGCATCATCGTACTGATGCTCGATGTCCTGGAGGCGGTCCTCTTCCATGGCCCCGAGGGTTCGCAGGGACGATGACATCTGGAACTCCAGTTCCCTGCGAATGGCCTCGAGGCACTCGGCCCGCCTCAGGGCCCTACGCATGGAGTTCTCCGCCCTGACCATCGTCAGCCGTGCCTCTTCCGCCCGCTGCCGCTCTGCATCTATAGCATGGCCCAACCGCTGCCACATGGAAGACACTTCCCGTCCAGGGTCCTCCTGCCCTCCGGCCGATGCCTGCCCCTCTGATGATGAAGGCCCCGAGCCATCATGGCTCCCACCTTGTTGCTGCTGCTGCTGTGCCTCTGCCTGTGCCCTGGCTCTTGCTGCCTGCACATCCTCCTCCAGCTGGGGTGCAGTTGTTGAGGTGGCCACCCCTGCTGGACGTCCAACTCCCGACTGTGGCAGGGATGTGTCCTCCACCAGCCTGGCCGCAGGGTCAAAGGCAGCTCCACTGGGCACCCACGTGACACCTGGGTGGGAAGATGGCACGCAGGAGGTCTGGCACATAGGGGGTTCAGTTGAGGAGGGGGTCGGAACAAGGTCCAGAAAACAGAGGAATCCGGCCCTGGTGAGCTGTCCCAGTGGGTCAATGAGCCATGCCATAAGACGTGCAGTCTCCTCATGAAAAGACTGCAGGTCAGCTCGCATGGCACATTGACGCAATGCCACCCCACCCAGGACAGGCTCAACCCATTGTCGGATAGCCACATCCGCAGGGAGAGGAAGGCCAGTTGGTGTAAGCCAAACCCCTCCCTGAGAACGGGTCTGGACGTAGGTATCCCTGCTGTTGCAAGATGATGCAGTCACAGGATCGGGGACAGGATTACACACAGGCACGTCCGCTGCGGCCTGTGCTGCCTCCTGTCCCTGCCCCTGCACTGCACCACTAGCACCAGTGGAAGCCCCACCTCCAGACCCTTTCTCTGTCCCTTGCACGGCCTCCTCCTCCACCAAACCCCCCAACAACCTGGATGACTCCGTGCCATCTTCCTCTGCCGGGCCCTGCGGTGTCTCAGCTGCCCCTTCGGCTGCCGAGGAGTCCAACGCCTCTTGGACCTCCCCTCGGCAGCTGCGACCTGGGACGCGGCACCAGACTCCTCACTCCCCGACGAGATGACAACCTGGGAGGGGAGCCGGGCCTTGCCTCTCCGGCTGGCGGTGCGATCCCTGCCGCTGTGCTCCACAGCACCTTCTCCGCCCTCTTCATCAGTTGACGCTGCAGACAGGGAGAGATAGGAGACAGGCATCAGGACACTGTACAATGGACTCATACACACATGACAGTTGTACATGAGTGGCATTGTCAAACTTCAGACATGGCATCACAATCCCCAACACACATGTCATTGCAACTCACACACATGAGCTATTACACAGCCATATTGCAACAGCCAGCACCATCCATACACATACAGCAGCATGAGCAGACAAAGGTGAGCCAGACATCACATGAAACACAGGGAGTGCACTAGACATGCACACACGCCACCACACTTACATGCATGTGTGCACCTCCGCCAACTGTTGCAGTGATGAGATTGGCATCCATGTCACATCTGGCAATCAGTCTTCTACATATCAGTCTCACATGCATCCATGTTGCATCACTGTTGCACCCATGTCAAATACACACACATGCACATGTACACGGTGCTGATACATGCAGCTGTAACCAACATCCATGTGTGACACCACAACCATGCCAACTTACACACACAGTAATCCAAACATGTGTGCTCACTTATCTGCATTTGGCCTGCATGCTTACCCACACATACACCATCCATGTGTCTCACACATGAAAGGACTTGTATGTGTCAGCCTCACAGCCCTGTACATACACATCCATACATAAACCTACAAAACCACATGTACAACCTACACACTACTGGCACACCACCACATGCACAGCTTCCAATCAGTATGCATGTACACTTACCGCTCGACTCCAGACGGGTCTGCCTCTCAAGGACCTGGACGTGGAGCGCTGGGCGTATGCGTTCCAGGACCCTCATCTGATGTTCCGACAGGTGGCCCCGGCACCCCTTAGCATCCGCTGCCTTCAAGAGGCGCCGGGCCTTGTTGAGGGTCCTGGACCTGAAGTCCTACCAGCGCTTCTTGACATGTTGGAAGTCGCGGACTGCCATCCCCTCCGTGTTGATGGCAGTCACGATGTCCATCCAGATCCGAGTCTGTCCTTCCTTGTCGGCGCACAAACTTCCGAAGAGGGCATCATACTGCCCCAGGACTTGCTCCACCAGGACACCAACTTCGGTGGCAGTGAAGCTGGTGCCCCTCTGCCTCTCTGGCTGGGGGTTGCCAGTGGTGCCAGATGGTGTAGTGCCCGACATGGCAACCCCAGAGGCTGGTGTGGGTGGGCAACTGGGTCCTGGGGCTGGGCTGTGGAGCGATGGAATAGCAGTCGGGAGTCTTCGGTTCCAGCAGGGGTGGTCACAGCAACATCACCCCTGGCTGACGTGCAGGCAGCAAATGGCAGGGCATGTGGGCAGCAGGCAATCAGGCAGCAGCAGATGGCAGGTGGGAGCGTGCTCGGGGCTCTGGAGGGCAGTAATTCAGCCTTCTGGGCAGGAGCGTGGTCTTCCGAGTGTGAACGCGTGGCCAGCTTGATACGGAGTGATTTGGCACGTGAAAATCTTGCACGTCAGCGTGTAATTCGAGGAAAGGCCCTTAGCGTGTAAGCGCGTCAGCGAACATACGCGATTTCATTGGACCAAAGGCCCTTAGCGCGTAAGCGTGTCTGTGGCATGACACGGGCAGGTGTTTCCCTCATAGCACGTGATGACAGAGCACATGTGGAAAAGCTGCATGTCCGAGTGTCAGCGCGTGTAATTGGAGGAAAGGACGCGTACACGCGTAAGTGACGTGTACGTGTGGGCCGGTTTAAAAGGTACGTGTAGAACGCCATTTTCTTGTATGTGCTTTTTGTGGAGAGTGAGTGGGTGAATTCTGTACTTCTTGCCGGTTCACACGTGATTACTTCACAGCGTTTCAAGTTCGTACTCCCTATTACCCCTGACAGCTTTCATTTTTCTACTTTTTTTGGGCCTGTTTCCTCAAACAGTGTTTACTTCTCCTTTTGTCCTGTCTCCTCAGACAGCGTACAATTCTTCTTTTGGCGGGGGTGTTGCCAACGCGCACATGTGCGTATTTTTCACATTCTTATTCCAGCCAGACGGTGAGTTCCGCACGTACTTAGCAACTGTGCTTGCCCCGTGTGTCGCACTCCCCTTCAGAGGTCATTGTAGGCTGCATGTATTACACGTACGCTTATTTTTGTGTTTCTGGGTGCCACAGCGTAGTGCGGGTTCATTTTTCCACGCACGTGGTCTACGAGGGGTTGCGTGCACGTTTATTTTTGTTTTTCGGCTGCCTGTGCGTTGCGTGACCCGTCATCTTCCCCCAGGGGTCACAGACAGCCTTGTTAGAGCACTAGGGTACGAATTCCATCTAGTACCCTACCCCTTTGACCCCCAATTGCCCAGGACAATAGTTTACTGCTCCTCCCATACACACAACAACATCAGTGCCATGGTTGGGAGGCGACCAAGCGGTAAGGGAGGCAAAGGTGGCCGACCTTCAAAAGGTGGACGTGGTGGGTGCGGTAGGGGACGTGGCCAGGATTTGCAGGGTGCCCCTAGACCCCCATGTGTGGAGGACCAATCAGGGACACCAATGCCCCCCCCCACGGTTGAGGGAAACGTGGCTGAGACCATCCCAGCTCAGCCCCTGTTGGACCAGCCCATTGTGGCACCTGACCTGGCACAGGATGACTCCCTGGCTGACTTCCAGGTCAGCAAGTCTAGGCCACATGTGGCGGTGCAAGTTGTCACCAAGGCACGTGGATCTGGGGCAGCTATGTCATCTGCTGCCCCAAGTATGCAGGGTGGTGAGTCTGCAGGGGCATCTGCAGCTCCATCCGCCCCAGCTCTGACTCTCCTAGCCAGGACAGTGTCGGTCCTGGTCCATCCCGTCCTGGTCGGTAGCCGGTCAAGTGGCACAGCCAGGTGCACATCGCCTTGCCCCAAACAGGTGTGGTTCCCGTCGACGCGGTGGCCGTACGCCACCAGGCAATAGCGTATGGGAGAACTCCATGTATGCTATGGCAACCCAACAGTCAGCATCAGTTGAAATGATGGCTCAGGCAATGGAGAGGGTGGCCACTTCCATTATCCCCCCTGAAAGGCAGATGGAGCAACTACAGCAGGCAACAGACTCCATTTGCCAATCACACAGGGAAGACATGTTGGCGTCCAACAGGGACCGACGGGCGACACTGGAGACTCTGCGCCAATCCATCTCAATAGAGTCCCAGGCCCACAGGGAAGCCCTGAGTGAAGAACTCCATAACCTCAGGCAGACTCTTCTTGAGCTTGAGACTTCCGCTAATTTTAGCGCAGAACAGCGGCTGGAGCACCTCACAAGTACGCTCTCAGCTGAGATGCGGGCAACTCGGGAGGAGATCCGGGCATCACGTCAGGTGTTGCATGGGGATCTCCGCACTATAATCCTCCAGAACGAGACCTTCCACACCCGCATGCTTGCTGCCATGGAGGAACATACCAGGGCTTTGCGTGGGCTGCCTCCCATTGCACCACCACCTCCTGATGCAGCAGCAGAGGGTCATGAGAGCGACAGCAGCAATTCTCCCACATTGGCATAGCCGTGCAGGCCATTAGCCCATGGAGGTGTTTTTTTTCCCAACATCCACACAGGTGGCTGTTGGTGCGCACCCTGTCCTCGGACCTCCTGGGTGGCCTCCCGTCTACCCCGTGCCCCCCACATGGCCATTTTTGATTTTTGATTTTTAAAAAAAATAATTTGACAGTGTGTTGCCTTGTGTGGCTCCCATGGGCATCCACTGTATTCCGGCTGGGCACATGCAGGCTTGTCCTGAGTTTGGGTTAGGTGCTTGGGTTCATTAGACACACACCCCTCCTGCTTCCCGTTTCCATGGGCTTGCAAAGGGTGTGACCAAGTGACAGTGATGTACACAGTGACGTTGGGCTCCCATGAGCTGTGTGGGCAGTCTGTAGTCAATAATGTGTAGACATTCTTTGTGTATATTGTTGTTGTATTGTACAGTGCATGGTGTATTAATGTATGATTTTTCTTCCATGTCTCCCTCTGAATTTGCAGGTTCGTTCCTCATGTCTTCACAAGGCCGTCTACTTTGGAGATGGAGTTCATGTTGTATGCAGTACACAGACCAATTTTGAAGGCTGCAAGACTACAGTTTGAAGGGGGCGATGTGGTGGCATATTCAGGTTGTATGACTACGACTACTTTAACTTGTCTAGATGCATTGTTTAGTTGGTAAGTATTTGGTCGTGTGTTGTTAGTTCAACATTACTAGGAGCATATTGTGTGTGGCCAGTTTCCATTAGGGACACTGTACTTTGTGACAGTTGTGTCAGGTGTTTGGGATTGCTTTGTTTGCTCTCACATAGCATGACATGCCATGGTGTGTTGAGTGGGGGTGCTGGGGAGGGGTTGGGTGACATGGCACTGTTCTCATATTGTATTTTGCAAGGGGGTCATGCATTTAGCAGCATATGTGTCTTTTGATGACACAGCATTGGTGGTGTTTCTGTAGGTAGGGATGCACACATTGTGACACTTCCAGGTGACCAAACTCAGGATGGTATGGTTGTGACAGTTGACTGTCCCTCATGTCATCATCATTGATTGTCAGCTGCTATGTGGCAGGGCTGTGTGCACTCCACAGGGGTGTGATTCTAAGTGAAGTAATTAACCACCAGCTGTGTTCGGGCTGCCTCACCCCGTGCCTTTTCCCCTCCCATGCGCAGCGGGCGTGCATGTGGTTGGGGATGTGGGGGCACCACCATGTCCACCGGCAGGCCCCGGCGTGTTGCAACGTTGTGCAGGACACATGCTGCCACTATGATCCTGCACACTACTGGGGGAGCGTATAACAGCTGCCCACCAGAACGGTCAAGGGAGCGAAAGCGTGACTTGAGCACTCCGAATGTGCGCTCCACTATGCCCCGGGTTGCAATATGGGCTGTGTTGTATCTTACCTTGGGTGGGGTGGTGGGGTTCCGAATTGGCGTCATCATGTGGGTGCTCAGAGGGTAGGCACTGTCCCCTGGGGAGGTGGTGATGGGTATCATTAGTGGGGTTGTGACATTACTCAGTATCTGGCATGCATGCATGTGCTGTGGCATTTATACTCACCAAGCAGCCATGTATCGCCATGCCGCCCAGCTTCTAGGTCCCAGTTTAGGGATGACATTCTGTAAATGAAACTGTCGTGGGTGGACCCTGGATAGTTGGCATATACTGAGGTGATGATTGCCTTGGCATCACATACTACCTGGACGTTGATGGAATACCAGTGCTTGCGGTTTCTATAGATGTGCTCAGATGCCCTTGGGGGACGTAGAGCCAGATGGGTGCAATCAATGGCACCTAGGACTTTGGGGAAGTGTGCCACCCCGTAGAAATCCTGGCTGACAGCCTGCCTTTCTGCAGGTGTTCTGGGCAGGTATATGTGCCTGCGGACTGATGGGCGTGCAGTCATGATGGCCAAGACCTGGTGTAGACAGCGTGACTGCGTGGCCTGTGACACCCCCCCACTATGGCACTTGTCCGCTGAAATGACCCAGTGGCCAAGAAGTGCAGTACATTGAGGACCTTCTCCAGGGGGCTGAGTGCTTGGGAGCAGAGGGTGGGTGATGTGAGGTCATCCTCCCACTCACTGACCAGGTCGAGTATTATGTGAGGTGGAAACCTGTACCTCCCATACACCTGGTCATCAGGCATGCCAAAAAGGCTTGTTCTGGTTCTGGGTGTGAAAATTCTGGGCCTGACTATCCTCCTCCTCCTCCTCCTGCGGTATCCCACGACCACTGCTGCTAGGGATGGTATATTCATCCTGGCGTCTGAGCTTGCTTGTTTTTTGCGTGCACTTTTATGCTGCGCGGGTACACGTACGCCTGCTTCCTGCTGGCGTACGTGTTACCGGATTAGCGCATCTTTTTTGGCGCGTGTGTGTGGGCGTTCCGCGCATTTGCCTCCTGTACTTCCCCGCCCACCCTAGATTTACACGTACCCCGCTCGCACAGGCCCAATCACGTGTAAAACTTCACGCAAGCCCAACTTCCCGCGAGCCCCTGAAGTACACGTACCCCGCTCGCCTAGGCACAATCGCGTGTGAAACTTCCCGCGCACCCACGAAATACATGCTATTGTTGACACAGCGGGTGTCCGTGTTTGTCGCGTACCCCTTTGCACGTCATTTGTCCTGGAGGGCCAAATATGGGAAATTCATCAGAGCTGTATATACGTGCTTTTTGATAGCGCACATTTTTTTAATGCGCAGGGACGCTACCGCCTGCCTTCGTGTGGGGACATGTGTTGATGTACATAGTAGACTTTTGGTTTGTGTCATGGAATCGCCATTTCACTGCTGGGAGGTGGGGGTGCAGGGGGACATGAGTGGGACATGAGTGGGGGCCTGCTGGCAGGTGCCCCTGACTGCTGGGAGGTGGGGGTGCAGGGGGACATGAGTGGGGGCCTGCTGGCAGGTGCCCCTGACTGCTGGGGGGTGGGGGTGCAGGGGGACATGAGTGGGGGCCTGCTGCCAGGTGCCCCTGACTGCCGGGGTGTGGGGGTGCAGGGCGACATGAGTGGGACATGAGTGGGGGCCTGCTGGCAGGGGCCCCTGACTGCTGGGGGGTGGGGGTGCAGGGGGCCATGAGTGGGGGCCTGCTGGCAGGGGCCCCTGACTTATGGGGGTGGGGGTGCAGGGGGACATGAGTGGGACATGAGTGGGGGCCTGCTGGCAGGTGCCCCTGACTGCTGGGGGGGTGGGGGTGCAGGGGGACATGAGTGGGGGCCTGCTGGAAGATGCCCCTGACTGCTGGGGGGGTGGGGGTGCAGGGGGACATGAGTGGGGGCCTGCTGCCAGGTGCCCCTGACTGCTGGGGGGTGGGGTGCAGGGGCACATGAGTGGGACATGAGTGGGGGCCTGCTGGCAGGGGCCCCTGACTGCTGGGGGTGGGGGTGCAAGGGGACATGAGTGGGGGCCTGCTGACAGGGGCCCCTGACTGCTGGGGGGTGGGGGTGCAGGGGGACATGAGTGGGGGCCTGCTGGCAGGTGCCCCTGACTGCTGGGGGGTGTGGGTGCAAAGGGACATGAGTTGGACATGAGTGGGGGCCTGCTGGCAGGTGCCCCTGACTGCTGGGGGTGGGGGTGCAAGGGGACATGAGTGGGGGCCTGCTGGCAGGTGCCCCTGACTGCTGGAGGGTGGGGGTGCAGGGGGACATGAGTGGGGGCCTGCTGCCAGGTGCCCCTGACTGCTGGGGGGTGGGGGTGCAGGGGGACATGAGTGGGACATGAGTGGGGGCCTGCTGGCAGGTACCCCTGACTGCTGGGGGGTGGGGTTGCAGGGGGACATGAGTGAGACATGAGTGGGGGCCTGCTGGCAGGTGCCCCTGACTGCTGGGGGGTGGGGGTGCAGGGGGACATGAGTGGGGGCCTGCTGGCAGGTGCCCCTGACTGCTGGGGGTGGGGGTGCAAGGGCACATGAGTGGGGGGCTGCTGCCAGTTGCCCCTGATGGCTGGGGGGTGGGGGTGCAGGGGGACATGAGTGGGGGCCTGCTGGCAGGTGCCACTGACTGCTGGGGGGTGGAGGTGCAGGGGGACATGAGTGGGGGCCTGCTGGCAGGTGCCCCTGACTGCTGGGGGGTGGGGGTGCAAGGGCACATGAGTGGGGGGCTGCTGCCAGTTGCCCCTGATGGCTGGGGGGTGGGGGTGCAGGGGGACATGAGTGGGACATGAGTGGGGGCCTGCTGGCAGGTGCCCCTGACTGCTGGGGGTGGGGGTGCAAGGGTACATGAGTGGGGGGCTGCTGCCAGTTGCCCCTGATGGCTGGTGGGTGGGGGTGCAGGGGGACATGAGTGGGACATGAGTGGGGGCCTGCTGGCCGGTGCCACTGACTGCTGGGGGGTGGGGGTTCAGGGGGACATGAGTGGGGGCCTGCTGGCAGGTGCCCCTGACTGCTGGGAGGTGGGGGTGCAGGGGGACTTGAGGGGGGGCCTGCTGCCAGGTGCCCCTGACTGCTGGGGGGTGGGGGTGCAGGGGGACATGAGTGGGACATGAGTGGGGGCCTGCTGGCAGGTGCCCCTGACTGCTGGGGGGTGGGGGTGCAGGGGGACATGAGTGGGACATTAGTGGGGGCCTGCTGGCAGGTGCCCCTGACTGCTGGGGGGGGGTGCAGGGGGACGGGGGTGCAGGGGGACATGAGTGGGGGCCTGCTGGCAGGTGCCCCTGACTGCTGGGGGGTGGGGGTGCAGTGGGACATGAGTGGGACATGAGTGGGGGCCTGCTGGCAGGGGCCCCGACTGCTGGGGGTGGGGGTGCAGGGGGACATGACTGGGGGCCTGCTGGCAGGTGCCCCTGACTGCTGGGGGTTGGGGGTGCAGGGGGACATGAGTGGGGGCCTGCTGCCAGGTGCCCCTGACTGCTGGGGGGTGGGGGTGCAGGGGGACATGAGTGGGGGCCTGCTGGCAGGTGCCCCTGACTGCTGGGGGGTGGGGGCGCAGGGGGACATGAGTGGGACATGAGTGGGGGCCTGCTGGCAGGTGCCCCTGACTGCTGGGGGGTGGGGGTGCAGGGGGACATGAGTGGGGGCCTGGTGCCCCTGACTGCTGGGGGGTGGGAGTGCAGGGGGACATGAGTGGGGGCCTGCTGCCAGGTGCCCCTGACTGCTGGGGGGTGGGGGTGCAGGGGCACATGAGTGGGACATGTGTGGGGGCCTGCTGGCAGGGGCCCCTGACTGCTGGGGGATGGGGATGCAAGGGGACATGAGTGGGGGCCTGCTGGCAGAGCCCCTGACTGCTGGGGGGTGGGGGTGCAGGGGGACATGAGTGGGGGCCTGCTGGCAGGTGCCCCTGACTGCTGGGGGTGGGGGTGCAGGGGGACATGAGTGGGACATGAGTGGGGGCCTGCTGGCAGGTGCCCCTGACTGCTGGGGGGTGGGGGTGCAGGGGGACATGAGTGGGGGCCTGCTGGCAGGTGCCCCTGACTGCTGGGGGGTGGGGTGCAGGGGGACATGAGTGGGGGCCTGCTGCCAGGTGCCCCTGACTGCTGGGGGGTGGGGGTGCAGGGGGACATGAGTCGGACATGAGTGGGGGCCTGCTGGCAGGGGCCCCTGACTGCTGGGGGGTGGGGTGCAGGGGGACGTGAGTGGGGGCCTGCTGGCAGGTGCCCCTGACTGCTGGGGGTTGGGGGTGCAGGGGGACATGAGTGGAGGCCTGCTGCCAGGTGCCCCTGACTGCTGGGGGTGGGGGTGCAGGGAGACATGAGTGGGGGCCTGCTAGCAGGGGCCCCTGACTGCTGGGGGGTGGGGGTGCAAGGGGACATGAGAGGGGGCCTGCTGGCAGGGGCCCCTGACTGCTGGGGGGTGGGGGTGCAGGGGGACATGAGTGGGGGCCTGCTGGCAGGGGCCCCTGACTGCTGGGGAGTGGGGGGTGCAGGGGGACATGAGTGGGGGCCTGCTGGCAGGGGCCCCTGACTGCTGGGGGGTGGGGGTGCAGGGGGACATGAGTGGGGGCCTGCTGGCAGGTGCCCCTGACTGCTGGGGGGTGGGGGTGCAGGGGGACATGAGTGGGACATTAGTGGGGGCCTGCTGGCAGGTGCCCCTGACTGCTGGGGGGTGGGGGTGCAGGGGCACATGAGTGGGACATGTGTGGGGGCCTGCTGGCAGGGGCCCCTGACTGCTGGGGGATGGGGATGCAAGGGGACATGAGTGGGGGCCTGCTGGCAGGGGCCCCTGACTGCTGGGGGGTGGGGGTGCAGGGGGACATGAGTGGGGGCCTGCTGGCAGGTGCCCCTGACTGCTGGGGGTGGGGGTGCAGGGGGACATGAGTGGGACATGAGTGGGGGCCTGCTGGCAGGTGCCCCTGACTGCTGGGGGGTGGGGGTGCAGGGGGACATGAGTGGGGGCCTGCTGGCAGGTGCCCCTGACTGCTGGGGGGTGGGGTGCAGGGGGACATGAGTGGGGGCCTGCTGCCAGGTGCCCCTGACTGCTGGGGGGTGGGGGTGCAGGGGGACATGAGTGGGACATGAGTGGGGGCCTGCTGGCAGGTGCCCCTGACTGCTGGGGGGTGGGGGTGCAGGGGGACATGAGTGGGGGCCTGCTGGCAGGTGCCCCTGACTGCTGGGGGGTGGGGTGCAGGGGGACATGAGTGGGGGCCTGCTGCCAGGTGCCCCTGACTGCTGGGGGTGGGGGTGCAGGGAGACATGAGTGGGGGCCTGCTGGCAGGGGCCCCTGACTGCTGGGGGGTGGGGGTGCAAGGGGACATGAGAGGGGGCCTGCTGGCAGGGGCCCCTGACTGCTGGGGGGTGGGGGTGCAGGGGGACATGAGTGGGGGCCTGCTGGCAGGGGCCCCTGACTGCTGGGGAGTGGGGGGTGCAGGGGGACATGAGTGGGGGCCTGCTGGCAGGGGCCCCTGACTGCTGGGGGGTGGGGGTGCAGGGGGACATGAGTGGGGGCCTGCTGGCAGGTGCCCCTGACTGCTGTGGGCTGGGGGTGCAGGGGGACATGAGTGGGGGCCTGCTGGCAGGGGCCCCTGACTGCTGGGCGGTGGGGGTGCAGGGGGACATGAGTTGTTGATCATATTGCAAGGTGACATGTGCCTTGGTGGATGGGCTGCCTGCGGGACATGACCAGGCGTGCAGGGTAGTCCCCTGTGGTGTGGGCTGCCTGCAGGGGTCGTGGAGGCGGTAGAGGGGACACCTGGGGGGACCCACACTGCCAATTCACGTGTAGGACTCCCGCGCACCCCCTAAATACACGTTCCCCGCTCTGACAGCAAAATCACATGTGAAACTTCCCGCGCACCCCTGAAATACACGCACACGCTATTTTTCACACAGCAGGTGTCAGTGTTTGTCGCGTACCCTTTTGCACGTCATTTGTCCTAGAGGGCCACAGTATGGGACATTCATCATGGCTGTATATACGTCCTTTTTGTTAGCGCACATTTTGGCGCACATTTCTTTCATGCGCAGGGACGCTACCACCTGTCTTCGTGTGGCGGACGTGTTTAGGCCTGTGCGTGTCTTTGCCCGTGCGCTGGTTTGCCCTATTCGATTCCATGAATACGTGTTGTAGGCAAGCGTTTGGGCCTTTCCGCGCACTTGCCCTCTATACTTCCCCCGTAACGCCCTCATTTTCACACGTTGTTCCCCATTCCGCGTGTCACGCCCCATGTTACGCCTACTTTTGTTGTGTGCGCCGCGCTATGTGCGCTTTCGCTGTGCGCTTAGCGCACGTGGTTTGAAGACGTGTGCGCTAGGGTGCGCCGTGCAGTATTTTGGCGCACATCCTGGAATTTCCTCGCGCACGGACTTCCATGAATTGCTGTGCACGGGTTTCGCTGCGATTTTCGCACTGGCACTGCGATTCGCATGCTTTTGCACGCTTGCGCCGAAAATTTCAGCGCACATTATTTCCATGAATGGACCTGATAGAAACAATATATCGACTGGGCTTGTATTATATACTTATTTACAGGATGCCCAGGT
Organism: Ambystoma mexicanum; assembly: GCF_040938575.1. Classification (NCBI taxonomy): domain Eukaryota; kingdom Metazoa; phylum Chordata; class Amphibia; order Caudata; family Ambystomatidae; genus Ambystoma; species Ambystoma mexicanum. Next base: position 1,710,073,956 of record NC_090932.1, on the reverse strand, counting down.
GGGGGATCCTCACACAGAACTGTGTCTACGTAACGGGGACAGTATTCTGCCTATTGTTTTAACCAAAACCTGCTTTCCTCTTATGTCTATTGTTGGTTCACATTATTAATCGATTTGTATGACATTTGAACTGAGTACAGTTGATGCATTTTAATGGAATCTAAGAGTAATTGTGGTACCACATAGATTTGCCATTGTAGATTAACCTGAGCACAACGTGTTTTATTGTAATTGTGTATATATCCTTGAACCTTATTTATATAGACTGTTATCACTAACATAGTATGTGAACATTCCATTGTGGGTGCTTGGGGACTACACTGTACATAAGAACCAGCCTGAAATACCTCCTGAGAGCTTAAGCCTTGGCTGCTCGTTCATAGCTACCCTATAGAGAATCTTGGCTGGGGTGCTCTGTGCCTCTCCTCTGCCATATAGAGAGCAGAAGTACAGACACCCCCTCCAGTCTTTACAGTGGCCTCCAATATTCAAACAAGTAGTATAAGATAGTGCTTGGATTGTCTGGAAAAGCGGGTGCACGCCACTGAATGGACTTTAGATCGCTCTGATATATAGAAATAGGAGCCGTCCCTGAGGGAACCTCTGGAGTTGCTTGATATTGTGTTTTCACATTGGAGCCTTTCCCAAGGGTTCTCTGTTCTGCTACTTCATTTACTCCCTGCCCCTTAAATCCCTCTACAGGAGGAATCTCTATAGTTGCTGGTGGATCTGAGTTACTCACAGATTCCCCATCCCTCCCATCCACTTCAGACTGGGATTGAGTCATAACCCCACTATGAGGGAGTATAGACTCACTGGAGGTTAGATGTTAGGACATCATTTGTGCAATAATTAATCTTATGTAGGCCTCCAGTGAGGAATTGTTACCCATATCTTTTACATTTTCCATCTCAATCTTTTCTTGTGACCTCCCTGAGCTGTGTTTGGATATTTCCTTCCTCAGCACACTTTCTATTTCCAGAGGCATGGGACATTGGGCCTCATTTGATAAATGCGCAGCTCCCATCTGTTCATTAAAAACGTCCTGAAAGGTGGTTGGTCCAATCTGCCTGTCAATCCTTCCTGGACTCCTCGTCTCTGAGGGCAGGATGGTCATTGGGGGATTAAGTGAATTTGCAGACTTCTTAGTGAATAGCTCGTATAGTATCTTATTCGTTTTTTGCTTTCCTCCCTGCTCTGGAATCTCGGGAGAGTTGCATTTATCAGCCTCACCTACTAAAATGTAATGTTTTTTCCTTTTTTAATTTTTTTTAGACCTTTATGATTCATTTCTTTTGACAGGGTGTTTTTGCCACCTTACCCCTTCCAGCCCCCATGTCAATCACTGATTCTGCTTCTGACTCAATGGCCCTCATTACGACCCTGGCGGATTTCGCGGTGCAAAATGCACCGCGGAGCATGGCGGAAAGCCGCCGATAGCGCCATGGGGGTTGGCGGATTTACCACCCCATGCCGACCTTGGCGGAGCGGTAAATCCCAAATCCCCATTTTACCCTTCCCCATTCCCATTCTTGCCCCATAGGGTATAATGGGAGTGGGGAAGGAGTTAATTACGCCGCCGTAAAGTACGGCGGCGTAATTAACAACGAGGTCCCTTAGCGCCATGGTTTTCTCCGCCCGGTAAAACCAGGCGGAGAAAACCTCCATGGCGCTAAGGGAACTCGTAGTACGGCGGACGGGTCCGCCGCGATTACCGCTGGCGGTATCCCACTCCGCCAGGGTCGTAATGAGGGCCAATGTCCAGACCACCCCTAAGGATTCAGTTTCTCCTTGTTCCTCTCCTACAAGCGACCTCCAGTTTCTACATGACCATTTTCTCCTCCCCTTGTTTACTGATGGATATTGATTCTGTAGATGTTTTTTCTTTCTTTTCCTTTTGTTTACATGCGATTGGGATGTGGGACGAGGTATATTGCGGTTCTGCTCCCCCATCGTCTCTGCTCCATCCAGTACCTTTTTTTAAGAGGGCTAGACTCCAACTGTGTACTTTGGAGATCAGGACTAGATCTACCCTGCCTATGCCCCTCAGATATAAATACTAAGTCAGGCTTGACCCCCTTCTTTTCTATTCCCCTTACTTCCCAGAGCAGCAATTATGTCTTTCAGACAAGCACTAGGGAGTCTGAGTTCCGATGGTATTGGGAGAAGCACCTCGGTATCCTGCCGTACTGCCCTGCCCCCCAGATGATCTAGTTTAGGTTGGGACAAAGGAATCCCATCGCCACTCCCTCTTCCTGTCCCAAGGGATACTGCGACAGTGCGAGTAGCGTGACCTCCCCCGACTGAAATGCCATATTTTCTACACCTACATTCATGGAGACACCTGACTCAAAAAGAATAAGTGAGCCCTCCCTCACCTCTTGTTCCAACAATCAGGGAGTCACAGTTGTCTGGGGGTGACAGTGGGAGTGGCATTGTTAGTGCCACCCTCATTGTTCTCTTTGCAGGCGTGAAGTCGAGGGGCGCAGATAAGATGTCCTCAAACATCTGCACCCCCTGTAGCTTCCAGCTTCTTGTTCACAGGCCAGACTGCATTTTCAAACTGCTGGCAGTCCTCAGATCGCGCGACACACGTTCTGTAAGATCAGTTCAAAACACATTCACAGTGCCCTGTTAAAAGGATTTCAAGATTATATTCCTGACTATTAATCACCACTCAAAGGGGTACCTCAGTACATCGACAGAGCCCTGAAATTCACAACAGTATGGAGGGCCTCTGCCACCTGCAAGCCGTCGCACCGGGCGCAACAGGCCACTTCCCAGGGCACTTCCGCAGGATCGCATGGGCACGCAGGTCTGGCTTTTTGTAGTAAGACAGTATTAGGGGCGTGGCCTCTGATAAAATAAATCGGAAAAATAAGAAAAATGAGAAGGATTTCAATATACAAAGGGGCTAATAGTTATCGGAGCAATATATAGGTGTCAGAGGCCCGGCAAGTTTAACATACGCTCTTTAAAGTCCAATCCAATACGGCAAGCTGCACAGCATGCTGGAGTCCACAGTCGCTGTGAATGCAGGAAGACAGAGAGTCAACAGGCGTAACAGGGCACTTCCGCAAGGGCGCACAAGGGAGATCTAATGAATCTCTATGGAAGGATCCGGAAGTGACCTAGAGAAATTGTAGAATGTTTCAAAACAAATAATGCAGGGGCAGTCTCAAGGAGAGTTGTGCGGGACGTGGGGAGGGTGACCTGGAGGGGGATTCGGATCAGGGAAGGGGCAAGGAAAAAGAGGGAGCAGACATTAATTGAAAGCAGGCTGAGGTCTGAGATTACCCAACTCAACAAAAGGGCTTGAGATGCCACCGAGGGGTGGGAAGATCGGGTCTTGGAGGCAAGGAGGAAAAGGGAAGAGCTTAGACCCCTAGAGGAAGCTCAAATAATCAGAAAATTGCAGTCCCTGAAACAAATGTTTTATGAGAAAGGCGACAAGTCGGATGCTCTACTGGCTGCCAGGCTGAGGGGACAGTGAGCCGAAAGCTGGGTGGAGGCTATATAAGGGGTGGATAAAACACAGGACCCAGGGACAGATGGGATTTAAGAAGCATTTGCTTCCTTACATGGAAATCTGTATGAAACAGAGGCTAATCCAGAGACAGAAGATATAACAACATACTTAGCGGAAATCCGGATGCCTAGGATGTCCCTTGAGGAGGCCCCAATAATGGAGGATGAAATTAAGAGGGCAGTGGCGAGATTGCCATTGGGAAAGGCCCCAGGGGAGGTTGGTTTCTCTGCAGGTTTTTACAAGTCCTTCATTGTCCCCCTTCTCCCGTTCATGGTAGAACTGTTCAATGACATCCTCGAGACGGGGGAAGCCTTGGAATCCTTCTCTCTTGCACTAATAACAGTGATACACAAGGAGGGCAGGGACCCCCGACTATGCGGACCCTATCGCCCAATCTGCCTTCTGAATATTGATGCCCCAACTGATCCACCCAGATCAGGTGGGCTTCATAAGGGGACGTCAGGGAGCGGACACAATGAAGAAAACCCTGCACCTGATTTACAAGGCTCGGGCAATGGCAGGAGACCCCGTCCTCCTCTCTGTGGACGCCGAGAAGGCGTTTGATAGGGTGGAGTGGTGCTTTCTCAGGGAAGTGCTCACAAAGGATAAGGTGGGGAATAATGGCAGTTTATGCATCCCCCTGGGCGTGCGTGGCAGTGAATGGTGGGTTCTCCCGTTGGTTCGCCCTGAGTAGGGGTACGGGACAGGGTAGTACCCTGTCCCCAACACTATTCAGGCTCTCTTTGGAGCTTCTAGTCCAGAAAATCAGAGAGGAACCCCAAGTAGAGGGAATTAAGGTGGGGGTGAATTACAGGGTTGCGTTACGTGCAGACAATCTGCTCTTGCACATGATGAACCCCGTAACCTACATACCCAGGGTAATTCGGTTCATTTAGCAGTACAGAGGCCTCTCGGGTTCTAAGAATAACAGAGCTAAATCGGTCCTTCTCCCTCTGGACAGTGGCGGAGACATAAATAGGTGTACCCCACTGGGGATGCTGGTTAAGCTAGGCACACTGAGATACGTGGGGATCAACCTCACGAGGGATACGGGTGGCCTCTTTGATGCCAACTTCCCCACACTCCTGTCTAAATTTCAGGCTGATCTGGTTAAATGGGAAAAACACCATATCATGGCTCAGAAGCCTCAATGCCCTTAAGATGGTTTGCCTCCCAAGGTTCCTGTATGCTTTCCAGATGCTCCCGATCCGGGTCCCTGAAGCCTTCTCCAGTGAGATACAGGGGACGATGATGAAATTCCTGTGGCAGGGGAAAAAGGCGAGAATATCTTTGGAGGTTCTCACATTACTGAAAGAAAGGGGTGGGGCAACCCAAAAATGAAACTCTACTACAAAGCGGCACAGCTAAGGGTCCTCATACCCCACCTTAGATAGCAGAGGGACTTCCAATGGGTTGGCCTGGACAATCTTCACTTGTCCACCGCCACTGTGGATGAATGGCTGTGGGTGCCAAGAAGCAAGCTCCCTCGTAGAATCCGAGACCACCCGATTGTAGGAACCATATGGTAAATATGGAGACAGGATACGTAAATGCAAGGGGTACAACATGGCCCTCTGCCCTGAGCCACCTGTGGGAGCCTGGTGTACGAGATGAGACCCCAAACCCTGAAAGATTTCAATTATGGTTTGAGGCTGGTCTAGAAAAGGTCGCCCAACTGAGGAGGGACGGCACATTTACTACCATAACGAACCTGGAAGGGGCACTGGGCATAGGTACTCTTTCGGTATTTTCATAGCTTCAGTTGAAGGGGGTGATAACGGGGGGTGATAACAGTGGGGAAATGGAGGGATGGAATGCAGAGGGGCCTCACTCCCTTTGAGAAACTCTTAGACAAATGTACGGAAATGAAGGGCTTGGTTTCGGCCATGTATGGGAAGCTGGTGGTTTCAGGGAATAGGTCCTGGTATTTGTATTCCTCCCATTATAAGTATGGGCCTATAAGGACCACCATCCAAAGTGACAATCCAGGACAATCCAGGACTGGCTCATGGCATCAGACTGTGGCATGCCAGAACGAATGGAGTGTTATACTCTCGCGTAAGAGTATGCTGGAAACAAAAAGTACAAATAGAAAAGATGTTCCTGAAAGAGAGGTGGGCCACCTCATACGTAAGTCTTAGGACCAGTGCGAGGAGGTAATGCCATCCGGTCCATTTTAGTTTGGAATTCTGTTAATAGTAGTTTTCCTAAATTTCATATGAGAAAAAAAAAACGACAAATCCTAAAATCTAAAATAAATAAAATAAATTTGAATGAAAAAGAATTTGAATGCCTTCACATATTACCCAGAAAGTGTAGTTATGACAGTTGGTTACTGGGGGTCATTACAAGGATGCCGGTCTGGATGTCCAATGGGACTTGAATGGGAATGGGGAGTAATATTTTCCGGCGCCCGGCAAAGTGGGCAAATACCAGGACCACTGGTGCCATAATGCCCCGGTAAGTCCCCATTGCAGGGTGCCGGAATAAAAGTGAATCTGCTCTGATATATAGAGATAGTAGCCATCCCTGATGATACCATTGGAGTTGCTTGATATTGTGTTTTCACATTGAAGCCTTTCTCGGTATTTAGCAGCACGGCTACCGCCAGACTCATAATGACCCCCACTGTCTCTAACATCACAAAACGTATGTTTTATCAGAGAAATTGGAAAATCCCAAAATCGTACAACGAAAACATTGGTGATCTCCCAGAAAAACACCAAGAAAGCAAAACATATCCACCACTGCATTTCCTTTGAGAACGATTTTAAAAATATATTAAACTATTTCAGTTCATTGTCAGGCCTGGCCAGAATTAGTACCAACGTCATTGTGTACTTCGCACTTGTCAGGAGAATGACACAAAACAGAACCCCAAGGCTCCCGCAAACTAATTCCTGCATCATGTGGCACTGGTCCACGAATCTGTTCACGACATCCAGCAATGTTGTGAATTAAGTAAAACATTGGACCTCATTATAATGTTGGCGGATACGGTATGAACAGTGCCGGTAAGGCACCAGCAGCGTTCAAACCGTACTGCCGAATTACGAGTTCTGCTCGCGGATGCCTGACAGCCCGCCATGTCTGACCTGGCGGACAGTGCGGCACCCGCGAGCAGAACTCGTGATTGCACCGGCACCGTTCTGAACGGTGCCGGTGCATCCAGGCTCCCCACCCCCATTCTGCTCTATGGGGCAGAATAGGGATCGGGAGCCCGGCATTACCGCCACCGCGAATGGGCAATTACTGGCCCATTCAACTCGTAATGGGCCAGTTATTGCCCAATCGCGGGTGGCGGTGCCGGTAGCGAGTTTGGCGGTAGCCGTGCCTGTAAAACAGGCACGGCTACCGCCAAACTCGTAATGAGGCCCATTGTCGATGATGCGTAAATGTGTATTTAATGTAATTGGAAACACAAGACTCACGAGCGGTCACTGTGAGCACAATTAATTTATTATTTCAGGGATCCAGGCTAATGCATGCATTATGAAATGTCTCTTGTTCAAATACTGTAGAACCTGCATGATGCTTAGACTTAATTTACTTCATACCATGAAGTATTATGAAGAAGAAACAGAACAGTTGCGGCTAAGCGTGGCTTTCTTTTGTGCAAACATTCCTCAGAAATCGGAACTAGCAGACATTTGCTGCCATCATGTAGAAACTTGACACATCTCTATGAACGTTATTTTGTTAAACATATCAACACTATGGAGTAACTTATTACTGACCTTGCAGCACCAGTGACTTACACGTTAAATTTCAGCAAGCAGAACTGCAACAAGTGACCTGCAAAAGTTATAAGCGACATTGGGCAAGAAGAAGCCCAAAGTCACTTAGAATAAGCGTACCTGGCAACACTGGTGCAGTATTGCCAGGTCAAAAGTAAAAAACAAGCTCAATGCTCTTCCAAAAAAAGCCGAAACAAGCGGACTCCCATCCAAATGAGCAGAAAAACAAGTGCACACCTAAAATGGTGTGGAAAGGTCTCAAAAGAAGAGACATAGTACAATAGCATAAACATACATAAAGAGAACACAGACATATTTTAGAACAAAAAGCATTCAATAAAAATGCCTTTTATTTTTCTGACAATTAGTATTTTCATTCCTTGTATGTGAGTCACTAATAAAAGCACATCATTGGCTTTTGGTCCTTAACTTTTGGTCCTTCGTCCAACTGGTCCTTGATTAGTTTCTATGCTCTGGGGGCGGGCAGGGGGCCCCCAGCAACTGCACCCATGCTGCTAGTCAGCAGTCTTATACAGTGGTCGAAGTGTAGGAAAATAAGCAGTGGAACTATTCTTCATGCTGGCCTGCCCCTGCTCCCCACAAACCCCATTGCCACAATCCCTCCCACACACAATACACCCACTAAGACACTTGCACCTGCTGTTTAAGGGAACGTTCAGTGCATTGCACTGAAAGTGAAGCTTTTAACTTCTTCCTACACTTTTATTTTAAAACAAAACCATTCCGGGACGGTTTCTTTTTAAAATAAAAGTATAGGAGCTGTACAAGGTAATTTAAAAAAGTATTGGAGCACCGCTCCCGACCGCTCCCGCTCACTTCGACCACTGGTCTTATAACACTGAAATATATTGCTTTCTATATCACTTTCATTCTGAGGCTTTAAATCTGCGCTTTTCATTGTTTGCCTTACAAGCTGCGTTTGCTGGAGCCCTTCTGCCAGTCACTTCCCTCATGGTATTCAGAAGTGTTCTTACTACCTCGCTGCCCTTTAACACAGGTTCCTCCACATCAGCTGCCTGCTGACAAAGAAGGATTTATAGCTTTTCAGCGTGCATTCAGTGTTTCAGCTCCCTCTGGCTATCCATTTCGTAGAAAGGGACGGCTATTAACTCTTGGCTGTATTTCTTTCTCTCCATTTAAATGTATGCACACCACAGGTTCCTCAGACTGTTTTCCACTATAAGCAAGAGGCCCCCCAACCATCATGTTGAAACAGGCCCCCATACCTCTTCAGCTAGGCCTGATGATAGATGTTATCACGTGTCCAGATTGGCCTAAATAGTGCAGCCAGTTTGGCCAGGTTTTCTCACTATGACATGCCGTTTATAAAGGCAAAGCCAATAGGAGTGTTTTATTAGGTGGCGATACTAGAGTTGTTTGAGCCTGGTCGGGTTCGGGCAAGCCTGAGCCCCACCTATGGCTCTGGCCTCCCCCGCTTGGGACAAGCAAACAGGTGTCCACAAACTTGTGGAACACTCCCGTCCCCTGCACACCAAATTGTACTGTAATCCAGGCAATATTTTAGAATGTCTGAATAATAAATGTAGGTTATAAGTTAACTATACATTGTTCAATAATGTGCAGGGGACGAGGTTGTGTTCCACAAGTTTGTGGACACCTGTTTGCTTGTCTAGTTAATAACACAACCTAGTGTCAGGGTTGTTATTCTCCCCTGCACCCAACTACGTGTTTGAAAATAACTTTACTTTAAATAGAACAATGAGGTGTGCTCCTAGTCCATAGGTATTAGCAATCACCCCCTTTTCGGGCCAGTGCCTGTTCAAAGCAGGGGCCGGCCACGAGCCCCAGCGGGTGCTCGTCCACTCCTTCAATTGAAATTTATTTTAAAAGATCTGCTCACATCTGCCTGTATTCCGGCTGCCTGATGGCCAGCATCCTGAGGGTTTAGTGAAGGCGCTTTATAGAGCAATGTCACGGCACTGGGAAACAGGTGAGACACAACCTTACAAAAAGAGGTCCTTCATGCTGTGTGCTTAGTACTTGTAAGCCAGGGGCGTGATTGGAAGGGCTGTGGCAATGGTTGGTATAAGCAGGGACAGGGGTACCCGATGTTAGGAGGGGTGTCCCACAGTAGGTGAGTGGGTATGGTGACCTTACTCACAAAATATTAAGGTTATCAATGGTATATCAAAGCAGAGTAAACTAAGTCCACTCACACTGATTTGCTGGACTACGAGGGGTCATTTGCATTTTATACATATGAAAGCTGGTCAAGCCAATCGGATCGCGACTGATATTTTTATGTTACAGGATACGTGTCCTACTTCCACATTCGTTCTAAATGGACCTCTTTTTTTTACTAGCGTGGCCACTATGCGATGGCTTGGCAGACTTAGTGGGGGTTTGATTAAAGGTATTAAGAATATGACGCAGGGCCAGAAGTTGGGTGTTGAGAAAGCTTGTGTGCTGGACACCTCTAGTTGAGTCATAGGAGCAGCGTGGCCTTCTCCTAGCGCAACGATTGCTCTCTAAGGGAACGTTATACATTAATCAAAATTGCATGTGTGAATATTACTTATAATTACCCAAAAGTTGACAGAAGTAAAAAAGTAAAACCATTATAATGGATATTCTTAATGTAGTCTCTCAAATGAGGTATTTTAAAAATATGTTATATTGAAACAGGACTAAACATGGGGCCGCATTATAAGTTTGTCAATCCGGTAACAACGGTACCGGTAAGCTTGCTGGTACCCTTGTTACCGGCCCGGCAAACTATGGGTTCTGCTCGCGGGTGCCTTCCCGCTCACCAGGTCTGTCCTGGCGGGTGTACCGCCCCCCTCGAGCAGAGAATGTCGGATGCACCGGCACCATTCACGAATGGAGCCGGTACATCCAGCCTCTCCATTCCCATTGAGCCCTACGGGGCTGAAATGGAAATGGGGAGGAATATTTTCTGGCGCCCTGGAAGGGACAATTACCGGATCCGCCGGGGTTGTAATACCCCGGTAATTGCCCATTCACTGGCGCCGGCAAAAAAATGATACCGGCGACAGCCGTGCCAGTTTTACCGCCGGGCTCATAATGAGGCCCATTGTTTCCATGTTGGCTACATGGTCAGTTTCCTGCAATTTGCATAAGGGAAAATGCATACAGCAGATACAGGTGAATACCCCAGGAGGCCATAAAAGTAGCCAGCTTTCCCAGAATGACATCTCTGTACGCTCTGCGTCCTTGTCAAAATGACTTGCAGAAAACTGCATAGAAGTAGTTCCTGGTGTTTTTTTGAAGCAGTGACACGAAAAATCAGCTTTCAGTGATGTTAGCCTAATAGGTGTTGAGCAAAATGCTATTCTACAATACCTGCATTTTTGAGGTTGTCTGTTTTTTTTCTGCACAATGGGTAAATATGTAAATTGGTAAAAGGGATGGCACAACACCATGACTTTATGTACTATAAATCATTTTTTTAGCCAAGAGATAGGTAAGTGCAGTTTAACCTTTAATTCACTGATGAAATGTAAAATAAATTGTACCAAAACTCAGCAAAACTTTCCTCAGAATTAAAACCTTAAATACCTCCAATAAAAATGTTGAAACTATATGTCCACATTGTTTCCCCAACATGTAAATACAAAAGAGTCCAGTAAAAATGTGTGGCTGGCAATTAGTGTTCCTGGATTGTTTTTACTGAGAAAGAAGTTACTAAAAATGCACAATAAATCTTCCAACTTTAGACAAAACAATCCTTCCTTGTAAAAAATCCCAAATAAATCCAGTAACAATGCACGGCTCATAATTGGTGCTATTGGATTGTTTTAGCAGGGAAACCGGTCATTAAGAATCCACAATAAATAAAAACTTGAAAACAAGACAGAATTAATGCTGAAACAATCCAAAAAAGTGTTTTTCGCTAGGGGAGCCGACTCATTGCAGCCCATCACTTCTGGCTGCTGATCTGCTCTCTGCACGTGCTTATTATATCTGCCTTGCGTCCCGCTACGCGGTGACGCAAGGCGTTCTCAATAAAAGCCCCACCCCCGCTCCGGGCGAACAGTTCCGGTGCAGGAGAACAACGCACGTGTGTCTGTGTATTCCCTGCTCCCGCTGGAGCTGCGCAGCGGGGCCTTGCTGCCCAAGGCCGAGACCTCAGGAGTTTGGAACACAACACTGGCGACGAGGAAGCAATATAAAACGGCACACGCGATGCCGCCGCCCAGCATACACAGCCCTCGGCAAGGGTGACATTTTTGGAATCACGGTGGGGGCACCCAAACCCCCACCTGAAGAAAAAAAAAAAAAAAATTATTCTTTTCTTCATTCTCCTCAAGCATCCGAAACAGCCCACACAGCACATGTTTGGATGGCAACTGATTTGCCCACATCTACGGCCACAAAAATCCAGCACGGGAAGGCCCGAACACCATCGGGCAGGCAGCTTGGGGCCCAACAGCCGGTAGAAGAAGTATCCTTGTGCCCAACACGTGGACACACAACGGGGAAGCCAAAAGGAATCGCCCACAGTTTACCAAGGTGAGGGAGCATTGCCACAAGTGCGCAATGACAGACGCCAGATCCATGAAATATGGCGACAGGCACGTCCACTCCCAGGCCCGGCACGCCCTCCAGAATAGCCGCTAACCTGTCACCGTCCACGCCGCAAGCACGCCCGCAAGGAGGGACAACCATTGCACTCAACCCTTTTGATCCATACACCGACCCTTCATCAGTTGGCCCACGATGGCAGTTGTGGATACACAAATTTAAGATGGCCATGGAGTGCAAAGACATTACCACATCAAGGAAAATGAGGTCGCACCTCCTACTTAATGTTGGGGATGAGGTCCTACGCATCTTCAATTCGCTCGTGATCACGGATGGCCTCGACGTTTACCAACAAACGAAGGACGCCCTGACGGCCCACTTCATGCCCAAGCTCAATCCAGACTATGAAACATTTATATTCTGCACCACCATTCAGATGGAGGACGAGACAATGGATGCCTATGACGCCAGGCTCCGGAAACTCGCGATCTCATGTGAATTCACGGACATTGAAAAGGAGATCCAATGCCAACTCATAAACGGGATACACTCAGAGAAGCTAAGGAGGATGGTGCTAAGCGAAAAAGAAATATCCCTGACCAGAATCCTAGAACTTGGCCGCCAGAGGGAGTACATGCCAGGGCGGCACAGATGGGCATGACCCTACAGAAACTACAGCCGGCTCTCACGATGGCAACCGTGGCCCAAATCAAGAATCGCCAATACACGAGGGACGAGGCCAGTGGAAACAGCACGCACCCCAGATGGCAACACAAAATCCCCGGACCCACGGAATGCGGGTGGTGCGGAGGGCTTTGCCACGGACGATGCAACTGCCCGGCCCAAGGTACCACATGCGGGGCATGCGGCAGGAAAGACCACTATGCAAAAGTGTGCAGATCGTCGGGGGTGCCACAACAACAACCACAAGTACCCCAGGACAAAAATGCAGGAAAGAAAAAGAAACAGGCCAGCGCCCGCCGCGTCGAAACCGAAATTCGTCGACCGAGGAGGAAGGGGACGATGTGACACACACCCAGCAAGAAGCTGCAAACGACCAATGGAAAAAAGGAAAGAAAGTATACCTAGCTTCAGCACTAAACTATGGAAGCACAACACCCAGAAGGAAACTGCGAAGGCGAAAATGCCAAGTAGCGATCTAAGGGCAAGACACACAAATGACTATAGACATGGGGGTGTCCGTCAATGTCATGCCACTGACCGCATTCAGAAAACTACAGCCCTAACCTGCCCTGAAATCAACGGACACGCTACTATTTGCATATGGGTGCAAGACTCCACTGCCCATAGTAGGCAGATTCCGAACCACACTCAGCAAGAGTGGAAAATCACTGCAGTCAAAAATGTACGTGTTGAACGCAGGCATCGAATGTCTTCTGAGCGAAGACGCAGCAGAGGACCTGGGATTGATAAGTTTCATATGCAAAGTGACCGACTCACAAGACGTCGACAACATTCTCAAGAAATACCCGAACCTCCTCAAAGGGATTGAATGCCTCAAAGGGAATTCAATCAAACTGCACATCGATGAGTCTGTCCAACCGCGAGCAGTGCGACACCAAAGAATGCTGTTCCACGTACGAAAGCAGGTGGAAAAGGAGCTTCTGGCACTTGAGAAAGCGGGCATCATCGAGGAAGTGACCGGGCCTACGCCGTGGGTGTCACCCATGGTTGTCACCAAGAAGCCCAAACAACCCGGGAAAGTGAGAATATGCATTGACAAGCGCCTCCCCAACGTGGTGATAAAACGGGAGCGTCACATCACCCCGACCCTCGATGAAATAGTAGCAGACCTCACAGGATCCAAGATATTCTCAAAGATTGACCTGAACACCGGATATCACCAACTGAAACTACAATGTGATTCCCGGTACATCACGACATTCTCTACACACACCGGTCTACGCAGATACAAGCGGCTGAGCTTTGGAATCTCCTCGGCAGCCGAAGTTTTTCAGCAAACCATCCAGGAGGTGATACGCGACATTCCGGGGGTCCTAAACGTCAGTGATGACATTCTATTCATGCAGAAAATAAGGAAGAAAATGTACGAAGGCTTCACATGCTACTCAGCAGGTTAGAGAGTGCTGTTTTGACAATTCACAAAGAGAAATGCGAGTTCCTAAAGGAAGAGATCTCCTTTTTTGGGTACACTTTCAACAGCGCTGGCATTTCGGCGGACCCCCAAAAAGTAGCGGACATCCAGGCTGCCTCACCCCCACCACACCAACAGAGGTTCGCAGTTTCCTAGGAATGGCTACCTACTGCAGAAGGTTCATCCCGAACCTGGCCACACTATCAGAACGCCTTCGAGAACTCACGAAAGCCAGCACGAAATGGGTTTGAGGGCCCGCCTGCTAAGAAGCATTTGAACACATCAAGGCATCACCCTCTCGGCAGACACAACCATGGCATATTACGACCCTGCACTGGCAACCGAACTGTATGTTGACGCCAGCCCCGTGGGTCTGGGAGCCATCCTCATACAGGTGGCTAACACAGGAGAATCGATGCCGATTGCCTATGCATCCCGCGCACGGACACCGACGGAGCAACGGTACTCCCACATCGAAAAAGAAGCGATTGCAGCACTGTGGGGCTGCCGCCATTTTCATCTATATCTATACGGCCGAAAGTTCAAGACCTACACCGACCACAAACCACTACTCCTGATCTTCACAGGCACTTCATCACACCCCCCTGCCAGGATTGCAAAGTGGCTGTTATATCTACAACAATATGACTTCGAGCTAGCATATCAGCCAGGCAGTGGAATCCCATCGGATTTCCTTTCGAGACACCCAAGAGCGGCCACACAGGGGTAAATACACATGGCGGAAGAGACGGAGGAACGCATTTGCCAGGTGGTACACACTATGAAGTCAAGAGCCATTGGAATAAAAGACATTGTAGAGGCCACGCAAAGTGACCCATGTTGTGATCTGGTGAAAGACACAATCATCTTGGGGGAATGGAAGTCTTTCCTATGGAACGTCCACAACAGAACAGCGGAAGCCAAAGAATTCCTCACTGGGATCTTCACAGTCAGTCAGGACCTGTCCATCACAGAAGCAGGCTCATCCTACGAGGGACCCGGATCGTCATCCCTGCAAGCCTATAGGACAGAGTAGTGGCGCTGGCGCAAGAAGGCCACCAGGGGATGGTGAGGACCAAGGCCCGGATAAGGCACCGCGTCTGGTTCCCCCACATAGATGGAAAGTCGAGCGTATAGTCAACACCTGCCTCCAATTCCAAATAACGGGGGCGCCGCCCAGTCCCGAGCCCATCCTATCAGCGGAGCGAGGGTCCGCTAGATGGGACGCCATCAGCATAGACTTCTGCAAACTACAGGAAGGCACATACCTACTGGGGGCGATCGACGACCACTCCAGGTACCCTGAGGTCGAAATCGTCAACTCCACAGCAGCAGAGGCGGTCATACCCGCAATCGAGAAATAGTTTGCAACGCATGGACTTCCAAGGAGGATTAGGAGTGACAACGGCCCACTGTTCCAAGGAGAGGAATTCAAGAAATACCTCACGGAACTCAACATCCGCTACCACCACATAATGCCGGGATGGCCGCAGGCCAATGGCGACGTTGAATGTTTCATGCAAACAATGAACAAAGTCTTGCACCTGTCGGCGTTAACACAAGCCCCTGGAGAGTGGACTTATACCGATTCCTAATGAACACCCCACAGCACAACTGGAATACCGCCGGCAGACATGATGTATGGAACGATCATCAACTCATCCATCCCACACCATCTGAGCATGAGCACAGACACATACGACCGCGATCGCACCAAACTAAGGAGGACCGTGGCAAATGCACACATGAGTAACAAAAGGAATGCCAAGAGGTCCCACCACCGAGTTGGTGATCATGTGGTCATGGTGAGGAACCCATCGAAATCCCCAATACGACGCCGTCCCATAGACTGTAAGCCAGAGGCACGGCACCATGATAACAGCCAAGAGGGAAAAAATACAAGTAACGAGAAATGCTTCTTGGTTCAAGGCAGTACCAAAGGATCTATGGAGGGACGGCGAGCCGCAACCAGAGGAAGAAGAGGACCCGCCCATGGGGGGAGGGACATGACCACCCGGAAGGTGAAGTGACCATGGACGACAGAATGGAGGAGCCGCCGAGTGAACCAGAACTTGGTGAGCCGAATGATGAAGGTGAGCAACCCGATGGGAGCCAGGGGTTTGCACCCAGGGGTGGACGATATAGTTTAAGAACTGCGCCCCGGTCCCCGGCCACACTCAGACTATGAGTGGTATAAAGACCTGATCGAGAGACTACCTAACTCCCTGGCTAGAACAGTTTGCCCAAGTAATGTTTATTGGTTAATGTTTTGTTTAAAATAAAGGAGGAATGTTATATCCGCATAGCTCTCAACTCATCCGCTTTTGGCGGGTGTCACCCGCCTTGTAAAAGGCTGACTCACCCGCCAAGCCTCCTGCACGCCCATTCATTCCAATGGGCGTCTCACCCGCCAAAAACAAAATCGGGTGATTTCACCCGCCTTTGCGAGGCAAATGGTTGAGACCTATGTATCCGCCTTGCGTCCCGCTACGCGGTGACGCAAGGCGTTCTCAATAAAAGCCCCACACCCGCTCCGGGCGAGCAGTTCCGGGGCAGGACAGCGACGCACGTGTGTCTGTGTATTCCCTGCGCCCGCTGGAGCTGCACAGCGGGGCCTTGCTGCCCTAGGCCTTCATCTCCATTCTCCCGCCGACTCCTTGGTCTGGAGTTTGGAACACAACAGTGCTTTGATAATTACTATATCACTTCCGTTGTTGCTCAGATGATTGGTATCTCCTCACACTGCGCGTGCGCTGATAACTAGTATATATTACTGCTGGGGTTCCTCGGCTGATTAGTGTGTCTTCAATCGCATGCGCAAATATCAAGTGCAGAATGTGCTCAGGTGATGGTATGTCCTCACTACGCATGCGTCGACAACCCACGTATATTACATTTTGGTAAAGTTGGTGGCTTCATCTCCACACTGCGCATGCGCAGATAACTAGTGTAGCTAGAGCTCAGATTCGCCGTCTTCTCACTGCGCATGCGTTAATAACCCGAGTGTTTTATTTCCGGTGATGCTGAGCTGATTGGTGTCTCCTTAGAGCGCATGCGCTGAAAATCTCTGTGCTCCGATGAACCGCATCGGGCGTGACAGTGCTGCTGTGGACCACAGATCCAAACCTATCTTCACTAGTGGAAGCCTCTAATGTCCTGTCATCAGATGGCTTCCCACACTTTGCAGAGCATCATTTACACACACTTCCTGCATCCCTGCAATGCTTCTGCTTCTTCACTCAACACTGTTCGCCCCATGAGGAATAGCAACCAGGGTGCTGTGACCTTCCTTTCAACCCGACAAATGCCTGAAAAATAATCTATCTGGCGTCTTCAATTGCATACAACACACCCCTTTTTTGCTATTGCAAATGTTATGTTCTGTGGCGTTGTGGAGGCAGTGCTTGCCCCTCCACTCCTCCTTCAGGGGACCTCAGTCGTTTTCTGTAGCTCGGCTTTAGACAGACACATTTATTTGATTATGTAAACAAAAGCTCAGAGAGTGGCCGCGCCACATGATTCATAGTGCCATAGTCCCGAATATAGAATGCGCACCTTTCATTGGCTCATTACTGAAAGGCTCAAGTCACCTTATTCTTAAAGGTGACCTGAGCATTTCTGGAGGGACTGGACGATAGGGTAAAGATGCACTCTCCAGCCCTCTTGCATACATGTGAGGAGACACCGGTGTATGGCAGGCTCTTAGCAATCACATGGCCCGCCCAGCGCTCTCCAGCCCTCTTGCATACATGTGAGGAGACACCGGTGTATGGCAGGCTCTTAGCAATCACATGGCCCGCCCAGCGCTCTCCAGCCCCCTTGCATGCATGTGAGGAGACGGCTCTTATCAATCACATGGCCCGCCCAGCGCTCTCCAGCCCCCTTGCATACATGTGAGGAGACACCGGTGTATGGCAGGCTCTTAGCAATCACATGGCCCGCCCAGCGCTCTCCAGCCCCCTTGCATACATGTGAGGAGACACCGGTGTATTGGAGGCTCTTAGCAATCACATGGCCCGCCCAGCGCTCTCCAGCCCCCTTGCATACATGTGAGGAGACACCGGTGTATGGCAGGCTCTTAGCAATCACATGGCCCGCCCAGCCCTCTCCAGCCCCCTTGCATACATGTGAGGAGACACTGGTGTATTGCAGGCTCTTATCAATCACATGGCCCGCCCAGCACTTACCAGCCCCCTTGCATACATGTGAGGAGACACTGGTGTATGGCAGGCTCTTAGCAATCACATGGCCCGCCCAGCGCTCTCCAGCCCCCTTGCATACATGTGAGGAGACACTAGTGTATTGCAGGCTCTTAGCAATCACATGGCCCGCCCAGCGCTCTCCAGCCCCCTTGCATACATGTGAGGAGACACTAGTGTATTGCAGGCTCTTAGCAATCACATGGCCCGCCCAGCGCTCTCCAGCCCCCTTGCATACATGTGAGGAGACACTGGTGTATTGCAGGCTCTTATCAATCACATGGCCCGCCCAGCGCTCACCAGCCCCCTTGCATACATGTGAGGAGACACTGGTGTATGGCAGGCTCTTAGCAATCACATGGCCCGCCCAGCGCTCTCCAGCCCCCTTGCATACATGTGAGGAGACACTAGTGTAACATGGCCCGCCCAGCGCTCTCCAGCCCCCTTGCATACATGTGAGGAGACACTGGTGTATGGCAGGCTCTTAGCAATCACATGGCCCGCCCAGCGCTCTCCAGCCCCCTCGCATGCATGTGAGGAGACACTGGTGTATGGCAGGCTCTTAGCAATCACATGGCCCGCCCAGCACTCACCAGCCCCCTCGCATACATGTGAGGAGACACTGGTGTATGGCAGGCTCTTAGCAATCACATGGCCCGCCCAGCGCTCTCCAGCCCCCTTGCATACATGTGAGGAGACACTAGTGTATTGCAGGCTCTTAGCAATCACATGGCCCGCCCAGCGCTCTCCAGCCCCCTTGCATACATGTGAGGAGACACTAGTGTATTGCAGGCTCTTAGCAATCACATGGCCCGCCCAGCGCTCTCCAGCCCCCTTGCATACTTGTGAGGAGACAATGGTGTATGGCAGGCTCTTAGCAATCACATGGCCCGCCCAGCGCTCTCCAGCCCCCTTGCATACATGTGAGGAGACACTGGTGTATGGCAGGCTCTTAGCAATCACATGGCCCGCCCAGCGCTCTCCAGCCCCCTTGCATACATGTGAGGAGACACTGGTGTATGGCAGGCTCTTATCAATCACATGGCCCGCCCAGCGCTCACCAGCCCCCTTGCATACATGTGAGGAGACACTGGTGTATGGCAGGCTCTTAGCAATCACATGGCCCGCCCAGCGCTCTCCAGCCCCCTTGCATACATGTGAGGAGACACTGGTGTATGGCAGGCTCTTAGCAATCACATGGCCAGCCCAGCGCTCTCCAGCCCCCTTGCATACATGTGAGGAGACACTAGTGTAACATGGCCCGCCCAGCGCTCTCCAGCCCCCTTGCATACATGTGAGGAGACACTGGTGTATGGCAGGCTCTTAGCAATCACATGGCCCGCCCAGCGCTCTCCAGCCCCCTCGCATGCATGTGAGGAGACACTGGTGTATGGCAGGCTCTTAGCAATCACATGGCCCGCCCAGCACTCACCAGCCCCCTCGCATACATGTGAGGAGACACTGGTGTATGGCAGGCTCTTAGCAATCACATGGCCCGCCCAGCGCTCTCCAGCCCCCTTGCATACATGTGAGGAGACACTAGTGTATTGCAGGCTCTTAGCAATCACATGGCCCGCCCAGCGCTCTCCAGCCCCCTTGCATACATGTGAGGAGACACTAGTGTATTGCAGGCTCTTAGCAATCACATGGCCCGCCCAGCGCTCTCCAGCCCCCTTGCATACATGTGAGGAGACAATGGTGTATGGCAGGCTCTTAGCAATCACATGGCCCGCTCAGCGCTCTCCAGCCCCCTTGCATACATGTGAGGAGACACTGGTGTATGGCAGGCTCTTAGCAATCACATGGCCCGCCCAGCGCTCTCCAGCCCCCTTGCATACATGTGAGGAGACACTGGTGTATAGCAGGCTCTTATCAATCACATGGCCCGCCCAGCGCTCACCAGCCGCCTTGCATACATGTGAGGAGACACTGGTGTATGGCAGGCTCTTAGCAATCACATGGCCCGCCCAGCGCTCTCCAGCCCCCTTGCATACATGTGAGGAGACACTGGTGTATGGCAGGCTCTTAGCAATCACATGGCCAGCCCAGCGCTCTCCAGCCCCCTTGCATACATGTGAGGAGACACTAGTGTAACATGGCCCGCCCAGCGCTCTCCAGCCCCCTTGCATACATGTGAGGAGACACTGGTGTATTGCAGGCTCTTAGCAATCACATGGCCTGCCCAGCGCTCTCCAGCCCCCTTGCATACATGTGAGGAGACACTAGTGTAACATGGCCCGCCCAGCGCTCTCCAGCCCCCTTGCATACATGTGAGGAGACACTGGTGTATGGCAGGCTCTTAGCAATCACATGGCCCGCCCAGCGCTCTCCAGCCCCCTTGCATACATGTGAGGAGACACCGGTGTATGGCAGGCTCTTAGCAATCACATGGCCCGCCCAGCGCTCTCCAGCCCCCTTGCATACATGTGAGGAGACACCAGTGTATTGGAGGCTCTTAGCAATCACATGGCCCGCCCAGCGCTCTCCAGCCCCCTTGCATACATGTGAGGAGACACCGGTGTATTGCAGGCTCTTATCAATCACATGGCCCGCCCAGCACTCACCAGCCCCCTTGCATACATGTGAGGAGACACTGGTGTATGGCAGGCTCTTAGCAATCACATGGCCCGCCCAGCGCTCTCCAGCCCCCTTGCATACATGTGAGGAGACACTAGTGTATTGCAGGCTCTTAGCAATCACATGGCCCGCCCAGCGCTCTCCAGCCCCCTTGCATACATGTGAGGAGACACTGGTGTATGGCAGGCTCTTAGCAATCACATGGCCCGCCCAGCGCTCTCCAGCCCCTTTGCATACATGTGAGGAGACACTGGTGTATGGCAGGCTCTTAGCAATCACATGGCCCGCCCAGCGCTCTCCAGCCCCCTTGCATACATGTGAGGAGACACTAGTGTAACATGGCCCGCCCAGCGCTCTCCAGCCCCCTTGCATACATGTGAGGAGACACTGGTGTATGGCAGGCTCTTATTAATCACATGGCCCGCCCAGCGCTCACCAGCCCCCTTGCATACATGTGAGGAGACACTGGTGTATTGCAGGCTCTTAGCAATCACATGGCCAGCCCAGCGCTCTCCAGCCCCCTTGCATACATGTGAGGAGACACCGGTGTATGGCAGGCTCTGAGCAATCACATGGCCCGCCCAGCGCTCTCCAGCCCCCTTGCATACATGTGAGGAGACACCGGTGTATGGCAGGCTCTTAGCAATCACATGGCCCACCCAGCACTCATCAGCCCCCTTGCATACATGTGAGGAGACACCGGTGTATGGCAGGCTCTTAGCAATCACATGGCCCGCCGAGCGCTCTCCAGCCCCCTTGCATACATGTGAGGAGACACTAGTGTAACATGGCCCGCCCAGCGCTCTCCAGCCCCCTTGCATACATGTGAGGAGACACTGGTGTATGGCAGGCTCTTAGCAATCACATGGCCCGCCCAGCGCTCTCCAGCCCCCTTGCATACATGTGAGGAGACACCGGTGTATGGCAGGCTCTTAGCAATCACATGGCCCGCCCAGCGCTCTCCAGCCCCCTTGCATACATGTGAGGAGACACCAGTGTATTGGAGGCTCTTAGCAATCACATGGCCCGCCCAGCGCTCTCCAGCCCCCTTGCATACATGTGAGGAGACACCGGTGTATTGCAGGCTCTTAGCAATCACATGGCCCGCCCAGCGCTCTCCAGCCCCCTTGCATACATGTGAGGAGACACTGGTGTATGGCAGGCTCTTAGCAATCACATGGCCCGCCCAGCGCTCTCCAGCCCCCTTGCATACATGTGAGGAGACACTGGTGTATGGCAGGCTCTTAGCAATCACATGGCCCGCCCAGCGCTCTCCAGCCCCCTTGCATACATGTGAGGAGACACTAGTGTAACATGGCCCGCCCAGCGCTCTCCAGCCCCCTTGCATACATGTGAGGAGACACTGGTGTATGGCAGGCTCTTATTAATCACATGGCCCGCCCAGCGCTCACCAGCCCCCTTGCATACATGTGAGGAGACACTGGTATATTGCAGGCTCTTAGCAATCACATGGCCAGCCCAGCGCTCTCCAGCCCCCTTGCATACATGTGAGGAGACTCCGGTGTATGGCAGGCTCTGAGCAATCACATGGCCCGCCCAGCGCTCTCCAGCCCCCTTGCATACATGTGAGGAGACACCGGTGTATGGCAGGCTCTTAGAAATCACATGGCCCACCCAGCACTCATCAGCCCCCTTGCATACATGTGAGGAGACACCGGTGTATGGCAGGCTCTTAGCAATCACATGGCCCGCCGAGCGCTCTCCAGCCCCCTTGCATACATGTGAGGAGACACCGGTGTATGGCAGGCTCTTAGCAATCACATGGCCCGCCCAGCGCTCTCCAGCCCCCTTGCATACATGTGAGGAGACACCGGTGTATGGCAGGCTCTTAGCCATCACATGGCCCGCCCAGCGCTCTCCAGCCCCCTTGCATACATGTGAGGAGACACCGGTGTATGGCAGGCTCTTAGCAATCACATGGCCCGCCCAGCGCTCTCCAGCCCCCTTGCATACATGTGAGGAGACACCGGTGTATGGCAGGCTCTTAGCAATCACATGGCCCGCCCAGCGCTCTCCAGCCCCCTTGCATACATGTGAGGAGACACCGGTGTATGGCAGGCTCTTAGCAATCACATGGCCCGCCCAGCGCTCTCCAGCCCCCTTGCATACATGTGAGGAGACACCGGTGTATTGCATGCTCTTAGCAATCACATGGCCCGCCCAGCGCTCTCCAGCCCCCTTGCATACATGTGAGGAGACACCGGTGTATGGCAGGCTCTTAGCAATCACATGGCCCGCCCAGCCCTCTCCAGCCCCCTTGCATACATGTGAGGAGACACCGGTGTATGGCAGGCTCTTAGCAATCACATGGCCCGCCCAGCGCTCTCCAGCCCCCTTGCATACATGTGAAGAGACACCGGTGTATGGCAGGCTCTTAGCAATCACATGGCCCGCCCAGCGCTCTCCAGCCCCCTTGCATACATGTGAAGAGACACCGGTGTATGGCAGGCTCTTATCAATCACATGGCCCGCCCAGCGCTCTCCAGCCCCCTTGCATACATGTGAGGAGACACCGGTGTATGGCAGGCTCTTAGCAATCACATGGCCCGCCCAGCACTCTCCAGCCCCCTTGCATACATGTGGGGAGACACCAGTGTATGGCAGGCTCTTAGCAATCACATGGCCCGCCCAGCGCTCACCAGCCCCCATGCATACATGTGAGGAGACACCGGTGTATGGCAGGCTCTTAGCAATCACATGGCCCGCTCAGTGCTCTCCAGCCCCCTTGCATACATGTGAGGAGACACCGGTGTATGGCAGGCTCTTAGCAATCACATGGCCGGCCCAGCGCTCTCCAGCCCCCTTGCATACATGTGAGGAGACACTAGTGTAACATGGCCCGCCCAGCGCTCTCCAGCCCCCTTGCATACATGTGAGGAGACACTGGTGTATGGCAGGCTCTTAGCAATCACATGGCCCGCCCAGCGCTCTCCAGCCCCCTTGCATACATGTGAGGAGACACCGGTGTATGGCAGGCTCTTAGCAATCACATGGCCCGCCCAGCGCTCTCCAGCCCCCTTGCATACATGTGAGGAGACACCAGTGTATTGGAGGCTCTTAGCAATCACATGGCCCGCCCAGCGCTCTCCAGCCCCCTTGCATACATGTGAGGAGACACCGGTGTATTGCAGGCTCTTATCAATCACATGGCCCGCCCAGCACTCACCAGCCCCCTTGCATACATGTGAGGGGACACTGGTGTATGGCAGGCTCTTAGCAATCACATGGCCCGCCCAGCGCTCTCCAGCCTCCTTGCATACATGTGAGGAGACACTAGTGTATTGCAGGCTCTTAGCAATCACATGGCCCGCCCAGCGCTCTCCAGCCTCCTTGCATACATGTGAGGAGACACTAGTGTATTGCAGGCTCTTAGCAATCAGATGGCCCGCCCAGCGCTCTCCAGCCCCCTTGCATACATGTGAGGAGACACTGGTGTATTGCAGGCTCTTATCAATCACATGGCCCGCCCAGCACTCACCAGCCCCCTTGCATACATGTGAGGAGACACTGGTGTATGGCAGGCTCTTAGCAATCACATGGCCCGCCCAGCGCTCTCCAGCCCCCTTGCATACATGTGAGGAGACACTGGTGTATGGCAGGCTCTTAGCAATCACATGGCCCGCCCAGCGCTCTCCAGCCCCCTTGCATACATGTGAGGAGACACTAGTGTAACATGGCCCGCCCAGCGCTCTCCAGCCCCCTTGCATACATGTGAGGAGACACTGGTGTATGGCAGGCTCTTATTAATCACATGGCCCGCCCAGCGCTCACCAGCCCCCTTGCATACATGTGAGGAGACACTGGTGTATTGCAGGCTCTTAGCAATCACATGGCCAGCCCAGCGCTCTCCAGCCCCCTTGCATACATGTGAGGAGACACCGGTGTATGGCAGGCTCTTAGCAATCACATGGCCCGCCCAGCGCTCTCCAGCCCCCTTGCATACATGTGAGGAGACACCGGTGTATGGCAGGCTCTTAGCAATCACATGGCCCACCCAGCACTCATCAGCCCCCTTGCATACATGTGAGGAGACACCGGTGTATGGCAGGCTCTTAGCAATCACATGGCCCGCCGAGCGATCTCCAGCCCCCTTGCATACATGTGAGGAGACACCGGTGTATGGCAGGCTCTTAGCAATCACATGGCCCGCCCAGCGCTCTCCAGCCCCCTTGCATACATGTGAGGAGACACCGGTGTATGGCAGGCTCTTAGCCATCACATGGCCCGCCCAGCGCTCTCCAGCCCCCTTGCATACATGTGAGGAGACACCGGTGTATGGCAGGCTCTTAGCAATCACATGGCCCACCCAGCGCTCTCCAGCCCCCTTGCATACATGTGAGGAGACACCGGTGTATGGCAGGCTCTTAGCAATCACATGGCCCGCCCAGCGCTCTCCAGCCCCCTTGCATACATGTGAGGAGACACCGGTGTATGGCAGGCTCTTAGCAATCACATGGCCCGCCCAGCGCTCTCCAGCCCCCTTGCATACATGTGAGGAGACACCGGTGTATTGCATGCTCTTAGCAATCACATGGCCCGCCCAGCGCTCTCCAGCCCCCTTGCATACATGTGAGGAGACACCGGTGTATGGCAGGCTCTTAGCAATCACATGGCCCGCCCAGCCCTCTCCAGCCCCCTTGCATACATGTGAGGAGACACCGGTGTATGGCAGGCTCTTAGCAATCACATGGCCCGCCCAGCGCTCTCCAGCCCCCTTGCATACATGTGAAGAGACACCGGTGTATGGCAGGCTCTTAGCAATCACATGGCCCGCCCAGCGCTCTCCAGCCCCCTTGCATACATGTGAAGAGACACCGGTGTATGGCAGGCTCTTAGCAATCACATGGCCCGCCTAGCGCTCTCCAGCCCCCTTGCATACATGTGAGGAGACACCGGTGTATGGCAGGCTCTTAGCAATCACATGGCCCGCCCAGCACTCTCCAGCCCCCTTGCATACATGTGGGGAGACACCGGTGTATGGCAGGCTCTTAGCAATCACATGGACCGCCCAGCGCTCACCAGCCCCCATGCATACATGTGAGGAGACACCGGTGTATGGCAGGCTCTTAGCAATCACATGGCCCGCTCAGTGCTCTCCAGCCCCCTTGCATACATGTGAGGAGACACCGGTGTATGGCAGGCTCTTAGCAATCACATGGCCCGCCCAGCGCTCTCCAGCCCCCTTGCATACATGTGAGGAGACACTAGTGTAACATGGCCCGCCCAGCGCTCTCCAGCCCCCTTGCATACATGTGAGGAGACACTGGTGTATGGCAGGCTCTTAGCAATCACATGGCCCGCCCAGCGCTCTCCAGCCCCCTTGCATACATGTGAAGAGACACCGGTGTATGGCACGCTCTTAGCAATCACATGGCCCGCCCAGCGCTCTCCAGCCCCCTTGCATACATGTGAGGAGACACCGGTGTATGGCAGGCTCTTAGCAATCACATGGCCCGCCCAGCACTCTCCAGCCCCCTTGCATACATGTGGGGAGACACCGGTGTATGGCAGGCTCTTAGCAATCACATGGCCCGCCCAGCGCTCACCAGCCCCCTTGCATACATGTGAGGAGACACCGGTGTATGGCAGGCTCTTAGCAATCACATGGCCCGCCCAGCGCTCTCCAGCCCCCTTGCATACATGTGAGGAGACACCGGTGTATGGCAGGCTCTTAGCAATCACATGGCCCGCCCAGCGCTCTCCAGCCCCCTTGCATACATGTGAGGAGACAATGGTGTATGGCAGGCTCTTAGCAATCACATGGCCCGCCCAGCGCTCTCCAGCCCCCTTGCATACATGTGAGGAGACACTAGTGTATGGCAGGCTCTTAGCAATCACATGGCCCACCCAGCGCTCTCCAGCCCCCTTGAATACATGTGAGGAGACACTGGTGTATTGCAGGCTCTTATCAATCACATGGCCCGCCCAGCACTCACCAGCCCCCTTGCATACATGTGAGGAGACACTGGTGTATGGCAGGCTCTTAGCAATCACATGTCCCGCCCAGCGCTCTCCAGCCCCCTTGCATACATGTGAGGAGACACTGGTGTATGGCAGGCTCTTAGCAATCACATGGCCCGCCCAGCGCTCTCCAGCCCCTTTGCATACATGTGAGGAGACACTAGTGTAACATGGCCCGCCCAGCGCTCTCCAGCCCCCTTGCATACATGTGAGGAGACACTGGTGTATGGCAGGCTCTTATCAATCACATGGCCAGCCCAGCGCTCACCAGCCCCCTTGCATACATGTGAGGAGACACTGGTGTATTGCAGGCTCTTAGCAATCACATGGCCCGCCCAGCGCTCTCCAGCCCCCTTGCATACATGTGAGGAGACACCGGTGTATGGCAGGCTCTTAGCAATCACATGGCCCGCCCAGCGCTCTCCAGCCCCCTTGCATGCATGTGAGGAGACGGCTCTTATCAATCACATGGCCCGCCCAGCACTCACCAGCCCCCTTGCATACATATGAGGAGACACCGGTGTATGGCAGGCTCTTAGCAATCACATGGCCCGCCCAGCGCTCTCCAGCCCCCTTGCATACATGTGAGGAGACACCGGTGTATGGCAGGCTCTTATCAATCACATGGCCCGCCCAGCACTCACCAGCCCCCTTGCATACATGTGAGGAGACACCGGTGTATGGCAGGCTCTTAGCAATCACATGGCCCGCCCAGCGCTCTCCAGCCCCCTTGCATACATGTGAGGAGACACCGGTGTATGGCAGGCTCTTAGCAATCACATGGCCCGCCCAGCGCTCTCCAGCCCCCTTGCATGCATGTGAGGAGACACTGGTGTATGGCAGGCTCTTATCAATCACATGGCCCGCCCAGCGCTCACCAGCCCCCTTGCATACATGTGAGGAGACACTGGTAAGGAGACACTGGTGTATGGCAGGCTCTTAGCAATCACATGGCCCGCCCAGCGCTCACCAGCCCCCTTGCATACATGAGAGGAGACACTGGTGTATGGCAGGCTCTTAGCAATCACATGGCCCGCCCAGCGCGCTCCAGCCCCCTTGCATGCATGTGAGGAGACACTGGTGTATGGCAGGCTCTTATCAATCACATGACCCGCCCAGCACTCACCAGCCTCCTTGCATACATGTGAGGAGACACTGGTGTATGGCAGGCTCTTAGCAATCACATGGCCCGCCCAGCGCTCTCCAGCCCCCTTGCATACCTGTGAGGAGACACTAGTGTATTGCAGGCTCTTAGCAATCACATGGCCCGCCCAGCGCTCTCCAGCCCCCTTGCATACATGTGAGGAGACAATGGTGTATGGCAGGCTCTTAGCAATCACATGGCCCGCCCAGCGCTCTCCAGCCCCCTTGCATACATGTGAGGAGACACCGGTGTATGGCAGGCTCTTAGCAATCACATGGCCCGCCCAGCGCTCTCCAGCCCCCTTGCATACATGTGAGGAGACACCGGTGTATGGCAGGCTCTTAGCAATCACATGGCCCGCCCAGCGCTCTCCAGCCCCCTTGCATACATGTGAGGAGACACCGGTGTATTGCATGCTCTTAGCAATCACATGGCCCGCCCAGCGCTCTCCAGCCCCCTTGCATACATGTGAGGAGACACCGGTGTATGGCAGGCTCTTAGCAATCACATGGCCCGCCCAGCCCTCTCCAGCCCCCTTGCATACATGTGAGGAGACACCGGTGTATGGCAGGCTATTAGCAATCACATGGCCCGCCCAGCGCTCTCCAGCCCCCTTGCATACATGTGAAGAGACACCGGTGTATGGCAGGCTCTTAGCAATCACATGGCCCGCCCAGCGCTCTCCAGCCCCCTTGCATACATGTGAAGAGACACCGGTGTATGGCAGGCTCTTAGCAATCACATGGCCCGCCCAGCGCTCTCCAGCCCCCTTGCATACATGTGAGGAGACACCGGTGTATGGCAGGCTCTTAGCAATCACATGGCCCGCCCAGCACTCTCCAGCCCCCTTGCATACATGTGGGGAGACACCAGTGTATGGCAGGCTCTTAGCAATCACATGGCCCGCCCAGCGCTCACCAGCCCCCATGCATACATGTGAGGAGACACCGGTGTATGGCAGGCTCTTAGCAATCACATGGCCCGCTCAGTGCTCTCCAGCCCCCTTGCATACATGTGAGGAGACACCGGTGTATGGCAGGCTCTTAGCAATCACATGGCCCGCCCAGCGCTCTCCAGCCCCCTTGCATACATGTGAGGAGACACTAGTGTAACATGGCCCGCCCAGCGCTCTCCAGCCCCCTTGCATACATGTGAGGAGACACTGGTGTATGGCAGGCTCTTAGCAATCACATGGCCCGCCCAGCGCTCTCCAGCCCCCTTGCATACATGTGAAGAGACACCGGT
This sequence comes from Ambystoma mexicanum, assembly GCF_040938575.1. Classification (NCBI taxonomy): domain Eukaryota; kingdom Metazoa; phylum Chordata; class Amphibia; order Caudata; family Ambystomatidae; genus Ambystoma; species Ambystoma mexicanum. The sequence continues at coordinate 1,710,044,900 of NC_090932.1, read as the reverse complement.
GTATGGCAGGCTCTTAGCAATCACATGGCCCGCCCAGCGCTCTCCAGCCCCCTTGCATACATGTGAGGAGACACCGGTGTATGGCAGGCTCTTAGCAATCACATGGCCCGCCCAGCACTCTCCAGCCCCCTTGCATACATGTGGGTAGACACCAGTGTATGGCAGGCTCTTAGCAATCACATGGCCCGCCCAGCGCTCACCAGCCCCCTTGCATACATGTGAGGAGACACCGGTGTATGGCAGGCTCTTAGCAATCACATGGCCCGCCCAGCGCTCTCCAGCCCCCTTGCATACATGTGAGGAGACACCGGTGTATGGCAGGCTCTTAGCAATCACATGGCCCGCCCAGTGCTCTCCAGCCCCCTTGCATACATGTGAGGAGACAATGGTGTATGGCAGGCTCTTAGCAATCACATGGCCCGCCCAGCGCTCTCCAGCCCCCTTGCATACATGTGAGGAGACACTAGTGTATGGCAGGCTCTTAGCAATCACATGGCCCACCCAGCGCTCTCCAGCCCCCTTGAATACATGTGAGGAGACACTGGTGTATTGCAGGCTCTTATCAATCACATGGCCCGCCCAGCACTCACCAGCCCCCTTGCATACATGTGAGGAGACACTGGTGTATGGCAGGCTCTTAGCAATCACATGTCCCGCCCAGCGCTCTCCAGCCCCCTTGCATACATGTGAGGAGACACTGGTGTATGGCAGGCTCTTAGCAATCACATGGCCCGCCCAGCGCTCTCCAGCCCCCTTGCATACATGAGAGGAGACACTAGTGTAACATGGCCCGCCCAGCGCTCTCCAGCCCCCTTGCATACATGTGAGGAGACACTGGTGTATGGCAGGCTCTTATCAATCACATGGCCCGCCCAGCGCTCACCAGCCCCCTTGCATACATGTGAGGAGACACTGGTGTATTGCAGGCTCTCAGCAATCACATGGCCCGCCCAGCGCTCTCCAGCCCCCTTGCATACATGTGAGGAGACACTGGTGTATGGCAGGCTCTTAGCAATCACATGGCCCGCCCAGCGCTCTCCAGCCCCCTTGCATGCATGTGAGGAGACGGCTCTTATCAATCACATGGCCCGCCCAGCACTCACCAGCCCCCTTGCATACATATGAGGAGACACCGGTGTATGGCAGGCTCTTAGCAATCACATGGCCCGCCCAGCGCTCTCCAGCCCCCTTGCATACATGTGAGGAGACACCGGTGTATGGCAGGCTCTTATCAATCACATGGCCCGCCCAGCACTCACCAGCCCCCTTGCATACATGTGAGGAGACACCGGTGTATGGCAGGCTCTTAGCAATCACATGGCCCGCCCAGCGCTCTCCAGCCCCCTTGCATACATGTGAGGAGACACCGGTGTATGGCAGGCTCTTAGCAATCACATGGCCCGCCCAGTGCTCTCCAGCCCCCTTGCATGCATGTGAGGAGACACTGGTGTATGGCAGGCTCTTATCAATCACATGGCCCGCCCAGCACTCACCAGCCCCCTTGCATACATGTGAGGAGACACTGGTGTATGGCAGGCTCTTAGCAATCACATGGCCCGCCCAGCGCTCTCCAGCCCCCTTGCATACATGAGAGGAGACACTGGTGTATGGCAGGCTCTTAGCAATCACATGGCCCGCCCAGCGCTCTCCAGCCCCCTTGCATGCATGTGAGGAGACACTGGTGTATGGCAGGCTCTTATCAATCACATGACCCGCCCAGCACTCACCAGCCTCCTTGCATACATGTGAGGAGACACTGGTGTATGGCAGGCTCTTAGCAATCACATGGCCCGCCCAGCGCTCTCCAGCCCCCTTGCATACCTGTGAGGAGACACTAGTGTATTGCAGGCTCTTAGCAATCACATGGCCCGCCCAGCGCTCTCCAGCCCCCTTGCATACATGTGAGGAGACAATGGTGTATGGCAGGCTCTTAGCAATCACATGGCCCGCCCAGCGCTCTCCAGCCCCCTTGCATACATGTGAGGAGGCACTAGTGTATGGCAGGCTCTTAGCAATCACATGGCCCGCCCAGCGCTCTCCAGCCCCCTTGCATACATGTGAGGAGACACTGGTGTATGGCAGGCTCTTATCAATCACATGGCCCGCCCAGCACTCACCAGCCCCCTTGCATACATGTGAGGAGACACTGGTGTATGGCAGGCTCTTAGCAATCACATGGCCCGCCCAGCGCTCTCCCGCCCCCTTGCATACATGTGAGGAGACACTGGTGTATGGCAGGCTCTTAGCAATCACATGGCCCGCCCAGCGCTCTCCAGCCCCCTTGCATACATGTGAGGAGACACTAGTGTAACATGGCCCGCCCAGCGCTCTCTAGCCCTCTTGCATACATGTGAGGAGACACTGGTGTATGGCAGGCTCTTATCAATCACATGGCCCGCCCAGCGCTCTCCAGCCCCCTTGCATACATGTGAGGAGACACTAGTGTATTGGAGGCTCTTAGCAATCACATGGCCCGCCCAGCGCTCTCCAGCCCCCTTGCATACATGTGAGGAGACACTGCTGTATTGCATGCTCTTATCAATCACATGGCCCGCCCAGCGCTCTCCAGCCCCCTTGCATACATGTGAGGAGACACTGGTGTATGGCAGGCTCTTAGCAATCACATGGCCCGCCCAGCGCTCTCCAGCCCCCTTGCATACATGTGAGGAGACACTAGTGTATTGCAGGCTCTTAGCAATCACATGGCCCGCCCAGCGCTCTCCAGCCCCCTTGCATACATGTGAGGAGACACTGGTGTATTGCAGGCTCTTATCAATCACATGGCCCGCCCAGCACTCACCAGCCCCCTTGCATACATGTGAGGAGACACTGGTGTATGGCAGGCTCTTAGCAATCACATGGCCCGCCCGGCGCTCTCCAGCCCCCTTGCATACATGTGAGGAGACACTGGAGTATGGCAGGCTCTTAGCAATCACATGGCCCGCCCAGCGCTCTCCAGCCCCCTTGCATACATGTGAGGAGACACTAGTGTAACATGGCCCGCCCAGTGCTCTCCAGCCCCCTTGCATAGATGTGAGGAGACACCGGTGTATGGCAGGCTCTTAGCAATCACATGGCCCGCCCAGCACTCTCCAGCCCCCTTGCATACATGTGAGGAGACACCGGTGTATGGCAGGCTCTTAGCAATCACATGGCCCGCCCAGCCCTCTCCAGCCCCCTTGCATACATGTGAGGAGACACCGGTGTATGGCAGGCTCTTAGCAATCACATGGCCCGCCCAGCGCTCTCCAGCCCCCTTGCATACATGTGAAGAGACACCGGTGTATGGCAGGCTCTTAGCAATCACATGGCCCGCCCAGCGCTCTCCAGCCCCCTTGCATACATGTGAAGAGACACCGGTGTATGGCAGGCTCTTAGCAATCACATGGCCCGCCCAGCGCTCTCCAGCCCCCTTGCATACATGTGAGGAGACACCGGTGTATGGCAGGCTCTTAGCAATCACATGGCCCGCCCAGCACTCTCCAGCCCCCTTGCATACATGTGGGGAGACACCAGTGTATGGCAGGCTCTTAGCAATCACATGGCCCGCCCAGCGCTCACCAGCCCCCTTGCATACATGTGAGGAGACACCGGTGTATGGCAGGCTCTTAGCAATCACATGGCCCGCTCAGCGCTCTCCAGCCCCCTTGCATACATGTGAGGAGACACCGGTGTATGGCAGGCTCTTAGCAATCACATGGCCCGCCCAGCGTCCTCCAGCCCCCTTTCATACATGTGAGGAGACACTAGTGTAATATGGCCCGCCCAGCGCTCTCCAGCCCCCTTGCATACATGTGAGGAGACACTGGTGTATGACAGGCTCTTATCAATTACATGGCCCGCCCAGCGCTCACCAGCCCCCTTGCATACATGTGAGGAGACACTGGTGTATTGCAGGCTCTTAGCAATCACATGGCCCGCCCAGCGCTCTCCAGCCCCCTTGCATACATGTGAGGAGACACCGGTGTATGGCAGGCTCTTAGCAATCACATGGCCTGCCCAGCACTCTCCAGCCCCCTTGCATACATGTGAGGAGACACCGGTGTATGGCAGGCTCTTAGCAATCACATGGCCCGCCCAGCGCTCACCAGCCCCCTTGCATACATGTGAGGAGACACCGGTGTATGGCAGGCTCTTAGCAATCACATGGCCCGCCCAGCGCTCTCCAGCCCCCTTGCATACATGTGAGGAGACACCGGTGTATGGCAGGCTCTTAGCAATCACATGGCCCGCCCAGCGCTCTCCAGCCCCCTTGCATACATGTGAGGAGACACCGGTGTATGGCAGGCTCTTAGCAATCACATGGCCCGCCCAGCGCTCTCCAGCCCCCTTGCATACATGTGAGGAGACACCGGTGTATGGCAGGCTCTTAGCAATCACATGGCCCGCCCAGCGCTCTCCAGCCCCCTTGCATACATGTGAGGAGACACCGGTGTATGGCAGGCTCTTAGCAATCACATGGCCCGCCCAGCGCTCTCCAGCCCCCTTGCATACATGTGAGGAGACACCGGTGTATGGCAGGCTCTTAGCAATCACATGGCCCGCCCAGCGCTCTCCAGCCCCCTTGCATACATGTGAGGAGACACCGGTGTATGGCAGGCTCTTAGCAATCACATGGCCCGCCCAGCGCTCTCCAGCCCCCTTGCATACATGTGAGGAGACACCGGTGTATGGCAGGCTCTTAGCAATCACATGGCCCGCCCAGGGCTCTCCAGCCCCCTTGCATACATGTCAGGAGACACTAGTGTAACATGGCCCGCCCAGCGCTCTCCAGCCCCCTTGCATACATGTGAGGAGACACTGGTGTATGGCAGGCTCTTAGCAATCACATGGCCCGCCCAGCGCTCTCTAGCCCTCTTGCATACATGTGAGGAGACACCGGTGTATGGCAGGCTCTTAGCAATCACATGGCCCGCCCAGCGCTCTCCAGCCCCCTTGCATACATGTGAGAAGACACTAGTGTATTGGAGGCTCTTAGCAATCACATGGCCCGCCCAGCGCTCTCCAGCCCCCTTGCATACATGTGAGGAGACACTGGTGTATTGCAGGCTCTTATCAATCACATGGCCCGCCCAGCGCTCACCAGCCCCCTTGCATACATGTGAGGAGACACTGGTGTATGGCAGGCTTTTAGCAATCACATGGCCCGCCCAGCGCTCTCCAGCCCCCTTGCATACATGTGAGGAGACACTAGTGTATGGCAGGCTCTTAGCAATCACATGGCCCGCCCAGCGCTCTCCAGCCCCCTTGCATACATGTGAGGAGACACTAGTGTATTGCAGACTCTTAGCAATCACATGGCCCGCCCAGCGCTCTCCAGCCCCCTTGCATACATGTGAGGAGACACTGGTGTATTGCAGGCTCTTATCAATCACATTGCCCGCCCAGCACTCACCAGCCCCCTTGCATACATGTGAGGAGACACTGGTGTATGGCAGGCTCTTAGCAATCACATGGCCCGCCCAGCGCTCTCCAGCCCCCTTGCATACATGTGAGGAGACACTAGTGTAACATGGCCCGCCCAGCGCTCTCCAGCCCCCTTGCATACATGTGAGGAGACACTGGTGTATGGCAGGCTCTTATCAATCACATGGCCCGCCCAGCGCTCACCAGCCCCCTTGCATACATGTGAGGAGACACTGGTGTATTGCAGGCTCTTAGCAATCACATGGCCCGCCCAGCGCTCTCCAGCCCCCTTGCATACATGTGAGGAGACACCGGTGTATGGCAGGCTCTTAGCAATCACATGGCCCGCCCAGCGCTCTCCAGCCCCCTTGCATACATGTGAGGAGACACCGGTGTATGGCAGGCTCTTAGCAATCACATGGGCCACCCAGCACTCATCAGCCCCCTTGCATACATGTGAGGAGACACCGGTGTATGGCAGGCTCTTAGCAATCACATGGCCCGCCCAGCGCTCTCCAGCCCCCTTGCATACATGTGAGGAGACACCGGTGTATGGCAGGCTCTTAGCAATCACATGGCCCGCCCAGCGCTCTCCAGCCCCCTTGCATACATGTGAGGAGACACCGGTGTATGGCAGGCTCTTAGCAATCACATGGCCCGCCCAGCGCTCTCCAGCCCCCTTGCATACATGTGAGGAGACACCGGTGTATGGCAGGCTCTTAGCAATCACATGGCCCGCCCAGCGCTCTCCAGCCCCCTTGCATACATGTGAGGAGACACCGGTGTATGGCAGGCTCTTAGCAATCACATGGCCCGCCCAGCGCTCTCCAGCCCCCTTGCATACATGTGAGGAGACACCGGTGTATGGCAGGCTCTTAGCAATCACATGGCCCGCCCAGCGCTCTCCAGCCCCCTTGCATACATGTGAGGAGACAACGGTGTATTGCATGCTCTTAGCAATCACATGGCCCGCCCAGCGCTCTCCAGCCCCCTTGCATACATGTGAGGAGACACCGGTGTATGGCAGGCTCTTAGCAATCACATGGCCCGCCCAGCCCTCTCCAGCCCCCTTGCATACATGTGAGGAGACACCGGTGTATGGCAGGCTCTTAGCAATCACATGGCCCGCCCAGCGCTCTCCAGCCCCCTTGCATACATGTGAAGAGACACCGGTGTATGGCAGGCTCTTAGCAATCACATGGCCCACCCAGCGCTCTTCAGCCCCCTTGCATACATGTGAAGAGACACCGGTGTATGGCAGGCTCTTAGCAATCACATGGCCCGCCCAGCACTCTCCAGCCCCCTTGCATACATGTGGGGAGACACCAGTGTATGGCAGGCTCTTAGCAATCACATGGCCCGCCCAGCGCTCACCAGCCCCCTTGCATACATGTGAGGAGACACCGGTGTATGGCAGGCTCTTAGCAATCACATGGCCCGCCCAGCGCTCACCAGCCCCCTTGCATACATGTGAGGAGACACCGGTGTATGGCAGGCTCTTAGCAATCACATGGCCCGCCCAGCGCTCTCCAGCCCCCTTGCATACATGTGAGGAGACACCGGTGTATGGCAGGCTCTTAGCAATCACATGGCCCGCCCAGCGCTCTCCAGCCCCCTTGCATACATGTGAGGAGACACCGGTGTATGGCAGGCTCTTAGCAATCACATGGCCCGCCCAGCGCTCTCCAGCCCCCTTGCATACATGTGAGGAGACACCGGTGTATGGCAGGCTCTTAGCAATCACATGGCCCGCCCAGCGCTCTCCAGCCCCCTTGCATACATGTGAGGAGACACCGGTGTATGGCAGGCTCTTAGCAATCACATGGCCCGCCTAGCGCTCTCCAGCCCCCTTGCATACATGTGAGGAGACACCGGTGTATGGCAGGCTCTTAGCAATCACATGGCCCGCCCAGCGCTCTCCAGCCCCCTTGCATACATGTGAGGAGACACCGGTGTATGGCAGGCTCTTAGCAATCACATGGCCCGCCCAGCGCTCTCCAGCCCCCTTGCATACATGTGAGGAGACACCGGTGTATGGCAGGCTCTTAGCAATCACATGGCCCGCCCAGGGCTCTCCAGCCCCCTTGCATACATGTGAGGAGACACTAGTGTAACATGGCCCGCCCAGCGCTCTCCAGCCCCCTTGCATACATGTGAGGAGACACTGGTGTATGGCAGGCTCTTAGCAATCACATGGCCCGCCCAGCGCTCTCTAGCCCTCTTGCATACATGTGAGGAGACACCGGTGTATGGCAGGCTCTTAGCAATCACATGGCCCGCCCAGCGCTCTCCAGCCCCCTTGCATACATGTGAGAAGACACTAGTGTATTGGAGGCTCTTAGCAATCACATGGCCCGCCCAGCGCTCTCCAGCCCCCTTGCATACATGTGAGGAGACACTGGTGTATTGCAGGCTCTTATCAATCACATGGCCCGCCCAGCGCTCACCAGCCCCCTTGCATACATGTGAGGAGACACTGGTGTATGGCAGGCTCTTAGCAATCACATGGCCCGCCCAGCGCTCTCCAGCCCCCTTGCATACATGTGAGGAGACACTAGTGTATGGCAGGCTCTTAGCAATCACATGGCCCGCCCAGCGCTCTCCAGCCCCCTTGCATACATGTGAGGAGACACTAGTGTATTGCAGACTCTTAGCAATCACATGGCCCGCCCAGCGCTCTCCAGCCCCCTTGCATACATGTGAGGAGACACTGGTGTATTGCAGGCTCTTATCAATCACATTGCCCGCCCAGCACTCACCAGCCCCCTTGCATACATGTGAGGAGACACTGGTGTATGGCAGGCTCTTAGCAATCACATGGCCCGCCCAGCGCTCTCCAGCCCCCTTGCATACATGTGAGGAGACACTAGTGTAACATGGCCCGCCCAGCGCTCTCCAGCCCCCTTGCATACATGTGAGGAGACACTGGTGTATGGCAGGCTCTTATCAATCACATGGCCCGCCCAGCGCTCACCAGCCCCCTTGCATACATGTGAGGAGACACTGGTGTATTGCAGGCTCTTAGCAATCACATGGCCCGCCCAGCGCTCTCCAGCCCCCTTGCATACATGTGAGGAGACACCGGTGTATGGCAGGCTCTTAGCAATCACATGGCCCGCCCAGCGCTCTCCAGCCCCCTTGCATACATGTGAGGAGACACCGGTGTATGGCAGGCTCTTAGCAATCACATGGGCCACCCAGCACTCATCAGCCCCCTTGCATACATGTGAGGAGACACCGGTGTATGGCAGGCTCTTAGCAATCACATGGCCCGCCCAGCGCTCTCCAGCCCCCTTGCATACATGTGAGGAGACACCGGTGTATGGCAGGCTCTTAGCAATCACATGGCCCGCCCAGCGCTCTCCAGCCCCCTTGCATACATGTGAGGAGACACCGGTGTATGGCAGGCTCTTAGCAATCACATGGCCCGCCCAGCGCTCTCCAGCCCCCTTGCATACATGTGAGGAGACACCGGTGTATGGCAGGCTCTTAGCAATCACATGGCCCGCCCAGCGCTCTCCAGCCCCCTTGCATACATGTGAGGAGACACCGGTGTATGGCAGGCTCTTAGCAATCACATGGCCCGCCCAGCGCTCTCCAGCCCCCTTGCATACATGTGAGGAGACACCGGTGTATGGCAGGCTCTTAGCAATCACATGGCCCGCCCAGCGCTCTCCAGCCCCCTTGCATACATGTGAGGAGACAACGGTGTATTGCATGCTCTTAGCAATCACATGGCCCGCCCAGCGCTCTCCAGCCCCCTTGCATACATGTGAGGAGACACCGGTGTATGGCAGGCTCTTAGCAATCACATGGCCCGCCCAGCCCTCTCCAGCCCCCTTGCATACATGTGAGGAGACACCGGTGTATGGCAGGCTCTTAGCAATCACATGGCCCGCCCAGCGCTCTCCAGCCCCCTTGCATACATGTGAAGAGACACCGGTGTATGGCAGGCTCTTAGCAATCACATGGCCCACCCAGCGCTCTTCAGCCCCCTTGCATACATGTGAAGAGACACCGGTGTATGGCAGGCTCTTAGCAATCACATGGCCCGCCCAGCACTCTCCAGCCCCCTTGCATACATGTGGGGAGACACCAGTGTATGGCAGGCTCTTAGCAATCACATGGCCCGCCCAGCGCTCACCAGCCCCCTTGCATACATGTGAGGAGACACCGGTGTATGGCAGGCTCTTAGCTATCACAAGGCCCGCTCAGCGCTCTCCAGCCACCTTGCATACATGTGAGGAGACACCGGTGTATGGCAGGCTCTTAGTAATCACATGGCCCGCCCAGCGCTCTCCAGCCCCCTTGCATACATGTGAGGAGACACTAGTGTAACATGGCCCGCCCAGCGCTCTCCAGCCCCCTTGCATACATGTGAGGAGACACTGGTGTATGACAGGCTCTTATCAATCACATGGCCCGCCCAGCGCTCACCAGCCCCCTTGCATACATGTGAGGAGACACTGGTGTATTGCAGGCTCTTAGCAATCACATGGCCCGCCCAGCGCTCTCCAGCCCCCTTGCATACATGTGAGGAGACACCGGTGTATGGCAGGCTCTTAGCAATCACATGGCCCGCCCAGCGCTCTCGAGCCCCCTTGCATACATGTGAGGAGACACCGGTGTATGGCATGCTCTTAGCAATCACATGGCCCGCCCAGCGCTCTCCAGCCCCCTTGCATACATGTGAGGAGACACCGGTGTATGGCAGGCTCTTAGCAATCACATGGCCCGCCCAGCGCTCTCCAGCCCCCTTGCATACATGTGAGGAGACACCGGTGTATGGCAGGCTCTTAGCAATCACATGGCCCGCCCAGCGCTCTCCAGCCCCCTTGCATACATGTGAGGAGACACCGGTGTATGGCAGGCTCTTAGCAATCACATGGCCCGTCCAGCGCTCACCAGCCCCCTTGCATACATGTGAGGAGACACCGGTGTATGGCAGGCTCTTAGCAATCACATGGCCCTCCCAGCGCTCTCCAGCCCCCTTGCATACATGTGAAGAGACACCGGTGTATGGCAGGCTCTTAGCAATCACATGGCCCGCCCAGCGCTCTCCAGCCCCCTTGCATACATGTGAGGAGACACCGGTGTATGGCAGGCTCTTAGCAATCACATGGGCCGCCCAGCGCTCTCCAGCCCCCTTGCATACATGTGGGGAGACACCGGTGTATGCCAGGCTCTTAGCAATCACATGGGCCGCCCAGCGCTCTCCAGCCCCCTTGCATACATGTGGGGAGACACCGGTGTATGGCAGGCTCTTAGCAATCACATGGGCCGCCCAGCGCTCTCCAGCCCCCTTGCATACATGTGGGGAGACACCGGTGTATGGCAGGCTCTTAGCAATCACATGGCCCGCCCAGCGCTCTCCAGCCCCCTTGCATACATGTGGGGAGACACCGGTGTATGGCAGGCTCTTAGCAATCACATGGCCCGCCCAGCGCTCTCCAGCCCCCTTGCATACATGTGGGGAGACACCGGTGTATGGCAGGCTCTTAGCAATCACATGGCCCGCCCAGCGCTCTCCAGCCCCCTTGCATACATGTGAGGAGACACCGGTGTATGGCAGGCTCTTAGCAATCACATGGCCCGCCCAGCGCACTCCAGCCCCCTTGCATACATGTGAGGAGACACCGGTGTATGGCAGGCTATTAGCAATCACATGGCCCGCCCAGCGCTCTCCAGCCCCCTTGCATACATGTGAGGAGACACCGGTGTATGGCAGGCTCTTAGCAATCACATGGCCCGCCCAGCGCTCTCCAGCCCCCTTGCATACATGTGAGGAGACACCGGTGTATGGCAGGCTCTTAGCAATCACATGGCCCGCCCAGCGCTCTCCAGCCCCCTTGCATACATGTGAGGAGACACCGGTGTATGGCAGGCTCTTAGCAATCACATGGCCCGCCCAGCGCTCTCCAGCCCCCTTGCATACATGTGAGGAGACACCGGTGTATGGCAGGCTCTTAGCAATCACATGGCCCGCCCAGCGCTCTCCAGCCCCCTTGCATACATGTGAGGAGACACCGGTGTATGGCAGGCTCTTAGCAATCACATGGCCCGCCCAGCGCTCTCCAGCCCCCTTGCATACATGTGAGGAGACACCGGTGTATGGCAGGCTCTTAGCAATCACATGGCCCGCCCAGCGCTCTCCAGCCCCCTTGCATACATGTGAGGAGACACCGGTGTATGGCAGGCTCTTAGCAATCACATGGCCCGCCCAGCGCTCTCCAGCCCCCTTGCATACATGTGAGGAGACACCGGTGTATTGCAGGCTCTTAGCAATCACATGGCCCGCCCAGCGCTCTCCAGCCCCCTTGCATACATGTGAGGAGACACCGGTGTATGGCAGGCTCTTAGCAATCACATGGCCCGCCCAGCGCTCACCAGCCCCCTTGCATACATGTGAGGAGACACCGGTGTATGGCAGGCTCTTAGCAATCACATGGCCCGCCCAGCGCTCACCAGCCCCCTTGCATACAGGTGAGGAGACACCGGTGTATGGCAGGCTCTTAGCAATCACATGGCCCGCCCAGCGCTCTCCAGCCCCCTTGCATACATGTGAGGAGACACCGGTGTATGGCAGGCTCTTAGCAATCACATGGCCCGCCCAGCGCTCTCCAGCCCCCTTGCATACATGTGAGGAGACACCGGTGTCTGGCAAGCTCTTAGCAATCACATGGCCCGCCCAGCGCTCTCCAGCCCCCTTGCATACATGTGAGGAGACACCGGTGTCTGGCAGGCTCTTAGCAATCACATGGCCCGCCCAGCGCTCTCCAGCCCCCTTGCATACATGTGAGGAGACACCGGTGTATGGCAGGCTCTTAGCTATCAAATGGCCCGCCCAGCGCTCTCCAGCCCCCTTGCATACATGTGAGGAGACACCGGTGTATGGCAGGCTCTTAGCAATCACATGGCCCGCCCAGCTCTCTCCAGCACCCTTGCATACATGTGAGGAGACACCGGTGTATGGCAGGCTCTTAGCAATCACATGGCCCGCCCAGCGCTCTCCAGCCCCCTTGCATACATGTGAGGAGACACCGGTGTATGGCAGGCTCTTAGCAATCACATGGCCCGCCCAGCGCTCTCCAGCCCCCTGGCATACATGTGAGGAGACACCGGTGTATGGCAGGCTCTTAGCAATCACATGGCCCGCCCAGCGCTCTCCAGCCCCCTTGCATACATGTGAGGAGACACCGGTGTATGGCAGGCTCTTAGCTATCAAATGGCCCGCCCAGCGCTCTCCAGCCCCCTTGCATACATGTGAGGAGACACCGGTGTATGGCAGGCTCTTAGCAATCACATGGCCCGCCCAGCGCTCTCCAGCACCCTTGCATACATGTGAGGAGACACCGGTGTATGGCAGGCTCTTAGCAATCACATGGCCCGCCCAGCGCTCTCCAGCCCCCTTGCATACATGTGAGGAGACACCGGTGTATGGCAGGCTCTTAGCAATCACATGGCCCACCCAGCGCTCTCCAGCCCCCTGGCATACATGTGAGGAGACACCGGTGTATGGCAGGCTCTTAGCAATCACATGGCCCACCCAGCACTCACCAGCCCCCTTGCATACATGTGAGGAGACACCGGTGTATGGCAGGCTCTTAGCTATCACATGGCCCACCCAGCACTCACCAGTCCCCTTCCCTGGGGGAGCCCCACTCCTGCACCCCCTGTACTTACCACCTTCTCAAGCATTTACATGGTAGGATCGTCACAAGTACAATATAACCATTTTATTTTGTTGTTATTTTCATGTCCTCCCCACTCCCTTTCGTGTCTTGTGGCGCCTGGAAACACTTGTGTATAGGAGCCATACAAATGTCCAATAAATACATAAAAATGGTTGCAGGAAGCACATTTCACCGAGATGGACCTTTTTTTAGGACAAGTGAAGTGATGGACCAGCACATCTTCTAATTTTTGCCAAAAGAAAGTTTGAATTTCTGACCCATAGCTTGCAAGTGCAACTCCCACCAGACCCAACTCAACCTTTCATCCGTCGCATTTCTGCGATTGCATACAAGCAGATGAGCACACATTGATCACTTGCCAATGATGCCCGCCTTACGTTAATGCAAACACCTGCTTGATCACATTTTGGGAATTTCTTTTTGCCTTCGAATTTGGGCGATTTCTCAGAACACAGCGGCTCCCTCAGGGACGGGGACGGGGACACAATGGCTCCTAGGATCACCCTTTTAATCTGCTCCATTTCCCTTTGGTTTCAAAGTGTTTGGGTTACACATACAGACATAGGGTACCTAGATTGTCCCCAGCTCAGTTTTGGGATGTTAGTTTCTGCCACTTCCACACCAGGCTTCCGACTGCCGATAATCCCTAGTCCAGCCAAGCATGGCCTTTGCTTCCTACAGTCCGCTGTATGCGCTGCTCAGCTGAAGGCTGGTCCCTTGATCAAAGCTAGGGGGCTCCTGTGGACAGTTGTGATCTTATAGTCCAGAGAGACTAAAACTGCAGCCAATCCTGTGGAGCTTAAACACTACCAAGGTAATTTGTCGGGTTCTCCAGAAGGAAAGGGGGTGCATGCTCTGTGAGGGGACCTTGCAACTGTGTGATGTTCCCCTTCTAGTGCTTTCAAGTCTTGTGCTCTCTTCTGGAAGTGAGTTTCAGGTGTTGTGGTCTGCACCACTTGCATGAGCCTTTGGAATTAAGGTCCTTGTATTTATTTATTTATTTATTAAATTTATATAGCGCGCAGGCAGCCCAGGGGCATTGTGGCACTGTTACTTGCAGGAAGACTTAGTTACAATGTGAGCAGGTTGTGCCTTGGGTTACAGTAAGGCAGTGACCTGTGATCAGATATATCACATAATACATCATACAATACAATTATGAGGGCTAGGCCATGTAATTGTTAGATGAACAGGGTCGTTTTCAGGGTTTTCCGAAAGGCGGTCAGTGAGGGTTCAGAGCGCAGGGAGCTAGGGAGGGTGTTCCAGTGTACGGCAGCGAGGTACGGGAAACTGGAGCCCCCTGCTCTGGTCCTTTTTACCCTGGGTACTGAGAGCATGCTGGCATAGGGTGATCTAGTGGGTCTTGTGGAGGAGACCAGGTGGATCCTCTGCGAAAGGTACATTGGGGCGGCAAGATGGACACATTTGTGGGTGATGCTTAGAGCCTTGAATAGGATCCTCTCCTTTATGGGGAGCCAGTGGGAAGCTTTTCTGGCAGCGGTGATGTGCGCTCTCTTGGCAATGCCTTGTGCAGCGCGTAGGGCACTGTTCTGTATTACTTGGAGCTTCTCAAGATTTTTGTTGGAGGTCCCAAGGAAAAGAATATTGCAGTAATCAAGTCGCGAGCCGGTTATGGCCCTGGCTATGTTAGTGCAGGTGTCTTTTGACATATAAGGTCTGATTGCGTTAAGGAGTTTTGCATGGTAAGCGGCAGAGGAGGCAATGGCGTTTACTTGTCTGGTCATGGATAGATTGGAGTCTAAGTAGACGCCTAGTGTTTTTACCGTGTCAAGTACTGGGATCGTGATTGAGTCAATGGTGAAATGGCTGAACTGAGCATCAAGTTTCTTGATGGTGTCAGGGGACCCTACGAGTAGGAGCTCAGTTTTGTCAGAGTGAGAAGGATCTGTGTGTCGTCGGCGTAGTTGGTGTAAGAGATGCCCATGGCGTCAAGGATGAGGAAGAGGGGGCGGGTGAAGATGTTGTAGAGGGTGGGGGAGAGGCAGGAGCCTTGGGGCACCCCACATAGCATGATAGAGGGTGATGCAGTGGCTAGGTCGGAGAAGACCTGCATGGTCCTGCCTTGGAGGAAGGAGGCGA
This sequence comes from Ambystoma mexicanum, assembly GCF_040938575.1. Lineage (NCBI taxonomy): Eukaryota > Metazoa > Chordata > Amphibia > Caudata > Ambystomatidae > Ambystoma > Ambystoma mexicanum. Next base: position 1,710,029,700 of record NC_090932.1, on the reverse strand, counting down.
TCCATGTAATGGCTTCTTGAGAGAAGTTGGCTGTGGAGGAGAGATGGTGGCAGAGGATGTCGTGGTCTACAAGATCAAAGGCTGCCGACAGATCCAGGAGAAGGAGCAAGGCAGGTTTGCCTTGGTCCCTTGCGTCGTCCATTTGGTTTTTTAGGTCGAGTAGGGCGGTCTCTGTCCCATGCCTAGGGCGAAAGCCGGATTGTCTCAGTCCAAGGAGGTTCTGTTCTTCGAGGAAGTGCTGGACCTGCAGGTAGGCTGCTTTGTCTAGAATCTTGAGGAGGAAAGGGACAGTGGTGATGGGGCGGTAGTTATTAGGGGAGGTGGGGTCAAGTGTGGGTTTCTTTATGAGGGGTCGGACCCATGCTTCCTTTAGGCAGGCGGGGACTCTGCCTGTGGTGAGAGAGGCGTTGACGAAGGCTGTTAGGAAGGGCGCCAGGGTGTCTGCGCAGTCTTTGATGATGGAGGCAGGACAGGGGTCGCCTTTGCAATTGGAGGGTTTTATGTTTTTCATAATGTTGATCATGTCGTTTTCTTGGACGGTTTTAAACAAGAAGGTGGGTGGGGCCTCAGTGGGTGATGAGGGCAGTGGTGGTGGGGAGGGTGTAGTGTGGGTGGAGAGTGTTAGTTTGGTGTTCAAGATTTTGGCTTGGAGAGAGCTGATCTTATTGCGCATGGCTGTTTGGATGTTGTCACACCATTCTTTGTCCTTAGTGAAGTTTTGGGGGGTGGGTGTGGGGTTCTCAAGTTCCCTGAAAATGGCGAACATTTCCTTGGTGTTCGACTTGGCCTCAGCAATTCTCTCTTCGAAGGATTTAGCTTTGGCTTTAATGATGGCTTTCTTGTAATTAATTGCAAGGGATTTGAAGTTGAGTTTGTCTTTCTCATCCCGTGATGTTTGCCAAAGAGCTAATGCTGCCCGTTTGTCGGAGCGTAGTTTTAGAAGGTCTTGGGTGAACCACGCATTAGCGTGTCTAGTGGGTTTGGTTTTCCGAAGTTTAAGTGGGGCGATGGTATTGATTGCTGCTGTGATGGCCGTATCATAATTTTTTGCCAGAGTTTCCGGGTCGTTGGAGAATGGGGCTGTGAAGGCGGGTCCCTGTAAGAAGGGTAGGAGTCTTTCTTTGGTCAGTTGACGGGCACTCCTTGTAAGGGCAGGAGGCAAGGGAGGAGGGGGGTGGGATGTGGTTGTAGTGGTGGGGATGTTAAAGGTGATGGTGTGGTGGTCGGACCATGGGGTGGGGGTGTTGCCCGTGACTGTGATGGGGCAATTGTGGTGGGCGATCCAGTCTAGTGATCTGCCTAGGGCGTGTGTGGGGTTGTTGATGGTGTTGACGAATCCTAGGGTGGCTAGAGCTGTGTCAAGTGCTTTGGCTGTAGGGTCTTTGGCGTCATTCAGGCCAAGGTTGATGTCTCCAAGGAGAATGGCTTTGGATGACTTTTTGAGGTTGTCCGCCAGGAGGTGGGTGATGGAGGCCTGGAAGTCTCCTAGGGGGCCTGGTGGTCGATAGATGAGGTGTAGGGTGATGGTGCATTGGTGCGAGATGGTGAGTTTTAATTGAAGGTAGTCGCTGTTATTGTTGATAGTTTTGTCAGCCCTTCTGATGGTGATTGAGTCTTTGGCTATGAGTGCGACACCGCCTCCAGTGGTCATGCGATCTTGTCTCGTGATGGTATAGCCAGGTGGGAGAGCGAGGGATAGGGCGGGGCCTGAGGCTTCATGTAGCCAAGTTTCGGTGACCATTAGAAGATCTAGATCTAGGGTGGTAATAAGGTCGTGGATGTCTAGTGCATGCGCATTGATGGAGCGGGCGCTGATGAGGGCACATTTGAGGTGCGGTTCAGGGGTGACATTGATGGTCGGGGGTGGCCTATCCGAACCGGTGGGAGGCATGTTTCCTAGGGTCATAGACACAGATAAAGTGGCATTAGCATCATTAAGTAGCAAGGCAGTGGTAGAAGAATTGCAAATAGCGGTAATTTCATTCAAACCAGTGGGGGGCATGTTTTCTGGAGTCATAGACACAGATAAAGTGGCATTTGCATCATTAAGTAGCAAGGCAGTGGTAGAAGAATTGCAAATAGCGGTAATTTCATTCAAACCAGTGGGGGGCATGTTTTCTGGAGTCATAGACACAGATAAAGTGGCATTTGCATCATTAGGTAGCAAGGCAGTGGTAGAAGAATTGCAAATAGCGGTAATTTCATTCATATGTGTGAGTGACACATTAACAAGAGTCTTAGACATTGTATCCAATGCAAATGGCTCACGGTGGTGCTTGATAAGTGGGGTCAGCTTCGTTGTGTGGATTAGTTTGTGGTATAGATGCAGTACTGGGGAGGTGGCCTTTCGGTTAGTTGTAGGTAAGGTTCTCGACTGTAGTCGTGCATTGCGTGCACTTGTACGTGTAATTGGCAGTGTTAGGGTGTTGGGGGGGGGGAACATTTCCCCTTTACTTCTAGTAGTTTGACCTTAGTGGGGATAGAGGGGGTGTTGCCAAGCAGTGCAACTTTCCTCTATGAGAAGATGAAGGATCGTGGGAGTTCTAGTCCAGAACGCCTGGAGGCCTACATAAGGGGTTTGACAAAGGTAATAAAACAATTTAATTAAAAGGTCCAAAAGTACCACCAATTTACAGGTTAAGCCTTTCTGACCCATAATGAGGCGAAACGATTGAACAAGGGAGGAACATTAAGAGAGTTCAGTGATTATAAGAAAAAAGTGGTAGGACTGTACACATTGGGGGGAAAATGTAAGCATGACAGTAAAGAGCAGAATCACATCCATTGCCCAGCAACTGCACGAAATTCCTCCCTGGGCGTCATATCTTTTGCAAATTATTTTAACATTCTATAAAGTCCTACATTTACTTAGAGTGGCAGAGAGACAGACGGACTCACTCAGGATCACCCAGTGTGTTAGTGGGATTTGCAGCTCCACACCAGTGCCATTGCCCCATGTCCCTTTCCCTAGTCCCAGAACTAGGAGTCTGTTCTGCCCAGATGTGTTTCTTACTTTAACCTCCTCTCTCTCATGACTCCCTCCCATAGGCCTTCTTGTTTGTCTTCCCGTCCTCCAGACAGGGCGTCATGAGAAGGTCCCTGCTGGGCTTCAGTGGTCTGGGTGAAGCCCCCATCAGATTTACCACCCCTTTATCCTCCCACGCTGGGTCATGCGTTGAGGTACAATGCAAGCACCTACTGGTGCACCTTGCAGTGAACGCAGACCCCAAGGCATAGCAACAAAAGAACACTCTGTTCCTACTGGCAAGATAACATGGACAGAGCCTCACATTTGCATGCTTTCAATAAGATGGGAATGACACCTTACCACCTGGCATCGAATAGACAGCATTGGCGTACTGCACCACTGCTTCGATCTGGCATCGCCTGCTCCCAGTGGACCCATTAGTAGTATGGGGGACCAGAGACCAGTGTTTGCTCCCCTTACCACCAAAAAGAAGAATACATGGCAGAGATCTGGCACCCATCATGATACCAGAGGGTAAAGACTCTGGAAGGAGTCAACACACAGTGGGATCCTCATTCGTCATCCACTCTGACACCCCTTCGCCTACATGAAGGAGAGACACCCACACCCCTTCGCCTACGTGGAGGAGAAACACCATAGGCCTCATTACAGGTTTGCCGGTCCAGAAACAAGGGTGCTGGTAAGCTCACTGGCAGCCTTGTTTCCAGTCCGGCAAACTACGTGTCTGCCTGCCATGGCCGCTGTGCCCAACAGGTCTGACCCTGCTGCGCGCAGTAGCCACAGTAGGCAGACCGTTCACAGAAGCGCCAGACCTTTAATAATGGTGCCGGCGCTTCCGAGACACCACTCTTATGAACTTACATTTTACCAGGAGAACAACCACAGACCACAGAACTGCAGCTGAGGGATCTAACCCTGTTAATACTGACTACCTGATTTTCAGCAGAAGGGATCTAACCCTGTGAATATTTGTCCATTTTGGGATGTGACCCAGCTACCTATTTTTTGTAACAGGTTTAATTGACCAGGACCGGGAGTGCGCGCCTCACCCACCTTCTTTTTTTGTACTGAATACATTTTACCAACGCCTGACTTCCCGGGCCGTCGGACTTATGATATGGTATTTGTAACGCGCCAATACACAAGTGTTTCAAGGCGCGACGAGGCAGGGAGGGAGGGAAACAAGGGGAAGACAGACAAACGATCCTACTAGGCCAGGTGTCATTCAGATCGCGCAAGTGCAGAGGTAAGGGGAAAAGGAGAAAGTGCAAGGAGAGGAGGTGGGGGGGAAGTGCAGTACAAGGTAAGTAGCGTAATAAAATAATAAATAATAAATAATAAATAAAAAATAAAAAGGGCCCGCTTGTGGCAAGTGCGAGGTAAGTGCAGAGCAAGTGCTGGGAAGGGGGGCTGTAGGGATACAGTGACAGTCCCACAGTGCAGGGGGAGCCAGGGAGGCAGTGCAAGTGGAGAGTGGCTGGGCCCTGGACCGAGGTCGCTGAGAGTGGCCCAGATGCAGGTTTAGTGCAGAATTCAGTGGGGAGTTAAGCAGGTTTAGCAGGGGAGAGGGAGAGAGAAGGCAGAAGCGTAGAGGAAGGTTTTGAGGTACTTCCGGAACCGGAGATGGTTCTCCTCAAGTTTCAGGGAGGCAGGAAGGCTGTTCCAGAGGGAGGCCCCTGCTGCGGAGAGAGATCTACCCCCAGCTTGTTGCTTCGAGAAGCGGCTGACCATGAGGGAGTTGGAGACGGATGAGCGAAGGGCTCGTGAAGGAAGATATTTAGGAAGAGAGAGTTGAAGGTATTTAGGCCCCAGGCCCCAGAAGGCCTTGTGGACAATGCAGAGGGTTTTGAACTTTATCCTCGCAGCCACTGGGAGCCAGTGAAGAGATTTCAGTCCTGGAGAGATACGGTCCCTGGGCTTGAGGCCAAGGACAAGTCTCGCAGTTCTGTTCTGGATAAGTTGCAGAGGGCGGAGAGTGGAGGCAGGCAGATTAAGATAGAGGCTGTTACAATAGTCCAGCCTAGAGAGAACCAGGGCTCGGGAGACAGTGAGCTTCTGGGGGAAGGAGAGGAAGGGAAGAATACCTCTGAGGAGGTGCAGCTGGTAGTGTGACTTCTTAGAGACGTCAGATATATGAGGAGAGAAGGAGAGTGTGGAGTCGAAGATGACCCCGAGGTTTTTAGCCTTGCAGGTAGGGGCGGGAAGGGGGCCAAGGGAGGCCGGCCAGAGAGCTGCAGGGAAGGAGGGAGTGGGTGTGCCGATGAGTAGAATCTCAGTCTTACTGGCGTTAAGGCAGAGGTCATTGGCGGCACACCATTCCTGGATAGCAGACAGACAGTCGGAGATGAGGGAAGGAGAGGAGGAGGCCGAGGGTAGCCTGAAAATGAGCTGGGTATCGTCCGCATAGCACTGGAAGTGGGGGCAGAGAGCGGCGATGCGGTGGGCAAGGAGTGCCAGATATTGGTTGAAAAGCCAGGGAGAGAGGATGGATCCCTGGGGGACACCACAGGTGGAGAAAAAGATGTCAGAGAGGAAGGAGCCCATTTGGACCTGGGAGGGTCGACCGGAAAGGAAAGAGGTCAGCCATGCCAGAGCCTGACCAGTGATACCCAGGTTATCACGGAGACGGTTGAGCAGGATGGCATGGTTGACAGTGTCAAAGGCAGAGGAGAGATCGAGCAGAATGAGAACGCAGGGAGTGTTGGAATCGAGGTTCAGGAGCAGGTCCTCACGGATGTTCAGGAGAGCAGTTTCCGTGCTTCTGGCCGCTCTGAAGCCGGATTGATGGTCATGAAGATTACCAACAGATTCAGCATGGAGGTTAAGCTGGGAGATGGCCAGTTTCTCCAGGAGTTTGCCCAGGAAGGGAGTAATGGAGATTGGGCGATAGTTGGCCGGGCAGGAGGGGTCGGAAGAGGGTTTCTTGAGGAGGGGGTGCACAAGGGAGTGCTTGAGGGGGGATGGGAAGACTCCAGAGGCGAATGAGTGGTTGCAAAAGTCAGCCAGGGCAGGAGCCAGGGAGTCGATGTGGTCCTTGATGGTTTTGGAGGAACAGGGGTGAACCTGTTTAGACGAGGCTTTCATAGATCGGACTTGGATTCTCCCGGTGACACGGGAAGTCAGGTGGCGGTAACATTTTACGAGTCCGACGGCAACCCGTCGGTAGCACTGGCAGGGTTACCGCCGGGCTCGTAATTTGTCTCCATGTGTTTGCTGAATGTAGAAATATTGCAGTGGAGAACCTGGGGGAAGAACATCACAGAAAGCAAAGGGAACAAGTAAAAGAACCTACCAGCAATCCCCTGTTTCTTCTTGTTTTTTCCCTTCACTGGCACAGACGCCACAACCAATGAACAATCTGAGAACAGAGGCAAAATCCTGGACAAGCTATCCCTGGCGAAGAGCCTCCTCCATGAGTGAAATAGGTAGGGTTCTTCATGGCAGCGATCCGGTGATCATCAGGGTACCAATCTGTCAGGCAATTCACAGAGAAAGCTCGGAAAAAAGCCCATAAGGGTAAAGGCCATGAAAGAATTGAGAGAACGCCACAAGTTATCCATCACAAGGTTAATGGCAATCTTATACCCTTTGGCAGGGGAGGTACGGACACTTCCTCTTTTTCTGCAGAGGGATTCACATCTGGCAAGCCTCACAGGAGCCTCATCAATGGCACCACAGAGGACCTGTTCAAAGATCTCTTTTACTAGAAGGTAGATGTTGCACTGAAGAACAATTATACGATTGCTAAGTTATTTCTAAGAACAAGTACATATTCCTCTTATACACCAGAGGCGCTCATGGACGACTTCCAGGCGAAGTACAAGAAGGTGAAGGAGGGTTATCACTTCACCAAATACTGGAGATGATGCAAAAGCAAACACTGATCTTTCCGGACCTAGTCTGGGTAGCTGCCTTCAAGATGATCGCGGCAGTCGCCACCAGACTTTAAATTCGGTATTTGGCAACAAACTCATCCCAAAGCATGGCCTTGAGATTCTCATTCCAGGGACCTAGGGCCTCATTACGACCCAGGCGCTAATGGGTTAACGGTGCCGTAATAGGCTGTGGCGCCGTTAACCTATTAGTGCCTGATTACGAGGTCCCTTTGCGGGACCCGACCTTAACAGCTGGTCTACACGAGCCGTTAAAGTAGGGACCCGCAAAGGGACCTTGGTGCTAAGTACGGTGCCGCAATTTGCGGTACCTTACTTAGCGCCTTCCCCATTCCCATTGAGCCCTATGGGGAAAAAATGGGAATGGGGAAGGGCCATGGAGGAAGGGGGAATTACCGCCCCGCCAACCTTTTAATGGGGTGGTAATTCCCCCTTTCTCCATGGCGGAGTCGGTAACTCACCGGCATGGACCAAGGTGTTAATAGCACCATGGTCTTCCGCCAGGGTCGTAATGAGGCCCCTAGTCTCTGTGCAGCCAATTGGAGGGCAAGATACAGGTACATAATCACTCCGGCACCCTAAAGAGGAAGAAGTCTTAAATGTCCAGTTCAGATAAGATCAGTTTAAGGATCCATTTAGGTCCTATTACCAGGAACAGAGGCAGACCAGTGCACAAGGGGCGGACAAAGCCTTCTCCATCAGCAACAAATCTCTGCTCAACCCGCAGCTATCCTGACCGGGCCAAGTCACCATCGGACTATCCTATTAGAGGCAGAATATGCCACTTCAAAATTAGACCACAGATGGCACCACGTAGCGTTTGAAAACCCACCACCGCCCACAGGAATACAATTGGCACACTGGTCTCACACCCAGTGAAGAAGACAACCCTGGTAAAGAGGGTACAAGGGTTCTGCTCGAGAAGGGCAATATCGCACTGCTGTGTTCCTAGTTCACAACCATAACGACAGCACAGAGGGTTGCAGACAATATCCCAAAAGATTTAGAGAACAAAGAAAAAAGTTTTGTGAAAAATCAATTATTCAAGATGTTGAATCAAAACTTTGAGAAATTACTCACATTTTAACTCATTTAAAACTATTACATTAGGCAAAAAAAACTCTAAACTGGGCAAAGACATACAAGAGTTAAAGTTCGAGATAATCTACCCTGGTAGATAATTATATAGAAAATCATGGTACTGACGACGATTACTCAACATATTACCAACCGCGCCAGATATGACGGGGGGGTGCCGTTTTCAGATTCTTCTAGTTCAGACTCCAATGATGAGTGGTACCCAGACCAAGACTACTACACACAGGGCCCCCTACCCGCAAGAGCAATACCACCCATAAATGTAAATGTGATCCCACCTACAGAGACACCCATGGAGGAAATAGACCCCTCATTGATAATGCCAGTCTCCAGTCTCTCAGGAATAGCACTGACCCAACCAGAGGATCGCCCTTCTCTTATCACCCTGGCCTCATAAAGAGTTATGTTGTTTGGACACCTATTCACCGAAGCCCCTCTAAGGAAGTGCACGTCTAAGATTAAATGTATTTATTTGTAATCCAGTCACAGCAACCATATACCCCAACCTTCCCCTTGTCAATATTGAATGAACACCCCTGATCATACAATGACCCTACAACCCCCACCCCCAACTCAATATTCAAATATGCTTGAATAAGAGAGTGATATCCTTCATAGAAACATATAACTGATGTTTAGTAAACAATAAGCATATCCGTGCATCTATTCACCTACTGTGCACTGTTCACTGTTTACCGTCTGGATTGACTTTCTGAGCCTCGAGCTACGAGATACAAGTAAAGACAAAGTAAGGACCGTGCAACCCCCTGGCTTTGCCAGTACCTCGTCCGCCCTGGGTCATCCTTCCCATCCTTCCCCATCGTCTCACAGCGGCCCTCCTATTTCACCCCTGCTCCATCTCCTGTGTCCCGGCTCCTCTGAGGGTTGCCCACCGGAACCATCGCCTTGCAAACCCTGCAGCACACCCTCGGCAGGCAAAACTCCAAAAAAACATTTCCTCCTCTATCACGCAACGAGCAGCTGTCAGCTGCAAGACCGGAGCTGAGCCCACGCCGCCTAAGGAGCAATAAATCCTTGACCGAGGTAGATATTGAAGGGGTCCAGACATCTCCAGGCCCAGCCCGAACTCCGTGTCACGCTCAGATAGGCCCGGACCCCCCATCACAACACCTGGTGGCTTTGTCCCTAAGCCAGAGCCTATACATCTCACAGTCTCCCGGGGAAGGCGATGAGAGACGCCCAGTCACAGCGCAGCTGATCCACAACGATCCGCCTCAAGCCGGGCTACCCGGCCGCTTACCGCATTGGCAAGTGGCTCACAGCCTGAGCCCGGTGAAGGCCAGACTCGGCTGGAGCCTGTTGGGCCGGGATCCCCACGAACATCTGAGGCCATTGATGCACCAACAGCCATCAGCAATGAGGGACCACTCAACACGGTCCTAGCTAATCGGGCCAGGTCCCCACAAAGTGCCTGCTTAGCGACTGGACTCATGACAACGGCACAAATCCACAACAGCCTACAAGGCAGAGTTGGGTTCACTCTACCGAACTCCAATTCTCTACCACTAAAAACTGCCTCAGATCCTCTGGCGAGGATCAGTTTGTCAGATTCAGCAGACTCAGATCAAGAAGATCAAGAAGAAGAATTTACAGTGGAAGACTCACCAACCGCAGCTGAAGCAGCACTCCGCAAAGGCATTGAAGACCAATGTAACCTTCCTCCCATTGCACCCAGTGGGGACAGTGACAAGGAAACCACGGCACCCTGCCCAATGACTGCATCTCCGACCACAAAAGAAACCTCAAATTTGTCACCAAAGAAATCAACGAAAACCAATGCGACTAAAGGGGAGGCACTCTCGAGACCAAGAACAATGAATATAAAAGCGAAAGTGAAACCAGTGAAGACACGGAAGTCAGCAGTAAACACATTCCAACTGAAAAAACAATCTAAGTGTCGCACCAAACTTACGGGCGTGCCCAGCCAACTCTCCACACCGCTGATCTCATCGTCACTAAAAGAATATTTTACCAAGCAACACAAGAGAAAGCTGGAGTGCGACCCAGAACTATCAGATGCAGAGATTCTAGAGGCGATACAGGAGATACCGCCCGTAAACAAATCCTGCAAAACAGACCAAACCTCACCAACATCAGAATACTTCACTGCCGAAAAGTCAAGCTCCACCTAAGACAATAGAAACACAGGACACAGGACCCAAGCTCGTCACACCACCAGGACCATCGATAATAAACCCAGCACTTGTAAATCCTGTACTGACAGGAAACCCCAAAATGCCGAAAACAACTCCACAGCCAAGCACAAGCTCGGGAGACATTCTCTGTCCAGAGATTGCAGCACCGTCACCACAACAAATCAGATCCACCAAAGGCCAGGCCAAAACTGAAGGACGCATGGCACAGATTATTCTACACTCATTACCAAGAACATCAGACGAATTCCAAGCCCCAATGACGGGGGTATTGCCAATAGACCGCCAGGGAGAGTCGGCCCACTCATCGGGAAAGATAACGGCCGACTCCAAAATGCCACAAACATCCTCACAGAAAACCATATACTCGGTAGAAACCCTCGCTCAAGAACCCATTGCATCCCTACCTCTACAAGCTACAACGCCTAAAGCTTATACCAAAACAGATGGACGCATGGCATGGACCATTCCGCATCTATCGACAAGAACATCTTTCAGGCCCAAAAAACATTTGAAATGCCAATAGACCACCAGGGAGAGGCGTTCTATTAATCGGAAAAAGCATTTCTATACAGACATTCACTGTATGGGGGGCTATCCTCCACACAAATGCCAGCAAAATCTAGGAGATTGAGCGAAATTCCATCACCCACTCAAAAGGACTCTCCATCAAAAAAAATGGATCTTCTTTCACTTATGTCTGCGGTAACGAATGCACTAGCGTCATTCGGAAAACTCTACGAGTCAATTAATGACTCACTAAAAGACAATGGGCCTCATTACGACCCAGGCGGTAAGTTACCGCCTGGGCCGTGACTTTACCACCATGGCGTAAACTACGTTTACGCCATGGTGGTTGGCGGACTTACCGCCCCATTCCGAGGTTGGCGGGGCGGTAAGTCCCCAATCCCCATTTACCCTTCCCCATTCCCATTTTTGCCCCATAGGGCATAATGGGAGTGGGGAAGGCGTTAATTACGCCACCGTAAATTACGGTGGCGTAATTAACTCCATGGTCCCTTAGCGCCATGGATTTTAACACCTGCAGGTGTTAAAACCTCCATGGCGCTAAGGGACCTCGTACTCAGGCGGTAAGGGTCGGCGCTGTTTACGCCGGCGTAAAACCCTTACCGCCTGAGTCGTAATGAGGCCCAATACCTTAATGGTTTCCACCATGACCTCTAAGTTGACTTTTGTAGAGGGATTCCTAACAGCCTTAGACCTTAAATCTACCGAATATCACACCCACCTAGAATCCGAAATCCGAACGCTAGAAGAAAAGCTAAATAAAAAACACGACCTGCCACAAGGATCATCATTGCTGACAAAGGCCACCCAAACCACGGAAGTTCCCCCAAAACGCGACCTGGCGCCAATTTTCAACATAGTTAACGCAAGGCAACCCACTTCAAACCTCTCGACAGTGGCGAAGAAGCCCCTGTCAATCTAGCCACAACGTATTGACTTGACGGGAAAAATCGACAACAGAAGAATGCACAAGTGGAAGCCAACGAAGCCACTGAGCTAGGTGTAAAACAAACTTGTGTCCTACTTGAACTTAGCCGCGCACCTTCTTCCATCGAGCTACCCCTGACATCAGAGGCCAAAGACAGACCAAGCAGCTGCACAGAAGTGCATCCTAACCAAGGCCGATCACCTCGTACGGCAGAAGAATTCAAGCTAAATAGTGACCTGATGAACCTATCACAACATTGGGACCCAGCAGAACCTCAACCGGCGACCTCAAAGGAAACAACTCGGCCAACAGCGAGAAGTCACCGCTCCCAAGTCTCTCCGAAAACCCTAAAGCTAAAAAATTCTACTCAGAATGACAATGCTGAACCCAGTGCGACAGCCGTCCACATATCTCCCAAGGCCCCAGCGAGAGGGTCAACGCTGGAAAAAAAACTCCACACTAAAGCAACTACAACAACCGAAAGCAGAGCTCGAGTTAAAAGTCCTTGCTACATCAAAGATCATTCTTCAGTCCCACACCCACCAAAAACATCCACTTTTAACAAGTACAGAAAAAATGGTGGCAAAAGGTCAGACGGAAAACTAAAAAATACATCAATCTTCAGACTTGAGCAAATCTCAATTAAAGAAGGATACATCGTATTGAACCGAAGAACAGTTCTAAGCACCATGAAGAAAGTCAGTTCCCTTCGCCACCTTACCTCTGAAGATTTTTCCCTTATTGAATCCTACCACAGGGAGCACAAAGCTAAAGCTTACCGTCACATAAGAAATGAGGCAATTCGTGAAATCCCTAAAGTCGTCACAAAAGACCTACGACAACTGGGCTTTACTCTTCACGAAATAATGAACACATCAACCCATCAATCACAAAAAAGCAGGTCGAGACGTCCGAAAAGAAACCTAGAAATAAACCTATTTACTGGCAAACTAGTCCACCCGTACAGACAGTCGCTGCATAAAAACGAGCAAGCACCAAGAACAGTACGAACGGGATAGCCACACCACGATCGCACAACGAGGGGATGATCGCCATGGCCAAAGCCAAAATACAAGACACGCAAGAACACGATCGACCAGGACAGACTCTACACGAACCGAAAACATAGAGAACAGATACGACAACAAAATCAGGCGAGCAAAGGATTCTCCCTTGAAAGAACTTGTCAATACAAGTCCACGGGAAAAACCAATCAAGGGCCCATGGAAATGGCTGACAGACTCTTTTGGCCAAACGAAGAAGAGATAGCAGCGACCTCCAAGACCCCTTAGTCTCATCGATTTTCCGACCTCCACCATGAGAAACATCAAAAAGAAACCGATGACCATGGGATCTTGGAACACCAGGAGGCACAAACATTTAACCCGCCATAGCGACGTAAACTTCGGGGCCTATGATATCATATGCCTCCAGGAAACATGGCTCACCAACAAACCGTCATTAGACGGATTCTCAATTGAACTATCTCCGGCTTCCAGAGTGCTCATGGGCAGGCCCTCATCAGGTCTTTTAACAGCGACCCGCATAGGGTCGGGCCTGCCCATCAGAAGGAAAATAACGGAGGCATAAGGAATACTTGCAATCTTAGCAGAATGGCTGAACTCCGACTCAAACCATACTGAAGGTACCGCCTCCGACTTGGCCATAGTCAACCTATACTGGAATCCTCAAAAAACAACAACCAAGGCCTTCTGTAAGTCTGTGGCAAATACCATCGGCACAATTTACATAGACCATGACATTGACAAGATCATTATTTGTGGTGATCTGAATGCCAAATGCAAAAACATAGACACAATAAGTACGACCCCGGCAGTATCCACCTCCGCGGACGAACGAGGTTGGGTATGGATGAAACTGATGAACTCAAGAAATCTGCACAACGTCTCTGGGGTTCTAGCTCATACCCCTCAGATTCCCACATGGAAAAGGCCGTAGTCCTCAGCTACACTGGACTACAACTTCATAACCCAGGCACTAATCCTATACATATCCTCCTTCAAAGTCCTGAAAACAGTCAAAAGTGATCACAACCTCCTGACAATGTCCTGGGGGGAGGCAGGACCTGAGAAAAGAACTTACCCCGTTGCAGTGGAATCAAAAATGCAGCAAACCAGACTCCACCTAACTGCTGCCAATATCAAAACAATCAAAGAAATACTGAGTGCAGCACCTATAGAAGCAGCCAAGTTGCCGAACACCAAGAGACCGGACTATCTACCACTACTGGAACCGCACCGAGTCAACTTTGCTGGAAGCAAGCCAAAGCCCCAGGAGACGAAGCACACCTTTGACTCCCAGGTGGTACGCCAACCCCGCCAATTGAGAAACCTAAAGAGAAAAGCACAGGCACAACAATCTGACGTCTCATGGGCCATTTACCTCAAGGCAGCCAAGACCTACAAGTCATGGATAAAACATCACAGACTGACAATGTATCAGAACGATGCCGAAACAATGCTAAAGACTCTGGCCTCAAAAAAATCTAGAGACTTTTGGAACCTTGTAAAAAACACAAAGGCTCATAGTATAGTCCCGATATCAAACTCCATCTCAGAATCGGACCGGATCACCTTCTTTGCAGACCTATACAGGGTGACACTTCCTGAGTCAACATCTTTCAAACATCTCACCCAGGAGCCATGGGTATCGCCGACTGAGAAAAGCGACACCACAAGAGCCACAAATGAGGAACCCTGGATATCATTGACCAACGAAAGTGACATCACAAGAGCCATAATCAAACTCAAGTCCTCGCGTGCTCCAGGTCCGGATGGTCTCATGAACATCAACTTGAAAGAACATCCATCGGAATGGGCAGCGGTGATCAGCCAAATCTTCAGGCAGTGCAAAAAAACCTAGACAAATTCCGACATCATGGACCGAGGCCGTCCTAGTTCCAATCTACAAAAAGGGCTGTACAGAAGATCCAGCAAACTACAGACCCATCGCACTACTGGACATTATCGGAAACATTTTTGCAAGCCTACTGCTAGCGCATTTTCAAAACTGGGCCAGAAGTTCCCCCAGTGTCGACCGGTTCCAGACAGCATTTTTGAAGGGGGCAAGCACAGCGGTCAACCTGGTACTTTTGAACATCATAAAATCTATAGTAAAGGCAGGCACTCCTCGGGTGTACCTGGCCCTAGTGGACCTCTCGCAGGCCTTCAATAAGGTTGATCGAAGCAAACTCTGGTTGAAACTAAAAATGTGGGAATGCCCGCCGGCTATACTGGCACCGATAATGGCACTACACACCTTGTCCGCCTTAATCACAAGGGCCTGCTATCAGACAGCATCCACACGGCGAGAGGAGTCAAGCAGGGATGCCCCCTTGCCCCAGCATTGTTCATCTCGTTTCTAGGAGATTTCCAAAATTCAGAACACAACATCCTATCCTTTCCACCAAAAGTTGGCCAGATGGGAGTCTCCAGTCTATGGTATGCTGATGACCTGATTTTACTGGACCAGACTAAAATTGGACTCCAGCGACAACTAACCAACCTGACAGTATATATGAAAGAAAACAACCTTGAAATAAACAAATCCAAAACCAAGATCCTCCTTCTTTCCAAATCTGCCAACAGTAAAGAAGGGCTAAACAAGGATGGCCACACCCGGCACCTAGACAAGGTAAACATCAAAGTGGTCAAAGAGTACAAGTACCTTGGTATTTGGATCGATAACACGCCGAAAGAAACTACAATGCAAACATGTCTATGGGACAAAATAAGAAATCTCGCTGCACAGACGAGAGGTAGACAAAAAATTTGGTAAATTCTCACTCTCCCCGGCTATACAATTTTACAAATCAAAAGTTATCCTGACCATAACATATGGAATGAACGCCTCTTTAACCATACCTGCCTCGAACTGGCTACAGCTGAAAGGATAATTGTGGAAATCGGTGCTTGGCCTTCCGAAATCAACCTCTATGGCTGCAGTCTGGCGCGAACTGGGCCTACTTTCACTAGTGGCAGTGGTGGAAAAGAGCGCTATGGAGCTGTACAGGAAGATCTTACAAACTGACACTCTTCCATTGTACCGAGTAATTGTTGCAGAAATCAAAAGTGCAATTTGTAAACCCCTGAACAAGTGGGTAAAAAGCCTTCAAGGAAAACTAGAAGATCTTGCCTGCACTGAAGAACAATTTATGTCCAACCCAGTAAGAGTGTCAACTAAGATCGAACTCCAAGACTGGATCAACACAAATGACAAAGCTTTGGAAAACAAACTACTGCAACACCTGCCGCAAACCTATAACAAGCTAAAACAACCAATAAAGTACAGTGAAAAATTCCAAAACAAAATGCTGCGAAAGCTCTTCATGAGAGCCAGGCTAAATCAGCTTCACACTAGGGAAGTCCAATCCATAAGACGACTGGCAACATCTAGCATCTGCCGCCTCTGTAATAACCAAGAACAACAGGAAACAATAAGGCACTGTGATGCTGGAAATGCATCGAAGGGACAGGGCCTCCGTATCCTTGTCCTTTACTGCTTTTTATTGTGTGTTCTGTCATGTTTTCCACACAGGAGTTCATGTGGGACTCCTGGCAGTGCAGCTCTCTCTTTTGGTTTGGTGAACGGACCCGTGGGTTACCCTTATGGCACCCAAGGGTGGGGGTGCAACCCTGTGCCTCTAGTGTATGTTTCTGGGCACCTGTGGGTGGCCCGCAGAGCAGGTATGGGCTGGTAGCAGCTCCATGCTGAATTTGACAGGTGTGCAGATTATCCTCCATTTTGGGGATACCCCGGCCCTGCCATTGGGATCAGTTGATTCCTGATGGAAAACAAGATGGCCCCTGTGGCCTCTTGCTTTCTTCTACCTATTACCTTGTTTTCCCAAAGTCCTGGGAAGCCCTGACTCTGTCCCTTCCCCCTGACTGGCTGTTGGGTGGAAATGCCATATATGGTGATGTTGTGAAGGTCCGGCCAGACTAGCTGGAGCCTTCCCAGTGATGTATGTTGTGGGTACCTCCTGTGGGTGGGACCCGGGTGAATAGAGTTTGTGACGAATATGCATTCTGTGTTGTGGATGTCTAGTATCTGGTGGTTGACACAATGATTGAGACAGCCCTGCCTGAAACCGGTATGAGTGCAGTTTGGAGTGTTGAATGGCTCGGTACTTGTCCCAATACACATAACTTGTTGTGAGTGTCTGGAGAGAAGTGAATGGCCTGAATACCTCGTGTGCCTGATTGGCTGCCTGCCTACATGAATGCCCTTAGTCGTGATTGGAAGCTTGCTTGTGACCCAGCGGAATGAATGGGAGATCAACAGTATATCTGGGGACCTCTCACTGCTAAGAATCGTGTTCAGAAGCTGAAGTCCACTACGACGAGTAACTGGAGTAACTGAAGCTTGACCTTGAAGCCCCGCTGGACAAGAAGAAGTGCTGTTGCTCTCCTTCACAATCTGAAAGCTGCTGTGTCTCCAAGGGCTGACCCAGAGAGGACCTGGTAAGGCACCCTCTTCCCGAGCTATGAGGGACCATCGTGCACAGCTGATCTTTGCCAAAGCTCCCTGGTAGACAGACCTTCGACAGGCTGCCGACCCGAGACGGGGACTGCCGCGGAATATCAAAGAGAAGCACCCAGACTGTTGTCCGCCACTGTCGATGACCGGCGTCGCCGACCGGAGCCGCCGTGCTCCCGTTTGCCTAAAAACTTCATTTGATCATCGGACGCTCTCGTCTGCATTGTCGCCTGCTTTATCCCGCTGGAGAAGGCCTGACCGTCGATGCGCCGAGGAGCATCCGCCGGTGGGTTTCCCGCCACCTAAGAACCACAGAGAAGCCGATGACTCAACGCCCTTGCGGGGCCACAGTTCTTCATCATCTCTTTGCGGTCCAGAACTATCATCACCGAGGTTGCCCGCACGCCTCTTCCTTGCAGGACGCCAATGCTCTGTCATCGACGAGCACCGCTAGGAACGAAGCTGCCACTTCATGGCCATAGTTCAACCTGTTCGCTGTCGGACGTTCGACGACCCGTGACTCCTGCTTTAAAGGGAGGGCACTCAAGAAGGGCCGTCGATTCCCCGACACCAAACGCCAAGTTCCTCGACGCCTTTCGACGATCCGTGGCTCCTGCTTTAAAGGGAGTCACTCAAGAAGGATCGGTCGACGCATCTTCGGAGAACTCTACTCCACCAGGTACATTAGGGGGGTAAAACCTTAATAGGAGGAAATAAGACTACCGTTTCAACCATCTTACGTTCCTGCCTATCTCTATTGCTGGTTTCCTCGTTATTGATCTGTGTGACATTTTAACCATACAGTTGATGCACTTTAATGAGATTCGATAACATTGGTGGTACCACTTTAGAATTGTATATATTTATCATTGTTGACTTCCGAGTACAAAGTGCGTTATTGTGATTGTGTACATACCTTTGAATATTAATTATATAAAGACTGTGTTTTCAGTAATACAGTGTGTGGACATTCCTTTGTGGGGGTTCGGGGGCTAAATTGTACTTAAGAACCAGCCTGCATCACCTCCTGAGAAGCTAAACCTTGATTGCTCGTCCATTGCTACCAAATAGAGAATCTTGGCTGGGTTCCTCTGTGCCTCTCCTCTACCATATAGAGAGCGGAAGTACAGACACCCCCTACCAGTCTTTACAGGCACCTCCTTACAACCTTCCCACAACTGACTAAGGAAAGAGAAGCCTACATCTCACCACTTATATTCGATCCACTGGTAATAGATGAAGCAACGATTTGATGTCGGTTAATATCTGGAGAATCCCCAAGATGGACCATGGCAGCTGCAAAATTTCTAGACGCAGCACTAAAGAAAATCAACACCCTGGCAGTAGCTCCAGACCTCGCATAAGTCATGAACTGCCCAATCCACACGCTACTCCGTGACTTTCCTTCACATAAGTGGTGAGGTGATTAACAGGAAAACCACAAACTTCAAAGACAACAAGACACTTGTAAAAACCTTTTAAATGGTTAAAAAGCAAGAAATAAAAAAATAAAAAATAAATAAGCATGCTTTGTTTTTACACGTGCAAACTGCTGGCCTTGCCGCCTGACGAACTGGTCAAACGTATGAATGGATGAGAATGTGTGGCCACAAGGGCAAATGTTACCAAGGTAGAATATCAATGTGTCGACTCATCGGATGTCAGACTGATGTATCACATCATCTTGTCACATGCCCATGGACCAATCAGCCATCACCGACCATATAGCACCCATAGGTGCCTCCTCTTAGTGACCCATCCCAATAAACAATGTGCCCCTTAGGCCTTCCCCCCGTTGATGGCCTAACATGTGTATAAAAATGAATTGTAACATGTTTTCTGCAGAGCCCTCTTGGCGTGAGCAGAGTAGATTCTGTTTGCCCTAACTTTAGATAAAAAGCCTTTGATCGCACTCTCACTTGGTCTTGGTCTTATTCCCTCCTGGGATGTACCTTTATTGACTCTGTTGGGTGTTTTACCAGCAGGCCTGGGGGCCTCTCACTTTCATTGGTCACCCCGACGCGATAGTGTTCTTTCCCATCCTTCTGGCACGAGACGCCCCCCTGATTTTACCCTGAGTGCGCTCCCTCAAGAGCTACCCGCCAATGGCAACCAGTACACCTAGACGTGCGCACACAGTAGGGCAAGCGGGTACGGGATCCCTCTTAACAAAACCCATACGTACCACTCGCCGGGCGTGGTCTTTGAGCGAGGAGCAGCGCACCGCCGATCGAGTCCAGAGGGTCTCGGATCAAGACAGACACGTGAGTATTAAGTGCGAGTGATATTACAAGCACGGGTGGGAGTCAGATTAGGAGGTCTTGGGATAATAGGACATAGTTCGGGTGACACAGAGGGTGTGTAAAGGTGAATCCAAAGAGGGTACAAGGGGTTCTGGGAGTCTGGGGTATTTACCTATCTTTCACACTATTCTCATCCTATTGCATCCCATTAGGACGGTAATGAAGTAAAAGGGGACAAGAAGTTACAAAGGGATCCTATCTCCGTGGGAGGGTGGAAGGTGGCGCCGCATAGTGCTATCTTGACTAGTACAGGATATATGGGTGTAAGAAATTGAAGTGAAAAAAGGCATTTAAGAGGTCAAAGGGTAGACCTGGAGTGTTAGGTAGAAACGCTTTTTCTGATCTTTATCTTACCTGTTCCCTCTTTGTCCCTCCCAAGTGGGTGAACTGGTGCAATGTAGAGGGAGAGGGTAAAACATGGAGAAGAACAAGAGAGAGGGTAGAAATAGAGGAATATTGGGGACAGTGGGGAGTATTATGTCTGTGTCTATGTTTTCTGTTGTCTATGTGAAATGTTAAACATTGGTGCATAAAGTGAAAAGCAGACCTGGTGATTTTTGAGGAGAGCTGTCTGTTAAATAACACAGCATAAAAATATCAAAAGGTTACTAGCAGACAATCCTGGTTCATGAAAATTGTAACACGGGTCAAATCGGGTATATGAGAAGTGAATAGGCACAGAGCAGAACCGTCAGGTAAGGTGTAGTGAGAGTGAAGTACAATGGGTGCAGAAACACCCCATGCTCATATTTGCAAAACGCTGCCAGGGTATGCGGAAAAAATGATGAAATACCACGAGCAGTGGGTCACAGAGTTGAAGGGGGAAGGAGTACCCCAAGTATGGTGTTAGGCAGAAACCTGTGCAGTTCCCTCTGGGACCACTGCAAAAGATTTAGGACTACAGGTGTTTGGCAGTAAACCCACTTGGTAGCAGTCTGTACCACACAGATTCACTTGGTAGCTGTGGCTGAGCAGTCAGACTTCTCTCAAGAAGAGTTAGGCAGTATACAGAGTATTCACAGTAGAACAAGTAAACACTGACCAGGGATTGGTGTAAAAGAGATATAATTATTTATTTAAAACCACATCTAGAAAAACACACAGGCACTAATCGTAAGCAAGTCAAAAACACGGTCACTAAAAGATATACACTCCCTTAAAAGAATATTAGACAAGTCTTTAGTAAAGCCCCACTTATTTTCAGACAGCGGTGAGCGCTTAACGTAGATGGCACTCTAATAATTTGTTTTAAAAAGGGAGAGAAAAGCAGAGAATAAATTGAAACAGATCCCAACACTTTTTCATGAACACAAAAGAGAGGAAGGCAAAGTAACACAGTGAATTCAGAGTCAGTAGGCCGGATCCGTTTTAAGAGGATCAAAATGAAATGTGTCCAAGGTCACACGGTTGCAGTGCACAAAAATCTTGTAACGGTTCAAAAAGGATTTGGACCAAAGAAAGGGACCAGTTAGAGGGTCAAGGCGGCCAGCCCAGTCCAGAAGGTTAAGGGGTTATTATTACCTTGTAACAATCTTTAGAAAGGGAGGCCTGGTGGCCACGGTACCTTAAAGTGGTGAGAACACTCCAGCGGGGGCAGTTGTTCCTGGCAGCGGATGCAAGTCGGTGCTTCATCCAGGGGAAGAGAGGATCTCATCGGGGAGGAAGACAGGCGTCCGTTGCACTGCCAGGGAAGAAACCAGCCGCTGAGTTTCTCAGGTACAAGGAGTGGTCCGTTGATTCGCGGTTCAGTGGTAAGTGGCTATCCGGCCGCCAGGGTGCTTGGCACGGACAGTTCGACCACAAACCGGTCTGGGGTGCGAAGAAAAGAAGGTAAACTAGTTGTGCCCACTGGTCAGGGGAAGAAGCCTCTCCAGCCAGGAGATCTTCTCTGTCGTCGGGAAGTGGTGAGTCGGTTCTGCAGGGCTCTACCGGTGGTGTCGTCGTGGTAGGTCGGCTCAGCTTCTCCCTCGTCAGATTCTCAGGTCCTGTGGCGACTTCTGAAGTTCCAGTCCCCAAAGCCCTGCTGTTATGCAGCATACCCCCATTCACTCAGCCTAGCTGTCAATCAAACATGCTAAGTGGTGAGCCGGCCGGCTCACCACTTGGGCCAATCACACAAGAGTGTGACTTGAGTTACCAAGGTAACTCAGTCCAGGGTGCCTCAACCCCCTCCCACACCCCCTGTGGTACCCAGACAGAGTGGCACCACTTTTGGAGGCTTCTGTGGAGAAGCCCACCAAAAAGTGGAACAAAGGGCTCGACTTGGGTTGGAGTCACAGAAGAGAACACAAACGCCATTTTAGAATCGAGTCCTGGCAAAAAATACCAACTGGTGAATTAATATTAATTAAATAAACGTGCGGTATGTTCGAGGCTATGAGAATTAAATAATTAAAGTTGGTAGCCTCGAACAATGGGAAAATCCCATAGGGAAATATTCGCGGTCGAATATAAAAAAGTAGTATCCACTGCCACCAGCTAAAACTTGATCAGGGGGACGGCGACGTGCCCCCTCGATTAACAGACCCCAGGGCAATCGAATTGCCCCGACCAGTACGTCCACAATATGATGGTTTGTACTGGTTTCTGTTAATAATTTGGGACTAGTAAAGCCAATGGTGACTTTACATGCCCTGGGAGACAGTAGTCAGTCCCAGGGTATGGAGTCTATGGTGGGGTGTCACTATGACACCCCTGTGTTACTGCACGGAGGGTGCTGTGTAACACACATAGTAAAAACACATGAGACCCTATCGAGTAAAGGACCCCATAGCCCAGAAAACACATTAACAGTCAAAGGAACACCATAAATCATGTCCAAGAGTGGGAGAAAAAGAGTCTCACTCTTGGCAGGAGAAAAAAACAAACTCCAGAAATCCAGCAAAGCTGCTGGAGGACTCACTAGGTTAGGAAATTCAGCCTAAAGAGAGAATTCTCCCGAACATATGGCCTGAAGGGGGGTCCTTCGACAATGATGTGTTAGATATGGTTGCCACTTGTTTGTTTATAAGTTAAAGGGGAAGCAGCTGCCCAATAGGAGAGAAATACTGGATCTGTGGCACCTGTTTGAGGAGGTGCCCCCAGGTAAAGATAGCGAGCAGAACGCATCTCCCCTGACAGCAGCTGGCAGCACAGGGCCACCCACTCAAGATAAAAAGAACATAGAGGTCACACGTGTCTATCCCTTATTGTCAAAACCAGTGCCTGCAGAAGGATATAGAGACCCCGTGTATGTAGCACAGCCCTGCCTATACACAAGCCATCTGCCACTGCACCACCCCCATACGAGAGCCAAAGCACAACAAGACCCCTAGACACCTCAACAGTTGATATTGGAGAACTAGCTCAAGATTTGGAATCACAGCTCACAATGGCCTGCACAGAACTGTCCCGTATAAGGGCACTGGGGGAAGGGGGAGGGATGTCCACCCCACAGGCAGATCGAGATGATACTCCCCCGGTGAGTGTGGGAACAGGGGAAGAGGGTTGGAAGAAAGGAGAGATCTTATTCAGAATAAATGACACCCCTACACGAATAACAGAAATAAATACTGCAGACAGTGAACGGGAGGCAGAGGAAGGAGGGGCAATGTCAGACAGAGAGGAAGAGTGCTGGAGTGACATAGAAGAGCAGGAGGAAGAGGGCAGGAGGTTAGGATTTGCTGCTGGTGGTGCCTCGTTTGGAGAAGGGTTGTCTCCTGTAGAAGAATGGACAGGGATGTTGAGAAACAGAGCAGGGCGTATGGCAGTGGTTCGAAAGAAAGGAAAGAAGGTGAGTACGAAAAAGGGGGGGAAATCTACAACTACCTCTGATACACAGGGGGCGGGAAGGCCAAATTACATACCATGGGCTCAAATGGACAAGGCCAACTTGCTTAAACAACTCTCCGGAGGCGCCAGCGAGTGGATATATGCGTTCAAAAACACACAGCAGGAGTGCCCTTGGCAGTGGGGGATGTTAAATGCTTGCTCGTGTCTGCAGTGGGAGATCAGGCTAACAGGGTCTAGACAAAAGGCGGGGTTCCCAGGAATAACATTAGATTGTGACCGCCATGATGGGGCCTCGTTCAACACAGTGCGAGCACGCGTGTTGGATGCATTGAGGGAAACATTCCCAGACACTCCTGATTTTCAATCAGTGATGCAATGTACCATGAATGATGAAGAAGATGCAATGTCTTTCATTCTCTGGGTGCAGGACATGTGGAGAGCAGAAACGGGTACGGCCTGGGACCAATAAACGTCCCTTTTTTACTTCATTATAAAAAGAGGGCTCCCGAAGGAAGTGCAGAAGGCCCTTGATAAAATAGCTGGGATAGAAGCCAAGGGGTGGCTTGAAATTCAAAGCATTATAGTGCACCACTGCAAGAGGATCAAAGAGAAAGAGAAGGAGATAGCGCAGCGGCGGTTGGCAGACGAAGCTAAATTAGTACAGAGCAAGTCACTGAAGGTCAGTGCAGTGGTAGCTACCAGCGCGGTGGGAAAGGAGCGGGAGGAAGAAGACGGACAGATGGGAATACCAATGCAGATGGTGGCAAATTGGACAGGTAACGGTCAGGAGCAGTGGGCAGGGGAAAACCAATATGAGGGACAGCAGTGGCCATCGAGAGGGGGGCGAAGTAACAGAGGAGGGTTTAGGGGGTCGAGAGGATGAGGTGTAGGGTACGAGGGCCTCGAGGGGGAATGCAAGGACAATGTTGGCAAAGTGGGAGGTGGGGTCATTTTATGCAAGAATGTTGAAGCAGGCCAAACAATTCATGCACAAACGGAATCTGCACCCAGGAAGCCCTTACGGGCTGCCGATGGACGGCGGTAGGAGAGATAGCCAACCCGACCCTAGGTATATGAACGACCGTCCCATGCCGCCCACGTGCGTAACCAGACGTATGCCACTACCGCCAACGGGGCCCCGGCAGCACCATGCAGGGGAACCGCAGTAGTAACGGGGAATGTTTTTGACGTAGATGAACTCCCGTGGCACTCAGCATAGGACAGCCCACAGAGACCCCTTGCGTGTCCAGTACTATCGATAGCCTGCGATGCAGCAGAGGAACCACTCGTAGGGGCAGCAATAGGAAACAAACAATTTATTTTCCGGGAGCAGAAAAATCGTGCCTTAAAGAAGGCAGATTTCCACTTTCTAATCAGACTTTGGAAATGCAGGGGTTCTCTGGGGCGGTTGTCGAGGTTCCATACACAGAAGAACTAGACATAACGGTGGGGGGAAAGACTCTACGTGCCCCCCTTCTATATTACGAGGAATCACCCATCAACCTGCTGGGAAGGGACGTTGTCAGCAAACTCAATATGTCCATCTCATTTACCGAGAGAGGGATAATGTGCTCCAAGCCAGGCATATCTACAATTCGTGCAATGTTAGTGATACACACACAGGCAGACTTCCCGCAAACACGAGGCATACTCATGAATCCTGACAGGGGCTGAGAATACTAACACGAGTAGTGCCAGAATTGAAGAATAGCAAATGGAGAGTGCCTTCAGAGTTCACCTTCCGCCCAGTAGCAGACCCAGAAATAGTGCCAGGATCCATTGTGTCCCTAGACATACATGACGTTCAGGTGTCAGCCCAGAGGATAGCAGTGATAGCAATGGACATGCAGGGATGCCAGTGTAGAACAGTACTGTGCATCGACACCAATAAGGCCCTGCAAGATTTAACTGATGAAGAACTTTTTTGTGATACAGAAGACGCCGGGGAAATAGTAATGGAAATTGCAATCCCTTGTGACGTCATGATTCAGAGAAGAGAGGTACAGTTGCCTCTTGTAGCAGTGATCAAAGCCCCACCAGCTTACTTTGAAGAAGACATGTCCCTAGTGCCCCACCAACTGTGGACCACAGGCCCACACGATGTAGTTCTACTACTTGAAGTGACACCAGAGAAGATTAAACTAAAAAATGGGGCTATTCTACCCCGGGTGAAACAATACCCCATATCAAGGGAAGGTGAGAAGGGAATAAAAGACATGATTTATGTACTAATAGTATAGGGCATACTGGTCCCATCAAGCTCACCTTGTAACACCTGCATTTACCCGATTAAAAAAGCAAAGAGAGGGGCATGGAGGATGATCCAAGATTTATGCCCCCTCAATGACGTGGTACAAAAAGAGTTCCCTCTTTTTCCCAATCCTGCCTCAATACTATGCAGCATTCCAATGGAAGCCACCCACTTCACAGTGGTGGACCTATAGAATGCGTTCTTTTCAATTCCACTTGATCGAGGTTCTTGGTACCTAACGGCATTCACATTAGGGGGAAAAAGCTATGAACATTGCAGGCTCCCCCAAGGATATTGCGAGAGCCCCTGTATCTTTAACATAATATTGCATGAAGATCTCGGGAAAATACACACAGCGAGCCCCATAATTCAGTACGTAGACGATCTTTTGGTCTGCGGGAAAA
Source organism: Ambystoma mexicanum (assembly GCF_040938575.1). Taxonomy (NCBI): domain Eukaryota; kingdom Metazoa; phylum Chordata; class Amphibia; order Caudata; family Ambystomatidae; genus Ambystoma; species Ambystoma mexicanum. Next base: position 1,710,003,862 of record NC_090932.1, on the reverse strand, counting down.
ATGAGAATGGATGCAGAAAAGATTCAGTCACCCTGCTGACACATCTTGCAGAGAAAGGGTACAAAGTAGACAGACAGAAGCTACAGTATTGTCTGACATAAGTACGGTATCTAGGACAACTGATTTCCAAAGATGGTAAAAGGATCATCCCAGACAGAGCAGCAGCAATAAAAGCAGTAAAAGAGCCTAGCACGGTAAAAGAAATGCAGAAGTTCCTCGGCACGTGTAATTACTGCCGTGCATGGATACTAGACTATGCATCATACACAAGGCCCCTGCTACAGGCACTCAAAGAAGCACAGAAGGAGAACACTAAGTTACAATGGACACAAGAAATGCACACAGCTTTTAGCACACTCAAAGAACTGATATCCACTGCACCAGTCCTCGCGACCCCAAATTATGAACAGAAATGTTATCTTTTCTCGCACTGCAATGGCACACTCATGACAGCCGTACTGATACAAAAGACATCCCTGGGCCACAAACCTTTGGCATTTTACAGTGGAACACTTGATGCAGTAATGCAAGGACATTTTGCTTGTGAACAGGCTCTCGCAGCCGCCGCGTTCGCAATAGAAAAGAGTTCTAATATCATGATGGGATGCTCCGTCACGTTGTATGTAGAACATTCCCTGTTCGCCATACTTGAGAGATCAAAAAGTATGTTGACCACCCAAAAAGCCACAGCATATGAACTGATTATTTCCAGCGCCAACATTCACATAGGGCGGTGTATAAAGTGTAAAGCAAACCACGTTGATTACAGAGGCATGCACGGTAGAAGACATGGAACAGCATGACTGCGCCACATACACTGGGAATGACGAGGACACACAAAAGGCACATGAAACTGCATTATCAGAAGGAGAAGTTTACTTCGTGCACAGGTCTGCCTCCATAGATTGTGAAACAGGAGAAAAGCATGTAGGAGCAGCTGTAGTGCGGGTAGAAGATGGGGAGTTTGAAGTAATAGTGCAAAAAAGGTTGCTCCCACATTTTTCAGCCCAAGCAGCCGAATTGGTAGCATTGATAGAAGCGCTCCATGCAGCAAAAGGATGTATGGTCACATTTTACACAGATTCCGCCTACATGGCAACCGCGGTACATGGAGAACTAGCACGGTGGGGGACAAGGGGATTCCGGAGAACTGGTGGTTCCCCAGTACAACATGCAGCATTACTAGGAGATTTGAGCGACACCCTGAAGGAACCCACACTCATCGCGGTCGTGAAATGTCAGGCCCATACTCGAGGTGATGACGTCATCTCATTAGGAAATGCGGCAGCGGACGCTACTGCCAAAGAAGCCTCCTACCTACCTAAGAGCTCAACAAAATTTCTAGAAGTAGCATTTAAGCAGTTGCATTTTCCAGCCCACAACGCAAAACAGCACATCATTGCAGACATCCAGGAAAATTGGTTCGCCCCTGGACTACAGGAACTTGTCACAAAGCTAATAGTAGAATGTATTACCTGCCAAACATACAATTCTGGTATGACACTACAGATGCTCGGAGGAACATTACCAAAGCCTGAAGGGCCCTTTAGAGAGCTGCATATAGATTATGCCGACATGGGAGAGCGGTGTTATGGGGCCAAGATACTTGATCGTTGTCGTGTGCCCATTTTCCTGGTGGGTGGAGGCGGGACCCTGTGCCCAACCCGACGCACGCTGTGCAGCTAGGTTCCTAGTGAGAGAGGTGTTTCCTCGTTGGGGCATTTGTGACATCATACGTTCCGACAACGGAACGCACTTTGTAAATGACATGTTCAAACATATTACCGCAATGTTGGGCATAACCCACAAGCTCTGCACGATTTATCATCCACAATCGAACGCATTGGTAGAAAAAATGAACGGATTGCTCAAGAGTAGACTGTCTAAACTGTGCCACACACTCAAGAAGAACTGGGTGTATTGCTTACCCCTAGCGCTTTTTGAAATGAGGAACCAACCCAGCAAGGACCACCACCTGTCACCGCATGAAATTGTGACAGGGAGGAGAATGCACACCGCCCACTCACCCCTGCGCAGTCAGAGGCTCATCAGAGCGCCACTGTTTTAGGTGAAGAATTCCATGAATACCTCAGAAACTTGACAAAAGCAGCACGCGCAATAGCAAAACAAATAGCACCTGCCTTCACACAAGATACGCCAACAGACACTGCAACCCCCACCACGGAAAACACAGACTGCCAGCTGATGACAGGTGACATGGTATACATCAGAAGTTTTGTGAGGGGATGGAACGGGGCCAAGATTCCATGGCCCATATAAAGTGATCTTTTGTACACCCACAGCTGTTAAAGTAGAGGGACTGTGGTACTGGGTGCATTTGACAGATGTGCGCAGAGCCTGTGGAAACATAAACGATCAGGACGCCCAAGAAAGTGTAGGAGAGGGTAGCACTCAAACGTAATACTTGGGATGGGGTAAGAACTGGTATCACATCGAATATTACAGGAAACACAGGGATGATAAGATATGTAAATATTTGTGTAAATGTGGTAACAATTTTTGATGATGAAAAAACGAGAAAAGGTTAATGAAAATGGCCTCATCGCACATCTCGTGACCTTAATTATGGTGTACAATAATGATGTATTAATAGCACTTTTTCTCCTTTAGTAATAAAATGGCACAAGTATCCCATGCACCTTCCTCTTTTTCCCCTCCCCAGATGCACGATGTGGGGAGGAGAGATGGACGGATACTGTATGGACAATGAATGTATAAAATTTAATATAATAACGAGAAAAGTTACATGTAAAGTAATGACACTAGAGAAGAGACTCAAAGTGACCAACTTAAGTTTGTGAATAACGTATATAATGCAATGCATAATTAACAAGTGCTTATGTTTCATTTATTAGGAATATCACTGGGCATGGACGAGCCTCCAATGACAACTAGTAGTAGTGTAGATAGGGGTAGACGGAGGAGAGAGTTGTATCCTAGCTATTCGTATGAATGTGTATTGTTTTTGTGTGCAGTGGTGTTCTTTTCAGTATTATTTGGTCTGTTTTTGTATTGGGTCATAGTGTATATTTCGATTGATGCTGGCCAAGGGGGCACGGACGTGGAGACAATAAAGGAAGGGACCCACCTGATTTGGGATGGGGCAAGGTTAATATGGGGCCATTGGACTCCAGAAAAGGAACAGAACAATACTATTAATTTAAATGTAACCCACAATACAACAACGCAGGCCACATCCCCCCAAAAGGTGAATGATTCCCATTTTAGCGTATATACAATGAACGATAAAACACCCTCAGAACTCACATGGGTGCAGAACCATCCATATCCCACCACTGGGGCAATACAAGAAATAAACAGACACCCTGCCCAACCATTGGAGGAGTGGGTAATGAAGACAGAACAATGTAAAATACTAATGACAACTTTCATGTTGTTGTAATAAAGGAAAGGGGGTGGGGGGCTGGAGGAGACAGGTTAAAAAGGAAATGGAGCGAAGCAGAGATAGATGATTGGGAAGAAGAATACAAGTTGGGCTTAGATACAGTTGACAACCCTCAGCACCCCCATCAAACAAATAAGTGGTATGCTGATATGAGCCACACGGCCCAACAAAAAACCAATGAGAGCTGCTATGTCTGCTCCCTCATACCCCATGCCTCAGGCACCCCCAAGGTGTTATTGCCACCAGTTGCAGAGGCCCAATGTCTTGTACATCTTACGTTGTGCCAAATCAAAAATACGTTTCAAGCACACACAGTCCCTTTTGAATTATTACAGAATGAACGCACGTGCTACTCCCGGCCGCAAGGAGTAATTTGCGTGAAGGAACCTTTTTTGGTAATAAAGGGTACGTTACATGCTGACAATAAGTGGCAGAAGGAATAGATCCTGTGTAAAGCAGAAGCACTCAGAGGCCTCGCTGAAGATAAGCTCTCATGGGTACAGAGAACATGCGCTCCCATATGGACTGAACACATAAGCAAACTCACATGGGTCACCACCATCGAGAAGCCCTTCAAATTACAGAAAAACATTTCTTATGAACTATGCTTCCATGGAGAAGGAAAGAGAGACATGGGAAGAAATGAAAACTGCAGCAAAACACTCATACTTCCTGACATGAAGAAAGCCACTGCAGCTTTAATGGACACTTACTGGGTTTGTGGCAATATGGCCTACCTGCATCTTCCGCAGTCCTGGAAGTGGACATGCTCTCTGGCAATACTACACTCCGCATGAATGGTAATTCCAGAGAGCCACATTAATGGGAAATGCAAACTTACAGCGAACGAAGATGCACCTTCCCCAACACCACTTGAGACGGTGCCAGCAGATGCCTTAAACGAGGAAGGAGTGCAAGGCACATACAGGAGAAGGAGAAGGCCGTCCAACTATATCTCCACCAAGTCATCTGAACTGCTGGCCCAGATCCCGGATAAATATAGACTATTCAGCTCAGTAGAGACATTTTTTGCATCCCTCGTTCCCAGCATCCAGGCAAGAGCAAATGCCAAGTGGCTGCAAATCACCAGATGGGAGCTCATTCAATTGGCCAACAACACTGAAGAAGGGTTCAACGTCGTTAAGGTGGAACTCCGAGCCTTGCGATTGATGACGATGCAGAATTGATATGTATTGGATTTATTGACAGCAATCGATGGAGGTGTTTGCCGAGAAATCGTGACCGCATGCTGCACATTTGTACCTTCTGCAGACGCCGAGAATGGCTCACTCTCACACGTGATAGCCACAGTGCACAACCTTGGCGAGCGAATGAAGAACGAAGGAGGGGCACAGCCCAGCACCTGGTTCGACAATCTGTTCTCGTGGGTGCCCTCCTGGCTTGGAATGACTGTTAAACTCCTCATACCCTTAATCGTCTTTTTACTGCTGATTTTAATAATCTTTTTACTGCTGACTTGTGTTTGCCAACTGGGACTTCGATGCAGCGCAAATGCAGTACCAAATGGCGCGCTAATGATGGTGACAATGGGACGTGTGTAATGTCTAATTTCAAATCTTGTACTATTCATCAAACTCAAGCGTCAACATACAAGATATTACCCACCTCGAGACTTGATTGTTCCCTGGAGCTTGAAATTGTTCTATAGAAGGCTATGAGGTTCCTCCTAGGGATGCCTTCACCTCCCGCTCCAAGAGCCAGGACGCAAAGGAGCCCCCAGGGAGAACCCCCAACTGGGGGAAAAACCCTGTGTTGGGCTGCTAGGGTCCGTAGAATCCTGAGGACAGCTAGAGGGATGTTCCTCAGCCAAGGGTAGTTGCTGATCATCAGTGGAACACGAAACTGGGTGTAATAATACAAAAGGTAACAGGCTAGTAAATACTTGCGAGTAGAAAGGATAAGGAATGAGAATGGAGTGGAAACAAGGATTACCTGGGTGTTTTTCGGTCAATCCTAAATGTAAGAAAAAAGGCGGGAAGAGGCTCACTCCTAATCTAAATGAGCTAAAGAAGGATAAGGTTATAAATCTTCAAGTCTTGTGCAAGTGGCTTTGTCTTGAAACACAAAATGCTTTCCTTACCGCCTGAGCCAATAAACCGAAGGGAAATCCCTTTCCTGTACTTCCGGGTAGGATCTCCTACTTCTTCTGGTGCTGTGGCTAGAACCAGAAGTGCTACGGGGAAAATAGGATTAGAACAAAGATAAAGAATCTCCAGAGAATGATTGACTAAAGTAAAGGGCCGTAAGAATAAGTACGTAGTAACGCACCTGATAGAGTCGCTGAAGAGGCTAGCAGAACCCGTAAGGGTGTAAAGACCATTGGCTGGAAGCCCGGTGGGTTTCACTAAGAAGAAAATAAAGAACATCACAGCTTATTAGAGATAACAGCGTAAAGAAGTGAGGAAAGTAAGTAGTAGGAGCAGATTGAAATCTACACAAAGTTACGGAGCGTACAGCTACTCAGAAGGAGAGAAGCAACGCGCCTTGCTACAAGTTGAGTGTCCGGATATACTGTGCGGAAGTCTGGGGGCGTGGCCAACCTTCGGTTGAGATCCGGTAAAAACGCTAGAGCGTTACAGCTCGTTCCGCAAACACCCGGAACAGCTCGCGCTGCGTGCGAGAATCGGGATATAGAACTGACAACCATATTAGGTTTAACAGTATGCCCCCTCTTAGGGTTAATCTCACCTGGTTTTCCAGGGTGTCTCTGATGAAAATGTTTTATCAATTGTGGTGCATGAACCACAGATTTCGGTTCCCAGGTTCGATCAGAGGCGGTGTAACCTTTCCAGTCAACTAAATATTGGAGTCTCCCATGGTGAAGGCGGGAGTCGCAAATGTCTGAGACTTCATTTAAGTGTGTTAACTGGAGCAGGCCGAGTGGAGATATGGGGGTGGAATGCACTCCATCGGTCTGGTTTCAATTGAGAAACATGAAAAACTGGATGTATGCGTGCCCATGTTTTAGGAAGTTTCTGTTTGAATGCCGCAGTTCCCATGGGAGCCACCACCCGAAAAGGACCCATAAACTTAGGTGAAAGTTTAGAGGGCCTCAGATGTCGGGGAAGAAACCTAGAAGAAAGCCAAACCCAATCCCCAGGTTTCAATCCTGTCGCAGGGGTCCGATGTCGGTCTGCATACCGCTTCACTCTGTCCTGGGTGTTCTTTAGAGCTTCCTTAGCAATCTCTTGGCCATGGTGAATCTGTTTCAATAAAGAGTCAACGTCCGGAATCTTACTATCCTCTGTTCTCTTCACTGGAAATGATGCTGGATGAAACCCATAGGTACAATAGAATGGAGATGTCTTGATAGCAGAGTGGTGAGAATTGTTGTAGGCATACTCAGCAATTGGTAACAAATCCTTCCCGTTGTCTTGAGCAGCAGAAATGTAATTCCTTAGGTACCCTTCCAGAGTTTGGTTCAGTCTTTCCGTTTGGCCATTGGTTTGTGGGTGATAACCTGAACTTAAAGCTCTGAGATTATGGTTTCAGGTAAACCATGTAGGGAGAATACTCGAGAAATAAAAGTACGTGCCATCAAAGCTGCCGATGGTAATGCTGCCAGAGGTAGAAAATGAGCCAGTTTAGTGAACGAGTCAATCACTACCATAATGGTGGAACATCCTCCTGAAGGTGGTAGTTCGACTATGAAATCAGTAGAAATTATTTGCCATGGTCGCACAGGTAACGGCATCTTTACCAATGTTCCAAAGGGAGAATGTCTAAGACTTTTGGACTGTAAACAATAGGGGTAAGATTCCACATAGCTACGAATGTCCTCTTTGAGAGATGGCCACCAAAAGTATCGGGAAATTTATTCATAAGTGGTAGCATAACCACGATGGCCCGCCGTCTTAGAATCATGGCACATGCCCAGAACTTCTTTTTGTAATGATTTTGTCGGTACATAAGCTTGATCACCCCTGAAATAACACCCTTCCTTTTTAGGAAGGGTGCCTTGTTCATTCTTTGTGAGTGACTTTAGGGTGGAAGGGCCAGAGTGTTGTTCCAGACGTTGTACGAAATTTGGGTATTTGACCAAACTCATAGCTAGGCAAGGAAAGATGCGTTCAGGTCTAGTCGACCGATTAAAAACCACATCCTTACGAGATAGGGCATCAGCCTGTAAATTATTCCTCCCTGGAATAAAGGTAAATATAATTCTGAAAGGGGAAAAGAAATGAGCCCATCTAGCCTGGCGGCTGTTACAGGTTTGAGCATATTGCAGAATCCGTAAGTTCTGGTGGTCTGTTCTCACTTCCATAGGATGTCGGGCTCCCAACAGTAAATGCCTCCATTCCTCAAAAGATCTTTTGATCACCAGAAATTCTTTTTCAAGAACAGTGTAATTCAGTTCCCGCGTGAAAGAGTTTTGGAAAGATAAACAATGGGTCGTTCTATATCTTATTCATCCTTTTGTAAAAGGACCGCTCCTAAAGCATACTGAGATGCATCTGTTTCGATGATAAAGCCCCCGGATTGATCCGGAGTTTTTAAAATAGGTGCGGTGGAGAATCTTATTGTTAAAGTGTCAAAGGCTTTTTGTGTCAATTCGGTCCAGAGATAAGGAACACCTTTCTTCAGAAGGTTGGTAAGGGGCTGAGTAAGAGCAGAGAAGTTATGTATGAACCGACAATAAAAATTAGAAAATCCCACAAATCTTTGAATGTCCTTGCATGAGTTGGGAATCGGCCAATCTTGAACAGCAGTAACCTTTTCAGGGTCCATAGCAATGCCTTGAGCAGACAAAATGTAACCCAAGTATGTTACTTTAGGTTGGTGAAAAGAACACTTTTCAAAATTGCAATATAGATGATTATTTAGTAGTCTTTGTAAGACTTCTTTAACATGAATCTTGTGTTCTGAATTATTCTTAGAAAATACCAAGATGTCATCAAGGTAAACTATGACATAATGAAGCAGCAGGTCTGAGAATAAATGGTCCATAAATCGCTGGAAGATCGCTGGAGCATTGGATAATCCAAATGGCATGACTTGATATTTAAAATGTGTCATGTCACGCGGGAGACTGGGGTCTGCCGCTCCCATTTCCTCCTGGCGAGTCTACCCGCGCGTTCGCGTCTGGGGACTCGCCGGGAGGGGAGCGACGGGTTACGGGGCCGGCGGCCTTCGGTGCATGCGCGGAGGACCTCTCTCTCGGTTCCGCGCATGCGCCGTGGACTGGGCTTGCCTCCTGGGCTCGCCTCCTTTTATGGGCCGCCGGCGCCCGGAAATGGAACGGCTTGCGTTCCAGGCCTCTCGGGCGCCGGCGGCCCATAAAAGGGGCCGCGAGTCAAAGCGGGTCGCGTCTCAACGCGGTTCGCTTCGCTCGCCTCGCTGTTCCTGCCTCTCTACTTACCTGTGGCCTGTCCTGGGCCAGCCTGCCTCCAGTCCTTACCTGTGGCCTGTCCTGGGCCTGCCTGCCTCCAGTCCTTACCTGGGTCCTGCCTTGGGCCAGCCTGCCTCCAGCTCTTACCTGGGTCCTGCCTTGGGCCAGCCTGCCTCCAGCTCTTACCTGGGTCCTGCCTTGGGCCAGCCTGCCTCCAGCTCTTACCTGGGTCCTGTCCTGGGCCTGCCTGCCTCCAGTCCTTACCTGGGTCCTGCCTTGGGCCAGCCTGCCTCCAGCTCTTACCTGGGTCCTGTCCTGGGCCTGTCTGCCTCCAGTCCTTACCTGGGCCCTGTTCTGAGTCATCTACCATCTATTGTGTATATGGGTCATACCCTATGCTAGCCTGCATTCTCCTGTTCCATCCTGGGCACGTGTATACAGTACTTTATTTGGCCAGACAGCAAGCTCCAACTGAACTCACTCTTTCCTGTCTTGCCTGACTCCGAACTTTATCCTGTGTACCATTGGAACCATCAGCACCAACCAAGCTCCTTTTGCCTACTGCGAATACCTTTTCTGCTACACTGGTTTATCTACCAACTGTCGCTGCACTGAGGATCTTGGAAGATTCATGGTCTTGACTACTAGCTCCACCTGGACTATGGTTCCATCAATCTGAGCCTACAATCCTCTTGTCACGCATATCTGGAGAGTGCCTTTTGTGACATTGGGAGTTGGTCCATCCTTCACCCAGTTTCTCTTTTGGGTGGTGGAGAGGCTGATTCCTCGTGCCGCTATTTCATCAGTTCCCGGACTTCAGACTGGCGACCTCATCGAGACCAACCACCAAGACTACAGGTACGCGGTCCTCTCGGGCCAATCAGCTTGACAAAATGTCCAAAAGGGGTCCGTAAAGCAGTCTTCCACTCATCACCCTTTCTTATTCTGATGAGATGATATGCGCCCTTAAGATCCAATTTAGTGTAAATGCTTGCTCCTTTGACGGCTTCCAAGATATCCGGGATCAAAGGCATGGGATACATATCTGGAATGGTGATCTTATTTAACCCTCTGAAATCTATACATGGCCTAAGCTCCATAGAATTCTTCTTGGGAACAAAGAAAAGAGACGCTGCTGCCGGTGAGGTGGATTCCGTTATTAATCCGTTCTTTAGATTAGTGTCTAAATAGTCTCTCAAAAGCTCCTTCTCCGAAGTGGACAAAATGTACATCCTTCCAAACGGTAGTGGTTGTTCCGGGATAAGCTCAATGACGCAATTGTCTCTCCAGTGAGGTGGTAGTTGAGTATATTCCACCGGGGAGAAAACTTCTGAACATTTTTGATATTCCATAGGGAGACCTGCTACAAAATTAAGCGAGGTTACCGGTCTGCAGATACTCTGTCTGGGGGTTTCAGCTTGAGGATAGGCTTCTAAAGACCCGTCCTCCATGTGACCGATACAATGGGTTAAATAGAATTCTGACCCCAAAAAGAATGACCCAGCCGTCCAGTTTATAAAAGGATAATGCTTCCGAAGCCATGGTAATCCCAATATAATGGGATAATGAGCTGTGCGTATGATGTCCAAAGTAATGGACTCCTGATGAGTTGCAATAATCATTGATATCGGGCCAGTTTGACTGATAAAAGGGCCGGAGATTAGAGGGCTACCATCAACACTCTCTACTGGAACAGCCTCTGCCTTGGTAATCCTGGGTATCTGATGTTGCATAGCCCAGCCATCATCAATAAAAATTCCAGCTGCGCCACAGTCTAGTAAAGCAGATACTTCAAGTACAACATGACTACCAAATTTCAAAATCACACGTAACACCAACATATTCGTGGCCGGTGGCGTACTGCCTTGAAAAGTCTGCAAAAGGGTAGAGGAACCTGGATTAGAAACAGGATCCCGGACCGCGGTTCCTCCTACGGCCGGGCGTTGGCGTTTCCCGACTTTCGTGGAGGAGCCACAGTACACTCTTGTACCGTGTGCGTATTAGAACCGCAATACATACATAGCCCCTGTGACCTTCTGCGAGCCCTTTCTTCTGGAGAAAGGGGTTCTCTCCCTGTTGCACCTAACTGCATGGGTTCTTCAGAACTTGTTCCCTTATTGGTAGAGACAGGAGCAGAAAAAGTACGAGTGAATCTTCCTTTACACCTTTCACTACTTCTTTCCTTCAATCTGTAGTCGATCTGCATAACCAGTGTAATAAACTCAGTAAGGGAGGTTGGACGAGGTACTCTAGAAATCTCGTCCTTCAACTCCTCTGAAAGACCCCTCCGAAACAAGGTTACTTGGGCGTCATCTGACCAAGTAGATTCACTAGCAATTTGTTTGAATCTAGTGATATATGTCAATATATCCTGGCTTCCCTGTCTCAAATCTAGCAGATGTTCCTGAGCCACAATTCTTATCTCTTGTCTTCCGAACATTGGGCCTCATTACACGGAAGGCGGTGAGCCATGGGGCTATTAGCGCCATGGCTCATGCCGGTAAAATACCGGCACCGCCTTGGCGGAAAGGGGATTTACCGCCCCATTCCAAGGTTGGTGGGGCGGTAAATCCCCCTTCTGCCATTGCCCTTCCCCATTCCCATTTCTGCCCCATAGGGCTCTATGGGAATGGGGAAGGCGCTAATTACGGCACCGCAATTTTGCGGTGCCGTAATTAGCTCAGAGGTCCCTTAGCGGGTTGGTTTTTAACGCCTGCAAAAAGCAGGCGTTAAGCACCAACCCGCTAAGGGACCTCGTAGTAAGGCGGTAATGGTTAACGGTCACCGTTACCGTTACCATTAACGGTGGCCGTTAACCATTACCGCCTTCCGTGTAATGAGGCCCATTGTCTTTATACTGTTACAGAAAGCGGGATAGGAGTCAAGAATGATGTTATTTGTCGTAACCAGAGGAGTGGCCCAGGCTAGAGCCGGGCCCAACATTTGGGAAATCATATATCCAACTCGATCACGGTCAGTATGGAAAAAAGCATTCTTAAAGGAAAACTGAATAGAACAGGCATCAAGAAACTCCTTAATCTTGTGCGGATTTCCATCAAACTGACCCCCGGGCAAGGGCCCCGGAGGGACTTCAGAACAATGAGGAACTCTATTTACAGCTGCCTGTTGAGCTGCATATTGAGCGGCCGGTTGCTGATTCTGTTGCATCTGCCGTAGATTGGCATTTTCCTGCTTGAGGTTGTGAACCTCTGCAGTCAAAGACTGTACTGCAGTTATCAACTGTTGGATCTGCTGATCCATGATCAATAATATACTTGTATGTTGACCCTTAGTTCTGGGCCAATCGGGCGTTGCTTGCTGTAATGTCTAATTTCAAATCTTGTACTATTCATCAAACTCAAGCGTCAACATACAAGATATTACCCACCTCGAGACTTGATTGTTCCCTGGAGCTTGAAATTGTTCTATTGAAGGCTATGAGGTTCTTCCTAGGGATCCCTTCACCTCCCGCTCCAAGAGCCAGGACGCAAAGGAGCCCCCAGGGAAAACCCCCAACGGGGGGGAAAATCCCTGTGTTGGGCTGCTAGGGTCCATAGAATCCTGAGGACAGCTAGGGTGATGTTCCTCAGCCAAGGGTAGTCGGTGATCGTCAGTGGAACAGGAAACTGGGTGTAATAATACAAAAGGTAACAGGCTAGTAAATACTTGAGAGTAGAAAGGATAAGGAATGAGAATAGAGTGGAAACAAGGATTACCTGGGTGTTATTCGGTCAATCCTAAATGTAAGAAAAAAGGTGGGAAGAGGCTTACTCCTAATCTAAATGAGCTAAAAAAGGATAAGGTTATACATCTTCAAGTCTTGTGCAAGTGGCTTTGTCTTGAAACACAAAATGCTTCCCTTACCGCCTGAGCCAATAAACCGAAGGGAAATCCCTTTCCTGTACTTCCGGGTAGGATCTCCTACTTCTTCTGGTGCTGTGGCTAGAATCAGAAGTGCTACGGGGAAAATAGGATTAGAACAATGATAAAGAATCTCCAGAGAATGATTGACAAAAGTAAAGGGCCGTAAGAATAAGTACGCAGTAACGCACCTGATAGAGTCGCTGAAGAGGCTAGCAGAACCTGTAAGGGTGGAAAGACCATTGGCTGGAAGCCCGGTGGGTTTCACTAAGAAGAAAATAAAGAACGTCACAGCTCATTAGAGATAACAGCGTAAAGAAGTGAGGAAAGTAAGTAGTAGGAGCAGATTGAAATCTACACGAACTTACGGAGCGTACAGCTACTCAGAAGGAGAGAAGCAACGCACCTTGCCACAGGTTGAGTGTCCGGATATACTGTGCGGAAGTCAGGGGGCGTGGCCAACCTTCGGTTGAGATCCGGTAAAAATGCTAGAGCGTTACAGCTCGTTCCGCAAACACCCGGAACAGCTCGCGCCGCGTACGAGAATCGGGATATAGAACCGATAACCATATTAGGGTTTAACAACGTGCAAAGGGTGTGTACAGATAAAACATGAGGCGTAAGTACAAACAGGTGATGCCCCAGGCCCCAAATACAGAATGACTGCAATATATAATCCAGGGCATATAGTTGATAGCTTAGAACACACAACTGTAAAAGAACCCCACTCCACTAATTGTGTTGGTACAAGGAAGTATGGGTGGACTTACAAAGTGATGGGTGGTGTATATATATGGGCTGCACCCCGATGAATATGCTAGAAGGGGACACAGCCTTAGAGCGGTGTGCAGGGCATGGATGCCAATTAAGGGGTCCCCAGCATGGGACGAGGCAGTGGCGGAGGAGGAACAACGTAAAAGGTTGGGGCAGTTACATTATTCGTTACTTAAGTAACGAAAGGGGGGAAATCAGTGGAAGGAGGGGACAGTTAAGAACCCCCCCCTTATTCCCATGCTTCCCGAGTGGGACCAGTCATGGCTACTTCAGGTCCAGGGACCCGGCCCTGGGGCACTCATGGGGGAACACTTCCGGGAACCACCACCCCTTTCGTACAAGTACATCCATGGGTGCTGCCATATCCCCGTGCACACCCCCATACTGCAAGACTAGGACTCCATTTTGTAACGTACAGACTCCATTTGCAAATAGCAAAAGGCCATTCACATTTCACCCCAGTCTGCAGCCATCTCTGTCAAGCACACAGCCAGCGCGCTCTCCCCCCACCACCTCCTCTCTGCCGTCCACATAACTCCCTGGTTCCCATGAGAACGCTGGCAGCAGGAATGCAACAAAATCCACGCTGTATCACTTGCCGCCCAACTCCCTCCAGTGATTCAGATGCAGCCCAGGGGGAGAAGGCGAGAGCCAGGGCTATCTGTCTTTGTAAACTTGCCCTGCACCCCACAGACCCTGGCCATAAAAACCTAATCCCTGTGTACCCCAGAGCAAAGTCAACAACCAGAAGAGATCCTTAAATCAGTGAACGTATTTTTCCTTCCCTTCTGTGTGGAGTTCATATGAACCTGCTGATACCTTAAAAACAGCTAATGAGTAAACAATGTGAATATATATATGCGTGCCACTGAAAGTTCCTCTGCTAACCTGTTATATTGAAGGTAGAATGTATGTTCACTTATAGTATTGAAATATGTACACGACTAATTGTAATTTCATAACCAGTAACACACCTTAAATCTGTGCAAACTCACACAATGCTACCTCACTGTTAATAATGCAGAATGTATGCATGCCGCTAGAAAACCTCATATAACCTTAGTTGCTTTCGGCTGCCCTTGTTGTGTGATTATGTGTCAGGAATTTCTCTCTTACCAGCCCCTGTTATAGTGGTACGACATTGCCCAAATTGTAATGAGTTTGAAGATGTCCTAAGTGTATTTCACTCAAGTAATAAACCAGCTAAATATATATGAGGCGGTAACCCGTTATGTGTAAATATAAAGGCCTCCAGTCATTACATGGTGTGAGACCAAAAGCCATGAAAGGGGGGGCCTAAGCCCATCTCTGATCACCCTGGCCTCATTTGTTTGTTTGTTTGTTTGTTTGTTTATTTATTTGGTATAGCGCAAAACCAAACCCAAAGGGTAGCTGGGCGCAGACAATACAAGGATACTTGAGAACTTGGTTGCAGGAAAATACAGTTATACAGTTCAAATTAGAAACAAGGTGCATGTACAAGCAACTGCGAAAATACAGTTAAAGCTAGTTGAACAGAAACCAATTAGTCTAGTTACAATCATCAGGGTCTCTAGAGCAAGTGGCAGTGGGGAGGTCGAGCGAAGTGTCATTGGAACGTATCCAGGTGAGGACTTTCCGCCTGAAGCTAGGGTAGGGTTGGTCCATTCTGAGATCAAGAGGGAGTCTGTTCCGAGTTTGAGCAGCTATGACCGGAAAACTGGAGCCACCAGCTGTGCTCTTTTTGTATCTGGGCACCACTAAAGTATAGACATTGGTCATTCTAGTGGGACGGTTTGAGGTTCTCTTGTTGACTCTATTTACCAGGTAGGGGGGAGCTATGTTGTTAAGACATTTAGAGGTGAGGGAGAGGGTTTTGAGGGCAATCTGTCTTTGATTTTTAGCCAATGGATATTTTTTCTGGAGGTGGAGATATGAGCTCTATTAGGAATATTTAAAGCTACTCTGATAGCGTTATTTTGGAGAGTTTGGAGTTTATCAAGAATATACTTGTTAGATCCTGCATATAGGGCATTACAGTAATCCAGCTTGGATATGATGAGTGCATTAGCTAGTGTAATGCAGCTAGTTTCAGTTAGAAATGGTCTACATGCTCGGATCAACTTACAAGTATATGCAGTGGAAGATGCTAGTGAATTAGATTGTTTCTTGAAGGTGAGCGCTGAGTCGAGATAGACCCCGAGGGTTTTGACTGCAGGCATCACTTTGATGACATTATTGTCGATGTTGAACGAGGCATAGTTCGGGTCAAGTTTTTGATGGCCAACTCTGAGCCGAGAATCAGTAACTCAGTTTTGTCGTCATTCAGGCAGAGGCTGTGAGATGCCATCCATGCCTGAATGAGGAGATATATCTTATTTACTAAGGCCGTGTCTTCCAAGAAGTTGCCCGAAAGGGGGATAAGGATCTGAGTGTCATCTGCGTAATTAGTGTAGATGACGCCCAGTCTGTCCAACTTGTCAAACAAAGGTTTAGTAAAGATGTTCTACATCGTCGGAGACACACATGATCCTTGAGGGACACCGCATGAAACTTGTGTGGGATCAGCGGCTGCTGGGGAGGAGAAGACTCTCATTGTCCGGTTTGCAAGGAAGGATTGTACCCAAGTTATGGCATCACTTGAAAAATGAGCGGCGAAACTGAGGTGATTGCATAAGACTGCGTGATCTACCAAGTCGAAGGCCGCAGATAAGTCAAGGAGGAGTAGCATAGCTGATTTGCCATTGTCCTTCAACTCGTCAATTTGGGTCTTAAGGTCAATCAGGGCTGTTTCAGTACCATGAAGGGGACAGAAGCCAGATTGACGTGAGCCTAGTAAGTTGTTAGTTTCTAAGTAGTCCTGAATTTGCAGGTAAGCTACTCTGTCAATGATTTTAAGCAGAAATGGGACGGTGGTGATGGGTCTGTAATTTGTCAGTATTGCGGGGTCAAGTGTTTGTTTTTTTAGCACGGGAACCACCCAAGATTGTTTTAGGCTATTAGGCACTAGGTTAGACTTAAAGGATGCATTGATGAGTTTAGAGATGAAGGGGGCTAGGTCTCTAGGTGCATCTTTTCTAATTTGGGCAGGGCAATTATCTCCTTTGCAGTTGGATGACTTTAGAGATAGTATGATTTTTTCTGTCTCTAATATAGTTATTTGTCTGAAGCTAAATGGGTGGGGGGTGTTGGGCTGGTTTAGAGGAAACTGTGACTGAGGTGTAGACTCCGCTGGCAGGAGCAGGGAAGATTTTTTATTGGCAATTTTGGTTTGGAGCAAGCTAATTTTACCCGCCAGGGCATTTTGTATTTTAGTGCACCAGAGTTTATTTTTAGGAATGTTATCAGTCGGGGGTATGGGTGATTCCATTTCTCGGAGGATGGAGAATAGTTCCTTGGTATCTGATTTAGCCTTAGATATTCTATCATTAAAGGTATTCCTTTTAGTGCTTATGATTTCCTTTTTATACTGTTTGGCGAGAGTGGCTAATTTAATTTTGTTCTCCTCAGTGGGTGAATGTTGCCAAATTGACTGCAGTTTTCTTTTTTGAATTCTGAGGTCTTCCAACTGTGGTGTGAACCAGTTGTTCAAGTGACAAAGTTGTTTGATTTTACGTATTTTGCTGGGGGCAATCAAGTCAAGTGCCTTAATCATTTTGCTGTTATAGGCTTCCACAAGCGACGTGGGGTCTGTGATGTTATCTAGATTGCCGAGAGTGGGGAGGAGGTGGGGTAAGAGTTGTTCTGCTGTGATATCTTTTTTACTTCTGGTGGGGAGTGGCGGGGCCATAAGTATAGGTTTGGGTCGGATAAGGTCAAGTGAGGCATTGAATACAATTAAGTAGTGGTCAGTCCAAGATTGTGGCATTATGTTGGTAATGCTAATGTTGCAATTCCGATCAGAAACCCAATCTAGAGTCCTACCTTTGGCATGAGTAGGGGAGGAGACTTTTTGTGTTAGGGCGTAGTCATTCAATAGTGAAGCAACAGATAGGGCGCGTTTGTCATTACAGTCATTAAAGCCCAGGTTAAAGTCTCCCAGTAGTAGAATTTGAGCGTGGTCTTTAGTGTTATTAGTTAAGATACTAGTTAGGTCATCTTCAAAGGATCCTAGTGGTCCAGGTGGTCTGTAGATGACATACATGGTAAGGGTGCGGTTACAAGAAAGGTGAAGTTTAGCAGTAAGGAGTTTACATGATTGAAATAGCAAGGTAGTAGCTAATCTGATAGGTAAGGTAGATTTGTGAATGATGGCTAGGCCGCCTCCTTTGGTATTAGTTCTGTCGACTCTTAGTAGTTGGTAGCCATCAGGTATTGCTAGCATAATGGCAGGGCCAGCCGCCTCACGGAGCCAGGTTTCTCATTGGTTAAAGTGTCAGAGATCTCTGTAGCGTGGGCTACCATGGATCTAGCATTGACAAGTGACCCAGTTAGTGATAGGGTGCTAGTTGGTATAGTAATGGGAAGCTGTTTATTTTTAGTTGGGGTGACTCTTTGTAAAGGTGACTGGTTAGTTGTTATGAGGGCAGGGTGGAGAGGGGCAGATTTGAGGTATTGCAAACGTTTGTTTGCTAGATCGATATAGCCTCTATAGTTGTGGTAGGATGATGGTTCATGGAGACGGGACAATCTTGCCCTCAGTCTCATGTTTCTATCCTTAGGGGGGTGTGAGGCAACGGATGCAAGTGCCATGGTGGCGAGGAAGCTCAGTACAAGGTGTAATGTTTGGTATTGGGTGATTTTCATTATGGTCGTGGGCAGGGAGGTGTTAATGATAGGGAAATCCAAGTTTGGACTATAGGTGTAGACTGGTGCTGTGTGAGACGTGTAGCTATATTAGTTATGGTAATTAGGTAGCAGGGAAGTCTAAGTGATCTAGTAAGAGACCGTATACTGGTAGTTAGGTAATCTAGGCAAGTACGAGTGGGCTAAGACCCGAGTGGGCAGGCGTACCAGGCAAAAAAAGAGTTATGTTGTTGGGACACCTATTCACCGAAGCCCCTCTAAGGAAGTGCACGTCTAAGATGAAATTTATTTTTTTGTAATCCATTCACAGCAACCATATACCCCGACCTTCCCCTTGTCAATATTGAATGAATAACCCCGACCATACATTAACCCTACAACCCCCACCCCCAACTCAATATTCGAATATGCTTCAATAAGAGAGTGATATCCTTGATAGAAACATATAATTGATGTTCAGTAATCAATAAGCATGCCTTGTTTTTTACACGTGCAAACTGCTGGCCTTGCCGCCGGATGAACCGCTCAAACGTATGAATGGATGAGAATGTGCGACCACAAGGGCAAATATTACCAAGCTAGAATATCAATGTGTCAACCCATCGGATGTCGGACTGATGAGCCCAGCTGAACATTTGACCACATGTATCACATCATCTCGTCACGTGCCCGTGCACCAATCAGTCATCACCGACCATATAGCACCAATATGTGCCTCCTCTTAGTGACCAATCCCGATCAACCATGTGCCCCTTAGGCCTTCCCCTTGTTGATGACCTAACATGTGTATAAAAATGAATTGTAACATGTTTTCTGCAGAGCGCTCTCGGCATGAGCAGAGTAGATTCTGTTTGCCCTAACTGTAGATAAAAAGCCTTTGATCGCACTCTCACTTGGACTTGGTCTTATTCCCTCCTGGGATGTACGTTTATTGACTCTGTTGAGTGTTTTACCAGCAGGCCTGGGGGCTCTCACTTTCACTACACCAAACTAGATTAAGATTCCACATACCGCATTAAGCAACACATTTGGAAACAACACAATCTGGTCTAGAACGGGATTGGATCTCCTTAAATGAGTTTGAGTTTCTCAAAGGTAAGACCCCCCCCCTTTTATGCTAGCCACAAAATACATAAGGACCAATAACACCCCCCAGGTAGACCGATTGTGTCAGGATGCGGGTCATTATTTCCTTAAGCCAAGCAGCTCAAGGACTCAATCTTTCCTGCAGGGCTAGATGCAAACCATTTCGTGCTTTGAGGGAGAAACGCTTGACTCAACCAATGAATGGCGTGTCACCATGGACATCAAAGCTCTCTATACTAGCATCTCCAAAGACCATGCAATAGAATGTGTCATGGATTATTCTCTCTGAAACGTGAACTGGCAGCGCCAGCATAGACATTCTCTCTGAAACGTGAACCAGCAGGGCCAGCATAGACATTCTCTCTGAAATGTGAACCGGCAGGGCCAGCATAGACATTCTCTCTGAAATGTGAACCGGCAGGGCCAGCATAGACATTCACTCTGAAATGTGAACCGGCAGGGCCAGCATAGACATTCTCTCTGAAATGTGAACCGGCAGGGCCAGCATAGACATTCTAACTGAAATGTGACCCGGCAGGGCCAGCATAGACATTCTCTCTGAAATGTGAACCGGCGGGGCCAGCATAGACATTCTCTCTGAAATGTGAACTGGCAGGGCCAGCATAGACATTCTCTCTGAAATGTGAACCGGCAGGGCCAGCATAGACATTCTAACTGAAATGTGACCCGGCAGGGCCAGCATAGACATTCTCTCTGAAATGTGAACCGGCAGGGCCAGCATAGACATTCTCTCTGAAATGTGAACCGGCAGGGCCAGCATAGACATTCTCTCTGAAACGTGAACTGGCAGGGCCAGCATAGACATTCTAACTGAAATGTGACCCGGCAGGGCCAGCATAGACATTCTAACTGAAATGTGACCCGGCAGGGCCAGCATAGACATTCTCTCTGAAACGTGAACTGGCAACTATTGTCTGGACTATTAAAAATGAACGACAAAAGATAATTCTGGTTGCATTTCCATAATACTATAGTGGATTTAATTTGTATTGAATTAAATCCCATCCCAGAATCCCTATGGAGACTATATTTTGGGGAATGGTGATAAGTCTAGAGTGACTTTATCTCCTGATAGAAGGGATGCAGCACCCGTGGGATATGAGCAGGGTGATAATCATGGGTAATATCAAGCCCTCACCAGCTCCCGAGGCGGATAACAGCCCTGATATTGTTTTCAAAGTAAATCCCCAGTTCAATAGAGAATAGTGGAATTGTCCCTAATAGGTGGCAGAGATCAGTACTCATTCCAGCATTCAAAGAAGAGATAGCCTCGATCCAGCAAATTACCAGTTGTTGGCAATGCTGGATTCGATACACAAGATTTTTGCCACTTTCTAGTAAAAAAGCTCACGAAATGGGCTGAGGATAAGGGTCTGTTTAAGCCGTTTCAGACTGCTTTTAGAACGACATATAGCACGATCAACACTAGTTCTACTGTTCGACACCTGATGGCAGAAGCCACTTGAGGTACAAAACATAACTTGTATTGTTCTTACGTTTTCTATAGTAAGGCCTTTGACCTGGTTTCACAGTCATTATTATGGAATAGGTTAGAGTCCTGGGGGATTGATTTGCAATTATTATTATAGTTTATAAAGTCCCTATATACAAACACATCAGTTACCGTTGGTTTGAGTCAATTCGGTGAACTGACCGAGTACTATAATAATGGCGTGGCCTCAAACAGGGAAGCGTTTTATCACCTATGCTGTATAACTTATATGTAGCTTACTTGGTCGATTCCATCAATGCAGTGCAACTTTCCTCCAAAAATGTATGGCGAGCCTCTTTCTTGGCTCGCCTACGCAGTCAATACTTAGGCAATAAGTCCCGAGCCGCATGGCCATTACTGAGGCCGTTAAAGTCCCGGGGCTCAAAGTTACAGGCCCGAGCGAAGCACTTGTAACTATGGACCTGTAACTATGGACCCGGGGCTTTACAGGATTGGTAATGCCCCCACAGCTCGGGGCTTATTGCTATTAGTACGACAGCCTGCAAGACCGGGGTACTAAGAGTATTGTTCTTCTGTTCCGATACGCTGCGTTTCGGAAAACATTTTATTTTTCTTCAAATGCCCACAGGGGAAGGGAAAATGGAGTGTGTTTTCCCTTTCCATGGCGGCCATTCAAAATCAATGTAAAAAAGTAAACAAAGAAAATGTCTGCCATGGAAAGGGAGAAGGGACTACTTGTAGTCCCTTCTCCCTTTCCATGGTGGCCATTAAAAAAATAGTAAAAATGCAAACAAAAATAATGGCCGCCATGGAAAGGATAGAAGGGACTACAGGTAGTCCCTTCTATCCTTTCCATGACGGCCTGTCGGGGATTGGGAGCGGACTCGCTGGGGACAGAAGTGTTCCCAGCACGTTCGCTCCCGAAAAAGGACCAAAAAGAAAGTGAGTGGTGTTGGGAGGGTGGTGAGGGGATTGTTTGGTTGGAGGGGTTGGGGAAAGAGGGGAGGGAGAAAGCACTTACCCGAATCCCCAGCGGGGGAGGATGGCAGCCTTCAGCCGTGTGGTGGCTCGGAGCAGGGATTACCCCGTTCTGAGCTTCCTCATTGGCTGAGGGGCTGCCACACCCCCCGCTGTGGACAAATGAAAGGAATGCCGGGAGAGGGATTGCATGTAACAATCTGATTGTCTTTCACCAGGTACTAATATTTTATTCGACTTGACCCTGGTCGGCTTGCAACGATCTATTGATACTCTTACTACCTATGCCACAATAATTGTATGGTTATTAACATTTCCAAAACCAGAATCATGCATCTAAGTGGATGTATAGAAAAAAAAACTCTTATTTGTTTGGAAACTAAACAACACTAAACCTGTAGTAGTGGAAGAATACACATTGTTTTGGTTTTCCAATTAAATTAAACCCTACTTCATATTTTTATGGTGATGTGATAATCCCCATGATTTGGAGAAGCAATATGTAGCTAAAACGGGGGTCATGATATAGCGGCATTACTGGAAATCTACCACGTCAGCATCATCCCTAGTTTGCTTTATGGCCTTTCAGTTCTTTCACACAGACATATGCGCTGGCTCGATAAAATAGAGGGAAACATTGTATGTTCTTTAATGAGTCTACCTTCCTCTACACCGGTGGAAGCTCTAAGAATGGAATTTTGTTTAACTTCACTTGTTTCTATATGATCAACACAAAAAACTAAGCTAGCCCCACCCACTGTAAATTTGAAAGGTCTACAGAGACTGATTGGCAAGAACTGTGACATTGGCGCTAACAATGCTTTTGTTTCTGAACTACAGCGGACTGCTGTACATTATATGTCAATGTTAGAAATGTTACGTGAAGACACACCAATCCCTAATATTGAAGTGACTGTGAAGAACAAATCGAAGAATTGGGACAAAGTTTGCAACATTGAAAATCTTTCTAGCATGAGGAGATCTAAAGAATATTCAAGCCAAAGCTTTATATCAAATACTCCACACACTTACCTCACTAAACTCTGTTCAATTGAATTTCAGTGTTTTATCTTAGAATTGCGCCTACATCTCCTTCATACATGGAAGTAGGTTGGGGCATGGATGAGATCACCTATGCCATCTTTGTGGGAAAAAACATCGAGACAACTTGCCCTATTCTAAAAAATCATTATATTATAGGTTACAGTAACTTTGTGAAGTGCCTGGTCCATATTGAATCTGACTAATTCTGGAGCATGTTATTTGGAGCCGAATCGGTGGTGATAACTGCAGCAGCCCATAACATTTGGAAAGAATCTTTAAAGCTGTTTGATATTGGCTTGAATCATCGTTAGCTTTAATATTCATTTAAGTGCATTTTATTTGGATATTAATGTGTATATGCTAATAATGTCACTGTGAAGTAATTTTATTGCTTAATGTTCTTAATTTTCTATTTTATTGGTGTGTATGTATGTGCTTAAGGCTTGCTTAATAGCCCAATCCACAATAAAGAATTTTAAAAAAATGAGAAGAGAATTTGCCCTGAAGTCACTGTTTATTTGTGCAATGAAAGAGAAACCATTTTTTTTTGCATAAAATATGCAGAGGTTTCAGCTCCTTCGGAAAATCTGGTTGAACAATGGCACTGCAAGGAATTAACATCCTTGATCAAGAAATGCAAGCATTTTATGAAAACTATTACTGATTTTGTTGAATTGGGGTACAAGAATATTATGCATTTTAGGGAAGATTTATTCAGTAAACGCCATGTAAGGGATGAGAGGAAGAATGTTGGATATATCTCTAATACATGTAGTCTTTAAGAATACAGGACGGCTTATCCTATATACAGTGATGCCCAACTGTACAGGTCTACACTTCAGAGCACATGGTTTGTGAGATTTTTGATGAGATTACGTTTTAATACATTTTCTAAAAAATAAGGCTTCAGGGCTCTGGCCAAGATTCTATGACATAAAACATATATGGAGATTATGCAAATACCCCTGTTACATCGAATATTTGTAAAAATTATTCATGGAGTAATCTGCTTGACAATTAGTGCATTTTGGGCATTTTGGACATGATGCGATTGCCAAAGTTTGAACAGTTTTGGTGAAGACCAATATAAGGAAGGCAAACATGGCTTATTATATATACGGTGATTTACACAAAAGTAATGCATTTCTATATAACTGTTGATGTGGTAGAATTGCCTGTAGAATTAAGAGATCATATAAATGTTGCTGAAGTTTTTAACATATCCATATTGAGAGATAATCTTCAAATATTAACATATGTTTGAGAAGATGGTTTATCAGGTTCGTTTATTTTAATGTGGAGAGATTTCTTCAGATTTCTTAAAATTTCTGAGAATAAAGTTTTAGTAGATAAACCATATTTCTGTCAATTTAAAAACAACATTATTATGTAATATGTATTTATAGGAAAGGTGCATGTGTACATGTACTATTTGTACAGATAACACGATAAAAAAAGAAACAATAACAGTTAAACCAAAAAAGTAAAAAAGCAAACTACGAGTGTGACAAATCAGCTTCTGGGGCACCTGTGGTCCAGGGATGAATATTGGTTTCTAATCCATCAATCAGCCCCACACCTCTAGTGCACAAGAAGGGATCCAAACAGATTGGAAACACAAGTCAATTATAAGACCTCTTTGTCAGACTATTTGGTAACATGGATGGAACAGCAGGATTATCTCCAAAAGTTTGTGGATCGCTGGTTATTTCCAACACAGCGAACATACTATTATTACCCAATGATAAAAGGGACTGTCAAGTCAAGATTGTATAAAAATGTCTACTTTATTATCACAAAAGACACTTCTAGCACACTGCAAAATATAACCAACCTGTAAAAGAATGCAAAGGACAGACAGTTTCAAAGAAGGAAAAGGGATGCACTCTGAGTAATGACTGGAGGGTAGTTGTTATAGCAATTAATTGCAATAGTTCAAGGATACTTGGTTTCAACACAAAGGGAGCAATGGGTCATAAAATGTCACAAGGGGGCTTCAGACAAGGACCAGGGGGACACAACCACAATGTACCTTGTGCTTGTAGGTGTTCTTGGTGCTCGACAGAGCCAAGTCGGTTTCAGGGTTGTTTGCAGCTTCTGCGACAGAGTGCAAGATGGGAGACAGCTGTGGGTATCAGGCAGCAGGCAGGCAGTTCAGCAAGCGAGGCTGGACAGATGGCTGCAAGCTGGCCTACATGGTGGCTCAGGGTCAGGAATCGTTGTCTCATTGCTGGTTGCGGTTCTGAAGCACTGGTCGAGGCATCTCGGATTAATTTATTGACTGCGTCCTAACAACAGTCAGCGGTGCAGTCGGTTGTAGCTCGAGGGGTTCGACTGGCTCGAAATGCCCTTTAAGGCAGACGTCGATAGATCCTTGTTGATCCACTGCTCCTAGATTCTTTACTGGGCTTGTGTGATCCTTTAAGGTGGATGGCCCAAAACTGAGCAGAGTGTTGCAGGCAGCTGCCTTGTCCTTGGTTTGGCTCATAGACTCTCTGGCACTTCCCACCGAGACAGCTTGCTGCAGAGCCTAGCAGGGCATTCTGTGTGCTGGCTGGGTACCTGTTCTGGAGCTGATGGTGGGTCTTCTGGATTCAGTATCTCCTTCTGTTCCCTCACAGATGTTTAGGGGAAGGATTTTTGTCCTGGCCTTCCTTCACTAGCTGAAGATGTAAGGCAGACTGTACCTTGAGCCAGGGTCCAATGCTGAGTTCTTCTTGATACTCATTGCAAACTCTTCAGATGATCTTCTCAAAAGAGGGGCTCAACCCTCATTGAAATTCCAAATGAACCACAGGGATTGGTGTAGGTTATGCCTGCCGTAATGAACTAATTTGGGTCCCCACCAACAATCTACTGTATGCAGGAGGTCATAACCAGAGTGCTTTGAAACAGAAAAGGTAAATGGGTGAAAACATGTACTACTAAGTCCAACTATTCTTCATGTCTGTTTTGGATATGATAGGTTATTTATAACACGCTTAATACCAAGAGGTTTCTAAGCGCGGACCCGGGTATTGAACCTGTGTTGCTCTGTGACGTCTTGCTTCCAAAGCAAGCACATTGCCGCTGAACTATCCTCCCGAGACAAAGGGTCTCTCTGATCAATGGAGCTCTTTGTGGTTCCTGATTAAAGCAGAAGGTCTCCCTTGAAGCTGTGGCTGGACCAGACGTGTGGCACGATTAATCCACATACACGTACCTTCTGATTTGGTTCCCCCTGCAGGCATGACTACTGTAATAAACACAGACCAAGACATGACTTTTTACTGTCCATTGATACTAAGGGTAGGAGCTGGCTTCAGTTTGACACAGTGCATATGAAAGTGTGTTGGGGTTTTCCTGTTTCCTTTGTTAGCTTCTGCAGCCCAGCCCCACGTGAATTAAACTCTGATTTGTATGCAATGTTTCCACCAGAAACCGAGCTAAACACAAAGACAGCACAGATCCATGGAGCCTTTGTTAGTTAATCAGGCTGGCCATGGCAGGGGGAATGTTGGGCCCTCCACCTTCTGAGAGGACATGGTGTCATATGTCATATCCCAACTAAATATGACAAGGGGACTGCGCCTGTCGGCTGTGTCCACCCAGAGCACACAGGTCTTTGTGTATGTCATGCGGTGAGCATAGGAAAATTATTGCAGATTAACTCCAAACATTTTCCGAGGTTGATCTACCATCATTCAATTTAATTTCGAATTTCTAAAACGCATAGGTGAGCACACACCTACTGTGCATGTGGTCTAATTCCTCACATGCCCCCCAGCCTCAACATGTGAACCACCACTCTACAAAGGGCCTGGTTCGCCATGAAGGCCTTATGTACGGGCTGAGGCCATCTTCATTTCTATGCTCAAAGCCTGGCCTGTGCTGGATGTCCATATCTAATCCCTGTAGGGATATGGCCCAACACAAAAGCTTAGGGTTCTCCCCTTGTATGGCCATTAACCATCAAAGGGCTTCAGATTCTTTATGGCCCACATAACCACATAAGGCTCTTTTTCAAAGACGGCCCAGTTAATTTTCTTTTTTGTCAATCCCCTGCTAATGTAGGCGACAGGTTGCACTACCCCTTGATAGTTCAGCTGCACTAACACTGCTGCAATCCCATAATCACAGGCGTCTGTCTGGATAATAAACTCCTGACCATAGTCTGGCACTTTCAGAACTGGTGCCCTGCACAATCCATCCTTTAAATCCCAAAAGAAGGTAAGCCCTGTGGAGAAAGGGCTGTGCTTTGCTGTTTAGCTGTGGTGAGTGGAGTTGGAGAAGAAGAACCCCCCTAGTGTGCCTGAGAAGACGAGGTGTGTGTGCCTTTAAGGTCTGCAGTCACCTGACTACACAAGGCCACCTCGCACGCCCTTGTGGCGTAAGCCCTGTGGAGAAAGGGCTGTGCTTTGCTGTTTAGCTGGTTGGCGAGTGGCGACCAGGCGTGGGAAAACACTGACACTCCACTATGTCTACAACGGCTTCCCCAATCCTGAGGACTCAAGTACAGAAAAAACGCGAGTGCCCTGAAGGACTTGAAGGGCGAGGGTCGACATAACACCCCTGTACAACTAAAGTAAGTCGCTATTTTTCATGCAGCTCTACTATTGATGGTCACAACATAAACACTGTCAACGCTATTGTTGTGCCCCCAAACAATAACTCATGCAAGCTCCTGGCTGGCACTTTGTGATCACGTGATGCGGTCCCGGGGCTGAGTATGGTTGATTGCATTATCAACCCGGGAATCGAGACCCCGTTACAACAACTATTAACTTCAGGGTGCTCTAAGTCAGATGCTTCACTTCAGCAACTGCTGCCCTGTATCGGAGGAATGAATGGCGCCTTACCGACCGCCGCTGCTCCCGTGAGCGGGTTGAGCTCGGACGCCGAACGTGCTTTGCCTGCTTGTGGGTTGGGCTACCGTCCGCTGAAGGCAGCGCTGTCTGTGGGGTTGGAGAGGTGGCAGCGTAGTCTGTGATGTGCGGGACGCCCCTGCGGAACGTACACTCTTAAACGAGAAGGTTGGGAGGATTGCCTGTTGTTGCAAACAGTCAAGCAACCTATGAAAGCATCACCGTGTGTATGCCTGATTGTACTTTACCATTCATGAACGACCCTGTTCAAGTGAGGCCTCACTCAATGTGTACGTGTGAAAATAGAAACAAAATATCGAGGCTGAGTACCCCAAAAGGAAATACACCAAACACAGGTTTCAAAGGAACATACTAAGTACTTTATTCTCTATCAAATACAATTACAAAAACAGTGCAAAGTCAGATAGCTATCGGCCCTCAGTACAACACAATGAACTCCAGCGTGGTTCAGTGTGTTCAGTGAGAGAATGTACATTAGAATGCATTCGCTTTTTATACATTTTGTGAGCGCTATGGCCAACCCCTCTTCGGGTTAATATTCTACTTTATATGTTACCAATTCTAGGGTTCGATGCCGTGTCTCAAATAACCGCTTCTAACTGGTTCATTCTTCATTACATGTAACAATAAGCGTATGCATTAACTGTGTATTCTAAGTTTCGTATTGCAGGTCTTCTTAAACATTAATAAAATATAGTAAACAGATGTTCTTTGTCCAATGTGTAAATACATTATCATAATACATACTCGTGGATTGGTTTACTTGCACGAGTAATCCTTTTACACATAGGTCAACGTAGGACGAGGTCTCAGTTCATGACCTCAACCAGTAGCCTGCAGGCAGATTACACATTAGCGATGCGCAGAGGTCAAGACGGCCATGTTGTATTTTGCAATGACATTGTCCACCATTTTAGCTCACAGGGTGACTTTTCCACATAAATCCTAAAATGGCGGTTTGACCTAAATGGCGGCCTACATAGATTAAAGGTCAGGACCTTGTAACACAGATCTCGCAAGTGACTTTCGAGCAGCTTGGCGTAGGCCGATATTAATATATTTATTACAATAGGAGGCACGATATACTTTTTATTCCGACAAACCCTCATTTTGGCCTATGCCAAGTGCTAAAAAGCTATTTTAGGTCTCCTTATGAATAACTACATACATCAGTATCCATGTACTCTGAATCAATATCTGAAACATCTATTGCCATTAGGTCTTTTACTTATATATCTTTTAACACATATTCGTTGGAAGTTTTATCTGAGGCATACACCTCATGTCCTATCGAATTTATCGCTTGTGCACAACACCCTCCTAGCATCGAACACATACCAGGCAGACACTGAATACAGCAACAAAGGAACAACAGAACTCCTAAAATAGTTAATAAAACCGAAAGTACCTTCCAACCCCAAGATCGCAAGATGTCCCAGAACCAAGCACTTAGATCCCAGTTTCCCTCAGGAACATGCACTTCGGAACCAAGGACGTGCAGATTTTGTATTGCCTTAAAGATAGTTGGGGAGGAATCTGGTACAAAAACACAGCAAGCGGACCCCACTAATTTACATACTCCACCACGCTCAGCTAGAATGACATCTAATGCCATTCGATTTTGGACTGCTACTAATCTTATTGCTTTCTGCTTTAATGTTATATTGTAGAGTATATCTGTGGTCCGGTTGATGGTTCTCTCCAGTACTCTCGCTAGTTTTCTAATATCTTCTGAATTCGCTATTTGCCCCCAAAATGGCACAACTGATTTTGCTATATCTCCCAATACTTGTGCCGGGGTATCACCATTCTCATCCCGTCGTGGACGAGCCTTCGAAACTTCTTTAGTACTCACTATAAACTCCCCAGGTAACAGGATCCCTAAATAACAGGTTCCTTGCCAATTCCTGGGCAACCATGGAAACGCTATATTACCGCAAACAAAATAGACAGGTTCGCCTACATACAAAGGTCTGTCTTCCCCAGTCAAATTTGCAACGTTGGCACAACCTTTAAAATCTCCCATTGACCGAGTGCCATTCCTCTGAATGCAGAAAGAAACTGAATCGGGGCTATGGTTAACAGTGTAAAAAGGAGGCACGGCATCCTTATTGCCTATCGGAGCCATTTTGAAGGAAATCAAAGATTGAAAAGGACGAGACAACCTATCAGAAGGCCTAATAGAAGCAACATTCGGTCTACTATTATTCAAAAAAAGAGAGCATCCCAGGGGAGTCAAAACACGTTTCTCAAAACTATTCAAATTGGTGCCATCAAAGTTCCCTGAGACGCTATCATTCCATCGGCCAAAGAATAGTGCTCTAAGAGAAGCATAGCAAGCAGTTGTCAACGCTAAAGGATGAATATACCAACCTAGCCCTTATCCCCGTGTTGTGGTAAATGTGAACAAACCCAACAATTGGATCTGTTAAAAATGCCATGTGTAGTGTTCATTATAAGTAGAAAAGTATTATTATGATACCTTTGTCTGCGCTGGGAATCTCTAGGGGACAAAGTATGCAAATGCACAAAAGGTGTATGAACAGTGGGTACATTTACAGTCGGTAGCGAAAACTCTAAAGGATAAGCTCCTTCTAAATACCAAAGGCCTACAACAGTGCCTATTATAAAACCAAATATTACTACAAAAACACAGCAGTACGTTTTCGGGGCCCAGGCATTCTGTCCATTGTCCTGGTTGGTCACCCCCTCATTTACAAGGGACATTTACAATACAAGCGGCGGCGGTAGCATGCATTGCAGTCTTCAGACGGAAACCCCAATGTTCGTTGCTGGCGACCCCCCCGTCGCACGATTTCTGTGTCCTTCCAAAAACCCTAGCCAACAGAATCCCCTTTCTCAAATTTGGGCAAAAGTAAGCCCTCGATGATTCTTTCCCTTCCTTGAATGCACAGTCGAACCGTGCCGTATGTCTATTTTCTTGGACGCAAGTGATATCTGATTTTTCCTGGTTCTGATTGATCCAGGAGAAATGTGTCGTCACTTCCCGTTGGAAGCAACGTATCCTGGACAAACGAAGGGGCTGCGTTTGAAACAGCCGCTCACGGGTGCAAAATCGGTGGAGAGTGTGGAAACAAAATGGCAGCTTCCCCAAGCCTCTAGGGCTCAGAGATATTCTCTGACACACTCTCGGTGCTGTTTACTGCTTTGGGATCATTGATTGCAGTATCAGCAAGGGGTTCTGCTTCTTCTGTAATGTGTGGCACAGGGTGAGGAAGTTTCTTGATGTGTGACGCGTGGATCCAATTCTTTCGGCCAGCTACCCGCACCGCTGTTTGGGTAACCAACAGGACCTGAAATGGCCCATGCCAGCGAGGCGCGAGGCAGGAGGTGCGCTCAAATGACTTAGCAAGCAACCAGCTACCAGGTCGTATGCCGTGGCCCGGGCCTTCGTACCGCACAGGTAAGGCCTCTCGTACTTGATGGTAAATCAAATACAGGTTTTTAGTCAATTGGCTACAATAATCTGAAAGTAATACATTTTCAATATCTCTTAACTTTCGACATTTTGGCAAATTCCAGATATTGGCAGGTCTCCCCATAACCACCTCAAATGGAGAGAGCCCAGTCTTAGTTTGAGGGGTTGTACGCCTGGCTAGTAACACGATCGGTAAGGCGTCCGGCCATTTTAGTTTGGTGCCGGCACACGTCTTAGCGAGTTTGTTCTTGATGATACCGTTGTGTCTTTCTACTAGTCCGGCGCTCTGAGGATGTCTGGCCGAATGGAACCATTTGTCAATTTGTAACGCTGTACATATCTGTCGGATTACAGCAGCGACAAAGTGTGGACCATTGTCCGACCAGATAACTCTCGGCAAACCGAACCAGGGAAAGTATTCTTTTAACATAGTTTTTGCAGTGGTCATAGCTGTGGCATCTTTAACAGGGAAAGCCTTGACCCACTTACTAAAAGCACAAATGACTACCAATACATATTTTAAATTATTGCATCGCTCCATTTCAATGAAATCAAAGTGAATTACTTCAAATGGGACAGAGGGTGGCCCAAATCTTCCCCTCGGGGTTGCTGTCCCCTTTGCCACATTATGTTGTAGGCAAATCATACAATTCTGGACATAGTGCTGAGAGTTGTCGTTTACCCACACTCTTTCTAACATTTTCGTCATCTGTTGAGCACATACATGCGTAGGACCGTGTGCCATTACAACCATCATTGGCACATCCATCACATTAGCTTTTTCAGTTTTCCTAGAAACATATATCTCCGTAAGGAGATCAGTGGCAGTTTGTCTGGCTATTTGATCTGCAAAAGCATTCCCTTTTCCAATGTTATCTATAATCTTGCGATGTGCTGCACATTTTACAACTGCTAGCTGAGTAGGGAGCGCAAGTGCTGAGAGAAGTTGCACTATTAGGGTACCATGTTGGATCTTGGTGCCATGCGAGGTTAGAAATCCTCTTTCCGACCAAAGTCTCCCAAAGTTGTGAACCACCCCAAAGGCATACTGACTATCAGTATATATATTCACTGCAAGCCCTTCGGAAAGTTCACAAGCTCGGGTTAAGGCTTTAATCTCTGCGGCCTGCGCAGAATTATGTGTAATTCTCTTAGTTTCCACAACCGTGCTTAAGGTAGTGATTGCATAAGCGGCTGCGGATGTACCAACCAGAAGATTAAAGCATGAGCAGTCACAAAACAGCTCTCCTTGCGGATTATCCAAAGGGGCATCTTTCAAATCAATCCTGCCCTTTGTTTCTTGTTCGGTCGTATACAAACAATCATGTGAGTCTTCATCGCTGCAAGAAATATCTTGCGGGAAGGGTAGGAGTTCAGCTGGATTAAGAACACAACACCTCCTAATTTGAATGTGAGGGGCAAAAAAGATCAATTTGTATCTCGTCAACCGTGCGGAAGTGAGGTGTTGCGTTTGAGTTCGGTTCAATAGAACATCTACAGAGTGAGGCACCATCAGGGTCAAATCATGGCCTAAGACCATTCCCTCACTCTGCTTTACAGACCCAGCAGCAGCAGCGACAGCGCGCAAACATCTGGGAAAAGCGCATGCTACAGGATCAAGGGTGGAGGAATAGTAACCGCACGGCCTATTCCTCCCTCCATGCTCCTGCGTTAATACAGCCAAAGCACATCCATCACGTTCATGCACAAACAATACGAAGGCCTTTTCATAGTTTGGTGTGCCCAAAACTGGTGCAGAGCATAATGCAGTCTTAAGCAAGTCAAACGATTGCTGGTGTTCCGAAGTCCATGGCAATGGCGAAGAAATGCCCTTCTTCGTCAAAGCCAACATTGGTTTTATCAGTAGTGAAAAATTTGGGATCCACAACCTACAGTAAGAAGCCATACCTATCAAGGCCCTAACTTCCTTCTGCGTATTTGGGACAGACATACCAGAAATGTGTTTTATTCTTTCAGGTGTCAATCTTCTTCCCTCCTTTGACAGGAGATAGCCTAAATAGGTGACCTCCTGGCAACAATATTGAAATTTCTTAAGCAAAGCTTTGTGACCATGCTTAGCTAGATGAATAAGTAGTAACACAGTGCCCTCCTTACAGGCAGTCTCAGAGTCTGCAGCCAGAAGCAAATCTTCAACGTACTGAAGCAAAGTACAAGTAGAGGGCAATTCAAGGGGATCAAGTTGCTCTTTCACAGCCCTACTATAAATACTAGGACTCTCTGTGCACCCTTGAGGTGCACGAGTAAATGTAAATGAGCGTCCCCCTAAGGTGAAGGTGAACAAATATCTACTATCCTTGTGTATAGGAATACTAAAGAAAGCATTCTTTAGGTCCACAACACTAAAGTAAGTAGCTGTAGCTGGAATCATGGTTAAGATCGTTGCCACATCAGGCACAATTGGAAACTGCGGTGCCATGACTTTATTAATGGCACGTAAATCATTTATAAAACGGAATGGAATTACATTATCACCTTTCTTGTACACGGGTAAAATCGGACTATTACACAAACTTCCTGAGATTTCTTCAATAACACCACGGTGCACAAAATCGGAAACAATACATTTCAACGCTCGCTCGCCCTCAACCGAAATCTTATACTGGGGAATGCGTGGCAGCTCAATTCCATGTTTCAAAACTATCTTAATCTGCAAAACACCGACATCATTGTCGTCGACAGCCCATAAGAACTCTGGTACATCAATGAATTCTAGAGGCAAAGGTCTAGTCAGAAATTGCGAGGTGGAAGATTGCTGAGGTGAGATTGTCAAGCGTACTCCATCAGAAGAACAATAAATCACTGCATTTAATTCTTTTAACAAGTTCAATCCCAGCAAGTTTTCTCCGCAATCAGAGGTGAATAGGAAAGGACACTGGTCCATAAAAGGAACCAAAGAAATAGGTACTGGCATAGAGACCGGACAAATAACTGGAGTACCGGAAAACCCTACAGAAGAATTGGTTTGCCCTGAGCGTGGAACGTTTGGAACCTGTGAACGATCAATGGAACACGTCTGCGCTCCAGTGTCTATCAAAAACTGATGTTTCCTATTTCCCACTATCATTTCAACGTAGGGATCTTTCTGATTGACGGGGATAGGTGTAGGTTCCAAGCCCTGCTTCGGGCAATCCTATTGAAACAGAATATTGTCAAAAGGAAGCTCTTCAGACAAATATGCAGCGGAAGGATGATCAAATATGTTCCTAGTATCCACACTCGGAGTCTGATTGTCCTGCGAAAAAGTTTGTTGAAGGTCCTATGTGAACTGACCTCTACCAGGGCCCCCTATGCCCGGGCAACCTCTAGATTGCCTACCCATGTTATTATTCGACCTCTGTTGAAGGACGGGGCATTGTGCTCACCAATGACCCTCTCGTCGACAATAAGCACTTTGATTAATGTTCACAGGACCCAAGGGCACATTCCCCTGTGGGACATGCTGACCTCTAACCTGACCTCTAACCTGAGAGTTACCCCCTCTGGGGCCTCTAACAATTTGCTGCAATAACACCTTTGTTTTTAAATCACCTTTCTGTTTTTCAATCCTATCTTTTTCATTGTTAACACGATTTTCATAATACTGAGCCATATGCAGTACTTCTGATTGTGCTTTCACCTGCTAAGCGCTCTCAGGGGACATAATCTGTGACTGGATGTCAGGCAGCAATCCACGTACAAATTTGTCCACAAACAACCTTTTCCGAGACTCTGTGCCTAAGTCTTGTCCACTGAAATCCGAAAATACCTGTTCGAACCGATTAAAGAACTCGGTAGCACCCTCAGACTTTCCTTGGACACAGGCCGTAATCATTTCCCATATAATTCTTTTTTCGGGAATTATGGTTTTTAATTTTGCAATGATTCTATCAGGCAAGGTTAATATCACCTGCTGTGGTCTTTCACCAGCTGGCCTTTCCCCATCGAATCTAGTTAAATTTGCCCATGTATCTCCCAGGCCAGGTACATCGTCAATAGTTTTAACTTGTTTCCATAAATCTACGGGCAGGAGTACTGGAAACAACAAATCAATGTCACCCAAGGTGATCACTGAGGATTGCAAAACGGATTCCATCTCTTTATAGAACCCTGTTGGATTTTTCTAATATCAGGAATAGACTGTCTAATGGTGTTCACTTCCTGTCGTGAAAAAGGGACATGAACAAACTGTGATACATAATGTGTGGGAATGTCCACAGCGGCTATACCTCGTGCAGCATCGGCCACAACCTCAACCTTCGGGACAAATGTCGGAGGAACCTCTCTCATAGGCAACTGAGATGTAGGCAACTCCGAATAGTTACTAAGCAACAGAGCCAAATCGAGCGCTAAAGCAGTCGAAGAAGTGTCAGACGAAAAAGCTCTCTTATAAATATTCAATAACTCTGTGGGACAACTAATCTTCCTCTTTACACATTCATCTTGCAGGTACTCTATCATTACCTGTATCACTTTTCTCTGCATTTCCAATGTATATTGACTATATGCGTCGTATACCTCGACTGGAGTTATCGATATGTCTGAAATCCATCTAATCACATCTTTCTTACAAATTCGCCTGTCCTCCGATATCGGTTTACGACACGGAAGGTACCGTTTCTGTACATCCATACTTTCCTCTTCATCATCCTCATTCCGTATCCTTTCTAACTCCTTTCTATACCCAAATAACCTCTCGACATGCTCATTTACCTTCTCCACAGTATCTCTGGAAAGTGCTAAAGTATTTAGATCCCTTAACCCTTGCGGAACATCCGCATTATTTAATCTTCACCACATTATACATAACTGAATCCCCAAACCTTTAATAAAAACATTATTCTCAGGAAAATTATCTATATTACAAAGTGTGGAAAAAACACTAGCCTGATCATCCTTCTCGATACAATGTTTAGCCCATGCAATTAACTCACGTTTCTTCTCCGGTGGTACAGTACTGCGAGTGACAACCTTCGAGCCTGCACCATAATCGATAACAAGCGGCCCAAGACCACTTGGAAGAGAGGGGATAGGCAAATTTGATGGAGGAGCTTTAACTGGTGCGACAGGAAGAGGCAGAGAAGCAGGTGGAGGAACAACAGTCAAAGGAATAGGAACAGCAGGTTGAGCAGGAAGAGTAGGAATATTTTTAGCCGACTCAGCCTGTTTATCCTGATCATATAATAATGCTTTTTCGGCAACCGTTTTATGACGGCGCGCATGTTTTTCTCTACTCTTAAGCTGTTGCAACGCCTCTTTTTTCCAATTCTGTAAAACATCAAATGCTGCAGGTCTAGCCTTTTTCTTTAACAATACTGACTCCAAATATTCAATGCGAGGGATCTCAAAACTACCATTGATTGGCCACTGAAGTTCGGAGGTATGTCTGGTTTGTCTGTGCCAAATATCATTAAATACTATACTTCCAATGCCATGCTTACAGTACATAGTACATGCCGGCGACCCCTCCTGTGGTGCCGGACGGCTGCATTCCAAAGATTGTCTATCACTGCGGAATAATGCCCTAAAGCAGGTAGACAATTTCCCAGGCATATCTCAAATTCTTGGTGTTACCTGGTCAATAATTGTGTCTGCAGATACAATGCGCCAAAATTCAAATTGGCAGGGTTAAATTAGGAATCGGGTCACGACTCACCTAGCCAAACCTAAGGAGCACCGATCGGTACTTCTAAGAATCTTACCTAACTAATCTTACCTTGCGTATGGTGATTTTGGCAAATTTGCCGCCTCGATAAGTGGACCCTCGTCAAGATGCCATCTCAGACCACAGGCTAGTCGTCCAGGGATCGGATCGTGCAGCGCTGCTGAGGTGTCGCGTCTCATCCAGGGGCCCCTTACTTTTGTACACCGTCCGATCCCGGTCCGATAGCAATTGTCAACCTTCAACAATCCGGTATCAATTTTGAGGGTCCCTATTTGGGTGCCAACTGTGAAAAGAGAAACAAAATATCGAGGCTGAGTACCCCAAAAGGAAATACACCAAACACAGGTTTCAAAGGAACATACAAAGTACTTTATTCTCTATCAAATACAATTACAAAAACAGTGCAAAGTCAGATAGCTATCGGCCCTCAGTACAACACAACAAACTCCAGCGTGGTTAAGTGTCTTCAGTGAGAGACTGTACATTAGAATGCATTCGCTTTTTATACATTTTGTGAGCGCTATGGCCAACCCCTCTTCGGGTTAATATTCTACTTTATATGTTACCAATTCTAGGGTTCGTTCCCGTGTCTCAAATAACCGCTTCTAACTGGTTCGTTCTTTATTACATGTAACAATAAGCGTATGCATTAACTGTGTATTCCAAGTTTCGTATTGCAGGTCTTCTTAAACATTAATAAAATATAGTAAAACAGATGTTCTTTGCCCAATGTGTAAATACATTATCATAATACATACTTGTGGATTGGTTTACTTGCGCGAGTAATCCTTTTACACATAGGTCAACGTAGGATGAGGTCTCAGTTCATGACCTCAACAAGTAGCCTGCAGGCAGATTACACATTAGTGATGTACAGAGGTCAAGACGGCCATGTTGTATTTTGCAATGACATCGTCCACCATTTTAGCTCACAGGGTGACTTTTCCACATAAATCCTAAAATGGCGGTTTGACCTAAAATGGCGGCCTACATAGATTAAAGGTCAGGACCTTGTAACACAGATCTCGCAAATGACTTTCGAGCAGCTTGGCGTAGGCCAATATTAATATATTTATTACAATAGGAGGCACAATATACTTTTTATTCAGACATACGAGTCTTAGTTCACTGAATAAACTAGGACAGCACATTACTGAAAGTTCGCCGGCACGTAATGCAGATAGGTTGCCTGAAGCAGACCACATTGATGAGGTTTTCTCCTCGCCACACTCGACATCTGTAGAACCCGCTGATAGAGCAGATGACGTTACCTTATCCCAACATAGGGAGGCTGAAGGTCAGGTTACGGTCGCACATATGAAAACAAGGCCGGCTTCAACCAAGGATGTGTGTCGCGACTCGCTTGACTTTGCAAGTAACGTGCTTTCTAGTTTGATTTCAATTAATAAAGCGTGCACCATCAAACTACAAAAAGTGACGACGCTGCACTTAGACCCTATCCACAAAACATCTTTGAAGCGGCACAACACTCAATTGTCTGAAACAAACGAAGACATTTGGCCTGATGTATGTTAGAAACGAATGAAGCCTCTGGAACATGCTTCAAGTGATGACTCTGTATACGATTTATCTTACAATCAGTTGAATTCTCAAAAAAGGTCAATTGCCTTGAATCGAGCAGGGTCTAAAGCCCCCATGCAGCCGGGAAAAAATTCACAACTGTCCAACTATATTGAATCTGACGCAGGCGACTCTCCTGACTCATTATTTATAGAGCGCCCTTTTCCAAAAATACAACGCAGAAGAGTGTCCCCAAACAGGAGGCCCCCGCAGCGACATACCCATATTACTGACGCTGAGGTTAAGGCGCCCGTGTCTCAAGCTGACTTTCAAGCCACGATAATTTCCTCAATGGCGATCTCTTTGGCTCCTTTCATGAAATTATACGAAAACTTAAATGAAGCAACTAAAGACCTTACAACATTGGTGGCTCTACTGAACATTAAAGTGAGCCACTTGGAACAAACATGTAGTCAATCATTAACTGACCACTATGAAGGGATTAAAAGGTTAGATGATACTTATAAATCTCTATGTGACCAAACGAAAAATGACACCACCAATAAGAAACTTTTCGCAGAAGTTGATAGCGAAGCACTTATTTAAACATGAGGGTCATCTGGAGTATTGCAACGTGGGGTTCTTGAGCCCATTAGAACATCATCAAAGGATCGGAACTCACCTGTCACCGATCATACAATGATGAAACAACAGTTCACTCACCAAGATTCTATGGGAGAACATAGAACCTCAGTAAGACCCCTGCCGGAAAAAGCAGCCTCAGCTATTGACCAGCATGAATTGACTACAGCTTCTGTGGAAGCAGGTCTAAGCAGTTCAGTGTCTCGGTTCATTACATCTGTAGACAGTTTGCCATCGAATAGACAAGGGCAAACGCTTAGTGACTCACCTGAGTGTGATGACATTGCCGAAATCTCCTCCAACACTGCCTTTGAACAAGCTAGAGCATTTAAGCGGCAAACAGGTATTGACGAACAAGAAGCAACATCATCCAATATGTTACCTCAAACAACTTATGACCAAAGTGCGGCTCCTATAAGTCTGACAGTTGAGAAACCCCATGTGTTTCCAATTTTTACTGGTGGTTGCAAGAATTCGATGAACCTGTCGGAACGAAAATGTAAACCTCTGAATCCCAGTAAAAAAAAAAAAAAAAACTACCTAGTAAAAGAAACTTGAGGAACATAAAAGTGGTACAGATTGTGACTAAGGAGTCCACAAAACCTACCATGGCACCACAACTTAATAACACCAATAAGGTTCAATCGACCACGACGAAACAAGTAACCACACATCCTGACCTGGTGGATCTCATATGTCCCACAGACGACATACCGGCTGAGCTCCTAAACATGTCCACATATGACGACATAGAACAAGAGGATGGACCGGGAGTTGTTATGTTGGAGAAGTGTGGTAAAAATAAGACTGACACTAGCATGTCTGCAATCACGGCACAGAGTAATACAAATGTTCAACCTGACGACAATGTGGAGCAAAGTAAAGTGACAGTAGTCACAAACGAATGCCAATCTGGGGGGAGAACATCTGCCCCGACAGACGGAATTGAAACAACAAGAACTTGTCGTTTTATTGGCGAATCGGCAGGTGTGGAAGGTGAATTACGTGCTACTTTGAGACCAGCTTCTGTAACAATGCATTTAAAGTGGCTAAAGTTAAGCACAGATTTCCAAGGGTTGTTTGGAGGGGGGAAAGTGTTTACCTTTGACGACTCTGGTAGACATGTCAAAGCAGATTCTCAAACCATTAACATTACATCTGATGGTATACGGATTGGTGATGAAAATCAAATGGGCAATGAAACTGAACCACTGACTCGGTCTCAAATACTCCAATGTAATTATTCTAGAGTGAAGGATGATACGGCGATAGTCTGTAAGTTAATGATCGAGCGGTTCGACTCAAAAGATAAGTTGATCTTTAATCTCAGCAACATTATTAGGCTATTTGACTAAATACCGAGTCTTCGAGCAATTACATCTAACGATTTTAGGATTGTTGAGTTTCCTGACGAAAAACAGAACGACAAGGTGGTCCTCCACGTGTCTTCGTCTTTAATTGCTACCACCATCCTCGAGGCCAACGTAGCGCTCTTCTCACGAGGGTTTGACATCTACAAGGCTGAAGTGGACCATGTGACACAATCTATGGCAGGCAAGAAGGTTAATCATGATAAGAATGCAAGCCTGCACCAAAATACAGTGCTACGGCCTCAGTCGCCCACTAGAAGGAACCTTGAAAATCTACAGAAGACGAGCTATAACCCTGACGTCGTCAAGGCAGTTAGAAAGAACCTACCTGAGAAGCCTGAGGAAGACGCGACTACACATGATGCCGCCAAGTCTAAAATAAGAATTACAATACAAGGAACCCAAGGCAATAGTAATAAATTGGACGCCAGTAAAAATTGTGCTAAAAGAATGGACCAGAACAGAGACTGGTGGTGGTTGGCTGCAACACTTAACAGTAAACCCCAACAATAATGCCAGGAGGCGAATATCCATCTTGCGTGTAGAGTGGCCTCTTGGAACACGCGCTGTTTTTTCGCTTTTGTTTAATTTGAATTGGTTGGATGGTCTTCAGATTGCATGTCTACAGGAAACCTGGTTAAGTGTAGTGCCTATGACAACTGAGTTTGAAGTGGCTTTGAATCCGGCTATAAAACTAGATAAAGGGCGTCCGATGGCAGGTTTGATAATTCTGGTCAGAAGAGCCTCGGGCTTTCGGATTACAAAGTCAACTAATCACACATCATTTATTCAAGAAACTATGATTAAAAGGCAATCTTCGAGTGATAAAGTCCCAGATGAAATAACTATACTGAACCTTTACTGGAACCATCTGAAAGCAGGAAAATTCGAGTTTATAGAGCAGATCTCAAGACTACTAGACCGTCTGCAAGAAAGTACTGACTGGGCGAACATCATGATCTGCAGGGACTTAAATGTTGACTTTTTTAGGCCAGTGGAAGCAAACAAAAAGAGCTTGGCTAAAGAATGGATGGAAGAGATGGATGCGAGAAAACTTCATATGTTAAACGGAAACACTCTTGGAGACCTCCCTCCAGCATACACCTGGCATCGAGCGGACTCATCGTCAACAATTGACTATATATTTGTGTCTGAAAATCTGCATCCTTGAATTAAATCTTTGAAAATCAGAGAAAACCTGCACTGATCACAACATATTAACATTAGAACTTTTGACAGCGCAGAAAGAGTCAAATTGGAAGTGGCCTCATCACATTTCGGTAGAAGCGAATAGAGTCAGATTACGACTGGAGGAGCAGGAAGTTGCCAAATTTTCAAACCTTTATTGCCAAACTAGTATGACAATGGAATACGATCATCTATTGCTACAATTTAAAGTTAAGAATGTTGGGTCGAAACACATGAACATCACCCGCATACATTGCTTTGATCTTGAGATCCTAAAACAGAAGCGTCAGATAAGATGCGCAATTTCTTCAACACAAGCCCTCGAAATAGAGGCACGTAAGCGTGAAAGTTGTGAAACAGCGGTACAAAAATTGGTTAAAATCCCACAAGTATCATATGATACAAAATGACCCTGAAGCAATGTTACTGTAGCTAAGGAATAAAAACAGCAGAAAAACCTGGGGGTCTTAAGGTAGTAGTGCGCTAGTGAATACCACTAATTAATATAAGTGTGTGGATCAGCTGCGATGGAAACCTTTTTCTGGTGCCCCCTAGGAAGCACCAGGAAACGTAATACAGAAACAATGAGATAAAAGGTATAGCCAATGCGCAGTTCCAGAAAATACGCAATCACATCAGAATATGGAACCAAAGGTCATCTGCCTGTATGCAGGGTTTATTGGTCATAAACAGCCGACACGTGTTTCGACCAATCTGGTCGTTATCAAGGCGTGAATCCAGTAGTAAAATGAGCAATTGCTCTAAATGATTAGAAAGTAGTAAAGCAGGATAAATACCAACAATTGGTAAAATCTTAGAAAAAGTCAAATGGTAAGGAAATCTGAAATAGCATAGATGCTAATAGCAGTCAAAGGGTCCAATCCCCATAGTAACATTAATGTACATTAATCTTTTTCTAATATTTTACCAATTGTTGGTATTTATCCTGCTTTACTACTTTCTAATCATTTAGAGCAATTGCTCATTTTACTACTGGATTCACGCCTTGATAAAGACCAGATTGGTCGAAACACGTGTCGGCTGTTTATGACCAATAAACCCTGCATACAGGCAGATGACCTTTGGTTCCATATTCTGATGTGATTGTGTATTTTCTGGAACTGCGCATTGGATATACCTTTTATCTCATTGTTTTTTTAAAGAATAAAAACACACAGGACTTTTGGGGTCTTATTAATAACTTGTAGGAATGGCAAAAAGCACTACAAAGGTGTATGGTTTCTGAAGCTGTGTGGATTTCTCATTTTGAGGCTCTATATAAAGGAAACAACATGCCAGGTGGTTTGACTGCCACAACCTTCCTTCCTTGGTCACTCACTTTCTCAAAAAGGATATTGTGGCAATAATTATGAAGGCCAAAAATTCAAGAGCTCCTGGCTTGGATGGCCTCACAAATGTTACCATCAAACAGCATCCTGTAATATGGGCTGAGATATGCGTGGCATTATTCGACAGAATAAATAAGCAAGGTCGAACCCCAAAATCTTGGAAGTCAGCAATCATTGTGCCGGTATTCAAAAAAGGTGAGAGAACTAGTCCTAAAAATGATCGCCCAATAGCATTGTTGGACGTGTTGGGTAAAATCTACGCTACAATGCTACAACAAAAATTGGTCGATTGGGCAGTAAAAACAACGCACATAGATGTAAGACAGTCTGGTTTTGTTAAACAGGTGGGCTGTTCTTTAAATCTGTTGTTACTCAACATGATCAAAATGGAGGCTCTGAAATCCAACACGACGGTGTACCTAGCCTTCATTGATTTCTCTAGCGCCTTCGACAAAGTTGCCCGGTCACTCTTGTGGTCTAAAATGCAAACATGGGGCTGTCCCGCAGATCTAACAGCAGCGATTCACGAATTGCACACTGAGACCTCCATTAAAG
Organism: Ambystoma mexicanum; assembly: GCF_040938575.1. Lineage (NCBI taxonomy): Eukaryota > Metazoa > Chordata > Amphibia > Caudata > Ambystomatidae > Ambystoma > Ambystoma mexicanum. The sequence continues at coordinate 1,709,960,552 of NC_090932.1, read as the reverse complement.
TCTGTTTAGAACAGTCTGGGTCCTTGTCAGCAGAAATCAAAACACACAACGGCATAAAACAAGGATGCCTTCTTGCTGCAGCGATATTTAGTTTGTTCATATCTGATGTAGGAACATCAATAGATGCAGTAAAATCATTTCCATCAAAAGTCAACAACTCGCATCTAAGTTGGCTCATATACGCCGACAACTTGATCTTGATGGACGTGACACCCATCGGTCTGCAAAGGAAGCTTGATGCCATACAGCGGTATGTAACTGAGAATCGACTCACGATCAACACAAAGAAATGTGAAATTCTTGTACTTAGCAATCTGAAAGGTGTCTTTTTCAAGAGTGCTAAAAAGACAAGAAGGACTGTACGTAGTGAAAAAATAAATATATCACAGAGGGTAAAATATCTTGGAATGGCGATAAGCTCTTGCATTAATGACGGCCCATGGATTGCTGACACAAAATGAAAATGCACGCAATTGGCGAGCCAAGCTCTAATTATGAAGAGAACATTTTCATTTAAGCCATTGTTGTTGTTTTACCAACAAAAAGTAATCCCAGTGTTAATTTATGGGGCTGAAAATGCACTTGGCTGTTCCCACGAAATATGGTCCTCTCTAGAAAATAAATTTTGTAGAAAAGTTCTGGGATTCCCAAAGGGGACTATGACGTTGTGTATTAGATATGAATTGTCGCTCATTTCACTCCACACAAGGGTTTGTTGGAACTTGCTGTCTCTGTATCGCAAAACACTTGCCCGTGAACATATACCACAATTTGAAATTCTACATAGTGCTTCGTCCACGAAGAAGGACATTGTTTCTATGTGGATTGATAGATGCAAATGCATGTTGGTGGAATTCGACATCAAGATCGAAATGCTTCATGAAAATCCAAATGCAGCAAAATTTAAAATCTGGCGACTTGATTGGGAATTAACATGTACACAGAGAGCAACGGCCAAATTGATGATTGATGTACCTGCTGAAGCTCGTGCCTTTAACTCCATACAACTTTACATCAATTTATTTCTGAATGTTAATGCACGAAGATTATTTATGATGTTTCGATTGAATTTGTTTAAGACTAAGGAGCAACTGCACACATGGAGTTGTAATAAAAACTTAGAGCTAAGGTGCAGACTTTGCACAAAGGAAAGCGAAACCTAAACATTTGATATTATTTTGTACCAGCCTCTGAGCTGAAAGAACAATTCATTTGGGTCCTTGGAGTACAAATCACCCGTCTTTCTGTGCAGACGAATGGTGGGGCCACATGTTCAATGGAACAGATTTGAAACTATTACTTCCCTTGACGAACTTCTTAGCCATAATTGAAAATCGTTTGAGGTTGGACTCTCTGTTGGAATGCAACTGAAAGTAACTGAATATTACTTGAAGGAATGTATAGATGTTGACATGACAAAGGAAAGGAACAATTTAGAGTGATGTGTGTTTTGTTTGTTTGTTTTAAATGTAAACCATTTTAAAGGTTTGTCATAAACCAATACAATTAAATAAAATTTAAAAAAGAAGGTTTGACAGGAGGGGTCCAAGTTACCTTCTTTGGCATTTTCTTGGAAGTTACATCATTCAGGGGTATGGCAATAGTCCCATACCCCTTGATTAATGACTGGTAGTACCCAGTGAGACCTAGAAAGACTCTCACCTGTGTCTGTGTGGTGGGGATGTCCCAATCCTTCACAGCCTGTACCTTCCATTTGTGAGGTTGTTTCTTACCTCCACCGACCAGGTGGCCTAGGTAAGTCACTGTGCCCTGCGCTATCTGGCACTTCGTGGCCTTGATAGTCAGACCTGCTTTCTGCAGTGCCTGAAGCGCTTTTTTCAGGTGGGGTAAGTGATTCTCCCAGTTGTGGCTGAACACAACAATGTCATCTAAATAGGCGACACTGAAGTTTTCCAGAACAGACAAAACCTGGTTAACCATCCGCCGAAAAGGGGCAGGAGCATTCTTCAATCCGGAGGGCATCACAGTGAACTGATAATGTCCTTCTGGCGTTGAGACTGCTGACCTCCCTCTCGCTCCATCGGTCAAACGGCCCAAGGTACGCATCTGCTTGGCAGCACCAAGCTTGTCAATGAGCTCATCTGCCAGAGGAATGGGGTGAGCATCTGACTTCATTACGGACTTCAGTCTTCCCACCACTGATTGTTTTAGGGACCAGTACCACTGGGCTAGCCCGGGGCTGTGGGATGGCTCTATCACTCCAAGGGACAGCATATTGGAAACGTCCTCCTTGATGGTGTACCTGGCCTTATTGGACATCCAGTGAATCCTACACTTCATCGGCTTACTGTCTCCAGTGTCCACATCATGGGTGCACTAATCTGCGCTACCGGGAGTCAGAGAAAACAGACTGGCAAACTGTCCCAGTAAACGGCGACAGTCTGTCAGTTTCTCTTCTGATAGGTTGTTGCAAGGTTGACGCCTTCAACTGACCCATCTGTGGCTGCAGCGTCCAAGAGGTCTGGGAGGGGATCGGTCTCCTCCTCACTCCCGCCATCAGTCCTAATGCCATGACCAAGCCATCCCGGCTATAACAGGGTTTTAGCTGGTTTACATGAAAGACCCTGCACATATGTTTAAGTCCTTTCACGTCAATGAGGTAATTCACCTCAGTGACTTTTTCCAGTACACAGTATAGCCCAGACCACTTGTCCTGAAGGGCATTGGGTTTGACAAGCTCCATAATCCACACGCACTGGCCTGGAGAATAGACGGCCACTGTGGCCTTCTGGTCGTGCCAGTGCTTCATCAGCTCAAGACTGGCCGTTAGGTTTCTTGTCGACTGTACCATGTACTTTGCTATTCTAAACCAAAGGCCAAGTACATAGTCCACCACATCTCATGTAGAGGATGAGAGGTTGCCCTCCCATCCCTCTTTCACTAGACTGAGGGGACACCTCGTGTCCAAACAGTAGCTCAAAAGGGCTAAACCCTGCTCCGTTCTGTGGCACCTCCCTGTGGTGAACCGAAGACATGGCAGGAGAATATCCCATTTTCTCCTCAGGTGTTCTTCCAAGCCACCCATTATGCCTTTCAGGGTCTTGTTGTGCCGCTCAACAAGCCTGTTTGTTTGCGGATGGAAGGATGTAGAGAACTGGTAGGTAACTCCACACTGTTCCCAGATAAGCTTCAAATATGCTGATATGAAGTTTGATCCCCTGTTAGAAGTGGCCTCCTTGGGTAATCCAACATGGGAGAATATCCCAATCAGAGCCTTTGCAACCATGGGGGCTTTGATGCTCCTCATAGGGACAACCTCAGGGTATCTTGTGGCTTGCTCTACCATCACCAAGATGTATCTGTTTCCTGAGCTGGTTTGAGGAACCAAAGGACCCACAATGTCCATGCCTATTCTCTTGAAACGCTGCCCAACCACGGGTAGTGGAATTAAGGGGTCCTTTATGGCATCACCTGACTTGCCAGTAGCTTAACAAGTCCGGGAGGACCAGACAAATTCCTTAACCTTTAGGCCGAACTGCAGCTGTTAAAAGTGCACAGACACACAGTCCGATTTCTTAGTCACTCCCAAGTGACTTGCCAAAGGAATTTGGTGAGCCAAATCCAAAGGGAACTTTCTGTGGCACTGGGGAATCACCAACCGTCGGATGCCTTCGCCCTCAGAGACTTTTGACTCACTGTACAGGAGTCCATCCTCCCAGTACACTTTGAACAGGCCAGGGGCCTCACCGCTTGCCTGCTCCTCTGCCTGCTTCCACAGGCCTGCTGGAGTGGGAGACTTTTTCTGGGCTTTAAAGAAGTCAGCGTGATCTGGGCCCTCAGCTGATGCACATTTTTGGGCAGGCCCTTCAGATCTGAGCTCACCTGGTCCTCCACCTCATGTTCCTACGCTGTGCCAGGCAAATCTGAAGTCACTGAGTCCCCTGCTAACAAAGTAGGGTTCTCAGTGGCTACTGGCCTCTCTCCCGAAGGTGTAGGTGACTCAGTAGTCTGTGGAATTGGACTTATGGTTACTGGCCATGCCGGTCCATCCAGCAAGCCCTCTGAAAGCACTCCAGGCCCTAAGGTTCTGAGAGTCTTTAATCTGGTTGCCTCCTGGGCCCTCAATCTCGTAGCCGCGGTGACTATCTTGGGATCAGGAAGATCATTACCTAACAGACATGGGGCAGGGATGGAGTCTTTCACTGCTACATAGCGCTGAAAGCCTCACCATTTGAACTCTACTATCGCCAAGGGGCACTTGCTCTTTCAGTCAAACCCACTGATGCTACAATCAGACCCATCAGTATACTAGCCTGTCTGTGCTCACAGCCAGGTGACAGCAATGAGGCTAGCTGCTGCGTCTCAGACCACAGGGGTTCTGTGTCCATTGATATACACATGTTCTAGATAGAGTTGAGTATTATTGGCAACTGGGATCTCTTCTGGAGACCTGGTAACGTTCCCACTCAGTGTAACCAATCCACCATCGGCCACTCCTTAGCCTAGTGGGAAGTCCTCCTCTAGAAGTCCCACAGTGGCCCCTTCCACGAGTTCAACATTCACAATGGCTTGCTTGGGTAAGCCCTTGCTAGCAGGATTCCCAGGTTCCCCAGCTGCCCCGGCTCCTTACACACGAAACAGCCTCTGGGTGGTGAGAGTGTAGTTGTCCCAGTGTTAGGGGTGCCTCTGCTCTTATTTTCACTGTGTACGGCAGAACTAAAGTTTTCAGATTTCCCTTCAGTCTTTTGGGGACCTGACTTCGAAGAGGAGTGGGGTGGACCTTGGTCCTTCCTGTCCTTGTACATTTATTTGCCTGAAGATTTCTCTTCTGGTTTAAGTGTGCTCGCCTGAGCCTTTTTCTGGACTTCAGTACTTCCAAACCTGCTGGCCACCTTTGCAAGCTCCCTTGAGTCTGTAATAGTCTTGCCCACAAGATGCTGGTGTAGGTCAACCTCACAATATTTCAATACATGCTCGCATGCAATCAAATTGTACATCCCTTTAAATATGTCAACTTTGTAACTAGACATCCACCCGCTCAGATATTTCAACGACAAGTGTATAAACACTTCAAATGTCTGCCCACTTTTCTTTCTGAGCTCTCTAAAGCTCTTGCAAAACTATTCTGGGGTTTTACAGAACTTCCTGAGGGCCGCTTTCATGGTGTCAGTAAGCGACTCATCAGGGCTGCACTCCACAGTACCTCATCCACTCCCTCTGGCTAAAAAGCAAGCGTGAGCGCTTCAAACCAGTCAAAAATATCCTTCCCTACCTCATAAGCCTGCACAAGGTCTTTGGAGATGTCCCACCGGGACTTATCCAGGGGACCCTGGTTTGAGCCACTACTGCTGATTTCGCTAGAGGTGGAACTGTTGGCCTCCTTCTTCTCTTTGAGTGCCAGTCTGTGCATCTCTATGGACGGCCCTGTCCCACTCCATTGCGACCTTGTCTCACTGCTTTTGTTCCTCCAGCACTAGTCTCCACTCCTCTAACAGAAGCTTTCTAGCAGCTACATCGTTAACAGCATGGACAATTACTGGGCAACTTAGACAATGTGCCGAGACCTGGGACCTGTGGGATGCCACACTACTTCATGTTGAGAAACCACACTTGCTTCCCGATGGGACGGTTGGCGAGAAACACTGCTCATGCTGTCTTCCTCATCATCTTCCACTACTCTTCTCAGAAGGGCTTCTTGATTCGGGTACGCAGGGTCTAGCCATCGTCTTGTATCTTCTCCCCAACCTCCCTTGCTTCTACCCAAGCTTGGAGGCTGGTCAGCAACTCAGGTTTATTAACCTTAGTGCTGTGGAGAAGTCCCTTCTCTTGACATAGGACATGAAGGAAACACTTGGTCATGCCTTTCAGTCTCTATGCCAAGATCCATGATTATTACAAGTACCTAGCAGTGTCTAAACGTTGCCTGCAACAGTACTTTTATTGTTGTGTGACTAAGCTGTGCGCAAGACTCCAACTAGTTCCCGCCGCTACCACCAATGGGATGAATCACTCTCTGGGGCGCCAGTGCTCCAGGGGCGAATATCGGTTTCAATCAGCCCCACACCTCTAGTACACCAGAATGGATCCGAACAGATTGGAAACAGAAGCAAATAATACACCTACTCATCCAATTTTGATAACATGGACGGAACGGCAGGCTTATCTCTGAAAGGTTGTGGGCAGTTGGTTAGTTGCAACACAGCGAAAGTACAATTATTGCCCAATGGGAAAAGGGACTGTCCAGTGAAAGGTTGTATAGAAAATATCTACTTTATTATTATCACAACAGACGTTTCGAGCACACTACAAAATACAATCCATCCTGTAAAGGAATGTGGAGGACAGACAGAACTCTGGATACTAACAGAAGCATAGTCTTTGTAGTAATTAATTGCAATAGTTCTAGGATACATGGTTTCAACACAAAGGGAGCAATGGGCCATAACATGTCAGTTGGGGGCTTTGGATAAGGATCAGGGGGACAGAACCACAATGTACCTTGTGCTGTAGATGTTCTTGGTGCTCGACAGGGTCGAGTAGGTTTCAGGGCGCTTTGCAGCTTCTGCGACAGAGTTGAAGATGGGAGACAGCTTCGGCTATCAGGCGCCAGGCAGTTCGGCATTCAATACTAGGCAGGCGGCAGCCGGCCGGCCTTCACGGTAGCCCGGCATCAGGAATCATTATTTCTGTGCTGGTCGGTGGTTCTGAAGCACATACGAAGTACTGGTGAAGGCGTCTCGGACGGCATTAGCGACTGCAGCATAACGTTTGCAGTTCAAGGGCTTTGACTGGCTCGAAAATGTCCTTTACAGCAGACGTCGGTAGATGATTGTCGATGTACTCCTCCTAGATTCTTCACTGGGCTTGTGTTGTTATTTAAGGTGGGTGGCCTAAAGCTGAGGAGAGTGTTGCTGGCAGCTGCCTTGTCCTTGGTCTGGTTCAGAGACTCTCTGGCTCTTCCCACTTAGGAAGCTTTCTGTAGAGCCTAGCAGGCAATGCTGGCTGCTGGCCGGGTACCAGCTCTGGAACTGCAGGAGGATCTTCTGGATGATTCAGTATGTCTTTCTGTTACCTGGGAGATGTTTGGGGGGGCATCTTGCTTCCCTCTTGGTTTTCCTGTCCTTCCTTTACTGGCGGAAGATGTAAGCCAGACTGTGGGCATCATTACGAGTTTGGAGGTAGCCATGCCGCTATTTGCGGCATGGCTGCCTCCCAACTCGGGTCCGGGTTCCCTGAATGGGGACTTACCGGGTCATTCCAACCTTGAAGGACCCGGTATTTCCCCATTCAGGGAAGCCATCCCCATTCGAGCTCACATAGGGCTCAATGGGAATGGGGAGGGAGCTAAATAAATAACGGGCCCGTTATTAGCTCCCTGGTCCTTTAGCGGCTCCCAATAAGGGTGGCTGGTTTTACCAGCCGCCCTTAGTGGGACCCGCTAACGGACCTCAGAATGCAGCGGTAAGGGGTTAACGGTACCGGCATCCTTACTGGCGCTGTTAACCCCTTACTGCCACACTCGGAATGAGGTCCAGTATCTTCAGCCAGGGTCCAATGCAGAGTTCTTCTTGTTACTCCCTTCGAAGTCTTCAGATGATCTGCTCAAAGGGGGGGCTCGACCCTATTTTCAAGCCAAATGGGCCCCTGTGATTGGTGTAGGCTAAGCCTACCTTAATGAACAAATCCTGGGTCCTTACAGGATCTCCTGTATGCATGAGGTCATAAACAGAGTGCTTTGCAACAGAAAAGGCAAAGGGGTGAAAACATGTAAAGCTAAGTCCCACCTATTTTCCTGTCTGTTGTGGATCAAAGTGTCTCTTTGGTCAATGGAGCTCTCTGTGGTTCCTGATTAAAGAGGCAGGTCTCCCTTGAAGCTGTGGCAGGACCAGAGTTTCTGGTGCTGTCAAGCATTCACTGTCCATTGATACGAAGGGCGGGAGATGGCTTCAGGTTGACACAGTGAAAATGAAAGGGTGTTGGGAGTTTCCTGTCTCCTTTGTTAGCCTCTGTATCCAGGCCCCATTTGGGCTGTTTGAATTAAACTCTGATAAGAATGCAAAGCTGCCACCAGCAACAGAGCTCAACAAAAGGAGAGAGTGGATTCATGGAGCCTTTGTTTATTAATTAGGCTGGCCATGGCACAGATAAGGTTGGGCCCTCTCCCTTCTGAGATGACATGGTGTGAACCTGGATGGCATATCCCAACTAAATATGAAAGTGGCTACTGCACCTGTAGGCTGTGTCCACCCAGAGTACACAGGGCTATGTGTATGTCGTGCGGGGAGCATAGGAAAATGTGTGCGGATTATCCCAACGCCTTTTCCAGAGGTTGATCTACCATCATTCAATTTCATTTAAAATTTTAAAAAAGCCCATGTGAGTGCACACCTACCGTACGGATGGCTGAATTCCTCACACCAACAATGTGATGCAGTCCTGTAGTAGTGATTGGCTCGAGTCTCTGAGTTTGGATGAAGAAACCAGGTGTCTTTGATTTAAGTCAGCATCTGAAATTGGTTGAGTCAGCTCAAAAAAATAAATAAAAGGGTCTAATGTGATGTAGTTCTTCAATGGTGATTGGCTCAAAAATGCTGGCGTACAGCCGGTGATGGGTTGAGCATGTGGCTCGACGGTGGATACAAAAGAGGTGATTGGCTAAAGAAGCTTTGGGTGTTTGGAGCAGCTCGAAAAGCATTTCAAAACGGGCTCAAAATCAGTGCAGAGCTGGAGCTTGACCTCTGGGCGCTGGAGGAACCCACCCAGGATCTCCAGAGACAAGTCCTTTCTTCTGCTCTTCTCATCCAGTAAGCTTTGTAGAGAGCATTTGCAGGGTTGTGTCTCCTCCAGTGAGCAGCCTAGGGTACCAGTAATCTCAGCTACAGCAGGTGTTGGCCAGTCTACAGTCACAACCAGTATTCCTTTGGGATGGTTATGGGGAAGACTTGCCTCTTCCTTGGAACTATGTCTGTGCCACTATGCAAGAGATTTTGGAGCAGACGCTACACCCAACAGAGTTCCAACGGAATCCTTCTTTCAGAGTTTGTTGCACTTGTATGTTTCCAGTGGCCATACACAGTGGTGAGGCCATGGACCTTAGTTCACACCTCGCTACATTTATTAAAAGACGGTCATGGAAGCCATTCTGAGTGTGGTTGCAATGTTGTCAAGTTTATAGAATTGCACACTAATGCAGTCTAGTGGTGTGTGCAGCAGAGGAGGGTACAAGGTGAGCCTCCCTTGGTACAATCTTCCAGATGCAGCACTATAGGGGAAACGCAGCACTATAGGGGAAACACGGAACTATAGGGGAAACGTGGCACTATAGGGGAAACGAAGCACTATAGGGGAAACGTGGCACTATAGGGAAAATGCCGCACTATAGGGAAAATGCTGCACTATAGGGGAAACGCGGCACTATAGAGGAAACCTTTAACAGCTGGGGTTAGAGTAGGGGCAGCATCAGGAAAGTACTAATTCCATTTCAAAACTTAGAAGAATGGAGGAATTCTCGCCTAGGTTATAAAGGAAGCTGGCATTTGTCCCTGATTTGCATCATGTGCCAGAAATATCGGCTTACATCATCGCCTGCGTCTGGTTTCTGAATAATGACTCCCGCGCATGCGTGTGATTTATGCAGCAAGTTAAGCTGTGCAGTGAGCGAGGGTCAGTACTGGGGGAAATTCTGCCATTGCTCTTAACTACAAAATGTGATCAGGGGTCCACATTGAAATGCTTTGCAACTTGAACTTTCCCCCGACACGAAATGCGACTCACCACTGGCTGAATATTGTATAGTTGCCTGCAAGAAAAATGAGTCTCAAACTCCAATTGAGGGTCACGTGCAATCTATCATTCCTGATTGTAACAATATGAAGGGCAGCAGGCTGGGAGGGGCAGCAGGCAGGGGGCGCAGCAGGCAGGGAGGGGCAGCAGGCTGGGAGGGGCAGCAAGCAGGGACACACAGCAGGCAGGGAGGGGCAGCAGGCAGGGCATCAGGCTGGGAGTGGCAGCAGGCAGGGACATGCAACAGGCAGGGAGCCGCAGCAGGCTGGGAGGGGCATCAGGCTAGAAGGGGCAGTAGGCAGGACGTGCAGCAGGAAGGGATGCCAGGAGGTAGGGAGGGGCAGCAGGCTGGGAGGGGCAGCAGGCAGGGACACGCAGCAGGCAGGGAGCCACAGCAGGCTGCGAGGGGCAGCAAGCAGGGATGCGCAGCAGGTGTAAAGACTGGAGGGGGGTGTCTGTACTTCTGCTCTCTTTTGGGCAGAGGGGAGGCACAGAGGACCCCAGCCAAGATTCTCTATTTTTGGTATTGTGGTCGAGCAATCAAGGCCTAGCTTCTCAGGAGGTGATGCAGGCTGGTTCTTAAGTACAGTGTAGTCCCCAAACCCCCACAAAGGAATGTCCACACACTATGTTAGTGATAACACAATCTTTATATAATTAAGGTTTAAGGTTATATACACAATCACAATAACTCACTTTGTGCTCAGTTAATCTAAAATGGCAAATATATACACAGAACTATGTGGTACCACAATTACTATTGGATTTCATTAAAGTGCATCAACTGTACTTTGGTCACATGTCACACAAATCACTTAATAAAGGTAACCAACAATAGACCTAGGAGGAAAGCAGTTGGTTAGAACAATAGGCAGAATACTGGCCCTTACCACTAGACACAGCTCTGTGTGGAGATCCCCCCCCACCTGGGCAACCTGTAAATAAAGATATAATACAAGCCCAGTACATATATTGTTCAATATGGGTCTTATTTCTTTCTAAATAGTTCTACCACCCCAATGTACCTGGAATAGCAGAGTGTGACGTCGGGTCGTCGACGGATCCTTCTTGAGTGGCTCCCTTTAAGTCAGGAGCCACGGACCGTCGAGATCCCACAAGGAAAAAGGGTGAACACTGTTGTTGCGGCAACAGCTTCGGTTCTTGCGGTGCTCATTGACGATTGGTCCAAAACATCCTGCAGGCGGAGGCGTGTGGTGCACCTACATGACGAGCGTTTGTTAACGCAGAGTCAATGAATAACTTTGGCTCAGCAAGGGCGTCAGGTCATCGGTGTCTGGCATCGGCGAATGGGACGGGACCACGGCTGGCTTCAGTAGCTTCGTCGGTCTAATTAACTGAGGTCTTCGGGTGGCGACCTTGACTTTCTCTGGCAGGACGAAAGTGGTCGACGATGATGAACAAGGGAGTCCTTGGATCAAATGTTCTTAGGCAAAGGGAGCACTGCGGCTCTGGTCGGCGACGGTGGTTGTCGACGGTGGACGGATGTCTGGTGCTTCTCTTCGTTCTCCTCAGTGGTTTCCTTCTCCGGTTGGCAGCCTTTAATAGGTCCATCATCACCGAGGTGCCCCACACGCCTCTTCCTTGCAGGACGCCAAAGCTCCATCATCGACGAGCACCGCTAGGAATGAAGCTGCCACTTCGCTGCCGTAGTTCACCCTGTTCTCATAGAACAATATATGGACTGGGCTTGTGCTATATCTTTATCTTACAGGTTGCCCAGGTGGGGGGATCTCCACACAGAACTGTGTCTAGTGGTACGGGGCCAGCATTCTGCCACTTGTTTCAACCGTCTTGCTTTCCCTCCTCTCTCTACTGCTGGTTTCCTCTTTATTCTGATCTGTGTGTCATTCTGACCGTATGCACTTTAATGAGATCTGATAACGTTTGTGGTACCACTTTAGAACTGTATCTATTTACCATTGTTGATTTTCAGAGTACAAAGTGAGTTATTGTGATAGTGTACATAACCTTGAATATTAATTATATAAAGACTGTGTTTTAACCAATACAGTGTGTGGACATTCCTTTCTGGGGGCTCGGGGACTATACTGTACTTAAGAACCAGCCTGTATCACCTCCTGAGAAGCTAGGCCTTGATTGCTCGACCACATTTACCAATAATAGAGAATCTTGGCTGGGGTCCTCTGTGCCTCTCCTCTACCATATAGAGAGCAGAGGTACAGACACCCCCTTCAGTCTTTACACTCAGCAGCTTTGCTGGATTTCTAGGATTTATTTTTTTCACCTGGTAAAATTGTGAACCTTTTTTCCCACTCTTACATGTGTTTTGCTGTGTGTGTTCAACATTTATGTGTTCATAGACTGTGGAGCCTCACCTACTCCACAGGCATCATCTTTTAATGTGTGTTACAAAGCACCTTCAGTGCAGTGACACAGGGTTGTCCTTTAGAATTCCCAACTCAGACTCCATTTTCTGGGACTGACTTCTGTCTCCCAGAACATGTAAAGTTGCCATTAACTTTATTAGCCCCTGTAAAACCACAGACCCAGTACACCCTATCTTACATAGAGTACTGGAAAGGGTTTCTAGTTATCCCTTTTTGTCTGTTTCTCTTGGAGCATTGTTTCACTCCCTTTTCATCAAGACTTGCTGGTGCAGTGGTAACTACCCTATTTTTTCTACTGCAGTTATCTTAAATAACCTTGGTATTGTTTTAGGCTATCTTGGTAGCCTCGAACCTAAACCCGCTAGACCATATATGTTTTATTTTGGTTCCGGCTGGCTTTATTCGCCATTTCTTGCAAAACGTCTTTCTCGAATTTTACTCTGCGCGCCAAACCAGGTTTGGTTCCTTTGTTCACCGTCTTTTCGCAGGCTTGTATGCAGAAGCCCTCCTTAGGCGCCTGTATGTCTGGGGGGGGGCAGGATGTGAGGGAGGGGTTTAGCACTCCCTGCACAGGGTCTCCTTGGAGATCCATGTCGCACTCTGAAATGATTGGCTGTGTTGACTGTCCCAGCGGGACAGCCACCCCGCTGTGTGATTGACAGTCAGGCTGTGTGAATGGGGGTAAACTGCATAAAAACAGGTCTCTGGGATTGGAAAGGCACAGTCGCACTAGAACAAAAGAACCAACGAGGAGCTGACAGAAGAGGACCCCTACAATGACTGAACCGCCCGGTGAAGCCCTGCTGCAAGTCCAAATCTTCAGACTCCAACGACAGAGAAGTTCTACCAGGAAACTTCTTCCCCTGAGCTGGTGGGACCAACCAGTTTGCCCAAACTGCAAGCCAGGACTCCCTCCTCTGGTCGAATTTGCTGTACAGAGCTACAGTGAACCGGATAGCCAGGAAGGTTGGACCCTGCTTGGGTTTTAAGAAACACACCTTTTATTCATTGTTTTGCTCTGCTGCTGGTTCCTTCCCTGGGCAGTGCAGGACCCTCCAGTCTTCCTACTGCGTGTCAGTCCGACAGTCGCTTCAGGAACCGTGAGCCTGCAGGACCTTCCAGGAGCATCCGCCTCAGCTACAACTTCTTCTCCATTTAAAGGTACTGTTCAAATTCCGGTTGTTTGTTTCGTTTCGTCCAGCCACGGTGAAAGTGTGTGAAATCTTTGTCCAATCCCAGGGCTTGTCCTTCTCTACTCTTTAAACTAACTTTTCTGCTGACCAACTTCGTCCGGAACTCTTGGCAAAGACTTAACCGCGAACTACCCTGAACTGTGTGATCTTGAGCAAAAAACGTTTGTCCTATTGACTTTGGCCCTAAGCCTTTTTGATTTGATTCCATCACTGTAGTTCCTCTTTCTAGATTGCCCTGCTTACTTACCTGTTGGTGCTGCTCAATTTCTGCCTAACTTTGTCTTTCCCTCCCTTTTGAATTGCTGGAGTGCCATTTTGCTCACACTTCATTTGTGAACTTAACTTGTCTGGGATCTATTGGGAGTGGTGTGGTGTATTAAGATTGTGATTTTTTAAAACTGCTTTACTTTAGTGAGAATTTATACAACTGATGTGTAAATAAATGTATATTCTTTTACTCAGAAACCTTGAGTCAGTGTTTGTTTGAATCATAGTAATTGCTGTCCTTTGTGTAACATCTGATACTGCTCACTCTACTCTTGGGATAAGTCTGGATGCTCAGCCATCGCTACCACTTTGCTGTGTAGTACAGGCTTGTACCAAAGGTGAATTTGTACTGTCACTTGTAGTCTTAATTGTGTGTGGTGTTCCCAAAAGGTACTGGATATAATCCTGCCTAACATGATCCCCCTCTACTTCACGTCCCTAATTCCAGCCAGCTTTACACCCTCGTACAACATTTCTTTTTTTAAATTCCATTCGGTATTCCTTTTGCGTTTTATCCAATCCCCTGCTTTCTTTTTATCTTTTACCCCATTTCCTTTCCTGTTTTTTTTTCTCATCTGACAGTTGATTTGCTCTCTTCTTCCTTAATTGCCTTTTTTTCTCCATGCATTCTTAAACCCCCCCTATTCTGTGCATTATCTTTCTGAATTGTCTCCTTTAATTCCTGGGTTAATGTTCTTTGCCATTTTCCATGCACTAAACCTTTATCTTTTTCCAGCTCATGTTCTCATGAGCTGGTCCAGCACCTCAAGAATTTTTGGGGCCCTGGGCACGGGCATCTTTGGGGCCCCCTCCACCAAACCAAAGGAATTGAGTGATCAAGAATATCTGGTCACACAACCCCCAAACCCCTTGTCCCGATCACAACCCATAGGTTGACATGCTGCCTTGCAGCATTCAAAATACACATGTTTACTCCCTTTAAGTCCCCGTACCCTCTTGATTCTTGCTGTAATCAGAATGATAAGTAGCATTTCAAGGCCACCATTAGCAGTGTATGAAAAGGTTAGTTCTGTTCTAGTATAGATATTGATATTGATATTTTATTTCTATCGCGCTCGTACACAAGTGTTTCAGAGCGCGACGAGGCAAGGGAGGGGAACAAGGGAGAACAAAACAACGATCTTACTAGGCCCAGTGACATTGAGAACCCGCAAGTGCAGGGTAGAGGGAGAAGGGGAGAAGTGCATGAAAGGGGGGGAGAAGTGGAAAGTGCTGAGCAAACAAATAAAAATAAATAAATAAATAATCAATAATAAAAAGCAACAAACAGTGGTAGTGCAGCCAGCAAGTGGCAAGTGCTAGGTTGAGACAAGTGACAAGGTGTGTCTGATAAGTGCAGAAAAAAGGGGGGAGGGAACTGTAGGGTTACAGATACAGAACCCAGTGCAAGGGATTGCCAGTAGGCAGTGCAGGTGGGTGGCAGAGTGAGCAGGTACCTGGGCCCGAAACGTCAGAGGGTGACCAGGTGCACGATGCTGAGACAGAACAGATCAGCAGGTGAGAGGGGGAGTGAAGGGAGCGAAGGCAGAAGCAAACAGGAAGGTCTTGAGGTGCTTCCGGAACCAGAGATGGTTCTCCTCAAGTTTCAGAGAGGCAGGGAGGCTGTTCCAGAGGGAGGCCCCAGCCGAAGACAGAGATCTACCCCCAGCTCGTTTCTTTGAAAAACAAATGATCCTGAGGGAGTTAGAGGTGGAGGAGCAAAGATCTCGGGAGGGGAGGTATTTACGGAGGAATAGCTGAAGGTATTTTGGACCCAGACCCTAGAAAGCCTTGTGGACAATGCAAAGGGTCTTGAATGTAATCCTTGCAGCCACAGGGAGCGAGTGCAGAGATTTCAGAGCTGGAGAGATACGATCCCAGGGCATGAGGCCAAGGACAAGTCTTGCAGTCCTGTTCTGTATAGGTTGCAAAGGACAGAGAGTAGAGGCAGGTAGATTTAGAAAGAGGCTGTTGCACTAATCCAACCTAGCGAGAACCAGGGCTCGAGAGACAATAAGCTTCTGGGGGAAGGAGAGGAAAGGCAGAATACCTCTGAGGAGGTGCAGTAGGAAGTTTGACTTTTTAGAGACATCAGAGATGTGGGCAGAGAAAGGAAGCGTGGAGTCAAAGATGACCCAGAGGTTCTTAGCCTCGCAGGCTGGAGCAGGAGGAGGGCCAAGGGAGGCTGGCCAGAAAGTTACAGGAAAGGAGGGTGAAAGTGTACCGATGTGGAGGATCTCTGTCTTGCTGGCGTTCAGGCAAAGATCGTTGGCGGCACACCAATCCTGAATGGCAGATAAGCAATCAGAGATGAGAGAAGGAGAAGAGGTGGCTGAGGGAAGACTGAAAATGAGTTGAGTGTCATCAGCATAGCACTGAAAATTGGAGCAGAAAATGGCAATGCGGTGGGCGAGAGTTGTCAGGTATTGGATGAAAAGCCAGGGCGAGAGATGAGACCCCTGGGTACTTGTTATCAGTACCATCCAGGAAGGTATGCAGCCTGTTGTATTAATGCAGGATCATATGTAAAAGGTACATGTAACCCAGAAGAGACAGAGAACTCACATTATCAGCCTCATAGAATGTAAAGTGCTCAAGCATGGATAGAGGAGACCAATTGGAAGGAAGGAGAACGTTACACATACCATAGCACTGATAGTCGATGCAGATTAGAAGCTGTCAGGATGGTGTCTGTATCCAGACAGACTGAGATTAGAAGTGGGACATGGTTTTCAAATAGTGTTGCCATTAGAGATCAAAGGAGCAAGTGCCTGTGGTGTGCAATATATCAATGCTCACTATTATAGTAGAAGCAACACTATAGCCAGTGACGCCACGAGTGAGGCTTTTTTGACGATCATATGCTGAGAAGGAAATCACTCTGAAGGGCTGACAATTTTGAAAGGTTTAGGGACTGGGAATTCTGAGAGGTTAGGCAATACAAGATTAAATGAGAAGCCCAGGACACACATTGTTTAAGTGGTGAAGCTGGGATTTGTGTCAACTCTGTCATTTCTGCATTTGAACACGTTCTTTTCCACTTTCTTTTCTTTTTTCATAAACTAAAATAGTCTCATTTTATAAAACTGACTTGGAAAGCACACAAGTTACAGTACATGGCCATTTTTTAAAAACAAATATTATAGAAGGCTGTTACGCAAAATGAGAATAATTCTAGCTTCTTTCTCTCCATCATCAAGGGAAGTATTTATGTACCAGCATACACCAATCGATGGGATTTACTAGATTTAATCGGGGTTTCCTTTTGTCTTTTAAAGCTTTAAAAACTTCCAAAATACTGGCTTGTAAAATTGTCATATATAAACGAGCAATTTTGTTTTTCATTTTACAAAAAGGCAAACCGTTTTTTTGTGTCAAATGAGCAGACCTTAACATATACTTGCCCGAGGCCTACAACATCTGGTCAGCTGTCTTCTGTCTACCACCCCTTCAACTCAAATGGCCTACACAAGAAGAAAGATCAAGTAATGGCCTAAACGATGCCACCAGCATGCAAGGAGGCAAACTTCACAGAAGACAGCACAATAATGTAAGAGATATTAGATGATCTGACCAGGATCACTGTATTGTCTGCTGGCAAAGCCAGAATACAAGCATGAAAGCTTTGGTTCCACAGGCTTGAATTTAGATACTTATTCGCCTCTTGGACTAACAGTTTATGCCATCGTGGGATGTGATTGCCTAGGAATCTGAACAAACTGATTTCTAGTCCTTCACCATACGGATGACGTTAGTTTTTATAGCAACCCCTATCTGGTGCAGGTATACTGCTGATTATAGCACCTGTTGTGCTGCAAAACCAAGTGCATATGCAGGCAGGTTTATAAACTTCGGACATAGGAAAGGCTCAGCCAGCCTTGCAGGAATGTGCTATTCTAATCTTGCATAGTAACACATATCACTGCAATGAGTGCGTAACACACTGAGCTAACTTCTGAATCATTGTGGAATTCAATTTATCAATATGAATTTCTACTTTTGCTATTGCACATGATCACCATAATTCCCACAGGGAGCAAAGAAGGCTAGAGGAATTGTGTCGTAAAGAACACGCAAACCATGCATACCACAGTGAACACAGAAAGCATTACACGATGCAGTGATCAAAACAGGCAGGCAATAGGTTTAGAGCCTCAGCAGCATGCCATGAAATATCCTGACGTGTGATATTTAAGTCTGGTGGACAATATCATTTCACTTCTTTAGATCAGGCAGCCTTGTGGCCCCTCCCCTCCCTCCAAGGTGGGTGCCCCGGACAAGTTCCCCTTTTGCCCCCTCTCCCCCCAATAAAAAGTCTCTGCCGCCAGGGAATAGCAGGCTTCTGTCTTCTGCCCCTGGTCAGTGTGCTGCTGGCAGAGAGAGTATCCTGATCAAGCAGTCGGTCCCTCAATATCTCTCCCTGATGCGGGGAGACCTCTACACACCTGCCCCTTCAGCGCCCCTCATCCCCACTCTGCGTCCCGGGCCGCCGCCCCCTTCGGACGCCCTAGAAACGGGTTTGGGCAGGACAGAGTAATCTGATGGAACCACACTCCAGCAGATGGTCAATGTTCCCAGTCTAGTGCCCCTCCCACACACTATGTCCCACCACAGGGAAGGGGGCAGGGGGCAGCCTACACGTAACAGGGAAAGGGGCAACGCCAAGGCCGGGTCGTGCATGCAAAGCGCAGCAATTGTACAGCTCCAATTAGATGTGTGGGCCAGTTTGGCGCAGCTGCACACATGCAGAGGGGTTTCAGGGATGGACACAGGACACTCCTGCCTCCCTGTGTACAGGTGGGTCGGGCTGCATTCACTGATGGCCATGCTGGGCGCAGCTGAGCAACTCCATTGAGTCAAATGTGGGGTCGCCGCCCCGTCCGCCCCAATGACCTTTGATTGGAAAGATAATGGGGGCTGTCTGGGGGTCTTCAGATACATACTTAAACATGTGACTCGCGGCTGCTATTAAGCTACTGGCCGGCGACTGACACTGGTTAAGGAAATGCGACATCTGCTCACTTGATATTGCAATTAAATGGACAAAGATGCTCCAGGAATGCACATTGTCTTCTCAATGTACAATACCTAATCCCCCACACTAACGTGGGATGGGGGTTTAGATTCTATAAAAGACAAGGAGGCGAGTATTATGCATTACAATCTTTACTGAGATCCACAGCAGCAAAGAAAGAAAACTTTGTAAACGAAATTTTCAACCAACAAGAAATTATAACAATGCAATGGGAACATCCCAGTTCAACATGGAGGGCAGGTCATGCCCTGTAGGTAGCCAATAGGGAGCGAGCCCATCCCATATAGGTCCATTCCTTTAATAACTCCCCCTCTTTCTGAAGCTGATCCTCTGCACACGATCACCGAACCGCTTCTCCACGTACAATGAAGACCAAACTCCTCTGGAGATTCTGGGCAGAACCGTAATCAAGTTGGAACGGAGACTCATTCCTTTTCCTGCGTCGAAGCCATCAATCGGAAGCTGAAACAACAACCAACACCAGTAAGGGTGGGTGGGTGGGATAATACTCGCCTCCTTGTCTTTTATAGAATCTAAACCCCCATCCCACGTTAGTGTGGGGGATTAGGTATTCTATGGCAAGACAGGAGGCTCATATTATGCAAGTTCAAAGCTCTTGCATTACATTCACCGCCACATGAGCAATACGTTTATGGTAAAATGTCTTAAAAGTTGACTCCCTTGACCAGTCAGCTGCTTTCAAAATCTGTTCCAAGCTACCCCCCAGAAAGGCTGACTTAGAGGCCATAGCGCCACGGACTGAGTGGGGACCAAAGGAGGAAGTGTCCACCCCTGCCTCTCGCATTACCCATTTGATCCATCTGGCTATGGTAGAAGGGGAGACCGGCTTATGGGGTTTTCGGAAGGAAATCAGCAGCTGAGAGGTATTGGGAGGTCTAAAACCTTCAGTTTTTAGCTCAAAACATTTCAGACAATTAACCACACATAATTTACAATCTTCAGGAAAAGCAGGATAGGAAATCGAGGAAGTCATGCATTTAGTTCTCCGTGAGACAAAGAAAGTAACCCCCTGAGGGGTGAACATCTTATTATCCACATCCAAAGCTCTGATATCAGAGACTCTTTTAATAGATATTAGACATAGCAACATAGCAAGTTTGGCAAATAACTGCCGCAGGGACAAATCTTCATTTGGAGGCCAGGCCTTAAAGAGCTGCAAAACCAGATTAACATCCCAAAGAACCGAATATTTCGGTTGCGGTGGAACCTTAATACGGATAGATTTGAGGGCTCTTCGCACCAGGAAATGTCTACCCACCGGTTCCCCTTTCACCAAAAGGTGTCCTGCTGAAATAGCCGAACGAAAACCATTAACAGTCCTGTAGGCTTTCCCTTCCTTATACAATTCAACTAAAAAATTAACCACCTCTACAGGAGGGGCTGAAACGGGATTGAGGTGCCTAGCCACACACCAGCTAACCCACTTGTTCCATGCTGAGGAATACCCCACCTTAGTAGAGGGTGCCCAGGAGTCCTTGATGACCGCCATAGAGTCCTGCGAAAGTCCTCTGAAGCACCAGGAAGAGCTGAAATCTTCCAAGCCATAAGGGTAAGGTGTCCCCGCAGGACCAACTCGTGAGGGTGACCCTCCGGATCCACCAGCAATAGGGGATCGAAAGGGAGGAGACGGGGAATATCTACCGCTAACTCCAGCAGAGCCGGAAACCAAACCTGAGAGGGCCAAAAGGGGGTTATTAGAACCAGAGACGCCTCTTGTGTGCGTGCTTGGACCAGAACCCGCGCTATCATGGCAAAGGGAGGAAAGGCATACCCCAGTTGACCCGACCAATCCTGGAGGAAAGCGTCGGTGCCCAGAGCTAACGGATCTGGTCTCCAGCTGTAAAACGTGGGAACTTGACAATTCAGTCTCGAGGCAAACAAGTCTATGGTCAGGGGACCCCAGAGGGACACTAAGCGGGAGAAGAGAGACCTGCTCAACATCCAATCGCTCCTGTCTTGCAGGTGCCTGGAGTTCCAGTCTGCCACTTCGTTGTTCACTCCCGGGAGGTATTCCGCCTTCAATGTAATATCCCTGTCGAGGCAAAAATGCCAAAACTCTCTTGCCAAATCCGCCAAGACTTTGGACCTGGTACCCCCCAGATGATTGATGTACCTCACCGCAGAGATGTTGTCCATGCGGAGGAGAACACAACAATTCGCCCGATCCTTGAGGAGACTCCGAACCGCAAAGGACCCCGCTAACAACTCTAGGCAGTTGATATGTAGGTGTTTCTCTGACTCCGACCATTTCCCACCTGTGGAAACCTGACCTAATCTGGCTCCCCAGCCTGATCTGCTCGCATCTGACTCCAGAACGACATCCGGAGATGGGCCAAAAATTGCCTTGCCATTCCAGGCCTCCATGTGCCTGAGCCACCACAGGAGTTCCAACCTGGCTTCCGGCGTCAATACCACCATTTGAGAGTAAGAGAGACATTTGCTCAAATGCCTGGTTTTTAAGCGCTGTAGAGCCCGGTAGTGTAAGGGAGCCGGGAAGATAGCCTGAATGGATGCTGACAGCATTCCCACCACTCTGGCTAACTGCCTGAGGGAGAACTTCCCTCGCTTGAGGAGCAGCCGAATTTCCTTCTTTATCTTGGACAGTCTGGTGTCTGGGAGAAGAAGGATGCAAAGCTTTGAATCTATATTGAAGCCCAGAAATTGGATGCATTGCGTAGGCTTCAATATGGATTTTTTTACATTTATCACAAAACCTAAATTCTGCAAGAGGGTCACCGTGAAGTTCAGTTGAGAACACAGAGTTTGATAATCCTGGGCTAGGAGCAACATGTCGTCCAGATAAATTATGATCCGAATCCCCCTGGATCTGAGAAGGGCCATCACCGGCCTCATTAGCTTGGTGAAGCACCATGGGGCTGAGGACAGGCCAAAGGGAAGGGATGCAAACTGCCACACCCGCCCCCCCCACTGAAACTGGAGAAACTCCTGATGCGGGGGAAAAATGGGAACAACCAGGTAAGCGTCTTTGAGGTCCAATTTGACCATCCAATCTGCAGGGAGAAGGGTATCCCTGAGCAAATGAATTCCCTCCATTTTGAAGTGGTGATACACCACAAAAGAGTTGAGGGCTTTCAGGTTGATAACTGGGCGAAACCCCTGGTCTGGTTTCGGGACCAGAAAAATGGAACTTAGAAACTGAGAGGCCTTGTAAGAAGCCGGGACCACCGCCCCCTTGGAGATGAGATCCCTTACTTCCAAATCTATGAGGGATTGTTTGACGTCGTCGAACACTAGAGGAGGGGGAAAAAACAACTGACAAGGTGGGGCATAGAATTCTATTCGATAACCCTGAACCGTTTGTAGTACCCAAAGATCTGAAGTGAGGGCTTCCCACTGCTGGAGGAACCTGGCCAGTCTGCCCCCTAGACTTTTGAGGGAAAAAACTTTTAGCACCTGAGAAAGTACCTGTATGCCCTCTTGCTCTTCCGGCTCCTCTGCCGGCACGTCCTCTGCCATATGAGTACTGTTGAGGGTAGAAGTGGGTATACGCTCCCCGAGCAGAGGAGGTATGTTGTGCGCCACGGGGCGCGAACTGGCGGGGACGGGAGGAGCCCTGGGCAAAACGGCCGGAGGAGCGGGCCCTACCTCGTCCAGCCTTGTTAAAAACCTTTGGGGCAAAAACCTTTTTAATATTAACCTGCGCTTTGTCCAACGCTGTAAAGGTGTGAACATAAGCCGACAAGTCTTTCAGGAAAGAATCACCAAATAAATTACCCTGAGCCGAAGGGCCCCCTTCTCTTTCGGCCATGTCTGCCAACTTGGAATCCAACCTCATCAATAAAGATTTTCTCCTCTCCTTACATATGGAGGCATTAGCGTTGCCGAGAAGGCATACCGCACGTTGGATCCAACCCCTTAAAGCGTCAACATCAACCGGGGTATTAGAGGTCGCCGCCTCTTCTGCCATTTCAAAAATTTGCGTGACTGGACCCAGGATGTCCAACAGTCTGTCTTGGCAACTACGCCACGCTTTATCGACCCCCTTCTTGGGGTCCTTCCCTTTCTGGGACAGAAAAGCCGCCATAGACTGGTCAATTTCTGGCGCCAAAGCCACCTTGTCTGCAAGCATAGGTCTGGGACACTCAGACCGCAACTTATTACGATCCTCTTTGGGCATAGGGCGCCGTATCCAGAACCTGAGGAAAGAGGAAACCTCCTCTGAAGGCTGCCACTCGGCCGACCTGGGGTGTTGAATTAGGGCAGGGTCAAAGAAAGGCACACCACAACCATCAAGCAGGGGTGATTCCTGAGGGCGCGCAGAAGTCACTTTCTTTTTCCGCCTCTTAGGGGGCGAATCCGAATCAACAGAGCTCTCCGAGGATGACACCGCAATAGGGTACTCCTCTGGTGCAAAATGTGCATGCGCAGGGCCGGGTGTGGAAGTGAAAGGTTGATGAGACTCTTCCCACCCTCTCTTTAAAGCTCTGTTTGGGGAAGATATGGGAGAAATGGCCAGGGGGGGACTGAATTGTCCCTGGATATGTTTAGTTTTGGCCGTACACTTTTTAGGGGCCAGGGGTGCGACAGAGGGGGAAACCTCTTGAGAGGGGTGGAAATCCGCAATGCGGGATATTAATCTGTCAAAGGCAGACGCCAGGGTGTTATTTAAACCAACTAAAGCAGTGTCCAAAGAGGACTGGATAGCCTGAGTCACCGAAGGCTGGGCATGACAGGATTGATCACCCATAATCTCTCCAGCCCTGTCACTTTTCTTGGCAGTACGTACTTGAGTGCTGGCATCAGCAGAGGAGGGGAGCACCCCCTTATCCATGACAGCACTAGGCAGAATTCCACTCGGAATATATATATATATATATATATAATATCTCAACGACAGCCGGGCAAGCTGACAACCAATGAAGCCTAGCAGGCTTAACCCACAACACCTTTCGGTATAAATATCAGGGGAGAGGGTCCCTTATGCCTCACCCAGGCAGGAACTGCTAACTAGCAGTAAAAGCACGCGAGCAGCGTGAGGGAAAAAAATATTAAAGGCAACACATTTACATACATAAATTATTCCAATTATATATTCAATATTCATCCACAGAAAAAACACAGGAAGACAGCAGGCTCGAACTGCCGACCTTCGGCACACCACAGCGTGTGCTAAGAACGAGGACGAACGCGCGCGCAGCCTTTCAGAATACACGCTGACTGA
This sequence comes from Ambystoma mexicanum, assembly GCF_040938575.1. NCBI lineage: Eukaryota > Metazoa > Chordata > Amphibia > Caudata > Ambystomatidae > Ambystoma > Ambystoma mexicanum. The sequence goes on along the minus strand of NC_090932.1, from coordinate 1,709,936,741 downwards.
CTCAGGCCGCCGCGCTTGAAAACAACACAGCCGGCGGCGCGGCCCTGAACAGGGGCGCGCCCGCCTCAGAACGCGGAGAGCGTTCGAAACAATGTGTCCCAAAGGACCGACACAGCTTGTGGGCGGGAACGCACGCCCTTCAGGCCTACGCGCCCAAGCCACGGAGCGGGCACCAAACGAAACGCCACGCTCGTGTGTCAAGAAATATAACCTGAAGGAAAGTCAAAGAAAAAAGCACACGCTTCGAACAAAAACGCCGTAATAAGGCAACCTTAGTTAAATAAAGCACACTAAGTAAAACAAGCAATTCCTACAGACAATGCCACAATGTAGCTAAGGAAAACTGTAGGTGTGACTTAGCTGTGGGTCAGCAGCAAAGAAAGAGGGGGAGTTATTAAAGGAATGGACCTATATGGGATGGGCTCGCTCCCTATTGGCTACCTACAGGGCATGACCTGCCCTCCATGTTGAATTGGGATGTTCCCATTGCATTGTTATAATTTCTTGTTTGTTGAAAATTTCGTTTACAAAGTTTTCTTTCTTTGCTGCTGTGGATCTCAGTAAAGATTGTAATGCATAATATGAGCCTCCTGTCTTGCCATAGAATCTGTGATGGCGGGGACGTGTTTCTTTCACCTTGTGCTTTGTGATATGGAAATCGTGTGTCTTGGATTAGTGGTTCTGCGACTTTATAAGGTCTGCATGCACTTTATAGACGCCCAATTAAAAAGAAAAAAGTGAATCCGCAACTAGAGACACTTATCAATATTGAAAAATAAACCCCATAAGAAAAGCACAACAACAATGTATCTTAAAAAACGAAGAACGGCCCATTTTTGAAACTGTATGAAATGGCCCTGATGCACTCGGCCCTTGCACTGGTGGTGGCCAATAGTGCATTACCAAATACTGTCACTAGGCGGCAAACTCGGACAAGAAATCCGCTCACCCGATATATTGAGGTGACATTTTCCCTTTAAAATACCAGAATTCTCTTTCATCGCCCCCGACTCAAAACATACACAAGCCCTTCTCGGCTTCGGCCATGCCAGGCTGGGCACTAGACAGAGACAACACAAATTAAAGTAGTTAGGCAAGTATTTGGCCGAAGTTGAATATAAACCAAATACCTATACAGTTTTATGGTAAACATGACGTGTCTAGCGCCTTAACAAAGCCTTGTGGCACTGAACAGTCTCTGTAAATCCCAAACGCTGCAATTCGGGGGAGGATGAGGAATTCATGGGGGAACTGAAGTGACATCAGTCTGTGTCTCAGCTACAGATGTTCCGGGTAACATGTACATCTGTAGGGTTTGTCTCCTGTCGGCCCCACTTTCCACAGCGGAACTTCGTGACAGGAAGTAGGCCAGCAGGCGCTTTTGGAATCCCTTCCCTGCGGTCCCCTACTAGTTTCCCGTCAGATACTAAAGTCCACACTTGACAACATTCTGTGGCCAAAAAGATGTAGGATTTTTCAAGTTTCAAAAATAATAATCGCATAACAATGGCATCACAGGAAAATACAAAACATACATTGTTGGCACCAATAAGCATTCTAAAAAACACAACCCATCAAACAGCACATCATGGAAAGATGCTCAAATGTTTTTAAAAATGTATAATTCTGAATGGTAAGTTAACACCAAATTCAATGACACCGAAGGTAATCACATAGAGCTGGTGGGCAACGGTTGCCACTGCTCTGTAGCGGCAGCCCGGGCAGTACATATGGATTCCTGCAGTGCAAGTTGAACTTAACATGGACATCCAACCATTGCTACCCTAACATTTGCTTCTGAATCACCCCCCAAAGGACACATCATCATGTAAGTGGCTCGCCATCCCGCTCTTGTTGACCTAGAAAAGACAACCCACCAGAATTAAATTTAGGGGACACATTTCTTGTTCTTTGGAATGTATTTCTGCTGAAAATCTAAGAATTCCCTTGAACAGTGCCAACAGTATGGGATATTTCTATGTAAGCTCTGCGCATCCCATGACAGCAACATTAAGCGTAAGGGTTAATTGTTTACAATTTCCGGTTTCCCCAAAAAAGTCACTAGTACCTTTCAACAATCTTGAGTGGTCGCCACTGTTGTCGGTTCTTGGAAAATGCGATTTAATTCTGCCCACTGTTGGTCCTGCCTGCTGGAGTTCTCGCCTAGTTAGGCATTTTCAGAACTAGGTGTAGTTCCAGTATAACTGGTTACTCGGGGATCAGGTGCCCTTTACTGGGCTCTGAGGGAGCCCCAGACATCTTTTCTCCTCTGCCATCTTCACACCACCTTCCAGTAGTTTAAACATTCAATGGTGCAGTCACACCCCAAGTGTTCCTTTAATGTGCCCTTATTCAGTGGTCTGCGTTCCACACTCAAATATAGATTTGTATCCTAAATCCCCAGCCACCATCCCACACCTGTAATCCACTTGCTGTAAGCAGCACGGCTGTCATGGTCTTTATGCTGTAGCATAAGGCATGCATATAGTGCATGCATCTAACATTTCCTGCCTGCTTCTTGCTTCATGCCATGCTTTCATTGATTTGTTTGTTGGTGAAGGGGCACGTAACCAAATGGTCATTTCCTCCTCCCCATCCTCTGCCACACACATAAGCATTTTCCTGCCTGCTGGCACGAATGCTTTGTATTTATATGGAATCCGCCTGCTTTTTACACCACTTAAATGCAGGTGGATTCCACAGGATCAATTGTAAACCCTGTCTATGAGGGGTAAAGGGCAGCTGGCATTTACTCAATTCCCACCACCAAGGCACTAAACAAATGCATGGTTGGCTGGTAACCATGGGAATGAGGATTTGGTAGTCTTTCTGACTCCGAGACAGGGGAGAACTCGAATTGTTGAATAGTATTGTTGCCCAGGGGAGTCGGAATTTGAAGCAGTGGTAGGTCAGGTTGGATAGTGGTTTTCTTCGATTTAATTTTAGCTTGCAGTGGTGAGATTTTATCAGAGAGAGCTTTCTGAATTTTGATGCACCAGCTTGTGTCTTTAAGGAAGACATCTACTGGGGGTACCGGGGCCTCTAGTCCTCTCAGGATGGCAAAGAGTTCTTTGGTGCCAGATTTTGCGTTGGTTATTCTGTCGTTAATGGAGGAACTTTTTGTTTGGAGGATTGACTGTTTGTAGTGGAGTGCTGCATTGGTAAATGTTGTTTTTTAAAGATCGCTAGGGTATATTTTCCAAGTGGCCTCAGCTGTTCTCTTACAGCTACGCAATGCTTTGAGTGTTGGCGTGACCCATGAGTTGATGGGTGCTGCCGGTATGGATTTGCGCAAGGGAGAGGGGCTATTTTGTCGATTGCAGCAAGGACAGTTTTATTGTAGAGTTCAACCATCGTGGAGGGGTCATTGGTTCCTGTGTCCAGGTCTGTCAGGATAGGTTGTAGGAGGGGTAGTATGTTATTTACTGTAATGCTTCTTTTGTTTCTCGAGAGGGCTGCTGGAGCAACCAGCGGGGGGTTGAGGGGCTCAGTGCTCTTGGTGATATTGAAGGTGATAAGGTGATGGTCGGACCATGGACACTGGGTGTTGGAGGTGAAGTCGGTGTTGCAATTCAGGTCGGCTAGCCAGTCGAGGATCCGTCCTTTGGTGTGTGTGGAGTTCAGGATGTGGTGTGAGAAGCCAGAGGCTGAGATGGTGTCGGTCAGGGATAGCACATTTTTGTCGAGGGATCATTAAGCCTAAGTTGAAGTCACCCAGTAGTAGGGTGTGGGAGCTGGTTTTGGTGTTGAAGGACAGGAGTTGTGAAATGTCCTCCTCAGATGATAGTAAGGGGCCGGGCGGTCTGTAAATGAGGTGGATGTTAAGTGTGGCGGTGGATGAGATGACCAGTTTCACTGAGAGTAGTTCGCCAGAAGCTATTGTAGTGTTAGGCATCTCTCTAATGCGACAGGAGTTTTTTGCAACAATAGCTACTCTTCCTCTTTTTGCCGTAGGTCTGTCTGACCTGATGCTGCATGGAGCATGTGAGCGCCATGAAGTCAAGGTTGTGTGTGGCGATGATGTCAGCAATGTCGAGGGCATGGGCAGGGAGGGATCTGGCATGGATTAGGGCTCCTTTCAGCTGAGTTGCATACTCCTAGTATTATCGGCAGAGGCTTTGGTGGAGTGTAATGAGGGTTTGAGTTTGAGGGGGGCACGCATGTTGGGCCCTGTGGTTAAGTTGATTCTGTTCGAGGTTTGTGGTGTCCACTTCTTGGCGCCATAAGTGTACTTGGTAATCTTGGCAGAACTTTAGGTAGTTCTGTAAGTGAGGTGAGCATTACTGCGGGGGTCAGTGGGGTGGAAGTGTGGAGGAAGTCCCTATTGTTCTTGGTTTGTGCGGCTAGTCTCTGGTTTCTGGCTGTAGTTAGAGGTGGGACGCTAGTTATGGTGGTATGATGCAAGTGGGTACGTGCCCTCTCGCAGGCCGGGTGGGTTGAGGTTACATCTTAGCTGTGATAGAGCAGGGTGGTGAGTTCATGCAGGTGGGAGGAGGTGAGTAGTTGGGATGGTGCTGGAGTCAGGGAGGTGACTGGACATGGGGAGCGTAGTAGGGTGCATGGTCAGGGTGATGGTGATTGTCACAGATCTTGGTGTGGGGTGTCAGGTGAGGGTTCCGATGCCGGTGGCTGGTGAGGTCAGGCGGGTCCGACACGAGCTGAGGATTTATTTATTTATTTATTTATTTATGTTGCACTGGAAACTCACAAGTCTCAGGGTGCAGCCTGATAGTTTTTTGTATATCACCAAGTGGACATGACTAGGTGCGCCGTGGGATACAGATGAATTGCGGGTCAATTGGAGGTTAGCGGCGGGGCAGACGGAAGGACATAAAGGGCTAGGATGCAGTTATAAAGCTACATACAGCATAGTGCACCATGGAGTGAGACACAGTTTAGCGATAGTATGCAGTCATAATGCAAAGTGCCAACATATAGCCAGATATAGACTGGCCATAAGGTGCAGATATGCAGGATATTATAAATTGCTGTAAAGTATTACTGTGGTAGGAAGCGCAGGCACAGCGAGGTAGCTGGCGGGAGCGGACTCTTGCGGTACGCTATGCTGAGAGCATTGGGGCAGGATGGGCAGTTGGTGGGAGATGTACCAAAGTCTGAGGGGTGGCAATGTAGTAGGAGTGAGTAGTTCTACATCAGAGAATGTTTGGGGGGACTTAGTGCACAGCTTGACAGTATGTGGTGGATAGGGTGCGTGCACTATCGTTCAGGAAAGGAGGGGCACGACTAAGGGGTAGCACGGTAGCTTAGCCAGGAATTCCTGATGAACTGGTGGGTGCTGGTTGTAGCATTTGGTCTGGTCGCTTCTCCAGCCTCCGACAGGCTTGCAAGGAAGCCTTTGTGAATACACAAAACACAAATTGCATAATGAAGCCACATGACAGCCTGTCAATCCTTATAGCAACATGTTAAGCCAAACGATTATCACTGTGGCTTTAATTTTCACGTCCTGAATGGTAAACTATAAGTCCCAGAATGCAAGATAATGCCAACCACGGTACTTTCAGTGATTTAAGACAAGTAATAACAGAAGTCGTGTAATAAACAAGGATAGATGTACAGATTCCGTGTCACAAACCTCCAGCTCGTCGTTATTCATTCTGTTGGAAACATTTGATTTGTGACTGAAAGCAACTTAATTTTTTTATTATCATAACATCATGGACAAAAACAGATATTTAAATGGGCGCTGTGGGCCTCATTACACGGACGGCGGTGGACCAATTTGCCATGCCGGTAAAATACCAGCACCGCCTTGGAGGAAAGGGGAATTACCGCCCTATTCCAAGTTTGGTGGGGCGGTAATACCCCCTTCCCCCATTGCCCTTCCCCATTCCCATTTGTGCCCCATAGGGCATAATGGGAATGGGGAAGGTGCTAATTACGGCACCGCAAATTCCGGTACCGTAATTAACTCCCTGGGTCCCTTTGCGGGTTGGTTTTTAACGCCTGCAAAAAGCAGGCGTTAAAGTCTCCAACCCGCAAAGGGACCTCGTAATCAGGCGGTAAGGGTTAACGGTCACCGGTACCATTAACGGTGACCGTTAACCCTTACCGCCGTCCGTGTAATGAGGCCCTTTGTGTTGCTCGCTTTAACTGTCAGAGATGTGCAAGGTAACTGGTGCTTTGCGAGCTCTTTGTGTTTAAACCTTTCATGCACATGAAAAGCTCTGATAGGGATAACAGAAATGTGTTTACAACCTGAGCACCTTAACGACCTGCGGAGCCACGATGCTGTGTGTGTGTGTCTGCCTCACTGCGACTTGGGTACCTGGCAGTGCTTGAATATCCGGCCTGAGCCGACTCTATATTTGGCTCAGGAGAAAGACAAAGGGCCTCATTACACGGATGGAGGAGAACCATGGCGCTATTAGCGCTATGGTTCATGCCGGTAAAATACCGGCACCGCCTTGGCGGAAAGGGGAATTACCGCCCAATTCCGAAGTTGGGGGGGGGGCGGTAATTCCCGCTTGCACCATTGCACTTCCCAATTCCCATTATTCCCCCATAGGGCTCAATGGGAATGGGGAAGGCGCTAATTACGGTACCGCAAATTGCGGTACCGTAATTAGCTCCCTGGGTCCCTTTCCAAAAAGCAGGCGTTAAATCCCCCAACCTGCAAACGGACCTCGTAGTAAGGCGGTAAGGATTTACCAGTACCAGTATTTTACCGGTACCGTTAAATCCTTACCGCCATCCGTGTAATGAGGCCCAAAGCGTCCTTCTTGAGCCTTTGACGTAAAGGTACGCTCTGTAAATATAAATTTAAAGAACTAGTGGAACGGCCTACCAAAGATTTTAGCACCCCGATTCACAATGCAAAAAAACTCCCTTCAACGAAAAGATTTCGCTTCTCCTTCTGAATACTTAGGATATTGGGTCATGGGGAATTCCTGAACCTCTGCTGCCACCTACTGGCTAATATGGGTAATATTGACAGCTATCTGGAGTACTTGGGATTCATCCATTTCAGCACTTCTACAGCATTAGCAAAATGCTGTGTGGGTTGCAGTTTCCGATTATATAAAAAAAGAAGTGTCAATTGATGTTAAGAACAGTTATTGCAATTAGTCGCCCGTCTGTTAATGGACGCATGCGAGTGAGGGACGAGGTGTGAAGGAATGTTTATAAACAATGTATTTAGTGTAGGGTCAAATGTAGGACTGCACCCCTCCAAAAACGTATGTGAGCAAGCACGATTTATGAGGCCATATTCACGAGGGCGCCCAGTTCATGATATGCATCGCGCGCAGGAAGAAGAACATGTTGTTTAGTTTCAATGGTCATCACATGAAAAGCTACAGATCATGTGAAGACCATGGGCCTCATTGCAAGTTCAGGGGTACAGCTACTGAAATACCACCAAACGGAATTACCGGTACTGCCACTTGGTCACGCAGGATTGCAAGGGCTGGTGGGCAGTGCAGGTCCCCCATGTTCTGGAGTCCAGAGGACTCCACAGGGATTTACCGCAGGATTGCAAGGGCTGGTGGGCAGTGCAGGTCCCACATGTTCTGGAGTCCAGAGGACTCCACAGGGATTTACCGCAGGATTGCAAGGGCTGGTGGGCAGTGCAGGTCCCCATGTTCTGGAGTCCAGAGGACTCCACGGGGATTTACCGCAGGATTGTAAGAGCTGGTGGGCAGTGCAGGTCCCCCATGTTCTGGAGCCCATAGGACTCCATGGAGATTTCTGTTGAATTACCGCTGGTGGTAATAGCGCCCATTTTGACGATTGTTGGCTGTAAACTGAGGATTTACATCCATCATTTTGCTGAAGGAAAATCCTCAACCTTACTACCAACGTTGTAGTACGGCGACATGGTAATGTGGAAGTACCTCTGCATTACCACTATTTGTTCCTGCACCACCGTACTTGTAATGAGGCCTCGCATGCCAACCTCTGGCTGAGCAGCATTCATGCTTTACCATTTACCTCGTGGAGAAGCTCTGCATTTACTCTCCATGGTTCATGCTTAATAACCGAGCGTATGCTCCATGAATACCCGAAACCCTCCAATCAAGCAAAGCCTCCAGTTGTGAAATGTAGAAATACCACACACAGATCTCTCTGCAGGCGTTGTGCTGGGCGGAGTTCACATAACGCAGCACATCCTTGCAAATTACATCACATGTTATGCTTTCATTTGCCATCCCCCATGCTGCCTTTAATTGTTTCTCCACCATGACCAATGCCAGACTCCCCAGTGAGAGAAAGGGAAAGAACGGAAGAGAGCAAGCAAGTGACAAAGCGGGGGACATAAAGGGGAAAAGAAGCAAAGATACATGAAGCAAGCTGGGGGAAAAAGAGCGAGAGCGCGACTGTGACTAAGAAACTAAGTAGGACAACACAAAGGATACGGAATGGGACGAAGACGAAGAAGGACTAGGACAAAGGAGGAGAAAGATTGCAACGAGATCAGAGAAGCACTAGGGACAAGGAAGGGGCATGACTGGGGTGAGCACAGAGAATGGCTGCAGCATGGAAGGAAGAAGAACAAAGACTGGACTGAAGAACAAGAAGGACAAGAACAGGAAGATGATTGGGATGAGGAAGGAGGAGGACTAGGATAGGGAAGAAGGGCGACTGAGGCAAGGAAAGAGAAGGATTAGAATGGGCAAAGAGGTGGAATGGGACATAGGAAGGAGATGGGGAAGGACTGGGACAAGTAGTGAAAGGACTGGATTGTAAAAGAAGGATAAAGATGGTCTGGGGAAGAAGTAGAAGAACTGGGGCAGGGAGGGAGACGATGGATGAGGGAGAAGAATGCGATGGACTGGGACTGGCATGAGGAAGAATAAGGATTGGATCAGGGTGGAGAAAGAGGAACTGAGACGAGAAAAGAAAAAGAATAACATGAGGAATGAGAAAGACTGGGAAGAGGAAGGGGAAGGACTGGGATGAGGAATGAGAAGGACTGGGAGGAATAAGGGGAAGACTGGGATTAGGAATGAGAAGGACTGGGATGAGGAATGAGAAGGACTGGGAAGAGGAAGATAAGGACTGGGAAGAGGAAGATAAGGACTGGGAAGAGGAAGGGGAAGGACTGGGATGAGGAATGAGAAGGACCGGGAGGAATAAGGGGAAGACTGGGATGAGGAAGGAGAAGGACCGGGAAGAGGAAGGGAAGGACTGGGATGAGGAAGGAGAAGGACTGGGAAGAGGAAGGGGAAGAACTGGGATGAGGAAGGAGAAGGACTGGGAAGAGGAAGGGAAGGACTGGGATGAGGAAGGAGAAGGACTGGGAAGAGGAAGGGGAAGAACTGGGATGAGGAAGGAGAAGGACTGGGAAGAGGAAGGGAAGGACTGGGATGAGGAATGAGAAAGAATGGGGAGAGGAAGGGGAAGGACTGGGATGAGGAATGAGAAGGACCGGGAGGAATAAGGGGAAGACTGGGATTAGGAATGAGAAGGACCGGGAAGAGGAAGGGAAGGACTGGGATGAGGAAGGAGAAGGACTGGGAAGAGGAAGGGGAAGAACTGGGATGAGGAAGGAGAAGGACTGGGAAGAGGAAGGGAAGGACTGGGATGAGGAAGGAGAAGGACTGGGAAGAGGAAGGGGAAGAACTGGGATGAGGAAGGAGAAGGACTGGGAAGAGGAAGGGAAGGACTGGGATGAGGAATGAGAAAGACTGGGGAGAGGAAGGGGAAGGACTGGGATGAGGAAGGAGAAGGACTGGGAAGAGGAAGGGAAGGACTGGGATGAGGAATGAGAAAGACTGGGGAGAGGAAGGGGAAGGACTGGGATGAGGAAGGAGAAGGACCGGGAGGAATAAGGGGAAGACTGGGATTAGGAATGAGAAGGACCGGGAAGAGGAAGGGAAGGACTGGGATGAGGAAGGAGAAGGACTGGGAAGAGGAAGGGGAAGAACTGGGATGAGGAAGGAGAAGGACTGGGAAGAGGAAGGGAAGGACTGGGATGAGGAATGAGAAAGACTGGGGAGAGGAAGGGGAAGGACTGGGATGAGGAATGAGAAGGACTGGGATGAGGAATGAGAAGGACTGGGAAGAGGAAGATAAGGACTGGGAAGAGGAAGGGAAGGACTGGGATGAGGAAGGAGAAGGACTGGGAAGAGGAACGGGAAGAACTGGGATGAGGAAGGAGAAGGACTGGGAAAAGGAAGGGGGAGACTGGATGAGGAATGAGAAGGACTGGGAAAAGGAAGGGGGAGACTGGGATGAGGAATGAGAAGGACCGGGAAGAGGAAGGGAAGGACTGGGAAGAGGAAGGGGAAGGAGTGGGAAAAGGAAGGGGGGACTGGGATGAGGAATGAGAAGGACCGGGAAGAGGAATGAGAAGGACTGGGAAGAGGAAGGATAGGGACTGGAATGAGGAAGGAGAAGGAGCGGGAAGAAGAAGGGGAAGGACTGGGATGAGGAAGGGGAAGCAAGGGTGTGACACAATTACTACTGCTACTGCTCGTACAAGGATAAGTAGTCTATATAACTCCTGCTCAGCCCCACACTACTACTAAACCAACCTTTATCCCAATCATAAAAGTGAAATACGCACCGATTGGCAGGTATATCTCCTTTGCCTTTTTAACGTAGCATGGGGCGAGGGCAGGCTAGACTCTTCAGGAGGGATGTGAGCTAAGACAGACACAGAGCAAAGTACAAAAGTACTTGAGTACCAAAATAAAATAATGTCCAACTGAGGTGCCTTAATAAAAGAACACTTTAGCTAAACTAAGAACACAAACAAGCTACTTAAAAACACAAATGAGCCATCCATGTAAGGGAAACACAGAGAATGAGGACTTGGAATAAAGGGGAGTTCTGGATTTGAAGACAGAGGGGCACAGGCCACGATTACAGCAGCGATCGTCAAAATGATTGAACATGTTTTTAAAAGAGTAGAGAGTGGAATCTTGAGAGTCACCAGATATGATATGCTATGATATGATAAGTCATTTATAACGCCCCTGTAGTTTCTAGGCGTGACAGGAAAAGGAGGTGTGGGGGGACAGAAGGAGGACAAAACAACGATTTTACTAGATCTTGTGCCATTCAGATCGCGCAAGTGCAGGGAAGAGGGGAGGGATAAGTGCAAGGGGGATGGGGAAGAGAAAAGTGCAGGTGACTCAATAAGTGCTGCCGGAGGGTGGCTCATAAGTGCAGAGAGACAAGGGACTGTAGAGTTGCAGATACAGACCCTTAAGTGCTGCGGCAGTCTGGAGGCAGTGCAAGGGCAACTGGACATGCAGGAGCCTGGGCCTGAGTTTCAGTGGGTGACAAGGTGACCAGTGCATGGAGCAGTCGGGGACATCAGCAGGGGAGAGGAAGAGAGAAAGCAGAAGTAAAATGGAAGGTCTTGAATTACTACCAGAACCGGAAGTGGTTCTGCTCAAGCTTGAGAGAACCAGGGAGGCTGTTTCTGAGGGAAGCCCCAGCCGAGGAAAGTGATCTACCCCCCACACTCTGCTTAGAGAAGCATCTGATCCTCAGAGAGTCGGAGGTGGATGAGCAGTGAGCTTGAGAAGGAAGATGTTTAGGAAGAGAATGTTGGAGATAGTACTGTCTCAGGCCCCTGAAAGCCTTGTGGATGCTGCAGAGGGTCTTAATCTTGAGCCTTGCAGACACAGGGAGCCAGTGAAGGGATTTCAGAGATGGAGAGATGCAGTCCCTGGGCTTGAGGCCAAGGACAACACATCTCGCAGTCCTGTTCTGGATAAGTTGTAAAGGTCAAAGAGTAGAGACAGGCATATTACGAAAGAGGCTGTTGCAATAGTCCAGCCTAGAGAGGACCAAGGCTCTGGAGACAGTGGGCCTCATTACGACCCTGGCGGAGTGGGTTTCCGCCAGCGATATTCGCGGCGGACCCGTCCGCCCTACTACGAGTTCCCGTAGCGCCATGGCGCCGTTTTCCGCCTGGTTTTACCAGGCGGAGAAAACCATGGCGCTACGGGACTTCGTTGTTAATTACGCCACCGTATTTTACGGTGGCGTAATTAACTCCTTCCCCACTCCCATTATACCCTATGGGGCAAGAATGGGAATGGGGAAGGGTAAAATGGGGATTGGGGATTTACCGCTCCGCCAAGGTCGGCATGGGGTGGTAAATCCGCCAACCCCCATGGCGCTATCGGCGGCTTTCCGCCATGCTCCGCGGTGCATTTAGCACCGCGGATTCCGCCAGGGTCGTAATGAGGCCCAGTGAGCTTCTGGGGGATAGTGAGAGAAGAAAGGATACCTGTGAGGGGGTGCAGCTGATAGTGGGACTTCTTAGAGACGTCAGAGATATGAGGAGAGAAAGAGAGTGTGGAGTTGAAGATGACTCCAAGGTTTCCTAGCCTCATAGGAAGGTGCAGATAGAAAGCCCAGGGTGGGCACCAGAGAAATATAGGTAAGGAGGGAGCAGGTGTCACAATGAGGAGGATATCAGTCTTACTGGCATTAAGGCAGAGATCATCGGTGGCACAACATTCCTGAATTGCTGCAACTCAGTCGGGTATGAGAGAAAGAGCAGAGGTGGCTGAGGGAGTCTGAAGGAGAGCTGGTTGTCATCCGCATAACATTGAAAGTTAGGGCAGAATGTAGCGATGTGGTGGGCAAGAGGTGCCATGTAGTGGTTGAAAAGCATGGGAGAAAGGTTAGACCCCTGGGGAACACCACAAGTAGAGAGATAGATAGAAGAGAGGAAAGACCACAGTTGGACATGGGAGGGTCGGTTTGTGAGAAAGGTCAACCAGGCCAGGCCTGACTAGATACCCAGGATGTCGCAGAGGCAATTGAGCAGGATGGCATGGTTGACTGTGTCAAAAGCATAGGATAGATCAAGGACCATGAGGACAGAAGGCAGGTTAGACTCAAGGTGAGAGAGCAAGTCTTCACAGGTGTTCAGGAGAGCTGTTTACATGCTTCTTGCAGATCTGAAGCCAGACTGGTGGTCGTGTAGACAACTAACAGATTCAGTATTCAGATTTAACCGGGAGATGGGCAGCTTTGAGGAGTTTGCCCAGGAAAGGAGTGATGGAGATCAGGCAATAGTTAGCTGGAGAGGAAGGATCGCCAGAGGGCTTCTTTAGAAGGGGGGCACAAGGGAGTTCTTAAGGGGGAGGGGAAGATTCCAGTGGCAAAGGAGTGATTGCAGAAATCGGCCAAGGCTGCAGCAAGGGTGTCAATATGGTCCTTGATGGATCTGGATGAGCAGGGGAGAACCTGCTTTGACGAGACTTTCATAGATCAGACTTGACTAGAAACATTGTCGGGGTGCGCAGGGGAAAGGAGGAGAAAGGAGGAGGAGAAACAGCCGAGGAGGGCCCAGGGCTGGTAGAGGAAGAGGAGGTAAAGAAAGAGAGAGTGGACATGATGCCCAGAGCTCTAGTGGTGAAATGAGAAGCCAGCGTGGTGCAGAGGGCCTGGGAGGGAACAGGAGAGGTAGAGGCTGCAGCGGGATTGGCCAGTTCCTTGCAGGTTTTGAATATTCAACCGAGTTGTTAGATGCCACAGAGACACAGGCTTGGATGTAGGCTCTCTTCTTAGAGAGGCCAGAGAGTCTGTACTGCCTTTGTAGTAGTTGACAGGCCAGTGTCTCTGGGGTGCGTCTGATGTCCCGCACTTGCGTTTAGGGTGGCGAGTGCGGCATCATACCAAGAGTTGCAATGATGGGGGCAATGACGTCAAGAGTGTTAGAGATAGAGAGATGGAGGTTAGAGAGGGCTGTGAGACAGCCAAAGGTGTAGGAGGAGTAGAGAAAGTGGCAGTGAAAGCCTTCACTGACTTAGGCTTCATGGGCTGAGTAACCAAGAAGGTAGGTGGCAGTGCTGGGCTCGGCTTAACCTGAGGGGTAGAGAGAGAGAGATGGAAGGAAATGAGAAAGTGGTCACTCCAAGATAAAGGAGTGGTAAGAGGCTTAGAGAGGGGAGGTCTGAATAGATCAGAACATCCAGGGTGTGCCCTGCAGAGTGAGTCTGCAACTTCCCTGAGGAGGAGAAGTTGAGAGGTAGAGGCAAGGAGGGAGGAGGAGAGGTCAGCCCACTCAGAGAGGAAGAGGGCGACCTGGCCAGGTGGCCTGTAGATAGTGGCCACAGTCAGAGAGAAGCCAGGAGAGATAGAGAGCCTGCTGACCAGGCATTCAAAGGAGGAATAGTCATGCGTTGGAATGACACAAGCTGGGATCCACTCCCGGAAAATCAAGGCTGCGCCCCCACCGAGGCAGTTGGTTCAGGGTTTGGAGAGGATCTTGTAGCCATCTGGAAGGAGAGTGTCAAAGCCTGTGACAGAGCTGGCCATGAACCAAGTCTCAGTGAGACTGAGTACATGCAGATCAAGATTTTCTAGGAGATGGCAGATGTCAGAGGAATGGTTGACAGCATATCGAGAGTTGAGAGTAACGATGTGGAACAGGTTGCCACCTTTAAAGGACTTCCGTGGAGGGTTACAGGCCAGAGGTACACCCTGCAGAAGTGTTGGAGGTACCTAGGGATGGGTGAGGAGGAAGGAGGAGAAGGCAGAGAAGTCAGAGAGGAAGAAGAGGGTGCGAGAGAGGTGGCGGAGGAAGGCGGCAACAGGGTGGCCAAAGAAACAGCCGAGGGGGCCAGAGAGTAGGCAGAGGAAGGAGGCGGAAGAGGAGCCAGAGAGGGATAAGTGGGGATAGCAGGAGAAGAAAGGAAGCTGCTAAGACATGGGAAGCGTCTATCAAAAAGGAAGTCTTAGAGGTGTGGAAGGGGCCAGGAGGGCCTCTCTCTGGGTGCCGTCATTAACGGGATAAGAGGAAAAAGGAGAGAGAACAGAGACCATATGAAGGGTTCATAGGCCTGGAGAGGGAACGACAAAGGGAATGTAGGTAAGGGTCTGTCTGGAGGAAGCACTGGTATAGGTGTCACCGATATGGAGGCCTGGGTTGGAGACCAGGAAGTCCCTTTTGAGCTTCTTCTTGCCAGACTTAGTGAGAGGGATAGGATAGTCAATAGAATAGCCATTAGAGACGATAGGTGAGACAGAGAGCACCATAGAGGGTGCAGGCAGAAACAGGGGGGGCGGAAGTGGGGTGCCCTAGTAGAGGTTTTGGGGGGCAGTGCTGAGGGGCAGATAGGAGGGAGGCAAAAGGGGACACACAAAAGGGAAGGGACACAACACAGAACAAGAAACACTGGTCCTACAAAATCAGATGCAGTACAAGAACCATCAACAGAGCACAATACACAGCAAGGGAAACCTAGAAGTAAAGATTGCAGGAAATGATAAATAAAGCAAAAACGGTAGAGAACACCACAATGTCAATGCTTCAGCAATGTCAAAATACAGCACGGAAACCCACCAAGGCACAGTACACAATTGAGGAACCTAGAAGTGATGGAATGTAAGCAATGCAAAGGTACAATAGAGAAACAATGGAATGGCCAGGGAAACACTGCGCAAGGGAGTGACGGAAACAATAGGTCAGAGAATGAAGGGGTGAAGGATGCAGGAGGAAGGTAAGTAACGTTGGGAGGGGTAACGTGGAAGGATGCGGGGGCCTACGATGCAAGGGAGCACACACAGCCTAAGTTGTGGGGGAGCGCACGCAGCCTATGTTGCAAGGGAGTGCATGCAGTTTAAGTTGCAAGGGAGCACACGTGGCCTAAGTTGTGCTGCAGCCTGATGTGAGGGGATGCACGCTCTAGAATGACAGGGAGCACACACGGCATAAGTTTCGAGGGAGCATATGCGGCCAAGATATGGCGCGGCCTGATACGAGGGAGTGCATGCGGCTACAGTAGCAGGGGGCGCACACATCCTAAGCTGTGAGGTAACGCACGTGTCCTAAGTTGCGAGGGAAAGCCCACATCATAAGTTACGAGGGAGTGCTCAAAAGCAGGGGAGACGTGAACGTGTGTGGGGGCAGGGTGGTGCGAGAACCAGTTGCAGGAGGAAACACGTGTGCAGAGGGAAAGGGGAACATGGTCCAGGGGGTGTGTGAAGTGTAGCAGTGATAACACTCCCTGCGCCTTCTTACCTTGCGGCCACAGAAAGGAGGGTGAGGTCATCCGTGCTCAGTCTGCGCCGCTACCCCATCGCCACCAAACACCTGCGTCGCTCAACACCGTGGCCTTGTCCTGCAGGCGCTTTGCTGCAGAGGGTCTGAACCTCAGTTCTAAAAGGCTCGGAAGCTTGGACGTAGCGAAGCGTGCTATGCGTAATCGGGCAGCGTCTCCTGCATAACTGTGTCACTCAACACCGCTACCTTGTCTTGCGAGGGCTTTTCCGCAGAGGGTCCGAACCTTGGTTCTAATAGTCTTGGAAGGGTGGACGTAGCGAAGTATGCTACGTGTAATCGGGCAGCGTCTCCTGTGCACCAACGTTGCTCAACACCATGACCTTGTCGTGCAAGGTCTTTGCCGCAGAGGGTCTGAACCTTGCTTCTAATAGGCTCAGAAGCATGGACGTAGTGAAGCATGCTATGTGTAATCGGGCAGCATCTCCTGCGCACCTGCGTTGCTCAACACCACAGCCTTGTCCTGTGAGGGCTTTGCCGCAGAGAGTCCGAACCTTGGTTCTAATAGTCTTAGAAGCGTGGATGTAGCAAAGTATTCTACGTGTAATCGGGCAGCGTCTCCTCCGTACCTGCATCGCTAAACACTGCGTTGTTGTCCTGTGAGGGATTTGCCGCAGAGAGTCAGCACATCGGTTCTAATAGGCTCGGAAGCATGGACGTAGCGAAGCGTGCTACGTGTAATCTGGCCGCATGCTAGGTGTAATCGGGCCGAGTCTCCTGCGTACTTGTGTAGCTCAACACCGCAGACTTGTCCTGCGCTGGCTTTAAATCCCTTAAAGGCAGTGCAGGACCACTTCAAATCATTTGTAATACTTTTCTTTGGATATCACAGTGCTGAGTGATGCTTCTAGGGGCTTTAAATGGGTTTAGTTGACGTCAAGACATTTCAAGTCAGTGATTCCCACTGAATCGCAGGCATTGAGACAGTTGAGTTGGTTTGTGAAGGTCCAACAATGTGATGCAGTCCTGTAGCTGCAATTGGCTCAAGTTCAGATTAAGAAACTAGGTGGTGTTGTATCGAGTAAGCATCTCAAATTGGCTGAGTCAGCTTGAAAGGGTCTAATGTGATGCAGTCCTTCAATGGTGATTGGCTCAAAAATGCTGGAGTGGGCACATGGTTCTTGTCTGTGGCTCGATGGTGGATTGAAAAGGAGATGATTGTCTAGGGCAGCATTGGGTGTTTGCAGCAGCTTAAAAAGCATTTGAACGTGGGTGTACCAGTTTGAAAAGGGCTCAAAGCACAAAAACAGTCCAGAGCTGGGTGCTGGATGGATCACGGCCAGGGTCTCCAGAGACAAGGTAATTCCTTTCTTCTGCTCTTCTCAACCAGTAAGCTTTGTAGAGAGCATTTGCAGGGTTATGTCTCCTCTATGGAGCAGAACCTGGGTGCCAGTAATCTAAGGTACAGCAGGATTTGTCCAGTCAACAATTGCGATAAATGATCCTTTGGAATGGTGTGACGAATACACTTCCGTAGAAACGGTGGTCCAGGGATGAATATCGGTTCCTAAACCATCAATCAGCCCCACAACTCTAGTACACCAGAAAGGATCTGACCATATTGGAAACACAAGTCAATAATAAACTTCCTTGTCCAATTTTGGTAATGTGGACAGACTGCAGGCTTTTCTCGGCAATGTCGTGGATCATTGGTTAGTTGCAACACAGCGAAAATACAATTATTACCCAATGATAAAAGGGACTGTCCAGTCAAGGTTGTATAAACATATCTACTTTATTATTATCACAACAACACACTACAAAATACAAACTGCCCTGTAAAGGAATGCAGAGGACAGACAGTTTCAAGAAGGAAAGGGGATGCACTCTGGATACTGACAGGAGGGTAGTCAGTAAAGTAATCTGTTATGCATGAGGTATTAACCAGAGCGCTTTGCAACAGGAGAGCTAAAGGGGTGTCTGCTGTGGATCAAAGGGTCTCTCTGGTTAATTGAGCTCTCTGTCGTTCCTGATCAAATCGCATGTCTCTCTTCAAGTTAAGGTGAGAACAGACTTTCTGTCTCCATCAAATCACATACTTGTACCTTCTTGAATGGGGTCGCCCTGCGGGGATGACCACTGTAACCAGTTGTCCAAGACATGACATTCACTGCCCTTCATGCTAAGGGGCAGGAGCTTACTTCAAGTTGACACAGATGCATATCAAAAGGGTCTTTGGCCTCCTGTCCTTTGTCAGTCCTACGACCAAGCCTCCCGCAGGCCTGCTTCAATTAACTCTCATCGGTATGAGCTGCCACCAGCAGGCGGTCAAAGGATAGGGTGGATCCATGGAGCCTTGGATTTTTAATTAGGCTGGCCATGGCAGGAGGAAGGTGTTGCCCTCCTCCTCTTGCTACTTTCATGTACTCCTGGCTGTCACAATCCAACTGAACATGACAGGACGACTGCACCTGTAGGCTGTGTCCATCCAGAGTACATGTGACTATGTGTTTGTTGTGTGGTGAGCATAGGGAAAATGTGTGGGGATTAGTCCCAGACCTTTTCTGAGGTTGATCTCTCATCATTCAATTTCTTAAATAAAATATCATAAAGGCCCAGGCAAGTGCACACCCACCATGCGCATGGGCGAATTCCTCACAGACGGTTATGGGGAGAACTTGCCTCTTCCTTGGCACTATGTCTTAATACTATGGAAGACCCTTTGGAGACGTCTGTACTCCCACCAGAGGTTCCACTGAATCCTTTTCCTTTCAAAGTCCCACGCGGAATCGGATAAGTGGTGGATTTCTGTCTCCCCTTCCATAGGCAAACGTCCCCAGCAGATTGGGTCAGTTCTAGAATGATGTAAGGGGGCCAATCCTGACAGCTGTTTTGGATTCTTTATACCTGGTGATATCAAATCCAGAACGCTTTCTCTGCAGGAAATGGTGAGGGGGGATTGTAAGTTTAGGAGCCCGAGCATCATCCAAGATGCTCAGTATCGTCTGTGGACTGTACTTCTCGCCTGGGCTACTCTGTCTCCACCGCCTTCTTCTGTCTGCATACTTCAAATGTTCTCCTGTAATCAGCAGCCTACCTCGAGTTGTCATTGTACTGGCACGGGCGCCTTTAAAGCAATGGTTCCCAGATAACCCCCAGGGGTGATAAACCTTCTTGGCGGTGTGGTTTGGGGAGATGAAACGGAGGGTTTCCTGGGTAGGAACCACATGGTTGCTTTGGGTGATGCCAGCACAGCCAACTGAATACACACCAGGCTCTGTGATGAATGAGTCACTGGCCACCAAGTTGACAATAAAATTACGTCAATTTCTTGTGTCTGCATAGTTGTGCAATCCTAGTAGCCACTATGTAAAAAGCAGGCATGTGATATATTGATTTTTTGTTCAAACTCTCACCAGACTCTAAGATCTATCAATTATAGCATTTTGGGCAAGGCTACTTAAGTTAGAAACCCTTGCCTGTTGGAACTTTGTGTTCTGGCAGGCTGTGTTCAGCAATTCACATGTGACCTTTGAACCTGCCAGGTGACCACAACAAGGTAGCTGCTGGGGGATATCAAAAGATATTCATGGAATCGGTACATGTCTACACTATACTTTGTGGCATCACACATTATGAGTGAGCTTGATTGTTTGTTTGTTTGTTTGTTTGTTTCTTTATTTGTATTGCGCACCAGACCCGAGGGTAATAGAGCGCAGAGATTACAAGGAGGTTCACAGCTTAGGTTACAGAAATAAATTACACATGGCAGATAAGGTAAAGTCAGACAAAAGGTAGTAATTACACATCATCAAACATAAGTAGGAGATCAAGCAGGAACAGTAAGACCTAATAGCCGCATCTTATACGGCTATGTACAAAGTGGTGAAAGTCACGGGCCTTAGTGGTCAGTCTTGATTAGTGGAGCTCACTATCAGAGGCAGAATCGCCTGCATAATTTTTTCGATAAACATCAAAAAAGCTCTGCCTATCCCGCCCCCACAGATAGCCTTCTGTCACATGCCCATCAGTCAAAATTGGCTGAGCACCACCTCTCAATGGCCAGCAAGGTCAACGCACTTACTGAAAACATCTGCCTCAGAAGGCTCAGATCCGGGTTTGGGCTGGATGTCCATTTTCATTCCTTGTAAGAAATGGACTCAGCAAAAGGATTTTTAATTCTCTCGGTGCAAGACCATTAACCAATTGAGTGGCCGGTGGTCTGTTGAGCCAGCAAAGTGTGACCCACAAAAGTAGGATTTTAATTTTCGCACAGCCCAAGTTAACACAAAGCTTCTTTCTCAATCGTGGCCCAGTTTCTCTCTCTCTTCGTCTGTCACCTGCCTAGGTTGCCAACAGGCTGTTCTGCATCGTCGTTGTTGTTTAGCTCCACAGGATGCTTCTAGGTGAGGAATTCCTGTCCATAATCTGAGATCTCTGCAATGGGGGCCGTTGATAAATAATCTTTAAGTTTTAGTAAAGCTCTTTGGCAGGCAGCAGTCCAAGTAACATTCTTTTTCATTTTCTTTGAGGTTAAACCATTCAAGGGAGGGAAATGGTCCCTGTACACTTGATGAAAGACTGGTACACCTAGGAGGTCAAGCAATGCTCTCACCTGAGTTGGTGTGGTAGGAATGCCCAAATCTGCAAACACTTGCATTTCTTTCCGGAGATGAAGTTTCTCCTTGGTGTCCTCGGAGAGTTACAGTACCCTGTGCTTCATGGCCAAGCCATCCTTCTGCAATGCTTGGAGCACCTGCTTCAGGTGGGTTCCATGTTCTTCTCAGGTGCGCAACATCCTTGAAATAGGCCAAACCTAGGTTTTCTAGGCAATTGAGGACCTGGTTTACCATCCTCTGAAAGGTAGATGGGGATTTTTAACGGTAAGGGCATTACAGTGTCCGGGTAGTGCCCCAATGGGGTGGGAAAATGCTTACCTCTCCTTTGCTCAGTCAGTCAGCCAACCTGCCAGTACTGGGCCGAGAGGTCAGAGGTACTCATGCACTTAGCAGCGCCTAAGATATCAATGAACTTATCTGCAAACGGTATATGGTGAGCTTTTTTCTTGGTCACGGAATTGAACCCTCTGAACGCCACACACAAGCAGACATCAGTTTACCATTTCCGGACTTTTTAGGAACCAGCACCACAGGGCTAACGCATGGGCTACGGGACAGCTCAATAACCCAGAGGCCATCATCATGGAAAATTCCTCCTTGACGGCGTCCCTCACCTTGTCAGACGACTAGTGAATTGTGCTATTTACCAGTGTACTCTCCTGTGTCCATTTCATGAACACACCAGTTTGCGTGACCTGGAGTATGTGTAAACTGCCCCAAAAACTGATCCCGTAGTGCTGGCAGTTTTGCAATCATCGTTCTGTCAGGTCAGATGAGATTTGTACCCCCTTAACGGTCCATCTGTGGCTTCTGTGTGAAGCAAGTCTGGGAGCGGATCTGTCTCCACGTCAGACTCACTGTGAGGCTGTAATGAGGTTTTAGATGGTTGACATTCAAGCTTACATGTCTGTCTAGGGCCCTTTTTGTTAATGAGATATTTAACCTCCCGGATCTTCTCCGGGATACATTCGGCTTTGACAGGTTCCATGATCCAGAGCCTGTGCCCTGGAACATGCTCTGTCACATGTCCTTCTGGTCATGGCAGTGTTCTAGGCAGCCCTTGCTAGCCTTCAGAGGTTTGGTAGACTCTTCCATTCTGGATCTTAGCCCAGGTACATAATCTAATACGTCATGGTCGGACTTTGGGGTGACCCCCCCTTGCTTCTCACACTAGTCTTAGTGGACCCTTAAGAGGACGGTGTAACAGAAGCCATGACTTTAAGGATCTTGGTCAATCTTTAAACAAGTTGTTTGGCTTAGGGATGGAAAGTTGTACAGATATTACAAGTAACTCTACATTCCTCCCACAAAACCATCATAACTACAGACGTGAAGTTGGAGTCCCCGTCAGAAATGACTTCTTTAGGGAGCACCACATGAGAGAATATCCATATCAGAACCTTTGCCACCACAGGAGCTTTCATACTCCTTAAAGGGACAGCTTCAGGGTACCGGGCGGTGTGTCTATCACTACCAAAATATACACATCCCCTGGTAATGTTTAGGGACTTAAAGGACAGGTAGGGAATTAAAAGGACCTTTGTCGCCCTGTCTGACTTGTGTGAGAAACCTGAGGGTATTCTCCCTCCAATTCCATGTGAGTCCTTTGCGCAGGTGGCCAGGGAATGGCCATTGCATTTGGATTGTGACCCTGGGGGTGGACAAGCTAGGGAGGATCACTTGGGTGGAGTGTCCTTGGGAATTGGGGAGAGAGTGCTGGATGGCAAGACATGGTATCCCCCCTTTCCTAGTATAGAATAACCCTCCCTTCCCTCAGCCTTCATCTGCTATGTTCACTCATGCCCTATCACTACTTATAAATGCCCACCAACTACTGGGAAGAGGAAGAGGCAACTACGAACAATGCACAGTTCCTATGACCAACACCACTCTAGTACTAAGATGGAGAAGAGAGTGTAGGTATAGGCAGCAGTGAGGGTCAGGCATGTCACATTAGTAGGACTCATTATAGCCAGTCAATTCCAGCTAACAACACACACATGAGGCCCCTTAATAGGGCGCAGGTGTGTAAAGGAGGAGAGGCAGCTGTGTGAGAGGAGAAGGAGGAGAAGGAGAACCGCCCAGTTGCCACGTGACCAGAGAGCTTGAACACTGGCCACGATTCTGGAAGACATGCAGAAACCCGAGAAGGACAGGCCACGTGGCAGTTGCTGGACTGGGTGCCTTCAGAAGTGAAGGTGAGCCTGCAGAGGTGTCAAATAACTACCTGCTACAGAAAGCAGCGGGAAGCACAACAAACGTGGTTTGCGTTCATTGTGAAGAATCAAGAAGCCGGCATATGCGAGGACGTGTCCTGCGGGAAAGCAAAATCAATGCAGTCTGCTGCCTGACTACTGTGAGGGGGTAAACAAATCCAAGGAGAAATGTATGGTTGTGCGACCTGTAATGGGTGGACCATGCGGTCTGAAAACTGTGCCTAGTCCAGGAGCTCTCTATTATAAAGAACACGGTCGTCCTGAAGCAAGGCAAGTAGAAGCATAGGGTTCCTGGTTGGGTAACCTGTAATCGGTGGTCCGTGTGTTCTGATAACTGTGCCTAGACCAGGGGAACCCTAAATGATTACCAACACCAAACAAGTAAGCCACTGAAAACTAGATTGAATTGAATTTAAATTGAAGTCTTGGGGAAGGGAATCCTGGGACTTGAGGGAACTGGGAAATTTTATTTTGGAGGAAGGCAAACCTCCAGGTCTTCTTTTTGTGTGTAGTGTATCATATTGTACTTGGGGAAGCGAACCTCACGGCCAGGTTGGTGTCATGCGGCCTGCCAATATTATGAATCCCAGTACCCCTGCTCATTAGATGCTCATCCCTCCAGTCCCCGTACCCATCCCTCCAGTCCCCCTATTGCTCACTCACCAGCACACACGCAGACAGGATGGCAGCAGCTGGATGGTAGTCATGGATATTGCAGATGGAGGAAAACAGGCACGAATGGACACCCGCGATCATTGCAATCGATGTTTCACTGGCAACTATCATGGCGACTTGCGACGGGCCGCCATAACCCTTGGTGCAGAGTTGTTCCACGTCACGTGATGGGAAAGCGTTCATCTAACAAAACGGTACACGTGACGCGGAAGCAATCTGAGGGACGCCCCGTCATGTGACACCGTGACGTGCATTACCTGACGGCCCGGCGCTGCTATAAACAGCGAGTGCACCTTTACACGGTGCTTCACAGCTGTTTACATCAAGCACTGTTTGGCGCTCTCAAGTTGTTTTTGTTTCCTGGTAACGAACGTTGAATTGTTTGATGGATTTCTTCGCCTTGCCCTTGGATTACGTTTGCCTTTTGGTACTTTGGTTCTTGACTCCTGTTTTGTACATTGGTTCTTATCTGGATTACCCTTGGACTGTGTGGATGCTCTTGGAATACTGACCTTGGAACGTTCTTGGATTGCGTACGGATTATCCCTCCAGTTCTCTTGAACTTTTCACCTCTCCATGCACAGTTGTTTCCATCCATCCAACGTGCCGACCTTGTACTCCATCATTTGCTGCTGCCATTCATTCACCACAAGTGTAGGAACCCTGCCTACCCCGAGCGCAGGGTATCGTTTGACACCCCACTCCTCAACCTGTTAGGTAAGCCTGGTAGTGATTCTCTATTGGATATATATAGTCTGCCTCTCTTGAACCAATTGTACTTAACGCGTGCTTGCCTTACAGCAGTCGGGGGTTTCCGGCGTTCCTGGTTCCTGCACCTTCGGCACTCAACACCTGTGTTTTCAAGGGTCGCACAGGGAGTCATTTTTGCCCTTTCTGTGCGTCACTTGGGGGTTCCATAGTCTACACGACCATCAAGACATAACAGTTGGACATTGGCGAAACACGCACCTACTGGAGCTGTAGAGGAGCAGGTAGACACATATATCCTAACTCCCACGCCCTCACCGCCATCATACTGGAACAGCAGGAGAAGAGCTCCATGTGGAACTCCCTGAGTTGTCTCTATAATGCATCAAGTGTACAAGAGACGATATACACTCAGACAAACATACCAGGCATGACCGCACGGAATACGACACATGATGGAGTACCATTTAATAATTGCAGAGCAGACGCAAGGTGGGTGCTCATAGTACAATATCCCTATGCCTCAGATATGGGTGCAATTATGACTAGGAAAATGGGGGAGTATGAGGACCCTGTCGCCTATATTCAAGATATTCAAGAGATATGGCACCTTGAGACACAGTAACTGTGGGATAAAACAGTGGCATTATTTTACCACATTTTGTGTCAGGGATTGCCCGAGCCAGTGCAATGGCAGAGGAAGAAACAGGAGGGAATGGAAGCAGAACCATGGCTAGAAATACAATGAATGAGTGTGCATCACTGCACATTAATGCAGGAAAAAAATAAGAAGAAAGCTGAGAGTAGAAAGCAGGAGATAGAAAAGTTAGTTCAGAAAAAGTTGTCAAAAAAAGCCAAAGAGGCAGAAGTATTGACAAGTAATGAAGGTGGAAGACACAGGAGATAGAACCAGCACAGTAAAACAATGTAGTGTAATCCACTGAAAAGAGTGGGTATAATATTTGGCTAAGAAGAGGAGGGAATGGGCCTAGAGGAGGAGGACAAAGTGGATTTCACAACCCTCAAGGAAGAGGACGACTTGATAGTGGACAGCCGCAACAAGGCTGGAATTGCGGGAGGATGGGACACATGACCAGAACATGGAGAAGTAGAGGAGGCATGCAGCAAAATTGGCATGCTTCAAGAGAGGGCACTGGCTATGTTCTGAACCCAAATCAGTGAGGGAAATGCAACAATATTTAAGCCTATGCAACTATTTTCAATTACAGTACCTATATTCAACCACTTTTAAAAGGGCTTAAAGAGGCACAGGTGGGCAATAGTAAAGTCATATGGACAGATGAGATGACTGAAGGATTTGAAGAATTAAAAAAAGGCAATCAGTACAGCCCCTGTGTTGGGCATTCCAGATTATCATGAAGAGTTTCACTTATTTTCTCATTAAAATGGAGAAGTCATGACAGAGGTCTTTACATAGAAAACAACATTAGGACATGGACACAAACCATTGGCCTACTATAGTGAAATTTTAGATCCAATTATGAAAGGGCATCATCCCTGTGAGCAGTCTTTAGAGGCTGCAGCAATCACGATCGATAACACTTCAAGTAAAACAATGGGGTGATCAGTATCATTATTCGTAGAGCATGCATTATTTGCCATTTTATAGAAACCTCAAACTACATTGATTTCGAGCATCAGGATATGTGGTCATTATATCTAATCTAGCCAGTGCTCCAGATAAGATTTTGAGGTGGAGATTTTACTCCCTTTTTTGAAACTTTGAACGTAAATGCAATTTAAAGAGAACAAATGACTTTTCTCCTTTGCAAGAGAATAAAATGTATGTGACATCCAGCCGACATGTGCAAAAACTGTATGAAAATCATTACCATGCGGCAACTTTCTGCATTGTGACAGAAAACACCTTTCACTATTTCTCTTAGGTCTGGCCATTTGATCTTGAAAACACAAAAACCTAGCCAATTACATGGTAAAGCAAGCATGAATTGCATTGTGTGTTTTGAGATTTGATAGCAAAATTGTATTTTGATGTTTAATGAAAGGCTTAATTTCCTGGAGCTATTACCACCTAATGGTATGCCAATGTTATAATACAACAGTGCAGAGAGGCAAGCACTCCATGCTAAATTCTATACCTAATCTCATGGTCAAATGGTTATTTATATAGTGCTTTTGGCAAAGCTCTGTATATAGAACATATGTATTACAATTATCACCAAACTGAAGTTGGTACTCCTTTATCAACCTTGAAAGGATGAAAGTCTGAGTTGGCCATGCCAGGATTCTAACCTGCAACCTACAGATCAGGCACACATCGCAACAACAAGTGCTCAACCAGCTGAGCTATCTTATTTGCCAACATCCTTCAGAGGTTCGTAAACTGAGTATTGACTAAGGTATAATAATCACAGTGCCTAGATGTTGGACGAACTATGTATAAAGTTCTATATAAAGTCAAATACCTATCTGGATTATCACAGCGACAGATTTTGCTGAGTTTCTATTTCAATTACAAAAGTAACTTTAATTTGTTTGTTTTTGAACAGCGCTTTCACTTCCTGGAGAGTCAGGTTTTGGATGTTTTATTTGTAGTCTTGAAGATTTGATAGGCTATAACACCTGTGATTGGTGAAATGACAATCACTCATCCTTGAGCGTGTGGCACAGTTGATTGTAAATTGCATCATGTACCATAAATGTACTGCAGGGCACATTTTGCAAACAGTTAGAAGAGCAATTCTAGACCCAATGTCCCATTTCAGCACCTATAGATGATGTAGACATGCTGCAGACATGCAACGGTTACAGATATGTGCTGGTTGTGGTATGTCCATTTTCTAGATGGATCAAGTCAGGTCCATGCACACACCCTGATGCCACGTGTGCTGCCAAGTTACTTGTGCAGGAGGTCTTTCCAAGATGGGGTGTGTGATGTGATATATGATGTGATGTGGCATTTATAGTGTGCCTTTACACAAATGTTTCTTGATGCGAGAAGATAAGGAGGGGGAAACAAGGGAGGACAAAATAACGATCTTACTAGGCCTTGTGTCATTCAGATTGCACAAGTGTGGGAAAGAGGGAAGGGGTTGAAGTGCCAGGGGGAGGGGACAGGGGAAGTGCAGTTAACTCACAAGTGCAGCCTGCAGGTGGCTCATGAGTGCAGAGAGAAGGGACTGTAGGGTTACAGATACAGACCCATAAGTGCAGGGGGAGGCCAGAGGCAGTGCAAGGGCAACTGGACCTGCAGGACCATGGGTCTGAGTTCAGACAGTGACCAGGTCACCAGTGTGCTGAGCAGTCAGGTGCAGAGCAGGGGAGAGGGAGAGAGAAAGCGGAAGCGAAAAGGGAGGACTTGAGGTGCTTCCGGAACCACAGGTGGTTCTGCTCAAGTTTTAGAGAGGTACGGAGGCTGTTCCAGAGGGAGGTCCAGCCGAGGAGATAGATTTGCCCCAACTCTCTGCTTGGTGAAGCGTCTGACTGTCAGAGTGTTTGAGGTGGATGAGCAGAGAGCTCGAGAAGGAAGATGCTTTGGAAGATAAAGTTGGAGGTAGAGCTGTCCCAGGCCCCAGAAAGCCTGGTGGACAATGCAGAGGGTCTTGTAGTTCATCCTTGAAGTCATGGGGGTCAGTGAAGAGCTGGAGAGATATGATCCCTGGGTTTGAGTCCAAGGACAAGTCTTGCAGTACTGTTCTGGATAAGTTGTAAAGGTCGAAGAGTGAGGTTTTGTGTTCTGACAATGGACCGCATTTTGTAAATGAACTATTTGAAGAAATAGTTATCCTATTAGGCATTAAGCATATGTTTTCCTCCGCATATCACCCACAGGCGAAGGGTGTCTATGAACAATTAAATGGATTATTGAAGGAAAGGATTGCAACATCAGGATAACCCTATAGGAAGGGATGGCGACATTGCCTACCCCTAGCTATAAGAAACCAACCTGGCTCAGATCACCATTTAACTCCTCATCAGTTGGTGAATGGACGCCCCATGAGAACCCCCATTGCTCCTCCAACTAGGTTAAAAAGTGATGCCCATAGTGTAGCGAAAACATTAGGTGATGAGATGCATGATTACCTAACAACAATGACTACAAGTGTTCTTTCATGCCTCAACAGGTGTTAACCGGAGCGAGGGGTCAAAGAGAAGCGACAAAGATGATCAACCTATTGAAGCAGAACATTTTTTAAAACAACCTAGCCTCTATTTAGGGGACCATGAGCTTGTATGAAACTCTGTATTCACTTGGAGCATGCCACGCTGTGACAAACCATATGAGGTAAAAGACGTTACACCTACAGCTGCCAAGTTTAAAGGAAGAAGAGCTTGACTGCATCAAACTATATAAAGGAGAAACCCAGACCCCTCCTGCAACTACCGACAGTAAAGCAAGAGAAGCTGTTCTGTGCATGCAGTCTCGTTCAATGGCCAAGAGCAAGGACAAGGAAAATGAAGAGCACATCAGCATTGTAAAGTAGAGACCAATACCTCCAGGATACCTGCAAACTCAGAAAGAGGCTGAGTGTCTCTTCATAGATCCCAATTCTGGCGATTTGCATGAAAGCAAAGAGCATTATTGGAACATCATGAGGTCCACAATTTGAAATGTTAAACATGTCTTATAGTGATTCAGTAAGAAGCCCTTTTAAGCGAATAATGCACTCTTCTGTTTTGATTGGTCACACTATTCACCCTAATAAAGAGATATCACTAAATTGCAGGACATATATATGAGTTTGCATAGCTGCAACACTGTATGTGAGGCTTGTGCAGTTTTGGTATGCCATGCCCAGTACAGAGTCTTCCACTCAATGAATTGGTTACCTGTGCAATAACTGTTTGCGATAATCAAGCTGGGGACAGATTATAGAAACTTTGCTCTGGTGCAAGTGCAAAGTTGCATAGTGTTAGCACTAGGGCAAAGAGTGCCCTGTTTCTAAAAACGCTTGGAAATATTAGAGCAATGTGACAAGTGCATTTTGGCAAACATTGCCCTGGTGCAAAACAGATACATTTTCACTGTCTTTTTGCACTAGGGCAAAGTTTACCCCGGTTAGAAAATGAATCGAAAATGTATCTTTTTTGCACTAGTGTCATTTTTGCCTTGGTCCTTATACCATGCCAAACGGCACTTGTGATGGTGCAATGGTTTTCAAATATGTCCCGTGTTTTAAGAAATAAGGGAAACTTTGCCCTAGTGCTAATACCGTGCACACTTTGCACTTGCACAGGTGCGAAGCTTATGGTACCTGGCCCTGGTTGATTTTTGTGTGAGCTGGCAACCTGCGTTGCGATGGTCTGCTCACTGAGGTGCAGGATATGTGGCTGGGGGACGGATGCGCTCCGCAATACATTCTTTTGCGCTCCATCTTGTTCCAGTCCATTCCCTGTGCTGCTTTTATCATGTTATCACCCTGAGCTTTAAGGTGCTATGACGTGTCAGGCCACCTGCGAGCGGTAAGGCACACCAGAGAATGCCTAACAGGGGTAGTATCACCCTCCTCCGCGGACGCTACTTCTGGTAGGTACACAAGGCCCTGCCTTCAAATGTAACAACTTATACATAAACCAAAAAGGATGGGGGGCAGGAGCCCGTTCTGCAGCAGGACCCGTTCCATGGCAGGAGCCCATTCTGCGGCAGGGGCCTGTTCTGTGGCAGGAGCCTGTTCTGTGGCAGGGGCCCATTCTGTGGCAGGGGCCCCTTCTGCAGCAGGAGCCTGTACTGTGGCAGGAGCCCGTTCTGTGACAGGGGCCCATTCTGCGGCAGGAGCCTACTGCGGCAGGAGCCCGTTCTGCAACAGGTGCCTGTTCTGCGGCAGGAGCCTGTTTTGCGGCAGGAGCCTGTTCTGCAGCAGGGCCCATCCTGTGGCAGGAGCCCCTTCTGTGGCAGGAGCCTGTTCTGTGGCAGGGGCCCATTTGGGCAGGAGCCTGTACTGCGGCAGGAGCCCATTCTGCAGCAGGGGCCTGTTCTGTGGCAGGTGTCCATTCTGTGGCAGGAGCCCCTTCTGTGGCAGGGGCCCGTTTTGTCCCAGGGACCCATTCTGTGTCTGGAGCCTGTTATGCGGCAGGAGCCCGTTCTGTGGCAGGGACCCATTCTGTGTCTGGAGCCTGTTCTGCGGCAGGAGCCCATTCTGCGGCAGGAGCCTGTTCTGTGCAGGGGCCCTTCAGCAGGAGCCCATTCTGCAGCAGGGTCCTGTTCTGTGGCAGGGGCCCATTCTGTGGCAGGCACCCATTCTGCAGCAGGAGCCCCTTCTGTGGCAGGAGCCTGTTCTGTGGCAGGAGCCCGTTCTGTGGCACAGGCCTGTTCTGTGGCAGGGACCCATTCTGCGGCTGGAGCCTATTCTGTTGCAGGGGTCCGTTCTCTGGCAGGGGCCCATTCTGTGGCAGCGGCCTGTTCTGTGGCAGGAGTCTCTTTTGCAGCAGGTGCCCGTTCTATGGCAGTGGCCTGTTCTGTGGCGGGAGCCCATTCTGTGGCAGGAGATCCTTCTGTGGCAGGAGCCTTTTTTGTGGCAGGGGCCGATCTGTGGCAGGAACCCGTTCTGTGTCAATTGCCCATTCTGTGGCAGGGACCCATTCTGCGGCTGGAGCCTGTTCTGCAGCTGGAGCCCGTTCTATGGCAGGGATCCATTCTGTGGTGGGAGCCCATTCTGCGGCAGGAGATCCTTCTGTAGAAGGAGCCCATTCTGTGGCAGGAGCCTTTTTTGTGGCAGGGGCCCGATCTATGGCAGGAGTCCATTCTGTGGCAGTGGCCCGTTCTGTGGCAGGGGCCCATTCTGCAGCAGGAGCCCGTTCTGTGACAGGAGCCTGTTCTGTGGCAGGAGCCCATTCTGTGGCAGTGGCCTGTTCTGTGGCAGGGACCCATTCTGTGGCTGAAGCCTGTTCTGCAGCTGGAGCCCGTTCTATGGCAGGGATCCGATCTGTGGCGGGAGCCCATTCTGCGTCAGGAGATCCTTCTGTGGCAGGAGCCTGTTCTGTCGCAGGAGCCTTTTTTGTGGCAGGGACCCATTCTGCAGCTGGAGCCTGTTCGGCAGCAGGAGCCCGTTCTGTGGCAGGGGCCTGTTCTGTGGCAGGAGCCTTTTTTGTGGCAGGGGCCCAATCTGTGGCAGGAGCCCGTTCTGTGGCAGTGGCCTGTTCTGTGGCAGGGACCCATTCTGCGGCTGGAGCCTGTTCTGCAGCAGGAGCCTGTTCTATGGCAGAGGCCCGTTCTGTGGCGGGAGCCCATTCTGCAGCAGGAGATCCTTCTGTGGCAGGAGACCGTTCTGTGGCAGGAGCCTTTTTTGTGGTAGGGGCCCGATCTGTGGCAGGAGCCCGTTCTGTGACAGTGGCCCTTTCTGTGGCAGGGACCCATTCTGTGGCTGGAGCCTGTTTTCCAGCAGGAATACGTTCTATGGCAGGGGCCCGTTCTGTGGCAGGAGCCCATTCTGCAGCAGGAGATCCTTCTGTGGCAGGAGCCCATTCTGTGGCAGGAGCCTTTTTTGTGGCAGGGGCCCAATCTGTGGCAGGAGCACGTTCTGTGGCAGCGGCCTGTTCTGTGGCAGGGACCCATTCTGCGGCTGGAGCCTGTTCTGCAGCAGGAGCCCGTTCTATGGCAGGGGCCCATTCTGTGGCAGGAGCCCATTCTGCAGCAGGAGATCCTTCTGTGGCAGGAGACCGTTCTGTGGCAGGAGCCTTTTTTGTGTTAGGGGCCTGTTCTGTGGCAGGAGCCCATTCTGTGACAATGGCCCGTTCTGCGGCTAGAGCCTGTTTTTCAGCAGGAGCCCGTTCTATGGCAGGGGCCTGTTCTGTGGCAGGAGCCCATTCTGTGGCAGAAGCCTTTTTTGTGACAGGGGCCCAATCTGTGGCAGGAGCTGGTTTTGTGGCAGGGGCCCAATCTGTGGCAGGAGCCCATTCTGTGGCAATGGCCCATTCTGTGGCAGGGACCCATTCTGCGGCTGGAGCCTGTTCTGCAGCAGGATCCGGTTCTGCAGCAGGAGCCTGTTCTGTGGCAGGAGCCCATTCTGTGGCAGGAGATCCTTCTGTGGCAGGAGACCGGTCTGTGGCAGGAGCCTTTTTTGTGGTAGGGGCCCGATCTGTGGCAGGAGCCCATTCTGTGGCAGTGGCCCGTTCTGTGGCAAGGACTAATTCTGCAGCTGGAGCCTGTTTTGCAGCAGGAGCCCGTTCTATGGCAGGGGCTGGTACTGTGGCGGGAGCCCATTCTGCAGCAGGAGATCCTTCTGTGGCAGGAGCCTGTTCTGTGGCAGGAGCCTTTTTTGTGGCAGGAGCCCGATCTGCGGCAGGAGCCCATTCTGTGGCAGTGGCCCATTTTGTGGCAGGGGGCCTTTAAGTGTCAGGAGCCCCTTCTGTGGCAGGAGCCTGTTCTGTGGCAGGGGCCCGTTCTGTGGCAGGGGCCCATTCTGTGGCAGGACCCATTCTGCAGCTGGACCTTTTCTGTGGCAGGGGCCCGATCTGTGGCAGGGGCCCGCTCTGTGGCAGGGGCTGTTCTGTGGCAAGGACCCATTCTGCAGCAGGAGCCCTTTCTGTGGCAGGGGCCCGTTCTGTGGCAGGTGCCCGTTCTGTGGCAGGGACCAATTCTGTGGTTGGAGCCTGTTCTGCAGCAAGAACCCATTCTATGGCAGGGGCCTGTTCTGTGACGGGAGCCCGTTCTGCGGCAGGAGATTGTTCTGCAGCAGGAGCCTGTTCTGTGGCAGGAGCCCATTCTGTGGCAGGAGATCCTTCTGTGGCAGGAGACCGGTCTGTGGCAGGAGCCTTTTTTGTGGTAGGGGCCCGATCGGTGGCAGGAGCCCATTCTGTGGCAGTGGCCCGTTCTGTGGCAAGGACCCATTCTGCAGCTGGAGCCTGTTTTGCAGCAGGAGCCCATTCTATGGCAGGGGCCTGTTCTGTGACGGGAGCCCGTTCTGCGGCAGGAGATTGTTCTGCAGCAGGGGCTGGTTCTGTGGCGGGAGCCCATTCTGTGGCAGGAAATCATTCTGTGGCAGGAGCCTGTCCTGTGGCAGGAGCCTTTTTTGTGTCAGGAGCCCCTTCTGTGGCAGGAGCCCATTCTGTGGCAGTGGCCCATTCTGTGGCAGGGGGCCATTCTGTGGCAGGACCCATTCTGCAGCTGGACCTTTTCGGTGGCAGGGGCCGATCTGTGGCAGGGGCCCGCTCTGTGGCAGGGGCTGTTCTGTGGCAAGGACCCATTCTGCAGCAGGAACCCTTTCTGTGGCAGGGGCCCGTTCTGTGGCAGGTGCCCGTTCTGTGGCAGGGACCAATTCTGCAGTTGGAGCCTGTTCTGCAGTAAGAACCCATTCTATGGCAGGGGCCTGTTCTGTGACGGGAGCCCGTTCTGCGGCAGGAGATCCTTCTGTGGCAGGAGACCGTTCTGTGGCAGGAGACTGTTTGTGGTCGGGCCTGATCTGTGGCAGGAGCCCGTTCTTTGACAGTGGCCCGTTCTGTGGCAGGAGATCCTTCTGTGTCAGGAGACCATTCTATGGCAGGGGCCGGTTCTGTAGCAGGAGCCCATTCTGTGGCAGGACCCTGTTCAGTGGCAGGAGCCTTTTTTGTGGCAGGAGCCCGATCTGTGGCAGGAGCTGGTTTTGTGGCAGGGGCCCGATCTGTGGCAGGAGCCTGTTCTGTGGCAGAGGCCCGTTCTTTGGCAGGGGCCCATTCTGTGGCAGGGGCCCATTCTGTGGCAGGAGCTTGTTCTGTGGCAGAGGCCCATTCTGTGATAGGGGTCTGATCTGTGGCAGGAGCCTGTACTGTGGCAGGGACCCATTCTCCAGCTGGAGCCTGTTCTGTGTCAGGGGCCGATCTGTGTCAGGGGCCTGCTCTGTGGCAGGGGCCTGTTCTGTGGCAAGGACCCATTCTGCAGCAGGAGCCCGTTCTGTGGCAGGAGCCCCTTCTGTGGCTGGAGCCTGTTCTATGGCAGTGGCCTGTTCTGTGGCAGGGGCCCGTTCTGTGGCAGGAGCCTGTTCTGCAGCAGGGGGCCTTTCTGTGGCAGGAGCCCCTTCTGCGGCTATAGCCTGTTCTGCGGCAGGGGCCTGTTCTGTGACAGGAGCCCGTTCTGCGGCATGAGCCCCTTCTGCGGCTGGAGCCTGTTCTGCAGCAGAGGCCCGTTCTGTGGCAGGAGCCTGTTCTGCAGCAGGGGCCCATTCTGTGGCAGGGGGCCTTTCTGTGGCAGGGGCCTGTTCTGCAGCAGAAGCCTGTTCTGCGGCAGAGGCCCGTTCTGTGGCAGGAGCCCATTCTGCAGCTGGAGCCTGTTCTGCAGCAGAAGCCTGTTCTGCGGCAGAGGCCCGTTCTGTGGCAGGAGCCCGTTCTGTGGCAGGGGCCCGTTCTGCAGCAGGAGCCTGTTCTGTGGAAGGGGCCTGTTCTGTGGCAAGGGCCCGTTCTGTGGCAGGGGCCCGTTCTGCAGCAGGAGCCTGTTCTGCAGCAGGGGGCCTTTCTGCGGCAGGGGCCTGTTCTGCTGCAGGAGCCCATTCTATGGCAGGGGCCCGCTCTATGGCAGGAGTCTGTTCTGTGCAGGGCCCTGTTCTGTGGCAGGGGGCCATTCTGTGGCAGGGTCCTGTTCTGCAGCAGGAACCCTTTCTGCATCAGGAGCCCATTCTGCGGCAGGAGCCTGTTCTGTGGCAGGGGCCATTTGGCAGGAGCCTGTTCTATGGCAGGAGCCTGTTCTGTGGCAGGAGCCCACTCTGCGGCAAGAGGCTGTTCTGCGGCAGGAGCCCACTCTGCGGCAGGAGCCCACTCTGCGGCAAGAGGCTGTTCTGTGGCAGCCGCCTGTTCTGCAGCAGGAGCCCATTCTGTGGCAGGGGGCCTTTCTGTGGTAGGGGCCTGTTCTGTGGCAGGAGCCTGTTCTGTGGCCGGAACCCATTCTGCAGCTGGAGCCTGTTCTGCGGCAGTAGCCTGTTCTGTGGCAGGGACCCATTCTGCGGCAGGAGCCTGTTCTCTGGCAGGGGCCATTTGGCAGGAGCCCGCTCTGTGGCAGGAGCCCATGCTGTGGTTGGGGCCTGTTCTGTAGCAGGCGCCTGTTCTGCAGCAGGAGCCCATTCTGTGGCAGGGGGCCGTTCTGTGGCAGGAACCTGTTCTTCGGCAGGAGCCCGTTCTGTGGCAGGGGGCCATTCTGCAGCAGGAGCCCATTCTGTGGCAGGGGGCCTTTCTGTGGCAGGAGCCTGTTCTGCGGAAGGGGACTGTTATGTGGCAGGAGCCTGTTCTGTAGCAGGAGCCTGTTCTGCGGCAGGAGCCTGTTCTGTAGCAGGAGCCTGTTATGTGGCAGGAGCCTGTTCTGTAGCAGTAGCCTGTTCTGTGGCAGGGACCCATTCTGCGGCAGGAGCCTGTTCTCTGGCAGGGGCCATTTGGCAGGAGCCCGCTCTGTGGCAGGAGCCCATGCTGTGGTTGGGGCCTGTTCTGTAGCAGGCGCCTGTTCTGCAGCAGGAGCCCATTCTGTGGCAGGGGGCCGTTCTGTGGCAGGAACCTGTTCTTCGGCAGGAGCCCGTTCTGTGGCAGGGGGCCATTCTGCAGCAGGAGCCCATTCTGTGGCAGGGGGCCTTTCTGTGGCAGGGGCCCGTTCTGCGGCAGGGGCCCATTCTGTGGCAGGAGCCTGTTCTGCGGAAGGGGACTGTTATGTGGCAGGAGCCTGTTCTGTAGCAGGAGCCTGTTCTGCGGCAGGAGCCTGTTCTGTAGCAGGAGCCTGTTATGTGGCAGGAGCCTGTTCTGTAGCAGGAGCCTGTTCTGCGGCAGGGACCCATGCTGCAGCTGGAGCCCTTGGGCGGGCGTCTTCTCTGAGGTGACAGCTGCTTTAAAGTGTGCCCGCTCCCCTGTGCGCTGCACCCGGCTCCATGCCCAGGCATGCTCCCTAATCCCCCAGAGGCCTGCCAAGGACGGCGGAGGGCCTCCTCTGGCAGGAGACGGATGAGCTGTTTGCATTTGACTTCAAACCCAGGGATTGGGGGGGGCAGGGCCCGGGAGCGGCTCGCGGCTCTGACTCTAATTGTCCTCGAGATGAAAAGGCCGCCTGCGGTTTCTCTTCCCATTTGTCTCCTTTGGCAAGTTTCTAATAGTCCGGATTTCAGGTTTGAAGGGCTGATTTCCCATGTTGCAATCATACATGTCGCCTCGAGGGCCCTTCCTTCACAGGTGGAGGCCCCGTACCCCGCCTGCTCGGAACCTCTGACTGCCTGGAGAATAGGAGCAGATGAGCTCAGTGGGTTAAGCGCCTGCAGCGTTTAATCCTGGTACGAAAGGGACCGCCCATGACCTGTCCAGCTTCTAAGACTAGGAAGCATTGGGTGAAGGAACACAAGCCTTTTCATTTAAGTGCCACGCGACAGTTCGGTGTGTGCTCAGGGCTATATACAGTTATTATTTATAATAATTAAACTTTATCACTGCTATATTGTGTAATCTCCTGTACTTTGAAATTTAGGCCTCTCTCTCACTCTACATGACTTTCAAATCTAGGTGTGTCTCATCCTCATCAAATTGTAAGGATGAGACACTGCTGCACTAGACAAAGATCACTCCAGCCAAACAAACTCGAAGCCTATGGTACGTATACCTCTCAACACCCGTGTGTACACTGGCCACAGGCACGGCAAGCATCCATGCACGGTAGAATGCTGCTATGGCTGTGCTCCTCCAGTCTAGCATCGCATATAGCCGTCCAGACTGAAACACCTGACGTACCTCAACACCTCTGCCACTAGCATACAGCGACTACCACCCAAAAGGAACTCAGTGTAGCTGCCGCACATCGACTCTCTCAACAATCGCAATCTATTGCAAACCACCAACAGCCCCACCCTGTGCCTGGCCTCTCTTTGGGATGCTTAGTCAAGCCTTGCCAGCCATACAGGTCCTAGTCCGGCAAAATGCACACATGCATCTCCTGAACTAAACCCTTTAGAATTCTCCCGGACATTGACTACGGTCACCAAGGGCGATCCAACCGGAAAAGCCCATTGAAGGCACACAAGTGGGCAAGAGCGCTATATAAATAACCAAATACAATACAATAAAGAGAACCCCTTTTATTTAAGAGTCACTTCAGTTTGTAGTGTGTGCTATATGCCATATGTGCAATTCTCCAATGAGATCTGTATAGGATTGATAAAGTATGAACCCAGCTGGGAATCAACAGAGCACTCTACAAAAGAGGATGCGCCCAGGAGTTACAAGGAGTGTATGGGTAGCAAAGGCACTAGGATGGGTTGTGCGAAGCTAAGGTTGAGTAGCAAAGGTGCTGGGATGGGTCGCAGGAGAGCTAGGGCTGAGTAGCAAAGGCACTGGGATGGGTCATAGGAGAGCAGGGTGGAGCAGCACGTGCTGGGATGGGGTGTGGGACAGCTAGGGTTGAGTGGCAAAGGTGCTGGGATGGGTAGTGGGATAGGTAGGGTTGAGTAGCAAAGGTGCTGGGTGGGTCATAGGAGAGCAGGGTTGAGCAGCACGTGTTGGGATGGGGTGTGGGAGAGCTAGGGTTGAGCGGCAAAAGTGCTGGGATGGGTTGTGGTAGAGCTAGGGTTGAGTGGCAAAGGTGCTGGGATGGGCTGTGGTAGAGCTAGGGTTGAGTAGCAAAAGTGCTGGGATGGGGTGTGGGAGAGCTAGGGGTGAGTAGCCAAGGCGCTGGGATGGGTCATAGGAGAGCAGGGTTGAGTAGCAAAGGTGCTGGAATGGTTTGTGGGACAGCTAGGGTTGAGTAGCAAATGTGCTGGGATGGGTCGTAGGAGAGCAGGGTTGAGTAGCAAAGGTGCTGGGATGGGGTGTGGGAGAGCTAGGGTTGAGCCGCAAAGGTGCTTAGATGGGGTGTTGGAGAGCTAGGGTTGAGTAGCAAAGGTGCTGGGATGGGTTGTGGGGGAGCTAGTGTTGTGGGAGAGCTAGTGTTGAGTAGCAAATGTGATAGGATGGGAGAGGTAGGGTTGAGTAGCAAACGCACTGGGATGTAGGAGAGCTGGGTTGAAAAGCAAAGGCACTGGGATGGGTCATAGGAGAGCAGGGTTGAGTATCAAATGCACTGGGATGGGGTGTGGGAGAGCTAGTGTTGAGTAGCAAAGGTGCTGGGATGGGTAGTGGGAGAGGTAGGGTTGAGTAGCAAAGGTGCTGCGATGGGTCATAGGAGAGCTAGGGTTGAGTAGCAAAGCCACTGGGATGGGGTGGGGGAGAGCTAGGGTTGAAAAGCAAAGATACTGGGATGGGGTGTGGGAGAGCTAGGGTTGAGCACTAAAGTTGCTTAGATAGGGTGTGGGAGAGCTAGGGTTGAGTAGCAAATGTGATGGAATGGGTTGTGGGAGAGCTAGGGTTGATTACCACCGGTGATGGGGTGTGGGAGAGCAAGAGTTGAGTAGCAAAGGTTCTGGAATGGGTCGTAGGAGAGCTAGGGTTGAGTAGCAAAAGCAGTGGGTTGTGGTGTGGGAGAGCCTGGGTTGAAAAGCAATGGCGCTGGGATGGGTCATAGGAGAGCAGGGTTGGGTAGCAAAGGCGCTGGGATGGGGTGTGGGAGAGCTAGCGTTGAGTAGCAAAGGTGCTGGGATGGGTTGTGGGACAGCTGGGGTTGAGTAGCAAAGGTGCTTGGATGGGTAGTGGGAGAGGTAGGATTGAGTAGCAACGGCGATGGAGTGTGGGAGAGCTAGGGTTGAGTAGCAAAGGTTCTGCGATGGGTCAAAGGAGAGCTAGGGTTGAGTAGGAAAGGCAATGGGATCGGGTGTGGGAGAGCTAGGGCTGAAAAGCAAAGATGCTGGGATGGGGTGTGGGAGAGCTAGGGTTGAGCAGCAAAGGTGCTTAGATGGTTTGTGGGAGAGCAAGAGTTGAGTAGCAAAGGTGCTGGGATGGGTAATAGGAGACCTAGGGTTGAGTAGCAAAGATGCTGGGATGGGTTATAATTTGGCATTTATATAGCTTTGTGGGAGAACTAGGGTTGAGTAGCAAAGGTGCTGGGATGGGTCATAGGAGATCTAGGGTTGAGTAGCAAAGGTACTGGGATGTGGTGTGGGAGAGCTACGGTTGAAAAGCAAAGGCACTGGGATTGGTCATAGGAGTGCAGGGTTGAGTAGCAAAGGGACTGGGATGGGATGTGGGAGAGCCAGGGTTGAGTAGCAAAGGTGCTGGGATGGTTTGTGGGACAGCTATGGTTGAGTAGCAAAGGTGATGGGATGGGTGGTGGGAGAGGTAGGGTTGAGTAGCAAAGGTGCTTAGATGGGTTGTGGGAGAGCAAGGGTTGAGTAGCAAAGGTGCTGGGATTGGTAAGAGGAGACCTAGGGTTGAGTAGCAAAGGCACTGGGATAGGTTGTGTGAGAGCTAAGGTTGAGTTTCAAAGGTGCTGGGATGGGGTGTGAGGGAGCAAAGGTTGAGTAGCAAAGGTGCTGGGATGGGTCATAAGAGAGATGGGTTGAGTAGCAAAGGTGCTGCAATGGGGTGTGGGAAAGCTAGGGTAGAGTAGCAAAGGTGCTGGGATGGGTTTTTGGACACCTAGGGATGAGTAGCAATGGCAATAGAAGAGGTCGTAGGAGAGCTAGGGTTGAGTAGCAAAGGCAGTGGGAGGGGTCATAGGAGAGCTAGGGCTGAGTAGCAAAGGCAGTGGGAGGGGTCATAGGAGAGCAAGGGCTGAGCAGCAAAGGTGCTGCGATGGGGTGTGGGAGAGCTAGGGTTGAGTAGGAAAGGCACTGGGATGGGTCGTAGGAGAGCAAGGTTGAGTAGCAACGGCGATGGAGTGTGGGAGAGCTAGGGTTGAGTAGCAAAGGTGCTGGGATGGGACATAGGAGAGCTAGGGTTGAGTAGCAAAGGCACTGGGATGGGGTGTGGGAGAGCACGGGTTGAAAAGCAAAGGCACTGGGATGGGTCGTAGGAGAGCTAAGGTTAAGTAGCAAAGGTGCTGGGATGTGATGTGGGAGAGCTAGGGTTGATTAGCAAAGGTGCTGAGATGGGTCATAGGAGAGCTAGGGTTGAGTAGCAAAGGCACTGGGATAGGTTGTGTGAGAGCTAAGGTTGAGTTTCAAAGGCACTGGGATGGGATGTGGGAGAGCTAGGGTTGAGTAGCAAAGGTGTTAGGATGGGTCGTAGGAGAGCTAGAGTTGAGTAGCAAAGGCACTGGGATGTGGTGTGGGAGAGCTAGGGTTGAAAAGCAAAGGCGATGGGATGGGTCAAAGGAGAGCAGGGTTGAGGAGCAAAGGCACTGGGATGGGATGTGGGAGAGCTAGGGTTGAGTAGCAAAGGTGCTGGGATGGTTTGTGGGACAGCTAGGGTTGAGTAGCAAAGGTGCTGGAATTGGTAATAGGAGACCTAGGGTTGTGTAGCAAAGATGCTGGGATGGGTTGTGGAAGAGCTAGGGTTGAGTAGCAAAGGTGTTGGGATGGGTCGTAGGAGAGCTAGAGTTGAGTAGCAAAGGCACTGGGATGTGGTGTGGGAGAGCTAGGGTTGAAAAGCAAAGGTGATGGGATGGGTCAAAAGAGAGCAGGGTTGAGGAGCAAAGGTGATGGGATGGGTAGTGGGAGAGGTAGGGTTGAGTAGCAAAGGTGCTTAGATGGGTTGTGGAAGAGCATGGGTTGAGTAGCAAAGGTGCTGGAATTGGTAATAGGAGACCTAGGGTTGAGTAGCAAAGATGCTGGGATGGGTTGTGGAAGAGCTAGGGTTGAGTAGCAAAGGTGCTGGGATGGGTTATAAGAGAGCTAGGGTTGAGTAGCAAAGGCACTGGGATAGGCTGTGTGAGAGCTAAGGTTGAGTTTCAAAGGCGCTGGGATAAGGTGTGAGGGAGCAAAGGTTGAGTAGCAAAGGTGCTGGGATGGGTCATAGGAGAGATGGGTTGAGTAGCAAAGGTGCTGCAATGGGGTGTGGGAAAGCTAGGGTTGAGTGGCAAAGGTGCTGGGATGGGTCATAGGAGAGCTAGGGCTGAGTAGCAAAGGCAGTGGGAGGGGTCATAGAAAGCTAGGGCTGAGTAGCAAAGGTGCTGCAATGGGGTGTGGGAGAGCTAGGGTTGAGTAGGAAAGGTGCTGGGATGGGTCATAGGAGAGCTAGGGCTGGGTAGCAAAGGTGCTTCAATATGGTGTGGGCGAGCTAGGGTTGAGTAGCAAAGTTGCTGGAATGGGTCGCAGGAGAGCAGGGTTGAGCAGCAAAGACTCTGGGATGGGTCATAGGAGAGATGGGTTGAGTAGCAAAGGCACTGCAATGGGGTGTGGGAAAGCTAGGGTTGAGTAGCAAAGGTGCTGGGATGGGTTGTGGGAGAGCTAGGGTTGAGTAGCAAAGGCAATATGATAGTTTGTAGGAGAGGTAGGGTTGAGTTGCAAAGGCACTGGGAGGGGTCATAGGAGAGCTAGGGTTGAGTAGCAAAGGCGCTGGGATGGGTCATATGAGAGATGGGTTGAGTAGCAAAGGCACTGCAATGGGGTGTGGGAAAGCTAGGGTCTAGTAACAAATGTGCTGGGATGGGTTGTGGGAGAGCTAGGGCCAGTTTCATGTGGCTCTTTGAGTCTGGAGTGGCATGTTTTCTTGTTCAGGACTCTTGGCCTTAAAAAAACAGGGAGTTCCACAAGTGAGCAGTGACCCTGAATGAGAAAGAATAGGAATAACAAATCATTTGCCTTTCTGGAATTCTATACAGTAATTGCTAGACTCAAAGGTTTATTTCAGGCACACTTCATGGGGTAAGTCACTGATTTAGTCTGTTATTAAACACCTTAACTCAGCCTTTCATCCTGTGAGGACGATAAATGAGTACTGTAGGAGTAGTGTAGGAGTAGGAATTCTGAGTTCTAGCATGCGCAGGTAGCTCGTCATTTTAGCATGCACATGTTAGCGTGGGCTTGTACTGCAATAGGGGATTAGGGGGTGAAACTCAGAAATGCTTAAGGCACATGATTGCCAATGCACAGAGCACATGTGTGCATATTATTTCAGGATGATTTTTCAATTGACTGAGTTGCACTGAAGATAATACTGACATATTAACATACTAATCCAATCCCAGTAACAGGTAACATGCCCTTAATAACATGTAGTGCAAATGAGTCTATGTGGAAATGGCCTGAAGACAGATCTGGAAAAATGAATGATACTTTGTAAAATGGGAATTAACAGCATGCAGGCTGAAACTGCGCTGTGTCGCAAGTCACTAAAGGCAAGCCATTGTTTGAAACAGGAAGCGCAAGAGAAATGTTACATTTCTCTTTTCAGAAATGCAGTTGGCACATGTTAGAGGGAATCGTGTGATGCGGTGGATCTGGTCAAGGGGAGGTGTTTCCTTGATTGACAGAGCGATCTATTAAACAGTGTTTGAGAGGGAGTAGTTGGTCAGACATTTTCAGGCACTACACTGGGAGGAAGGGTGGAACAGAGGGAGCTGGCTAGAGAACAGAGTTTAGTGCTGGTGAGCTGTCTGGTGACATAGCAGTCCTTATCTGAGTGACCGACCCTGGGGGGAAAACAGACGATAATTCTGATGAAGATTTCCATGCCAAGCTGATCCAGAAATATCACCAGCATATCTGGGTCAATATCAGTCTAAAGTGAGGAGTTGCTGGAATGGCTGTCGGTCAGTTAGTCAGATGAATAGAACAATTCAGGCTAAATACTGTCTAGTTTGATATGTGCATGTAATCCCCAAATGTATTTATTGTCTTTGCTGTGTTTTCTCTTTCCTTTTCTCAGAGTGTATTTTTTGTCAAGTTCCACCTTTTCAAGGATGGTCGGTAATACTGGACACAGCTTATTCTATTTTGAAATGTGCCATTGCTTATTGCAATACATTCACACTGTGATGTAGGTATACCTGTTGTCGTGTGTAAATTGTACATTCATCTGTTACAATAAAATAATACATTTTAAAACAACTGGTAGTCTTAGTGCATGTTTGCTGCAGTCTGTCATTTTATTCAATCTGCACAAAGGGACGGGTGCACAATAAGAAATATCTCAAAGGGAAGCAACTGCTGTGAATTGTCTAGCTAGAGAGTCTGAATGAATGTGTGGTATTTCAAGTGCATGCCTTACAACTGTTGAAATTCAGCCTAAGGGGCTATTATGATATTGTACAAAACATATAGCGAGGAAGCAAGAATTACTCATCCCGAGTGTACTAAATCCAGTAGTTTGTTTCTGTCAGTTGACCCTGGTAACACAATTGTTAGGCAATATTATGAAATGAGTCTCACCACCATCGAAATATCCCAACCAATTACCACAATATACCACCCAGAGTTATAAAAATACTGCCAAATACCACCATAATAATAAATACTATGAAGTGATAGGTATAATCCCAAAAACCATATCCAACAGTACCAACACAGGGTGGGTGATATTGTATGTATATTTATACTTTATAAGGCGCTTAAGCGTAAGTGCTATATAATACCACATCATTATCATTTGGCCTTGGGCGTCTGCTTACATTTACAGTAATTTGGTAATAGAGGCCTATACACACTGATCTTAACGATACATATGGTGTTCCATTCTTGTATGAAATGCAATTCACATTAGAGTGATATCATAACCATATTTTTCATAGCGTACTTAGGAACAATGCTATGTGATGCCACTTCTTGTTTTGTCAAGTGGTGAGAGGTTGTGTTCCATCACTTCCTGTGATGTCACTTTGGAGTGGGGTAAAATGACATCACTACCTGTGATGTCATCAGAGGTCAAGGGTCATGTGATGTCACTTCCGCTACCCCTGGCATTTGGGTGAAATGACGCCCCTGCATAAACGCTTCAGTATCCCTACTCTGACGAGGATTTTCCTGCCTAAAATGCCTAAAATAAACTAAAGGGGACACTCTAATAAAGGATATCTGTCCCTCACACTTATACC
This sequence comes from Ambystoma mexicanum, assembly GCF_040938575.1. Classification (NCBI taxonomy): domain Eukaryota; kingdom Metazoa; phylum Chordata; class Amphibia; order Caudata; family Ambystomatidae; genus Ambystoma; species Ambystoma mexicanum. Next base: position 1,709,892,833 of record NC_090932.1, on the reverse strand, counting down.
TACAGCTCCAACTTGATAACAAAACGTTCCAACACTGCAGTGGTTCAACAAAAGGTTCTTAATCTTCCTCTTTTACTAGTAAGATTCGAAGTAATATTCACATAGACAAAGAATATCTCCATAGTTCATCAGTAGTAACATACATGGTCTTTGTCAGGAGGCTTTTGCAACAACCTATCATTTATGAAGATATATACACTTAAGCAGTTTTATACAGCTCTTACTTCACCAATGAAAGGTTTGTCAGGACAATTTCATAGCACCATTTCACAGCTCTTTATCAACTTCTACCTGGTTTACTCCCATGCCAGGTATAACACTTCAATGTTTTCTGTTCAGGTATATTCCCCTGCCCGAACATAATCTACAAACAACAAGTGCCTCTGTGGTTAAGATCAGCTTACAACAGCTTTGCAGTGCTCATGACTTTACAACATCAGGCTTTAGCAAGTGTTCCGGGAAGGCACGATTCACAAGGGTGCTTTTTAGTACTATATTGTACTTCCCAGAACCTCTGCAAATGATGCTCATCTCCTTCTGAACAACCTTTTCTAGAAGGGCAGCCCGCTTGCCACTCTTGTTTCCACACTGCATTGTTAACAAAACACTGACATGGATATGCTTTTATTCTGCTTTTATCTTAGCTTTGGAAATGTGGGTTCATACCAGCTGTTGTTCTGTGCTTCTTCAAATACGGGAAATATGCTTTACAACCTTTGGCCCTTTCATTAGTCCTCTACTGACCTTGGCAATATCTGTTGGTTTTAAATTGCCTTGCTTTTCTTCTCTTTTAGCTTGGGTAATGGTTGTCTTAGGTTCGAATAGTATTGACCCATCTGGTTGCTGGGTTCTAAATAAACTTGCATTCTTAAAGGCACAGTCATTTCGCTTTGAAAAATAATGTTTTAACTGGTTTCTGATACTTCCGTATTCAAAATTGCCTTCAGTATCAATTTCACACACACACAGGTGTTTTCTAATCTGATAAAAACTGTAGCGAGTATGGGAGCGGTCTCTGAGCATTCCGGTGTCACTATCAGCTGGTGAACTCACGTCACTGCTCACAAGCACTTCGCTTCAGCGGCTCCTCGCGACCTGGAACTCTGCTGGTTTCAGTCCGTCACCACCCCCGCTATTTGTACACAGAGCTCCCTTGCCTCTGGAGGCTCTCTGGTGCTCACAGGCGACAGCCTTGGGGGGAAGAAAGCTTTCCACACTATCATTTCCTGCTGCACAGCCTCTGCATAAAAGGTCTACACAGGGCAAGCTTCCCGCTCTCATGCTTCCCCCTGTGCAACCTCTGCAAAACAGGTCTACATAGGGCAAGCTTCCCTCTCTCACGCTTCCCACTGCGCAACCTCTGCAAAACATGTTTACATAGGGCAAGCTTCCCTCTCTCACGCTACCCGCTGCGCAGACTCTGCCAAACAGGTCTTCATAGGGCAAGCTTCCTTCTCTCACGCTTCCCGCTGCGCAACCTCTGCAAAACAGGTCTACATAGGGCAACCTTCCCTCTATCGCGCTTCCCGCTGCGCAGCCTCTGCAAAACAGGTTTACATAGGGCAAGCTTCCCTCTCTCAAGCTTCCCGCTGCGCAACCTCTGCTATCAAGGCATCAAGGGAAAGACCCTCTCCGGACCGGCGACTGCTCTATGCCCAACAGTGGTCCCGTCAACATCTCCCTCCTCCAGTTTCTGCTGCTTACGCTCCTCACACTGCTCTAGCTGCTTACTAATGGCCTGTACCTGAGGGGACCTTTTAAACCTCCCAGTCTCCCTCAGGTGTGGGTCATTCTCACTAAAAGGCTGCGCTGTGCAGCCATGTTCCTCTTTAGCCCTCTTCTTCGTGCCAGTACTTCAGTGATTATCAGACTTGAAGTCCCTAATGCAAAACTTAGTTTTTCTATCTTCTATTTTGCAATAAGCCATTAGAGGTTTGGGGTCTCAGGGAACTTGAACAAGGGGTTTCCCATTCCTCCTGACCTGCTTGCCCCCTCATGTGATACTCACGCAGAATACCACCCTCAGGGTCGGGTCAGGAAGCGCCTGCCTTTCCCTGGCCATGTTTATGGGGGAATCATCTCTGATTCATCCCAGTAGCCACCATCAGACTGCTTCCACCATTGCGGGGTTCACTGAGAAACCGCTTGCAGAAAATAGGTCCTCTTTGTACTTGACAACAGTATAGCAAAATCGGCATTTTAAAATGGCGACTTTAAGACCCTGTGCCCGCAGGCAGTCAGGCTTTTTCATCAGGACTGCCATGGTGTCCTTCGAGAGTTATTTTGAGGATATTGCTGTCATAGAGGTAAACTAGGAATGCCAGAAGGTTCATGTCCGTATTGTTCTTCCCATCAGCCGGAGGAAGGTGGCCGGTGTTCCCGAGATACCTTGCAGAATGGGAGGGGATTCAGGGAATTCAAGTGGGGAGATGAATGCAGCTTTCATCTGGCCCTCAGGTATGCCTGGAACAATTCCAAAAATCACCTATTACTGCACCATGAGCTTTTCATACAAAATGCATCAGAAATAGGATAAAATGCTTCAAAAAGAATTAAATGTCCTTTGAACTTACTGGTGCCAGCACATAGCCAAAACAGAATAAGGTGACTGCCCTTCCCCAAGCAGTTAAAAATGAATCCAAGTTCTGCTCAAAACATGTTTCAAAATAGCCAGCATCCAGCTTGGGGCTTCCAACGTCCAGTAAAGGAATTAGGAGGGAGTTTGCTCTCTTCTCGGACTCTCACACAATAACACTACCGTGAGGTATGTAAACATGTTGCATTTACTGACTAATGACTGACAACTGCATCATGGCTTAGGCCCACGGCTCAGTCATGCAGCATCGAGCTTGGACAGACATGGAAATCACTTGTGTGTGCCTTACAAACATGAATATGTGACATTAACTTGAGTGCTTGAGAATGTACACGAAGCAGACTTTGGACTCATCTAGCACCCATTTAAATATAATGGATCATACACAACGGGCAGAAAGCTAAAGTGTGCATCTCATGTGAAAGTTAGATTTGCGGTGCACTGTGTGCTCGCTTCTGGTTCCCCAGCAGTAGCTCTTGCCTACTGGATGATGCCTGACAACCAGGAGTTGGTTTTAGCTCCTCCTGATCAAACCTTAATTTCTCACCCTGCATTGCCTTTGCTACCCTTCCATCTCCTATCTCCTTCTAGCCTGACCTTCTTGCTTCCTTGGTCAAAGCTCACAACCTTGCTGTTCTCTTGGAGGGCGACCTCCGTCTCTAACAAATCATCAGTAGCACAGCCTCTGCTGCTCATATTAACCATCTTAACAGCCAGAAAATGCATCCTTTTCTTAGTGGCCACTCTGTGAAAATTGTAATCTCCACCCTCGTGCTCAGATAACTCGCCTGCTCCTCATGCCTTCTCCTTGGCCTTCCCATCTATTTATTCCTCCCTCTAGTAAAAGTCTGCTACCCACACTCTCTTCAACCTACCCATATCGTCCACCACTTCTACCTCCCAACAACATGCTGTTTGGCTTGCCATGCACGACCGTACCCTTTTCGAGTTCCTTCTGATAGTCTACAGAGCTATCAGTACCTGGCTAACTGTACCTCTGCCGACTCACCATCTCGCTCGCACTGCACGTCTCTTGACACACGACCCTGCTCTCAGTTTCGCTCTTTCACCCTTCTTGCCCCTCTCCATCGGAACCTGCTGCTCATCCCATTCATAGCCAGGCCAGCTGGGATATCTTCAAAGCTTGGCTTAAGCGTCACTTACCTGCTAAAGAGAAGGCTACCCCTGACCTTTCACCATTCTCCAGTCCTCAACCCACCACTCCCCCCAGTGATGCTTAATAATGGTATTTTGTATATTTGTAAAGTACCCCTCTATAACTTAAAATCCTTGCCCCTCCTCCCCCCGAGGTTAAAGTCACCTATCCAAGTCACTTATATTTTTGTTTATTTTGGGTGTTTTTTTGGCCATGGCATATTCCATCTGTGTTCACATCCTGATGGAATGGCTCAGCACCTGTTCTCGTCGTTGTGCTACTCTACAGGCTCCCTCCGTGTGAATACTCCCCTTACCTGTAAATGTGTTATTGGAATTCATTTCCTATCCACATTGACATTCATGTTCTTCAAATAAATGCAAATGCAAATCTCACACTTTTAACTGACCAGGTGCAAACAGATGTTTTGCTAATTATCTTCTTTTAAAACTACTCTGAGCCTATTCTATCCCTTCAATTCAATGTGTGGATTTAACATCAGAACAGATCAGGTCTGCCTTAGTATGACTTCTTTTAAAGTTTGGTAATATTGAGTTATGACTACTCATTTATATGCGCGATCAGACATCCATCACGTTTTCTCTCTCTCTCTGCCCCTCTTTCTCTCTCTCTCTCTCTCTCTCTCTCTCTTTCTCTCTCTTTCTCTCTCTTTCTCTCTCTCTCTCTCTCTCTCTCTCTCTCTCTCTCTCTCTCTGTATGTCTGTCTGTCTGTCTCTCTCTCTCTCTCTCTCTCTGTATGTCTCTCTCTCTCTCTCTCTCTGTCTCTCTCTCTCTCTCTCTCTCTCTCTCTCTGTATGTCTCTCTCTCTCTCTCTCTCTCGCTCTCTCTCCCTCTCTCTCTCTGTCCCTGTCCCTCTGTTGGCCTCATTAGACACGTGCCGGTCCGGTACAACAGTGCCGGTAAGCCTACCGACACCGTTGTTACCGGACCAGCAAACTACGAGTCTGCGGGCGGGTGCTGATCCGCCCGCCAGGGTCAGACCTGGCGGTCAGAACTGCACCCGCCGGCAGACTTTCACGGAAACACCAGCACTGTTTCACACAGTGCCAGTGCTTCTGTGCTCCCCATTCCCATTGAGTCCCACGGGACTTACATATTCCGGCGCCTGACTTCACGGACCACCGGGGCTGTAATGCCCTGGTGTTTCCAAGAAGTCAGGTGCTGGACACATTTGCAAGTCCGGTGGCAGCCTGCCGGTTTTACCAGCACGGTTACCGCTGGACTTGTAATGAGGCCCTATGTCTCTGTCTCTTTCTATAAGCTTATTTTTTTAGTTCAATAATTTGACTGTGAAAGGTGGTTCCCAAAGGAACCTTTTCTTTATGTTTATTTATTTTTCAGGAGAGGCCAGAAAGTAAGGTGGGTAGGGAAATGAGGGAAGGGGCACCAACCACAGATATGGAGGGACAGGTTAAGATGTTGCACGTGTGTTTCTTCTAATGTACGGGGCAGTGTTTCTCATGCTCCTTCATTACAGCTTCAAAAGCACTTCAAAATTGCTCCCCCCTGCAGAGTGGTGTGTTGAAGTACATAAAGAGTACTGTTGTTTTTAAAGATATGGATCAACAGCCTCTTTTATCACTTGCAAGGGAGCTGGTGGGATTTTGTGTCCCTCAGAAGTAGGCAACAGCCTATTTCAAAATCTTCCTGTCTCTACTCTTTGACCTTTACGACTTATCCAGTACAGGACTGGGAGACTTGTCCTTGGCTTCAAGCCCAGAGATCGTATCTCTTCAGCACTGAAATCTCTTCACTGGCTCCCTGTGGCTGCAAGGATCAAGTTCAAGACCCTCTGCATCGTCCACAAGGCTTTCAGGGGCCTGAGACAGTACTACCTCCAACGTTCTCTTCCTAAACAGCTTCCTTCTCGTGCTCTCCACTCATCCACCTCCAACTCTCTGAGGGTCAGACGCTTCTCCAAGCAGAGTGTGGGGTGCAGGTCTCTTTCCTCAGATGGGGCCTCCCTCTGGAACAGCCTCCCTGCCTCTTTCAAACTTGAACAGAGCCACCTCCGGTTGCTGGAAGCAACTCAAGACCTTCCTTTTCACTTCTGCTTTCTCTCTTCCTCTCCCCTGCTGATGCACCTGATTGCTCCGTGTACTGGTCACCGAGCCACACACTGAACTTGGGCCCAGGCTCCTGCATGTCCAGTTGCCCTGGCACTGCCTCCGGGCTCCCCAGCACTTAAGGGTCTGTATCTGCAACTCTACAGTCCCTTCTCTCTGCACTTATGAGCCACCCGCTGAGTTAACTGCACATCTCCCCTTCTCCTTGCACCTGCGCGATCTGAATGACGCAAGGCTTAGTAAGATCGTTGCCTTGTCCCCCTTCTGTTTCCCCCTCCTTTCTTGTCGCGCTGAGAAACAGTTGTGTACAGGCACGCTATAAATGACTTATCATATATCATATCATGCCAGGCTGGCCGTGCCTCATTTTGTCAACACATCAGGTAGGTGATCTCAGGTCACCAATCTATCATGTTTCACTAGGTTTGCGGAGGCGCCATTTTCATTATCCCCGAACTCTCTGACAGCCGCTGCAATAAAGAGGGGAAAAACTAAAACCAATCAGCAAATACAATCAAACAATATCTAGTGTAGGCACCGGTCCTCATATTATAAGTGTTCCTAGAGGGGCAGGTTCTTACTTGGAATTAAGAAGTGGCAATCTGTGCAAGAAAGGCGTTATGCAACATTCCAAAGGTTTTGTGTGTGCGCAAAGTGTGCATGCATTTTGCTGAACACAAATTGTAAAGATTGGTAAATGAAGCATTTGGTGCAATGCAAGTTTAAATGTGCATTGTGCGTGCACGTGGAAAATGCAATGTGCGCGAAGTGGCCCATTACAAGTGTGTAGCGCAAACGTAGTTCTCAAGTCACGTGACTCTCGTTTGCAGGGTGCCAGCCCCCGTTCAAACCTCATTGGTGCTTTCCCACCTGCCCCCGTAAGCGATTGGTCCATTCCAATGACTAAACAGCGCTACAGCACACACCCATTGGCAGTGTCTCTGTCTAAGATTGTTTGAGGGTGTGCTGTGTTCAGCTAGTGTGCTTACAGGAGGTTGCCTTGAAACTGGGCACTTTCTTGGAGAACTGTTGTTGGGAAAAGCCCCCATCCTTTACTCCTTCAGATCATCACTTTAAAAAAAGATTTTCCATGCCCCCACCAACTTTTTGACAAAAAATCCCTCCTCTAGCCTCTGGAGTCTTCATTCGCAGTGTAAGTCTAGGGAGGATAGCTCAGGGGCAACGTGCTCGCCTTGGAAGGAAAACGACACAGAGTAACGCAGGTTCGATCCCCGGGTCCACGCTTAGAAACTTCTGAGGCACGTTATAAATAACCCGTCATATCATAAGGGGCCATTCCTGGTATGGGGGTGTATCTTTCATGGACTGGCTTCGTTCTGATCGCCGAGCACTGTCCGTGAAGGCCGCATGGCACGGCCGGATGGCGATGGCGTCCATTCTCCGCTAGCCAGCAGACGCAGACTGAGGCCGGCTTTATTTTGCCGCATTGAAGACTGCGTCCTCATGTACACTCAATGTACCACCTTTGGAACATGGCAAGCACAGAGGAAAACCCCATGAAAAGCGCAGCTGAGCCCTGAAAGCGAGCGGCGCCCCCCTGCCGGGCAAGTTGATGAATAATGCGCAGGCCTCAAGCTGCGCTGTAGGCCGCGCGCTGCGCCAGCCCACATTGGCACTAATCAAGCGGGGCCAAGCTGCCATCTTAGAGGCAAATGAGTGAGGGGGGCTTCCAAGCAAGATCCGATGAGAGTGGGGCGCAGAGGGCCCAGGGGGGCAGTTCAAAGGCCTAAATGCTTGGGCTTTCTTTAATCTACTTCTAAACAGACAGAAATAGGGTTGGTGATTATCCAAGTTTGTGCTACAGAGGGTTTTTTTTTTACATTAAAAGATACGCTTTTTTGAAGTGCCGTAGCCATTTTCAAAGGACGTGCTAGAAACAGACGCGCCCCCCTGTAATCAGGGTGGGTTCATAAAAAGATGTCAATTTATCTTAGGGGGTGGGAGTGTGGCACGTGGAAGGGGAGGCAATCGATGCACGAGCCGTCGATAACGCCCCCCCCCCCACATCATACGAGCTCCAGTAGCAAGGTGGAAGCGTCCAGAACGCTCACGTGCTTCGCGTGTGTTTATATAATGATGGTGCAGCTCTGCATGCCCGCTAATCTGCCTCAGGGCGCTAGAGGGCCTTTCTACAGATCTTTGGACTTTCACTTCCTATAAGAGTAGTTTGTATATTCCCCGGCTGAGCTGTATCACTCCATCCAAGACGTGCCACGCTGAACATGATGGCTTCCTGCTCTTTTTGACTTCCGGGTTAAGGGAACTGCTGGCTCTTTACCTTCCAGCTTCCTTCGGTAAGACTTCACCCAAGTAAATATGGTTAAGTGATGAGAGGGGGCATGCAATGATAGTCCTGTTGCCAGAGAGTCAGGCTGGAGGGTGTTTATTTATTTTCTTGTTTTAAACATGTTTACACCGAAACACTTCTCAAATGAGAGCGAGTGCTGTGTTAGTAAAGTTTTTAGATTTGTGGGAAGTTTTCAGGGGTATTAAGAATGAGAGTTGGCCAGGGACATGGCGGTCCTTGAAGGCTGATCCGGGTAATGTAGTGGCCCTTTAAGAGGGGCGTGGCGAGTAGACACGGATCATCACCGCGTCACCAGGTTAATGAAAGGGGCCATGTGCAGTGGAGACCCAGTTAGTGGCAACTCCTGGCTCCTGTGGTCTTTGTGTTTTGTTTTACTGTGGCTGCCTGGGCCTGTGGGGCCACAGTGCCCAGGCGTTATGTGCTGGGTGCCCCCAGTGACACAATGGCAGCGGGAGATACTGTGACCTGAGGGTGATCCCTTGTGCGTCCGTTCCCGTTACATCCCCAGGTGATCCTGGGTCCTGTGGTCTGCTCTGGTGCCCCGGAGCATGCCATAACACTGGCGACGAGGAGCGGCGGCATCAGCCGCAGAAGAACCTGAGAGGCGGCATCGGCCATGTGTTGTGAGGAGGCGTGGCCCCCATGTGAGAAGGCAGCGGGAGGAAAGAAGGACAGCTGGGAGCCTGCTTCAAGGCTGCGGTGTGCCCCCCCCTCATGGAGCTGAGCAGGGCGGGAGGAAAGGAGCAGAGTCCACCGCACGTAAGAGGGGGCGTGACTGCAGTGCAGGGGAACTGACAGTGATACGGCCAAGCCAGTGGCCTGCGTCACGGCTGCTGCAGGTGCCCCTCTCCCCCTGGAGTGACTACGCTGCATCAGACAAAGGTAACGGACAAAAGTAAGGAGCGGCGTCGGCCGTGTAGCACAAAGGGGTTTTTCTGGGAGTATAGCCGGGCCCGCGGCAGTGAAGCTATTAAGTATGAAGCAGTGTGAAGCTGCGAACACCCTGTAGTCCTCTGAAAGGCAGAATCAGGACAGGGACCAGTCACTGCCAGCGCCCACGCATTCCCCAGCTGGCATATCAAAAAACAAAAAAACAAAAAAGATGGGGAAAGGAGATGGACAGGTGCAGAAGAAACACTCTCCAGCCCTCCAGAGAGGGGCATCACCATTCCACCCCACCTGGAACATGGTCCAGCCCACCAGAGAGGGGCAACACCATCCCAAATCCACCAAACCTTTGCCAAATCAACAAGTACAGAAAAAAGGGGTGACTAAGGCACGCCCCTCCTGCAATTGGGCACCGGAAGAGCAAAGAGGGGAACACACGGGCTGTTCCAAGAGAACACAATATGTGACAAACTCCAAACACACTGTAAGGGTAGGGGCTCCAGACAGGAGTGCTTGTGCACCCTAGCGTCAGTGGGGGACCCACATCAGGGCCCATCATGAGTATGGAAGACGACAATGGCCAAGGGCCTTTTCGACAAAATGGACAACTCGCCCCATTATGGCTCTTTGACGTGGTGGGAGCACCCGCCAGCCTGGGCCCTTGCTGGGGAGCATGGGTGTTACTCTCACCTGATATCCACAGGAACACCTCTTTGCCCTGGTTGTCAGATTTCCCCCAGATGTACTCAATTCGGGATGATGTCTTCTATGGCAAGTGGGCCTGGAAACACAGGAGGACTGGGCTTAGGTTCAGATTTCGTTTCCTCCAACTAGCCCCTTGAACTCAACCTGAAGGCCCCCCCTCCTCACCTTGTTAAGCTGTCTGGCGTGCTCTCCGTCCTGCTCTCTGCGCAGGGGCGCATAGTTTCTGCGGGTTGAAGCGACTGAGTTAACTTCACTGATGCCAACCCATTCAAGTGTCTTTAAAGAGGTAAGTTCGATTATAGTAGTCTTTGAGGGCCTTTGCTTTTTTGCGGGCTATTAATATCTTTCCCTGATTTTTTCCCCCTAAGGTATGCGGAGGTTCGCTGGGTGCGCTGCTTGGGTTCGGCTCCTGCCGGGATTTATGGACGCGGAGTGTTTGAAGAAAGGTAGGTTCAGCGCGAAGTGCGGCGCGCTAATGTCTTTTTGGGCTAACCTGTATTCTTTATTCCTTTTCAGGTTACGATGGTCTTTTTGGCCGTGCAGTGATTTCCGGAGCGGAACCGGCCAAGATATGCCCAGCCAGGTGAGGTGATTTTGGTTATTGCTGAGCTTGCCGTGAGTTACCTGTTTAACGTTGTCCCTTTTTCTCTCCTCCCCAGGTGCTTCGTTCCAATGCAAGCGCGATATCCTGAAGATGCTGCCAACGGGATGGAAGACCGCGAGTAGCTGGGATCGAAGGATGGAAGACTGCAGGTAAGCTAGAAATGCTAATAATGTTCTTTTGTCTCCTCTGCAGGTCCGCGATTCCAGGAACGCTGGGTGCTGGTCTCTGAACACAGTGAGCGTTACGCTGCTTGCTGCAGAATAATGCGAAGCACCTTCTTCAGCTTGGGTGTGGTTTATATAGCCTATCCTGTAAAATAGTGCAGGTAAAGTAGTCTGGGCTACCACACCCTAAAACACTGCACCACACAGTCTGGTTCTTAGGGATTAGACTATGTGGGTGCCTGCATGTTGGCTGCAGGCCTCCATATGAAAAGTAGTCCCTTCAAGTCCCATTCCAAATATGAGCCAGGTGCCAAAGGCGCCAGGACTGACTCCAGGAGAGTTTCTGGTGACAATGCAAGGCCCTTGGGGTCCCAAATGAACCCCGGGCCCTAACCCTACCTGGCATGTGACCATGCCAGAGGGGTTCTGGGTCACCGGTCATGACAGCACTCCCCCGAAGGCCCCTCCTAAGGTGATTCTCCTGCCTGGTCCTGGCTTGTCTGGAAAGTCCTGATTAAACGTTCTAATTAGACGCGGTGCATGAATGTTCTCACTAGGTTCCCATGATCTGTCTTGAGGGTCATAACCCTTCCAATCAACTAGATAGTATAGTTTGGATCTGGTATATTTGGAGTCTAGGATTTCTTTCACTTCGTATTCGGGTTCTCCATCGATCATGATGGGTTCAGGCGGTGGTTTAACTCGTGTACCGGGTTGTACTGGTTTTAGCAGTGAGACGTGGAACGCTGGATGAATTTGCATGTTAGCTGGAAATGTTAGTTTAACTGCTGCCGGGTTGATGATGGCTTGAACAGGATATGGCCCCAAATAGCGAGGACGAAAAGTTTGGGTTCCCTTTACTGGTATGTACTTTGTTGCTAGCCAAACTTTGGCTCCTATCTGATAGTCAGGAGCCTTTTTTTCGATTTTGGTCTGCAAACCTTTTTTGCTTACTTTTGGCTTGGATTAATTGTTCTGTTGCCCTTTTAAAGGCCTGAGTGATGTTTGCATGAAGCGTCTTTACAGCCGGCATTTCGAGGCTGGGAGGGCTGTCAAGTTCGGAAGTATGTGGATGTCTGCCGTAGAGGGTGAAAAAGGGTGTTTGCCTAGTACTGGAATGTACAGAATTGTTATAAGCATATTCGGCTATCCATAATAGATCTCTCCAGGTTCCCTCAACTTGATGCAGCATGCATCGCAGGTAATGTTCGAGAGTCTGGTTGGTCCTCTCTGTTTGACCATCCGTTTGGGGGTGATGGCTGGTGGATAGCCATATGTCAATGTGAGCTATAGCACAGCATTTTTTCCAGAGGTTTGATACAAATTGGCTCCCTCGATCAGAGACTGCAGGGAATCCATGCAGTTTGATTATGTTTTCTAAAAACACTTTTGCTAGCTGGGAAGCATCTGGAAGGCCTTTGAAAGGGATAAAGTGGAAAATAGGTCCACTACAACTTAAATGGTATTGAACCCTTGGCTGGGAGGTAAATCAGTAATGAAATCGAGAGAGAGTGTGTGCCATGGTGCCAGAGGTATTTCTAATGTTTGCAGCAGGCCAGCTGGTCTTTGCTTCAATGACTTTTTTGTGCACACATTCCACATGACTGAACGTATCGGATGATGTCTTGACGCCAAGTGGACCACCAATAATAGCATTTTACTTTGGCTAAGGTTTTGGCAATTCCGGGGTGACCTTCCATCAAAGAGTCGTGATTTTCTGTATGATTTATTGTTGTAGCTCGGTCTTAGGCACGTACAGGCGTTCGCCAAAATATGGCAGTTGATTTTTCACAACGTATTGTTTTCCTTTGGTATGCCATTCCAGTAACTCACTTGGGGTTATTTCTTGTTGGATCGCATTTCTAAGTTCAGTTTGTGTTAAAGCTGTGGTGAAGCCTAAAAGCTTGTCCTCAGGTATAATGGCCACTGGATCTGGAGTTGCATATTCTTTTTCATCGATGCCCATGCGAGATAGTGTGTCAGCTTTCCCATTTCTTACGCCTGACCGATAAGTGATTATATAGTCATATTCGGCGAAGAAAAGGGCCCATCGTAATTGGCGCAAGGATTGCGCCTTTGCTGTTTTTAAATATTGTAAGTTCCGATGGTCTGTAATTACAGTCGCTGTATGCCTGGCCCCTAAGAGATAATGCTGCCATGTCTTGAAGGCAGATTTTATAGCAAGCAGTTCCTTATCGGTAATGGCATCATTGAGTTCAGGAGGTGTACATTTTCATGACCAGAAGGCCACAGGGTGCAATTGGCCAGTTTCAGGGTGTTTTTGAGAAAGAACCGCCCCCATCGCCATACTGGAAGCATCTGTTTCCACGATGTAAGCTAAATCTGGACGAGGATGTCGTAGGATCGGGGCTGAGGTGAATTTTTCCTTTAGTTTTTGGAAGGCCTTTTCAGCATCTTCTGACCATATGAATTTTTTATTGTTTTTGCGTAGAAGTAACGTGATTGGATGCACAATCTGAGAAAAGTCTGGGATGAATCGACGGTAGAAATTTGCAAAACCCAGCATACTCTGGATCCCTTTTACTGAGGTCGGGGAGGGCCATTTTAGAAAGGCATCCAACTTATGTGCATCCATTCGAATGCCCTTTGGAGTAAGAACGAAACCAAGAAATTCAACTTCGGTTACATGGAAAGGACAATTTTCAAGTTTTGCGTATATCGATGTTGGCGCAGTTTAGCAAGGACAGCACGGACATGCTTAACATGGTCTTGTTCTGAGGTTGAATACACTAGGATGTCATCTTTGTAGACCAGGGCGCAAACATCGATCAGCTCCCTTAGGATGTCATTCATAAAATATTGGAACGCCGCCGGGGCATTACACAGCCCGAAAGGCATTACATGGTATTCAAACAACCCATATTTAGTACGAAAGTTCGTTTTCCATTCATCTCCCTTTTTGACTCGAACCAGGTGGTACGCTCCTTTGAGGTCTAACTTCGTATAAATCTGATCATCTTTGACTTGATCTAGCATCTCGGGAATAAGGGGCAGTAGGTAACGGTTTTCCACGGTGATCTGGTTCAGGGCGCGATAGTCAATACAGGTTCTTAAGTCCCCTTCCTCTTATGGTACGAAGAACAGGGGACTGGCTGTCAGAGATTTGGATGGGCGAATGAACCTATTTGCCAAGTACTGGTCCAGATAGGACTTTACATGCTGGTTTTCTGATTTGGTGAGCGTGTAGATTCTACCGCAAGGGATCTGTACACCAGGTATGCGGTCAATCTGACATTCGTAGGACCTGTGTGGTGGTAGCGTATTAGCTTGTTCCTTCTGGAACACATCCTGGAAATCTTGATATTCTTCAGGGAGAGTACTGGTTGCGCCAAGTGTAACTTTACCGACACTTGGGCTCATAGAAACCTTGAAACCGGACTCATTTTCTTGGAGATAGCGGGTGGAGGCGCAATCATGAGGAAAAGTCAGTTTTCTTGCACGCCAATCTATCCGAGGGTTATGAGCAACTAACCATGGCATCCCTAAAATTAGCTGAAACTGAGGCGCCTTGATGAGATCGAAAAAAAATCGATTCCCGATGTCCATCCGGGCACAGCAGGAATATTCCTGCCGTAGATCAGGTTACTGGTCCAGAAGCAATTTCACTCCCATCTACTGTGGTCACCTTTTCTGTGTTTGGCTTAAAACTTATGGGAAGCCCCATCCGTGTGGCCAGATCTTGATCAATATAATTCCCAACTGCTCCACTGTCTATATAAGCTTCAACGGAATGCATCCTTGAAGGTTGTTGGTGATTGATTACGATTACTGGTATTGCAAAATGTGAGGTCGGTTGCCAATTCTTCTCACTCGGCAAACTGACCTCTACTTTTGGCAGTTTTCCGACTCCTTACTCTCATCCTTTTCTGTAGTACCTACAATTCGCTTGTGAGGTTTTATTGGACCGTCTTTTAAGAAGTGCCCGGATTGTCCGCAGTACAAACATAACTACTGTTGCCTTCTCTTGTCTCTTTTGGCTTTTGTTAACGGTGGTTGTATGCCTCCAATTTGCATTGGCTCTGTAGTATTCTCTGACGTGCGCGGAGTAGCATCTTTGGTTTGTAGATACACGGCCCGTGTGTCGGATTTGGACCGATCCGCTTTCCGATCTTGTAATCAATGATCTAATTGTACCACCAGATTGATGAATTCACCACAGTCTCTAGGTGGATCAACTACCTGAGCCAAGACGTCCTTTAATTCCCCTCGAAGGCCTTGGTGAAACAATGTGGTTCTCTTGTCTTCAGGCCACCTGGTTTCGGCCACCAACCTATTGAAGGTTGCTGTCAGAAATACGAACTGGGGCAAGCCCAGACGGCTGTATCAAAGGAAATGAATATAAAACTACAGTTCCCAGTAGGCTGAGGGGCGAATGTAGTTCCAGCCTCGCGCCACTAGGCAGCTGCAGGTGATTGGGGCGTTTACTAAACCGCCGGCCACCCGTGCACTGGTGCTGATAATTGTTGATTATACAGCACGGTGGTCACGGCAGTTTCTCTCTCGGAGGAAGTATGCAGGCGAGATCGTAATCATGCTCGGAGTCACGCTGCGGTCCGCGCTGGCAGTTCGAGTGCCAGAGACAGCTGGAGGCACAGTCTGTAAGGGGGGGCGCTAGCTCCATTCATCGCTGCCCTCTTCATCAGTGAGTGTGTCCCACACGGGAGGCGCGGGTGCCGGAGACAGCTGAGAGCACGCTGAAACCATTACTGGCACGATGTGGAAGTTTCGCGCACCGTTGTTTCCCTCAGCAGTGGACGTCCTGTTCACGGAGGGTTAAGGTGTTACTGCTGGGAGTCCGGGTGCGCTTACGAGGCACTCGGACAGCAAGACAAGTGTGTTTGTTTGCTGTTACATGTTTGCTCTTATGTGACACGAGGGTGTCAAATTTCCTGCTTGAAGTGTTTAAGTTTGGAAGTATTACAAATTAAGTCACATGAACCCTACGATCACCCTTGTGAGAAGGAAGGTCTATGATTGGCAATAGACCTTTTTCCTCAAGTGTGATTATTTTCTACATATATATATCTACCAGGGAAATCACGCTTCCATGCTCTGAGTAGATTGAGGAGGCTGCAACAATCACGGACGATGGGTACCATTCTAGGAATCTAGAGGGCAGAGTTATGTCCTCATTTGGCTCTGCTTTATGTTGTTTTGTTGCTTGCCTGCCCTTTGGGCCATGTGTTCATGTCTGATTCATATGGAAGCAGCTTCCTTGTTTATTTCATCCAGCTTGCTGCTTATGTGTTTCCATGCCAAAGTTGATGCATTATGTTGATTATTCATGTTTATGTATGGTCATGTTTAGGTAGGGTTCTCTTGAGTCTGCAATAGGTGGGTGTTCAGGATTAGGAGTACAGACTCTGTAGGATGTGAGAAGGTGTACTTAGGAATTGTGAATTGTATGCTGTCTCCCCCTCTTCTCTTTGTCAATCGACCCCCTTTCCCTAACTCCGTCTTCCCCCCATTGGCTGCCACGTGGTTATCTGTTATATTACTATTCAGACGCCTGTGCCAACCACGATGGGAGGGCCAATCGATTTGGCTTCTGTGGTTCGGGAGGGGGGGTCGATCCCCTATTACCCCTTACAGTTTTGACAGTTGCTATGTATGTTAGCAAGTCCTGATTCCCCTGCCGGAGTGACAAGAGTTCATTGTCTACAGCTTGTTCATTGGCGTGTCGGGCAAAGAGTTTTTCCATTTCCCTTTGGAAGCCCCCAAAGTCACGTAGTAACGGATCATCATAGCTCACAAGCGGCACTGACCAGTGTGCTGCACTACCACTTAGATATGATAAAATAAATGCTACACGTGCTTGATTGTTAGGGAATGCAGCCGGTCTGCAGAGGAAATGAAGGCGACATTGATTCATGAAAGCTGCATATTTTCTTGGATCTCCTGAAAACCTTTCTGGCGGTGCTAAGGGTATTGTTCCGGGTAAATTTATTTGCACTGGAGCGGTAGACGATGTGGTTGCCTGTGCTGGTGTAGTTGTTTCTGGTAATGGAGCTTGCCCGGCCTGTGATTGCAGTAGTTGCCTGCTGAGTTCTTCAGTGCGATCCTTGGTAACAACAAGATCCATTCGCAGGGCATTAGTCTCTTGCCTAGCCGAATGCACTTTGCGGGTAATTGCCCTAATAACTGGGCAAGTTAGTCCATTTCTGAGGTCTCCATGGCGCCTAGGTGGATTTTGTTATGAGGCTTCGCGTTCTGTTACGCTCACCTGATATCCACGGGAACGCCGTATGCCCTGGTTGACGGACTTCCCCCAGATGTATTCAATTCGGGATGATGTCTTCTATGGCAGGTGGGACTGGAAACACAGGAGGACTGGGCTTAGGTTCAGATTTTGATTCCTCCCACCAGCCCCTTGAACTCGACCTGAAGGCCCCCCCTCCTCACCTTGTTATGATGTCTGGCGTGCTCTCCGTCCTGCTCTCTGCGCAGGGGCGCATAGTTTCTGCGGGTTGAAGCGACCGAGTTAACTTCACTGATGCCAACCCATTCAAGTGTCTTTAAAGAGGTAAGTTCGATTATAGTAGTCTTTGAGGGCCTTTGCTTTCTTGCGGGCTATTAATGTCTTTCCCTGATTGTTTCCCCCTTAGGTATGCAGCGGTTCGCTGGGTGCGCTGCTTGGGTTCGGCTCCTGTCGGGATTTATGGATGCGGAGCGTATGAAGAAAGGTAGGTTCAGTGCGAAGTGCGGCACGCTAATGCTTTTTGGGCTAACCTGTATTCTTTATTCCTTTCCAGGTTACGCTGGTCTTTCTGGGTGTGCGGTGATTTCCAGAGCGGAACCGGCCAAGATATGCCCAGCCAGGTGAGTTGATTTTGGTTACTGCTGAGCTTGCCGTGAGTAACCTGTTTAACGTTGTTCCTTTTTCTCTCCTCCCCAGGTGCTTCGTTCCGGTGCAAGCGCGATGTCCTGAAGATGCTGCCAACGGGATGGAAGACCGCAAGCAGCTGGTATCGAAGGATGGAAGACTGCAGGTAAGCTAGAAATGCAATAATGTTCTTTTGTCTCGTCTGCAGGTCCGCGATTCCAGGGACACCGGGTGCTGGTCTCTGAACACAGTGAGCGTTACGCTGGTGGCTGCAGAATAACGCGAAGCACGTTCTTTAGCTTGGGTGTGGTTTATATAGCCTACCCTGTAAAGTATTCCAGGTAAAGTAGTCCGGGCTACCACACCCTAAAAGACTGCACCGCACTGTCTGGTTCTTAGGAATTAGACTGTGTGGGTGCCTCCATGTTGGCTGCAGGCCTCCATATGAAAAGTAGTCCCTTCAAGTACCATTCCAAATATGAGCCTGGCGCCAAAGGCGACAGGACTGACTCCAGGAGAGTCTCTGGTGACAATGGAAGGCCCTTGGGGCCCCAAATGAACCCCGAGCCCTAACCCTACCTGGCATGTGACCATGCCAGTGGGGTTCTGGGTCACGGGTCGTGACAGTGGGTCGAGAATCTAGAACTATACTTTGAAGCCGTAGAGGTCAAGGACAAAGCAAAAAGACCAACCCTCCTATATTCAGCCGGCCCGCAGTCCAGAGACTGTTTAGAACATTGCGGCCCAGGGATCAAACATACGAGGCAGCAATACAAGCCCTGAATGCGTACTTTATGCCCATGGTAAACCGGGACTATGAGAGATTCAGAATGCACAGCACAAGACATGAAGAAGGGGAGAGCCTGGACGCCTTCCACAGGAGACTTCGGGGAATTGCACTGTCATGTGCCCATTGAAACTTCGAGGAGGATGAACTGAGAGCACAAATAATATACAGGTGCAGCTCCATCAAGCTACACAGGCAATGTCTCAGGGAACCTGGGCTGAGTCTGGACAGAATTTCGGAGTTGGGCCGGTCCCAAGAGCTGGCAGAGATGCGCGCCTCGGTCATGGACAACTTGAGGCAGTTCATTAAGCTCGAAGAGCCCTTCCAGTGAGTGAAGCTGGAGGAAGAGTGTGCAGTAGGCTGATGGCAAGGTGGCAGAACCGCCAGAAGAGGGGAATGGCCGTGCAAGGAGGCAGGCAACATGTGCCCCCAGTGCGGATGGGACCTGCTGCACGGCAACGAGTGTCCCGCGAAAGGGCACACCTGCGGGAGGTGTGGGAAAGATGGACACCTTGCAAGGCTGTGCCTCACACCGGCACCCGCCAGTGCAGCGAAGCCAACACCCAAGGAGGAAGAAAGGCAACGACAAACGTCAGGAAGGAAGTCGCCCAAGAACGAAATGGTCCATGTAGCAGAGAACCAGGAGCACCAATACATGCTCGAGGAAGAGGAGGACGAAGAGGGTGTGTTCCTCCTATCGTGAGGCGGCACCGACGGTTGGAAACAGCCGGGAGAAGGAGGTCTACTGGGAATGGACATGGCCCGCCAGGACAGTTTGACCCTGGGAAACGATGAGCAGCCTGGAAAGAGGAATTCGGGGGAGGGGTGCCAAAATGTTCATCATAAGTTAACGTTAATCACAAATGGTGCGGACTGGAAGACGCATGTTGGAGGCTGACAAGCCTATGCTAAAGTTAATGTTGTTTGTTTCATTATAATAAAGGAGGGATGTAATGTAGTGTCCTTTTAAGAGGGGCATGGTGAGTAGACATGGATCATCACCGCGTCACCAGGTTAATAAAAGGGGCCACTGCAGGCATGTGCGGCACTGCAGTGGAGACCCAGTTAGTGGCAACTCCTGGCTCCTGTGATCTTTGTGTTTTGTTACTGTCGCTGCCTGGGCCTGTTGACCACAGTGCCCAGGCGTTATGTGCTGGGGGCCCCCAGTGACACAATAGCAGCGGGTGATCCCACGACCTGAGGGTGATCCCTTGTGCGTCCCGAGTAGTGTGCCTGCTACATCCCCAGGTGATCCTGGGTCCTGGGGTCTGCTCTGGTGCCCCCGAGCACGCCATAACAATCCATTCTTGGTGGCTGTGGATTAGTTATGGAGGACCAAAGTTGTGGATGTCACGGTGTGCTGTTAATCAGCCTCGTTATGTGAGGCGGGGCTAGGGTAGAGGGTGTTGAAGGGAATATGATGTGGAGGGGCAGGATGCCCACAGTTAAGTAAAGTTTGGAGTTGAGACTGGCAGCACTGTGTAGACCTCCATTATTTGTGTGTTGAGTTGGAAATTGAACGCTGTGTGTCTGGGCATACCTTAGCAGGCACACCTCGCCTTCTAACACTGTCGATGAAGGGAAACATTGGAGCCTGCGCTTCCCTCTAGGAGGGATCTTCCGATTTTGCCAGCATCAGCGTTGCGGGTCTCGGGAGCAGCCCACTCTTTCTAAGTGTCACAGCGAAGTGGGTCGCAGGAGCGGCCCACTCTCCCCATCAATCCAGGCTTCGGCTGTGTAAGCGTGCAGCTCGAGGGAGGCCTGGAGGGCACAGCCGTGATCCGGGTCCCAGGCAACACGAGCACCGGAGATGCTGCAGGTATGTCCAACAAGAGGTTGCGCTCCCACCGGTGCACAGGTCCCAAATCCTCCATCAGACCAGGTGAGGAAGGGGGAGAGCCTAGTACTAGACAGTGACCCTGGCATACGTTTGCACCAACACAAAAAAGGTGTTCAATGGACAGGTTGCCGGAGCCCAGTGAAGAGGAGTGGCCTTGGCACAAGTTTGAACTTGCACACAGGCAGGTGCTCAAGGGACTCACCACCACAGGAGGATTCCTGGCTGCAGGCCCCCTGTGGGTGCTGAGGCAAGGGAAGGGACCCCACCCCAGGCAGTAAGGCCCAAGTGCAGCTAACACTTCTGCGGGGGCATCGGGGGCTATGTCTGAGGCAGATATCTCGGTGACAGTGTTGGCATGTCCTTCAGACGCTTTCCAGATGGCACAGGGAGACGTCTCCCCTTGGCAACTGCCCACAGTGTTTGACCTCACAGACACCAGCAATTTGGACTCACGGTGGATCCGCTGGGCCAAAGACTTCAGGGTGTATATTGGTACCATGGGTCACATGGACAACGAGAGGAAGAAGAACATCCTGACATTGGCGGTAGGGGCGCCTGTAAGGGGCATCCTATATGAGTTAACAGATGAGGAGAAGGCCACGTTCAGGAAAATTCAAGAAGCCCTAGCAACATATTTCGCTCCGTACATGAATGTGGATTATGAAAGGCACATCTTTCACACCACGATGCACGAGGCAGGTAAACCACTGAACAACTTTCTTATGCGTCTTTGCATCCGCATTAAACATTGTGCCTTCCACCGCTACTCCAACGAGTAGACGCTTCGCTCCCAAGTCATCGCGGGGCGCGAGTCCCTCGAATTTAGAAAGAAACTATTGCAGACGCAAGGGCCTCTGGATGAGATCCTGGCCATGGCACGGACGGATTCTGCCATCTCCCTGCAGGTAGTCAACATGGGCAGGGTGAAGGTGTCGACAATGCCCGGAGACCAGGAGTCAGTCAAGAGGATAGTGCCTCCACCGCAGGATCACGTCAAACACACCAACAAGACCTGCTTCCGGTGAAGATATTAGTTCCCCCACAAAGGTACATGTCCAGCACTAGGGCCAAAATGCGTGACATGTGGGGGCGAGGATCATTTGATAGCAGTGTGCTGCAACGCCCCCCTCACCACACCACAGGGGGCTTCTTCAAGAAGTGGCTGACACTATCCCCAATACCGCACTGAAGAGTGCAAATCGAGCACAGTTTCATCAGACAGAAGGAGAAGGTGACAAGTACCAGACCCGGAGATCACGCAAGTCCCCGGACTGAATGGTACCCTACAGGGCAGAGCGAAATGTGAGGTATGTGGAAGTGAGGAACCAGTCACGGAGTGACTCCACCTTCTCACCAGATGACCAATGGAAGAAGGGTTATGTGTGGGCCTTGGGCAATGAGGTTACGAATGAACACAGCCCCACACTTTTCCTGCAGGTGAACAACAGACCAACAGAGTTCCTGATCGACACATGGGCGACCGTGATCGTGATGAGTAAGGATGCCTACAATCTACTGCCATACCACCAAAGCTATGTCCGTCCTCGGTGTACATCTATCCGTATGACTCTAATACACTGATGTGCAGCAGAGGCAAGTTCACGACGATCTGCGCACACAAATTGCATACTGCCTGCATCCAGCTGCATGAACTGTCCACTGAATCCAACAGTTGCTTCATCCTGAGCTTCTGGACTGGCAGTGACATGGGCCTCGTACACATCCTTTACCATATGATGGCCCATAAGTACATGGCCTCCGAGGGTGATGTTGGAAAGATGTTTCCCAACCTCTTCAAAGACCTGGGCAAACTGCAGCTGCAAGATCCGCCTGCACATAGCATAGACCCAACAGTCCCAGTCACCCAAAACTATTCGGGCAACCCGAGCAACATTAAACAACAAGTGGAGGGGAAATCAGACTGATTCTGGATTTGAACATCATAGAGCCGGTGGTTGGGCCCACCCCGTGGGTCTTGCTAATAGAGCCGATTCCGAAGAAGTCGGAGGAAGGGCCTATCCATCTCTGCATGGACGTGCACAGACCCAACAAAGCCATCCAACAAGAACGAAACCAGTCCCCCAGAATCACCAATATGATTCACCTCATCAAAGGGCCGAGAGTCTTGTCCAAGCTAGATCTTAACAAGGGTTACCACCAACTGGTGCTCGCCCCAGAGTCTCACTTTATCACCACATTCCTGACGCACATGGCGCTATATCGCTATACACGATTGAACTTTGGAATAGCCTTACCAGCAGAGATATTCCAGTCAGACACACAATCAAGCACATCCCCAACTGCCTCAATTATAGCGATGACATTTTAGTATTTGTCAAATCAACACAAGAACGTGATGACACCTTACACCGGGTTATATGTTTGGCACTCGAGGCTGCCCAAGTGACACTCAACAAAGACAAATAGGAGTTCAGGAAGAAAATACTAAAGTTCTTTGGCCACATATCCTCAGAGCAAGGCATGCGCCAGGACCCAGACAAGGTTGCTGCGCTGAATAGATCCCCCAGGGCCCTACAAATATATCTGCCCTGAGGTTGTTCATCGGCCTCGCCAGCTACTGCTCAAGATACCTCGAGAATTATGCAACAGTGAATGCCACTCTCTGGGATCTCACCAGAGACAAGCAGGAGATATGCTGGACACCCGAATGTGGTGCAGATTTTGAGGTGAAACGTGCGAACATTGCATCTGCCACTGACATGGCTTATTTCAGCTCAACCAAGGAGACAGAGCTAAGAGTGAATGCAAGCCCAGTGGGCTTCATGTCGTCCTGGCTCAATTCAATGAGAAGACGCCACACATCAAAAGAGTCGTGCCATATGCCAGCAGCAGTCTGTCACATACGGAACAAAAATATGCAGAAAAGGAGAGTTTGGCCATAGTCTGGGCCTGAGAGTATTTTCATCTGGTTTTGTTCGGTAAGGCGTTCACAGTCACCACTGATCACCAGACACTTCTCACTACATATGGGAACCCCAAGTCCAGGATGTCTCCTCACATCGCGAGATGGAGACTTCGCCTTCAGGACTCAAAATGTACAATCTGCCATTGGCCAGGGAAAGAACAAGAACCCTGCCGACTACCTATCCCACGGGGTCAGTCAAACCTGAGTGTTCCATCGCAGATGCGTATGTCAACTATATCATCCATCAGATGGCACTGTTCCCAGTGTCCTGGCAGACCCTGCAGCAAGAATCGGCGGCCGACAAAGTGCTTGCCATCATTGCACTGCATCACCCAAGGTAAAATGAAGCATGCAAGGGACATGGCACAGCACCTTGACTCCGCCTCTCAGGGCGATGTCAGGGCATTGACCCTTGTATAGGAGGAACTCACTGTTACAGAGGACTAGATTGTGATGAAGGGCTGCACGGCTGTTCTGTCCAAGTCTCTGCACCACCCGGTAATGGTCCTGGTGCACAAAGGTCACAGGTGGGTGGTCAAGGACACGCTGAGGAGCTGCACCATCTCTTGCATGGGGGCCCCTGTCCCACCCGCTACAAATGTCCCAATTGCTAGAGGGCAAGTGGGAGGAGCTGGCAATTGACTTCTTGGTCCGCTCCGAGATGGCACCTAGGCGCTGGTGGTGATGGATGAATATTCACGGTTCCCTTAGGTCCAGCTCATTTCCTCCACGGCCGCAACTGCTGTCTTACCTGGCCTGGAATGCATATTCATGGCATATGGCATCCCCAAAACCATCAAATCAGACAACGACCCAGCGTTCAATAGTGTGGACTTTGCAAACTTTGCCCAGTACATAGGGTTTTAGGACTGGAAGATCAATTCCCTTGGCCTCAGGCCAACGGCATGATCGAGCGCTCCATGGGGAACCTCAAGAGGGTGTTGCTAGCAGCTCATCTGTGAAGGAAGCCTTTTGAACAGATGGATCTCATGTTTGGCAGGCGGGTGAGGGCCTGTATCCCGCAAGGACTCGGGCTGGACAGAATGACAGTTTTGGACCAGAAGCTTCCGGAAAAGGACAAACAAGAAAAGAGGAAAATGAAGGAGGTGGCTAATTCCAGGAAACATGCAAGAGACAGACCACACACTGTAGGAGACAAGTGGTGGTGCGACAGTTACAAGGCAGGAAGGAGAACTCCAGGTTTGCCCGTGGGATAATTACAGTCTCACAGAACAATGGCAGCATGGTCACAGCGACAGACGCGGAGGGATGGTCAGTTACACGCAACATTTCACACTTCATAGAATGTTTGGGGAAGGATGTTGAGGACGATATCTCCCTAACCAAGAAGTCTGAGGAGGACTTAGAAGACCCATACCAAGGGGATGGCGAGGTGTCTGATGGAGAGTGAGAAAACACATAGCCTAACCCGCCAGGGCGAGTCCAGTCCTGCCCATGAGAACGGCCTTCTGTTCGGGCCAGGTTCAAGCCTGTAAGGCTTATTGAAGAAATGGGATAAAGCGTATTATTTTCCTGTTTGAGAAGGGGAAGGTGTCACGATGGGCAATTAATCAGGCTCGTTATGTGAGGCAGGGCTAGGGCATGGGGTGTTCAAAGGCATATGGTGTTGAGGAGCAGGAAGCCTGCAGTTAAGTAAAGTTTGGAGTTGAGACGCGTAGCACTGTGCGGGCCTCCATTATTGATGCGCTGCGTTGGCGATTGAATGCCCGCATGTCTGGGTAGTCATTAGCACATACACCTCGCCTGCTAACAGTCCGTTTCCCAGAAGTGCCCTTGCTAATAAATTAATGTCTCAAATTCACAAAATCCAGCAAGAAGCAACTACAGGCCAGTTCTAGACAGGAAATGAATTCAAGAGGTGAAAGGTTCTCCTTGTATGCGTGCAATGACTTGGCCACGTGTTATCATTGGTTGCAAGTGTACGCAAAGCAAATTCTTCTTGCAACTTTCCTGAAATTTCAAATGCCACTCTCTAGAGGAACGTTCTAGGGGACACAAGTCCTAAGCATTGCTTCTTAGAGGCACTTGCAAACTGGTGACCACACTTCTACCACCCTAAGGAAATGCAAGAAGAGGCAGGAACCTAAGGCTGGGCAAGGTAAGTACACATATCCCCTCTACAATCAGCCCAACCTAAATAAGGGGGAGCAGTAACCTCAATGGGCACTCATTTATCAATGTACAAACGAGACACCCCATGGGCATGGGTTTATCAATGTAGAGATGAGACTTTGTTAAAGGGACGTTATGGTTACAAGTAAAACCAAAACCCTCCAGAGAATCACCAGTTATTGTAGGGTAAGCAACCATAACTGGCGCCGCCACGTGCACTGCTGAGACTAACACCCAGGAAATGAAAGATTTGTAAAGGACCAGCTGCTGGTAAATTAGTGTGGCTGGAAGGCGGTCTGCGACATCAGACAGCAAAATCTCAAAGGAAAAGGCCATTGGATGCTGTTAGGTGTGTGATATTACTGAAAGATATAGTGGTGGTGCCTAGTTATTCCGGCTGGTGGACTATGAATCATGGAACCGGCGAAATACTTACCTCTTCCGGGGAGCTGTATCGGACGAGTGCTCGTGCGCATGCGTGTTGGAAAAGCGCTTATTTATGCAGAAAAGAGTATCCAATGTGCATGTGGCAAGGGTAGTGTTCCAAACATACGTGCTGCATTGCAGCGCGTGATCCGCTGAATTTGTCAGACGCCAGTGCCTCTGGGAACGTCGACAACAGCCACAAGTGAATGTTTTTAAAGACATGCTTCCATAGTGGTGCCTTCACAGCGACTGGGTAGTGCTGGATGACAGGGATGTGGCATCAATGGTTGCACTTGTATGCGCGCAAAGTGTATGGTCATGAAACACGCATTCTGTTATGGCCCGTGGCTGGCTGATGGCGTAAAACAGCTTGTGCGGGTATTACGTTTTGCAGAATCTGAGGTGTTCATTTTGAAACCCACATTTTTGTAAGGGCGCAGTCCATAATAATACATTTTTCAAGGGTAACCATAGTTCACACATAAGGGCACAGTAAGTAGCTAAACAAGCAATTCATTATCAATGGTCACCATACATTACGCATATTGATTGATTGATTGATTGCTCGTTTTGCTATTGTTGTGGCTCGTTTCTTTTTGATGACATGATGTGTTATTTATAAACATTCAATTGATGCCACTTCTGATGTGTGATTTTTCTACACCATTTTTGAAAAAAGCACTCAGGGCGCAGTAAAAACAAATTAAAAACAAATAAACAGGCCATACATTGTGACTGGGAATTGGACAGACAGTGTTGGTGTTAAGGTCAGTGGTATGTCCTTATTGGAAAAGACTAAACAGTTTTGGCATAAACTGCACACCTGCCAGGAGTACACAGAAAGGTCAATGTTGTATGATCCTTATTGGTTGAAGAACTGATTCCACTCAATGGAGATGTTAAGGCCGTGATTTACGGATTCTAGGCAGTAAATCCATCTCTGCTCTAGTTTAGGTAGAGCCAAGTCTCGATTCCCCCTTCCAGAAGGGTTATTTGCTGTTTGTATTACTGCTGAGAAGATGTCGTTATGGGTGTGATTTTTTGCCTTGAAGTGGCCCACTAGGGGTTTGTCGTCTATCTGGTTCTTTACGCATGATCGTTGTTCAAAGATGCGTTGTCTGATTTCTCTTTTGCATTTTCCCACATATATAAGATTGCATGGGTGTGATGCTGGAAATGCATCGGAGGGACAGGGCCTCCGTATCCTTGTCCTCTACTGCTTTTCATCGTGTGTTCTGTCATGTTTTCCGCACAGGAGTTCATGTGGGACTCCTGGCGGTGCAGCTCTCTTTCTTTTGGTTTGGTGAACAGACCTGTGGGATACCCTTATATCCATGGGTGGGGGTACAACCCTGTGCCCCTAGTGTATGTTTATGGGCACCTGTGGGTGGCCCGCAGAGCAGGGTATGGGCTGGTGGCAGCTCCATGCTGAATGTGACAGGTGCGCGGCGTATCCTCCATTTGGGATACCCGGCCCTGCCATTGGGATCCATTGATTCCAGATGGAAAACAAGATGGCCCCTGTGGCCTCTTGCTTTCTATTCCCCAATACCTTGTTTTCCCAAAGTCCTGGGAAGCCCTGACTCTGTCCCTTCACCCTGACTGGCTGTTGGGTGGAAATGCCATATATGGTGTTGTTGTGAAGGCCCAGCCAGACTAGCTGGAGCCTTCCCGGTGATGTATGTTGTGGGTACCTCCTGTGGGTGAGACCTGGGTGAATAGAGTGTGTGACGAATATGTATTCTGTGTTGTGGGTGTCTAGTATCTGGTGGTTGACACAATGACTGAGACAACCCTGCCCGAAACCGGTATGAATGCAACTTGGAGTGTTGAATGGCTCAGTACTTGTCCCAATACACATAACTTGTTGTGAGTGTCTGGAGAGAAGTGAATGGCCTGAATACCTTGTGTGCCTGATTGGCTGCCTGCCTGCATGAATGCCCGTAGTCGTGATTGGATGCTTGAGTGTGACCCAGCGGAAGAATGGGAGATCAACAGTATATCTGGGGACCTCTCATTGCTAGGAATCATGTTCAGAAGCTGAAGTCCACTATGACGAGTAACTGGATTAACTGACGCTTGACCTTGAAGCCCTGCTGGATGAGAAGAATTGCTGTTGCTCTCCTTCACAATCTGAAAGCTGCTGTGCCTCCAAGGACTGACCCAGAGAGGACCTGGTAAGGCGCCCTCTTCCCGAGCTATGAGGGACCATCGTGCACAGCTGATCTTTGCCAACGCTCCCTGGTAGACAGACCTTCGACAGGCTGCCGACCCGATACGGGGACTGCTGCGGAACTCCAAGGAGAAGCACCCGGACTGTTGTCCGCCACTGTCGACGACCACCGACGCCGACCGGAGCCGCCGTGCTCCTGTTTGCCTAAGAACTTCAATTGATCATCGGACGCTCTCGTCTGCATTGGCATCCGCTTGTCTCCCGCTGGAGAAGGCCCGACCGTCGACGCGCCGAGGAGCATCCACCGGTGGGTTTCCCGCCACCTACAGACCGCAGAGACGCCGACGACTCTACGCCCTTGCTGGGCCACCGTTCTTCATCATCTCTTTGCGGTCCAGAACTATCATCACCGAGGTGCCCCGCAAGCCTCTTCCTTGCAGGACGCCGACGCTCTGTCATCGACGAGCACCGCTAGGAACGAAGCTGTCACTTACCTGCCGTAGTTCACCCTGTTCACCGTCGGACGTTCGACGACCCGTGACTCCCGCCTTAAAGGGAGGGCACTCAAGAAGGGCCGTCGGTTCCCGACACCGAACGCCAAGTTCCCCGACACCTCTCGATGATCCGTGGCTCCCGCCTAAAAGGGAGGCACTCAAGAAGGATTGGCCGGCGCATCGTCAGAGAACTCTACTCCACCAGGTACATTGGGGGGTAAAACCTTAATAGGAAGAAGTAAGACTATCGAACATTATATGGACTGGGCTTGTGCTATATATCTTTATTTACAGGTTGCCCAGGTGGGGGGGATCTCCACACAGAACTGTGCCTCGTGGTAGGGGTCAGAATTTTGCCTATTGTTTCAACCATCTTACGTTCCTGCCTATCTCTATTGCTGGTTTACTCGTTATTAATCTCTGTGACATTTTAACCGTACAGTTGATGCACTTTAATGAGATTCGATAACACTAGTGGTACCAGCTTAGAATTGTATATATTTATCATTATTGGCTTCCAAGTACAAAGTGTGTTATTGTGATCGTGTACATACCTTTGAATATTAATTATATAAAGACTGTGTTTTCAGTAATACAGTGTGTGAACATTCCTTTGTGGGGGTTCGGGGACTACATTGTACTTAAGAACCAGCCTGCATCACCTCCTGAGAAGCTAGGCCTTGATTGCTCGACCACGTACCAATAATAGAGAATTTTGGCTGGGGTCCTCTGTGCCTCTCCTCTACCATATAGAGAGCGGAAGTACAGACACCCCCTACCAGTCTTTACAATGGGCATCGTATTATGTTGACGGACCATTTGGTCTTGCAGTTAGTGGAGGAATTCAACGTCCAAGGATTGTCTTTTAGATCAATTGTTTTTATGTTTTCTGTTAGGGAACAGACAGAGCAATTGCCACATTTAAAATGGCCTTTCACCGGAGGGAGGTGCCATAGCGTGGTTTGATGGTTTTTTGGCAAGTCGATTTCCACATAGGTGTGCACTAATCGGGCTTTCAAATTGCGACTGCGTTTAAATGCAAATGTGGGTTTCTCAGTCTTGAAGGAGTCAGTGTGGAGCTTGTCCCAGTGTTTGAGGACCACCTTTTTGATTGAGTTCCTTAGTGAGGTGAAAGTAGAGACGCAGGTCATCTTGGAGGTGTGTTGTTCTCTCGGTGTTGGTGTCAGACAAGAGTCTCTGTTTGTGTGTTTAGCTCTTTTTCTTGCTTGACATACAATATGACTGGGGTATCCTCGTTCTTTGAGTCGGGTGGCTAGTTCTTTGCTCTTAGAATCGTAATCACTGATGGTTGAACAATTGCGTCTTACTCTTAAGAATTGTCTGTAGGGTAAGTTCATTTTTAGGCCTGAAGTATGAAAGCTGGAAAATTCGAGCAGAGTATTTTTGGATGTCAGTTTCCGGTACAGAGTTGTGCTCAATGAGTTTTCCAAGTTTTTGCAGATTTCTAGGTCAAGGAATGGTATCCGATCATGGTTGTGATCAATTGTGCATTTGATACAGTTGTTGCATGAGTTCAACTAATTTAGGAATTCAAGGAAAGTGTTTTCCGTCCCCTTCCAGATCATAAAGACGTTGTCTATATAGCGAAGCCAGCATCCAATGGAGTCCTTAAAGGTGTTTGATTCATGGTAGACTGAGTATCTTTCAAAGGAATCCATGAATAGATTTTCTACGTCTGGGGCAAAAGGGGCCCCCATGCTGGTTCTGTGGCACTGTTGGTAAAAAGTCTGTTTGAAGATGAAGTAATTCTCCATTAGCGCGATTCTTGTGCATTCGAGTAGGAATGCTGTCAGTGGTTCGAGAGATGTTCTTCGATCTAGGGAGGACTTGAGGACATGTAGGCATTCCATTTCTGGGATGCTGGTGTATAACAACTCAACGTCGAGGTTGACTAGTATATCTCCTTGATTAATTGACATGGTACTTTAGTCATATAGATCATTGCTCCATAGGATGATCCCACTGCCTTTGTCTGCTGGTTTGATTAAGAACTCATGGTCACCTTCTAGTGATTTGAGTACAATCCTTTGAGACTCGGATAAGTTGTTGTTCAAATGTTTTTTCTTGTCGTCAAACATGTTGCGCATTTCAAGGTGAATGCGGTTTTCAAAAGACAAAATTTCTGGACACGCCATAGATGATAGGGGTGTGAAGGTGGATGGAGGTTTTAAGTCGGTTGATTTACATGGTTCTTTGTCTGGGCTGTCTCTAAAGAAATAGCGTAATCGGATAGTACGGAAAACATTTTGAAGTTCAACTTGGGTATTGAAACGATCAGCATGTGTACTCGGGATGAAGTGAGTCATTTGCTTATAACACTCACTTCATCAGAGGACAGGGCACGGTTGCTTAAGTTGAAAATTGGGATCACCATGTCTGTTGTGCTCGTCGGATCCATTGTCGTGTGTGCATTAGGTGTTGGCCTTGGTATCGTGGTCGGCTGCGTTGTCCTCACCCTTGAAAAAATTGTTGTTGGTTTCGGGCTTGTTGTGGGTTGGGTTGTCCACTAGTTGTTGAACACCTCAGATTCTGCAAAACATAATACCTGCACAAGCTATTTTACACCATCGGCCAGCCACGGGCCATAACAGAATGCGTGTTTCATGACCATACACTTTGCGCGCATACAAGTACAACCATTGATGCCACATCACTGTCATCCAGCACTACCCAGTCGCTGTGAAGGCACCACACTATGGAAGCATGTCTTTAAAAACATTCACTTGCGGCTGTTGTCGATGTTCCCAGAGGCACTGGCGTCTGACAAATTCAGCGGATCACACGCTGCAATACAGCACGTATGTTTGGAACACTACCCTTGCCACATGCACATTGGATACTCTTTTCTGCATAAATAAGCGCTTTTCCAACACGCATGCGCATGAGCACTCATCCGATACAGCTCCCCGGAAGAGGTAAGCATTTTGCCGGTTCCACACATTCTGCATAGTTCTTTCAGTTGAGATCCCACAATGCACACTGTGGCACCATCGCAGATAAGACAGGCTTTTTCCATTTGCTGCCTAGTCACTCTGCACACACTTGTGCATGTTTTCTATAGTCATCTTGCATTGTTTCAGGCACAGCACACAAGATCTGTTCCTCGCTCAATTTGACCGCGCACGTCTCTCTATCCAACATGGATGCAATAAGACCCACCACGAAAATAGAAAACACCATTGTTTAAAATGACTTCTAAAAATGGCCGCACACATCTCTCCATCCACCATGGATGCCACAGAGATCAATCACGAATAATTGGGACACATCATTGTTGAAAAAGTGTTTTCTCTACCAAAATGTAAGACTTTTGAATATTTACCTCATGAGTAACGACCTCCACTATCAGTTAACGGTCACTCAGCTATATCCATGTGCTACTAACCCACCTTCATGCATACCACAATGCATTTCCATATGCATACGAAACGTGCTACCTAAAGGCTCTTGCCTATTTATGAATTCATGTCTTTCATGTTATGTTGAATTAAAACTTTTTTTCTGTTGACAAATGGAATCATACTTCCTTTAACTATTGGTGACCTTTTTACCCTTCTTTTGAGCTAGCCAATATCTAGCTCCACGGCCAACAGTTAGGGGACCTCCTTACTCACACCCATGACTAGGCTAGCTTTTGACTCCAACCCTCTCTTTGCTATTCCTGTTTAACCCTCTCGAGTCAGGCCCCCTCACATAAAAGAGGGTCTCGCCCCCATTGTTTCTCATCGCATTACGCAGAGACAGATGTGGCTGCATTATTTTTCATTTGCTCCGGCAATGCAGAAAGCGCAGTACATTGTGAAGAAGTATATTTCTGCCTTTTTACGACATGTGCCAATGTCGTACTTCACAAATTTGGAATATGCTGTTTCACAGAACAAAGAGATTTCCCCAAAAATAGTGTTTCTCTTACTATTTCTAACCTTCCAATTTCTTCACGCACTATCCAAAATGTCTTGCTGACTTTCTTGGAAGTACACGAAGAATGTTTGTACTAGGTCTTGCTCACTTAAACTCTTCAAAACGCACGGCAACACGTAAAAACACCTCTTTTTACACAAAGCCGTTTCTACCCGATTCCACTACAGTATGTTCACAGTGCCAAGCCTCCCTTTATTTAGTGCACATTTGTTGGAGTGTATATGGTGCACGGCTCCCTGCATCCGTCCATTGGCAATTCCATTGGTGACCTCTGAAAGGCGCTTTCTTTACTTAACTTTTCTCGTTTTCCAGTTGATTTCTATTTATTTTGGTCTTGTAACACACGACACAGAAGTAACTGAAGGCAAGGGCCGGTACGGAAGGGGCAACACCTACACGGATAACTTAGGGGACATGCACAGATAGGTGCATGTTGGGTGGCCCTCAATTAAATAGGCGGCAGTCATTGTCATGCTCCCGAACCGACCCTTACAATACACCATGCCTCAACACAGCGTCCCTCTGAATACTGCGTCCCTCAACACAGCGTTCCTCAACACAGCGTCCCTCTGAATACAGCGTCCCTCTGAATACAGCGTTCGTCAACACAGCGTTCATCAACACAGTGTCCCTCAATACAGCGTCCCTCAACATGGTGATCCTCAACACAGCGTGCCTCAATACAGTGTCCCTCTCAATACAGCATCCCTCAACACAGCGTCCCTCAATACAGCGTCCCTCAACAAAGCGTCCCTCTGAATACAGTGTCCCTCAACACAGCATTCCTCAACACAGCGTCCCTCAATACAGCATCCCTGAACATAGTGTTCCTCAACACAGCATGCCTCAATACAGCGTCCCTCTCAATACAGCATCCCTCATCACAGCGTCCCTCAATACAGCATCCCTGAACACAGTATCCCTCACCACAGCGTCCATCAGCATAGCCTCTCTCTCAATACACCATCCCTTAACACAGCGTCCCTCATTACAGCGTCCCCCAACACAGCGTCCCTCAACACACTGTCCCTCTGATTACAGTGTCCCTCAACACAGCATTGCTGAACACAGCGTCCCTCAATAACGCATCCCTCAACAGTGTCCCTCAACACAGCATGCCTCAATACAGCGTCCCTCTCAATACAGCGTCCCTCAACACAGCATCCCTCAATACAGCATCCCTGAACACAGCGTTCATCAACACAGTGTCCCTCAATACAGCATCCCTCAACATGGTGACCCTCAACACAGCGTGCCTCAATACAGTGTCCCTCTCAATACAGCATCCCTCAACACAGCGTCCCTCAATACAGCGTCCCTCAACACAGCGTCCGTCTGAATACAGTGTCCCTCAACACAGCATTCCTCAACATAGCGTCCCTCAATACAGCATCCCTCAACACAGTGTTCCTCAACACAGCATGCCTCAATACAGCGTCCCTCTCAATACAGCGTCCCTCAACACAGCGTCCCTCAATACAGCATCCCTGAGCACAGTATCCCTCACCACAGCGTCCATCAGCACAGCGTCCCTCTCAATACACCATCCCTCAACACAGCGTCCCTCATTACAGCGTCCCCCAACACAGCATCCCTCAACACATTGTCCCTCTGATTATAGTGTCCCTCAACACAGCATTGCTGAACACAGCGTCCCTCAATAACGCATCCCTCAACACAGTGTCCCTCAACACAGCATGCCTCAATACAGCGTCCCTCTCAATACAGCGTCCCTCAACACAGCGTCCCTCAATACAGCATCCCTGAACACAGCGTCCCTCGCCACAGCGTCCTTCAACACAGCGTCCCTTTCAATACACCATCCCTCAACACAGCGTCCCTCAACACAGCATCCCTCAATACAGCAACCCTGAACACAGCGTCCCTCAC
Source organism: Ambystoma mexicanum (assembly GCF_040938575.1). Lineage (NCBI taxonomy): Eukaryota > Metazoa > Chordata > Amphibia > Caudata > Ambystomatidae > Ambystoma > Ambystoma mexicanum. The sequence goes on along the minus strand of NC_090932.1, from coordinate 1,709,858,849 downwards.
CACAGCGTCTATCAGCACAGCGTCCATCTCAATACACCATCCCTCAACACAGCGTGCCTCAATCCAGTAGGCTTTCCCTGAAATCTAACCACCTTCCATTCTAGAGTCTTCATCTCATAGCATTCCCCAATGTACAACATTAACCCTGAGAATGCTGGATACTAGACATGCCTTGAGCAACAATGTGAGTGTAGTCAGGGTGGGATGGTTGGTCACACTGGCAGGCCCCGCGCCCACTCAGCACTCTTACTTTAGAAAGAAAGAATGTATTTTTGAAGTTAAAGTGTGAGAAGCAGTTGTGGTTGCAGCGCAAGATGGGGGCCCTCTGGCTCCACGGCGCATGGCCAGAGCCAGGTAGCTCTATCCGGCTTCCTAGTCCCTGTTTGCATGGAACGGGGGAGCTGCAGGTCTGCCTGAAGAGGAGCATTGAGTACATCTGAGCTGGTTGGGGGACACCTCTGCATGGCTTGTAAGGGCACCCCCGCATTGGTGTTACACCACTGGTGTTGCAGTTCTGTGTAGGTTTGCAGGGCCTTCGTGATACAATGGCTTCCCCTTCTCCCAGGAATGGCTGCAATTGCCTTAGCTAATCTCAGTAGGACCGGTATAAACTCATTGACAGCAGCTGCACACGTCCTGGTGCACTTCCCTGGGGAGTGTGGCTATGCCCGTTCAGTCAGGTGAAGCTGAGCCTCTCTAACGCACAGTGAGCAAGGGCTCCACATCTGGTTTTATGAAATGTACAGGAGTGTAGTGGCCCTTCTACTGAGAACACACATAGTTCAAGTAACCTGTTCTATGGAATGTCTTCCACTCACTTAGTTTTGTAAAACTTGGGGTTCTGCCCTAAGTAACCAAGGGTAATCCAGACGTGGACCCCTTGCTCCCTGTGCTTAGAGAGGCTCAGCTTCACCTCACTGAGGAGGCCCAACAAAGTCGAAACACGTGTCTGGGGCTACTGATGGTACTGATTTGTCTCGGGAGGATAGCTCATGGGCAATATGCCTGTGTTGAATGCAAGACGAGGCAGAGTAACTCAGGTTCCATCCTCTGGTCCGCGCTTAGAAACTTCTGGGTATTGTGTGTGTTATAAATAATCAATCACAATTACTCTTATTCAGTGGAGAATTGCCTAGAATGTTGCTGCTGGACTGTCCTTGTGGGTAGCACCAGACTGGTATTGTTATACAAATGGATATTTCTCCTCTGCGAAGGGTCGGTGGCCAGTGGAGTAACTTTGCTGAAAATGTTGGGGGGGACATGACATCTAAAGAAAAGGTACCCCAGCCAAATGAATGGGGACAAAATGGTGTGCCATGAAAGTTGGGGGGGACAAACACCCCTGTGCCCCTCTAAAATTAGGCCCATGTCGGTGGCTAAAACGCAGTAGTACGCCCTCCTGAGGGGAAGCCATTCCATCGAACAGGCCATTTGAAGCATGTTAGAGTAACAAGGTGGCCAGAAAGTCACTTACCTCATCCGGCCACTGTCTCCTGCTTCCTAGCGTACCGTGCTTCTGCATCCCTGCATCTCTGCATCTCTGCATCCCTGTATCTCTGCATCCCTGCATCTCTGCATCCCTGTGTCTCTGCATCCCTGCATCCCTGCATCTCTGCATCTCTGCGTCTCTGCATCCCTGTATCTCTGCATCCCTGCATCCCTGCATCTCTGCATACCTGCATACCTGCATCTCTGCATCCCTGTATCTCTGCATCTCTGCATCCCTGTATCTCTGCATCCCTGCATCCCTGTGTCTCTGCATCCCTGCATCCCTGCATCTCTGCATCTCTGCATCTCTGCATCCCTGTATCTCTGCATCCCTGCATCTCTGCATACCTGCATACCTGCATCTCTGCATCCCTGTATCTCTGCATCCTGGCATCTCTGCATCCTGGCATCTCTGCATCCCTGCATGCCTGCATTTCTGCATCCCTGCATACCTGCATCCCTGCATCTATGCATCTCTGCATCTCTGCATCCCTGCATCCCTGCATCCCTGCATACCTGCATGCCTGCATACCTGTATACCTGCATCTCTGCATCCCTGCACACCGGTATCTCTGCATCCCTGCATCCCTGCATCTCTGCATACCTGCATTCCTGCATACCTGTATCTCTGCATCCCTGCATATCTGCATCCATGCATACCTGCAGACCTGCATACCTGCAACCCTGCATCCCTGCATACCTGCATCCCTGCATCTCTGCATCCCTGCATCCCTGCATCTCTCCATACCTGCATATCTGCATCCCTGCATCCCTTCATCTCTGCATCTATGCATACCTGCATACCTGCATTTCTGCATCCCTGCATCTCTGCATACCTGCATCCCTGTATCTCTGCATCCCTGCATACCTGCATCCCTGCATACCTGCATCCCTGATCTCTGGGTCCCTGCACCCCTGCATCTCTGCATCTCTGCATCAATTCATCCCTACATTTCTGCATCCCTGCATCCCAGCATCCCTGCATCTCTCCATCCGTGCATATCCGCATACCTGCATACCTGTATACCTGCATCCCTGCATACCTGCATCCCTGCATACCTGCATCCCTGCATCGCTGCATCTCTGAATATCTGCATCTCTGCATCCCTGCATACCTGCATCTCTGCATACCTGCATCCCTGCATTCCTGCATCCCCGCATCCCTGCATTTCTGCATCCTGGCATCCCTGCATCTCTGCATCCCTGCATCTCTGCATCTCTGCATCCCTGCATATCTGCATACCTGCATACCTGTATACCTGCATCCCTGCATACCTGCATCCCTGCATCTCTGCATCCCTGCATACCTGCATCTCTGCATACCTGCATCCCTGCATCTCTGCATCCCTGCATCCCTGCATCTCTGCATCCCTGCATACCTGCATCCCTGCATCCCTGCATCCCTGCATCTCTGCATCCCTGCATCCCTGCAGCTCTGCATCCCTGCATCTCTGCATCTCTGCATCCGTGCATACCTGTAAAGTGTAGGAAAGTGAGTTCAAGGTCTGTTTGCTTTCTAATGCTTAACGGATATGCTATACTTATCGGACCCCGCGATTCCCGTTCGAGCGGATCAGCTCCTAAACGAGAAGAGACAAAGGAGGATAATTTATCAGGTTTTATTTGGAACATTTCAGAGGACATTGTCACATCGAGGGCAGAGTGATAAAGAAACACAGAGAGAGCTCAAATACAGTACTCAACCACTGCCGGGTGTAGTTTCAACCGCCACAGCATTCCCTGGTGCACAAGTGACATTAACTCCCACTACCCTTAGGGGGGTGGGAAGTTATTGTCATCGGCCTGAGATTCACAGCAACTCCAGAAGCCCAAACCAGGCAAGACATTACAGCGAGCTGTTAAACAAGTGTAACATATCCCACACAGACACGTCACAAGATCTGATTCACAGGTTGGGAAGTCCTGCAACTTCATTGGTTTCCCAATTGATGAGAATGTTGATGCAGAGCAATGCCCTGTATTAGTTTGAGGTCATGTTCACAGTTCTGACCTGGAAATGTCTCTTGCTTGAATGCAGCAAGGGTATCTGTTGGTGGTGTCACCGGTCTCTTCGCCCTGACCATAATGTCTCTTGATGATGAGCTCTTCACGAAGGCAAAAGTTAGTGCCTCTGGAAACAGCGTCTGGAGAATCTTATTTCAAAAAAGTAGCAGGCGCTCCTCTCCAGAAAGAACATGACATGATAACCTGTTCTGAGGTGAGAGTTTGCAGCACACGCTTTTTGCTCACTGTACCTTTCACAGATGGGAAATATCCATTTGCATATCAGTCTTTGTCCCGTTCACAAGGGCAGTCCAGCACCGAAATGCTATGGCAATTCCTCTCTGAACAAGAGTACCAACAGCAACCCAATACACGTGTTTCAGCCTTGTTGGGCCTCATCAGTGAGGTGAAGCTTTGTCTCTCTAAGCACAGTGAGCAGGGAGTCCACGTCTGGTTGCCCCCAGGTAACTCAGGGTGAGCAACCCCAAGTTCCTTACAAACATTTCAAAGAAGGTAGCAGGCACTCCTCTCCAGAAAGAACATGACATGATAACCTGTTCTGAGGTGAGAGTTTGCAGCACACGCTTTTTGCTCACTGTACCTTTCACAGATGGGAAATATCCATTTGCATATCAGTCTTTGTCCCGTTCACAAGGGCAGTCCAGCACCGAAATGCTATGGCAATTCCTCTCTGAACAAGAGTACGAACAGCAACCCCATACACGTGTTTCAGCCTTGTTGGGCCTCATCAGTGAGGTGGAGCTTTCTCTCTCTGTAGAATCTTATTGTGCTTAAAAATGTGCCAGTTCTTTTCAATAAATCTGTGGATTCAAGAAATGTATGACTTTGACCAAACTAGGTATCTAGCTAGGTTGTGTAATTGCTAGGAAATCTTGTCTTTTCACAGAATTTTATTTCCTTGGGGCCATTTGTAATGTTTAATCATCATATTCTTTCAGTTTAAATGTGGCAATGAGAACCTCTTTATGTTATTAAACTATTCTCTTCATTCTCAGGAATGGATTGTACTGTAGATGTTGCATGAACCCCTGTAGCCATTAACAGATTATGCCTGTCAGTAGGTTTGGGGGATACCTTTGCACATTTTATTCATTTTCATTCATGATCTCTTCAAAAAATGGTTCAAAATATTCCTCAATACTGGAACAGATTGCAATAAATGTTCATCTATTTTACGTTTATAACACTGATGAAGTTTTGTTTCCTTAGAATTTGGGAAGATGAAGATTTTATCAAAATGATACCTGATGGTGGTCACATATACGTTGATGTGGCGGGAATCTGATACCAGGCCTGCCTTTGGTATCTGAAAAGATTATTTTGTGAAATCAATATCAAAAGGGTCATTTAAAAAATGGTTGTCCCTCCTCTATTCTACTGCTTTAACAAATCACATTCCATTTCAGGCAGTCAGTTATAAAATGGTGCACAACTGTAGAGACTTACGACATCCATCATAAACAAAATGTCTGTCTCATCATCAAAAGTTGTCATCAATTTCCTCAAAATATCTTCTGTGTCTATAGGGTACATTTCTACATGCTGTATCAACAGTTGTAGGGCTGTATCCATGTATTGAGCTACATGTTCCAGAATGCTGTTGCCAGCTTTCTTCGGCCTTCCTGGTGGATTAATCAGTGTTTCATTCATTTTAAGAAGTACCTAGAAAGGTAGCATGAAATGATAATTGGTGCTTAAAGTCTTCTAGTCGTATTAGTGAGCCACCCTTGATTGTTGTCGCCTCAAATACTTCTTCAATTAAACATTTCACTTGTCCAGTAGGATCAAATTCCAAGGGAAGATACGTTGTGATAGCCTTCCACTCTTCCATGCAGTCATTATGATAAACACTGGTATTCATCAATGCCAACTTGCTGCCATAATCTGTAGAATTTGTAGTGATATTTGAATTATTAAATAGGTTTTACAGTTCTTTAAATGCACTGTTCATCCTGTTTTTCTTTTCCTTTTAGGAAAACTCACCTTCTTCAGATCATTAAGGTAGATTTATAAAAATCCTTCACTGTGGATTTATGTATTATCATATTGAACAGACTCTTTGATGTACATTTTCTTCAAATGATGGTGTCAGGGTCAGTCGTGTTTTGATAATAAGCTTGCGTGCTTGTTCTTCAAAATCAAGATCTCAGAATCTAAATGAAGTCCTCCACTTGCTAGGAGTTCAGCGAGTTCTGCGTTATTATGCAAGTCTAGTTGCATGTTATTTACGTTCATTTCTGCAATTATCCAGTATTATAGTTTCTTAATGATCTGCTTGGGTTTTTCATTAGTTGATCAATCTTGGTGAGTATCTTGAATTATATTGAAATGTTCTGGGCTTCTTCATAAGGGAACCCCAGAGACGTGGTTTGTTTATTGATTAGTGAATACATTTTTCGAAAACTGTACAGAGAGCACCTTGGAGTAAATTACATGATATTGAAAGGACTGCACAGTGGTGTACTTTAAAAATTAATATATGTTCTTGACAGTAAATCTATTTGGCTCTTTTGGCTTTTGGGAACGTCTACAGGACTCAAGGCTTTTATATATCCTGAGATCTTCCTTACCCATGTTTTTTTCTGTTCTTCGCAGAAAAAGTTCTGTTGCCCCATCCCCGTCCTGTATTAGCCCTACTGAGGCTGGTCAAATGGGGTGCGGACTAAGGAAACTTGAGGACCCAGATGACAGCAGCCCTGGAAAAATCTTTGCTACATTGAAGAGACCTCAAGTTCAAACAACGACTGACTCATCGTGTAATTATGTGTTGCTCGATTTTATGTTGGAAGAAGAAGCTGAATCAACTTGCTCCCTGCTGCCCCCACTGCCTCCTCCCTCAATGATCAGTATTTGAAGAAGGTAAGCCCACCTGGGGCTCTGAAATGTGTCCAGTGCTTCCTCGTCATCTTCACAAGAAAAAACAGATTTCTTTTGCAGTATTTGGTGCTGTGCACGTGACACATGCCTTAGCGTTCATCACACAGTGGCATCCATGCTATTTATGATGCTTTAGGGGCAGAATTACTTTCTTTCCTGCATTGTCCCTGATGTTCGTGGGCATTCTTTAAGATGCCCGCTTTTGTCTCGAGTAGTAAAGCATTACTTTGTGACATGCATGGTCTCCTACAATTGACTTCCTCCATCCTATGTTAGCCAATTTGGAGCACCGGGAGGCCGAAGCCAGTCCCCAAACAAAGGCTCACATCTAAGGCCCTGTCTGTGCCTGTCCAGACCTGACTGGGATTAGTTTGCACCCCACTCTACTACAGGCGAAGAATGCACCATGCTGCTGGGCACTTCCACCACTCGCCCTTGGGCTATGGCCTGCTTCCTTCCGCTATAACTTGAGTGCTGACTGATTGTTCCATTTGCCTGCCTCAGCTATCCTTGACTCTGTACCTCTGCCACTCCTGACTTTCTCACTGATCTTTCTCAGCTGGCACTTCTCCCCCTTGTACTTCATGAGCAAACATTTTTTTTATTGTCTTCTCTTCCTAAGCTCTCACATCGTTTTTGCTTCCACGCTGTACTGCAGTGCTGCAATTTCTGTGTCTTAAAGTAATCGCACCTAGGTGTGCTGACATCCTGCATTGCTTTGTGACTGTTACTCTTAACATTCCCTTGTCTGCTGTGAGTTAAGGTCAGAACTGTGCACTGCAGTACACCCCCCTCCCTTCTTTATCTCTCTGCATCTTGCATCTTTCCTCTTGCTCTGAGATGACACTCTCCATCTCTCCAATCTACTCCAACTGCTACACTATCACCTATACACCCTCTCTCACAGACTCTGGATGGAAAAAGCATGGAAAAGATATCCTTGGTGCAAACCCTGGCCTCTCAATTGCAGACACCTGTGTCAGTGCATCCTCCAGAGAAATCTTCACTGACATCCTTTTCTCTGTCCCATCCCCAGACCTATGGACTGGTCATCTCTCTCCCCTTTCTCTTCCTCTTCCATTAATTGCCACACCAAGTGGGAAGTCCTCCTTTATATGATATGATATGATATTTTATTTATATTGTGCCCATACACACGCCCGTGTGGGCTTCTTCTCATGTCACTGGTGCACCAATGTCTACCTCATGGGCACAGTCCTGGCTCAAGGCCCTCGGTCCAACCGCCTTCTCTTTGACCGGATCCTGTCGTCTCTAATTAACTTCCTTCCTTCTCCTGTCTCTCCTCCTACTCCCCCCCGGTCCGCCACCTCTGACTGAAGTACCACTGAAGTACCACGCCCCCGTAATCTACCTCAAAAAACTTTCAAAGGCAGCAATTGTCTCCACCTGGTGACCCTCAATGCACGCTCGGCCAACAAACATTCTGCTGACATCTGCCTTCTTCTTGAAGACACTGACCTTGACATTCTCGCTCTCACTGAGACTTGGTTCAATGACAGCTCAGTTACTTCCTTTGACTCTCTCTTACCCGACGGCTTTAAGATCACCTCCAAGCCATGACCGCAGTGAGGTTGCCTTAATCTTCCCAGAGTGGATGGCTTCTTCCATCTTACTCACTCAGCACTATTCGTCCTTTGATAGCCTAGTATGCAAATTGGTCATCTCTCCCACCTCCACCCTGACCATTGCTACCATTTACCATCCTCCACGTGCTTCCTCTCTGTTTCTCTCTGAGTGGGCTGATTTTGGTTCCTCCTTACTCTCAACCACCTCCAACCTGCTCATCCCGGGTGACTTTAACATCCAATTAGATTCCCTGTGCCCAGTATCCACTCTCTTCATTGACCTCTGCACCTCTCTATCCCTCTCCATTCTTCCTTCTGGTCAAACTCACTCTACCGGATACACGCTGGATGCCCTCATCCTCTCCGACTTCCCGCTCTTATCTCCTCTGGTCACCCCTCTCTCTTGGTCTGACCACTCTCTTCTCTCCTCCCACCTGGGTCCCTATGGCCTTGTGACAACTCCTCCAAAAGCCCTGCCAACCTTATTCACAAACATCCATCCGATGAAATGGGAGTCAGCTGCTGCCTTCACCTCCACCTTCATTCCTCCTTGCCCACCCAACTCAGATTCTACCTCTGACTCTGCTCTCAGCAACCTCTATCTATCCATTAGCAACACCCTTGACATCCTTGCCCCAGTCATGAGGATCCCCCTGAAACCTGCCTCCAAGTGCAACACCTCGTATGACTCCAATCCTGCAGACATGAAACGTAAGTGCAGGGCTGCAGAACGGAAGTGGCAAACCTCAGGTTCACCCTCTGACAAACTGGCCTGCTGCCTGCTCCGAAGGCATTATAGACTCTCTATTTGTGCCAATAAAAGGGTCCACATTCAGGCATGGGTATTTGGCATGTCCAACAACACGGCGGAACTTTTCAAAATCTGCAGGGAACTTGCCGACCCGTCTGCAGTATCCTCTGCCCCTACTCCTTCCCAGGCCATTTGCAATGCACTCACCTCTCATTTCAGTTACATAACCCAGGGCATACTGAACAGCCTTGTCACACACTCTTCCAAGCTATCCCTCCCCCTTACCTCGCCTGACCACTCACTCTCCTCCTTTCTCCTTTTCCTCCTTCGCCTCTGTCTCTTCAGAAAAGGTCACCAGAGTTATTAACTCTATGAAGGTCTCTTCCAAACAGGTTACCCCTTGCTCATCCAGAACCATCAAGGACAACATCTCCTCTCTCGCCCCTGCTCTCGCTGATCTTTGTAACCACTCCTTTGTTACTGGTTCTTTTCCATCCTTTCTCAATCACTCCCTTGTGCTCCCCCTCCTTAAAAAAAACATCAGCAGACCCTTCCTGCCCAGCCAACTATCTCCCCATCTCGATACCCCCTTTCCTGGGCAAACTGATCGATAAGTTAGCCTTGCCCCAACTTTACTTTAACACTGAACTTGTTGACGGTTTCCACGACCATCAATCTGGATTCCGAGCATCCAGAGGCATGGAAACTGCTCTTCTGAAGACCAGTGAAAAACTGCTCACATCCCTTGATTCCAACTCCCCAGCCGTCCTCATCCTCATTGATCTCTTGCTTTTAATAGAGTGAACCACTCCATCCTCATAAAAAGGCTCCATGACACCCTTGTTATCTCTGACCGGCCATTGGACTGGCTGACCTCCTTCATAACTGACCGTTCCGCACAGGTCATTCTGGGCACCTTTTCCTCCCCTACCTCCTCCTCCACATGTGGAGTCCCCCAGGGCTCCATTCTTTCACCTTGGCTCTTTAACATCTACCTTACTCTGCTGGAACGCCACATCTCCTCCTTCTTCCCCAACTTGCAGTGCTATGCTGATCGCACACAACTCGTCTTCAAACTTCCTGCAGATGACTTTGCACCCTCCCTCATCCCTGACTGCCTCTCAGCTATCCAGGTCTGGTGTACTTCTAACGATCTTTTCCTAAATGCCAGCAAAACAGAAATCCTTCCTATTGGGACCCCGGCACGCAACTTCTTCCCTTCACTCTGGCCTTCTTCCATGGGCTCTACCCCTGCTCCCTCCTCAGAAGCCAGAAACCTTGGAGTCATCTTCAGCTCCTCTCTTTCCTTCCTCTCTCACACTCAGGACATTGCCAAGAAGTCCCACTTTTAGCTTTTCCTTCTGAAAGGAATTCTATCTTTCCGCACCTTCTCCCAGAGACTCAATTTTACTGGGGCTCTGGTTCACTTGACTATTGCAATAATGAAAAAAGCAGGTCAGGCGTGCACCCTAGTTCCCAGTCAAAAATTCTTAATGCAAACATTAACTGGGCTAAATCCCAACAACTTGCAGTAGTAACAGGGTTGAATCCCATGATGCAATAGCCTCCTCCTTAGTCTACCTTTGTCCACTATGCAACCCCTCTAGCTAAGCCAGAATAGGGCAGTGAGGCTTATCATTGGTCTCAAACCCAGGGACTGCATCTCTCCTACCCTACAAAGTCTTCACTGGCTCCCGGTCACAGCACAGATTAAATTCAACAAATCCCTCTGCATCATCCAACAAGGCTGTCTGGGGCTGGGGACCACTCTTATCTCCAACTCTTTCTGACTAAATATTCTCCTCTAGTCACCTGCATTCCTCTGGCACCAACTACTTGTGTGTAAAGCTTTTTGCCAAACAGAGGGCAGGTGGTCGATCTCTTTCCTCAGCTGGCTCCCTTCTTTGGAACATCCTCCCCTCCCTCTTCATTTTGAGCAGGATCTTCTTAAGTTCCAAATAAGCCTCAAGTACTTTCTCTTTACCTCTTCCTTCCCTCCCTTTCTCCCCTGCTAATCACACAGTAGCTTGATTGGTGTGCAGGGCCCTTATGCATCCTCGGGGCCCTGTCCTCCCACCTCTGCACTAGCTTCGGTTCACCCTCCACCACCGGAGGTTGCACTTAACTTTCCTCATAGCACTTCTCCTGCTGCTCTCCATGAGCACCCCAGTACCTATCCCATACCTCTCTCCCCTCTGCACTTGCCTCGGCTCACTCTCCACCACTGGAGGTTGCACTTAACTTTCCTCATAGCACTTCTCCTGCTGCTCTCCATGAGCACCCCAGCACCTATCCCATACCCCTCTCCCCTCTGCACTTGCCTCGGCTCACTCTCCACCACTCGAGGTTGCACTTAACTTTCCTCATAGCACTTCTCCTGCTGCTTTCCATGAGCACCCCAGCACCTATCCCATAGCCCTCTCCCCTCTGCACTAGCCTCGGCTCACCCTCCACCACCGGCGGTTGCACTTAACGTTCTTCATAGCATTTCTCCTGCTGCTCTCCATGAGCACCCCAGCACCTATCCCATACCCCTCTCCCCTCTGCACTTGCCTTGGTGAACCTTCCACCACCGGCGGTTGCACTTAACTTTCTTCATAGCACTTCTCCTGCTGCTCTCCATGAGCACCCCAGCACCTATCCCATACCCCTCTCCCCTCTGCACTTGCCCCAGCCAACCCTCCACCACTGAAGGTTGCACTTACCTTTCTTCATAGCACTTCTCCTGCTGTTCTCCATGAGCACCCCAGTACCTATCCCATACTCCTCCCCCCTCTGCACTTGCCTCGGCTCACCCTCCACCACTGGAGGTTGCACTTACCTTTCTTCATAGCACTTCACCTGCTGGTCTCCATGAGCACCCCAGTAGCTATCCCATAACCCTCCCCCCTCTGCAAATTCCTAGGCTCACCCTCCACCACTGGAGGTGGCACTTACCTTTCCTCATATCACTTCTCCTGCTGCTCTCCATGAGCACCACAGCACCTATCCCATACCCCTATCCCCTCTGCACTTGCCTCGGCCAACCCTCCACCACTGGAGGTTGCACTTAACTTTCTTCATAGCACTTCACCTGCTGCTCTCCGTGAGCACCCCAGCACCTATTCCATACCCTTCTCCCCTCTGCACTTGCCTCGGCTACTCTCCACCACTGGAGGTTGCACTTTCCTTTCTCCATAGCACTTCACCTGTTGGTCTACATGAGCACCCCAGTGCCTATCCCATACTCCTCCCCCTCTGCACTTGCCTCGGCTCACACTCCACCAATGGAGGTGGCACTTGCCTTTCCTCATGGCACTTCTCCTGCTGCTCTCCATGAGCACCACAGCACCTATCCCATACCCTTTTCCCCTCTGCACTTGCCTCGGCTCACCCTCCACCACTGGAGGTTGCACTTACCTTTCTTCATAGCACTTCACCTGCTGGTCTTCATGAGCACCCCAGTACCTATCCCATAACCCTGCCCCCTCTGCACTTGCCTCGGCTCACCCTCCACCACTGGAGGTTGCACTTGCCTTTCCTCATAGCACTTCTCCTGTTGCTCTCCATGAGCACCACAGCACCTATCCCATACCCTTCTCCCCTCTGCACTTGCCTCAGCTCACCCTCCGCCACTGGGGGTTGCACTTACCTTTCTTCATAGCACTTCTCCTGCTGCTCTCCATGAGCACCCCAGTACCTATCCCATACCCCTCCCCCCTCTGCACTTGCCTCGGCTCACCCTCCACCACTGGAGGTTGCACTTGCCTTTCCTCATAGCACTTCTCCTGCTGCTCTCCATGAGCACCACAGCACCTATACCATACCCTTCTCCCCTCTGCACTTGCCTCAGCTCACCCTCCACCACTGGCGGTTGCACTTACCTTTCTTCATAGCACTTCTCCTGCTGCTCTCCATGAGCACCCCAGTAGCTATCCATACCCCTCCCCCTCTGCAATTTCCTAGGCTCACCCTCCACTACTGGAGGTTGCACTTACCTTTCTTCATAGCACTTCTCCTGCTGCTCTCCATGAGCACCCTAGTACCTATCCCATACCCCTCTCCCCTCTGCACTTGCCTCGGCCAACCCTCCACCACTGGAGGTTGCACTTACCTTTCTTCATAGCACTTCACCTGCTGGTCTACATGAGCACCCCAGTACCTATCCCATACTCATCTCCCCTCTGCACTTGCCTCGGCTCACCCTCCACCATTGGAGGTTGCACTTACCTTTCTTCATAGCACTTCACCTGCTGGTCTCCATGAGCACCCCAGTAGCTATCCCATACCCTTTTCCCCTCTGCACTTGCCTCGGCTCACCCTCCACCACTGGAGGTTGCACTTACCTTTCTTCATAGCACTTCTCCTGCTGCTCTCCATGAGCACCCCAGTACCTATCCCATACCCCAGCCACCTCTGCACTTTCCTTGGCTCACACTCCACCACTGGAGGTGGCACTTGCCTTTCCTCATGGCACTTCTCCTGCTGCTCTCCATGAGCACCACAGCACCTATCCCATACCCTTCTCCCCTCTGCACTTGCCTCGGCTCACCCTCCACCACTGGAGGTTCCACTTACATTTCTTCATACCACTTCTCCTGCTGCTCTCCATGAGCACCCCAGTACCTATCCCATACCCCTCCCCCCTCTGACTTGCCTCGGCTCACCCTCCACCACTGGAGGTTGCACTTACCTTTCTTCATAGCACTTCACCTGCTGGTCTCCATGAGCACCCCAGTAGCTATCCCAAAACCTTTCTCCCCTCTGCACTTGCCTCGGCTCACCCTCCACCACTGGAGGTTGCACTTACCTTTCTTCATAGCACTTCTCCTGCTGCTCTCCATGAGCACCCCAGTACCTATCCCATACCCCAGCCCCCTCTGCACTTGCCTCGGCTCACCCTCCCCCACTGGAGGTTGCACTTACCTTTCTTCATAGCACTTCTCCTGCTGCTCTCCATGAGCACCCCAGTACCTATCCCATACCCCTCCCCCCTCTGCACTTGCCTCGGCTCACCCTCCACCACAGGAGGTTGCACTTACCTTTCTTCATAGCACTTCACCTGCTGGTCTCCATGAGCAGCCCAGCACCTATCCTGTACCCCTCTCCCCTCTGCACTTGCCTCGGCTCACCCTCCACCACTGGAGGTTGCACTTACCTTTCCTCACAGCACTTCTCCTGCTGCTCAATATGAGCACCACAGCACCTATCCCATGCCCTTCTCCCCTCTGCACTTGCACGTTCTAAAGACTCAAAAGGCATATTGGGTTCAACTTCCCCTCCCCATTGTCTCTTCTAATATTGTTGTATTTAATTATTAAAAATTGTTGTAATTACATTGTCTGTCATCCCCTGTCCCCTGCCTCTTGCCCTGTGAGCTCTTTGAAACAGTATTTGCATCCTGTATAACCGCCTAACAAGTGAACTATAAATAAATAAATAAATAAATAAATAAATAAATAACTAAATACACTCATAGTATTGCTGCAAAGGCAATAAAGAATGTTGATGAAAGCCTTACAAGGCAAACTAATGAAGGAATGTTGTGCAAAACCAGTGTACAAACTGTTAGGAAATATTTCATATGTGTATGTAATTTTCCCTCCATGTGTCAACCCCCAAACTTTTTGCTGCAGTTTAGAAACCATTGACTGACTTTGCCAGACAAGCACAGCCCTCAGCTGCACGCCTCTGGGTTTTCGCTCACCTCTTATGGGGAAACTGACATGCCCTTGAGACAGTCAGTGCTGGGAGACTTTGTTTCCCTTAGTCCTTTCCTCATGTTGCAGCTTTTGTGCAACATGTAACAAGTGTGCAATGTATCTTACCATACAGCACACTTGAGTCTCTAGTCATTTCCAGAGGCCCTAGATACTCTCCCTGGACTTTTTATGAACTGTGCAGATGGGTCATGGACAGGACTGGTGGCAGCTATCTTTTTGCATTATTTTTAACCCTTTCTTGCCATGTTAACCGTGTTAACCGCGTTTGGCACGAATAGGTGGCCTGGCTCCAAAATGGCCATGCCACAAGGTTCATTGTCCTGTCCTTTGGCCATTTTGCCCCTTCACCTTCCCCAGGTTGAGTCCACCCGGGTCAGTCCTTATTTGGCCATGCACATTCCCACGAATCCCAATGCTTTCTCGGGCTTCTGCATGCCTTGTGTGTGTGCCTCCAGGATGTGGGCTGGGATGTCTGGTCTCAATACACATCCTGGGTGCCAGAGAGTCTGGAGTGTCCTGAATGCCTGGGACCACCGTGGTCCATGATTGGTCCATGCATGGAGTGTGTGTTTGTGAGCAGATCTCCCAGTGGGACCTCAATCTCCTGAGTTCTCACTGAACAAAGGATAGGATCCAAGTATCCTGCAACTACGAAGCTGAGTCGAGGAACCGCTGGTGACCCGCTGGAAGGTTTGGCACCCTGAGTCGCTGTCATCCCGTGGGACCCCTCTGCATCTGATCGGCCTAGAAGGTCTGCAAAGAGGTTTCAACCCATTGGAATAGTGGGATCAACTATTCTCGGCACCTTCATCAAACCCTGCAAGTAAGCTTTCTCAGAAGTGTCCCATGGCCAACCACTGGACTGACCAGTTTACCCAGTTGCTTTGCTCTGTCACCACCACCTGGTGAAAGGTGCCAAGACGTCCTTTTTGGCACATTCGAACCTGCCAGCGAAGTCGACTGAACTGGTGAAGTTTGGGTCTGCTTGCATCGGGGACCGGTGAGTACTCCTTAACCCAACCGGTGGCCCCTAGCACAAGAGCCCATTTTTACAAACAAGTGGCCCCTGGGGGCCCTCTCCTTTCCACAGCTATTGCAAAATAGTGACTCCATCCCGCACTCTCAAACTGTCTCTGCCCTCAAGTGGAGGTCCTTCTTGAATAGTGGGAACTTGTTCTGCATCGTCTCATCCACCTTCCTGAGAAAAATGTTTTTATTGAGGGATTAGGGATTCACTTATGTGTAATGTGGGACAGACTAAACAATACAGATCTCCCACAAGGGTTGAGGGATCTGAACACCTTAGCACTTTCTAGAGACACTGTGGAGAAAGTACAAGAGCATGTTGAGAGGATATTTGAGCATAGGAAGGAGTTGGAAAGGTTACAGAATGAGGATGACGATGAGGATAGTATGTATGAACAGAAACGGTTCTTTCCTTGTCGTAAATCGATATCTGAAGAATCACGAATTTGTATGAAAGATGCGATTAGATGGATTTCAGACATGTCGATAACTCCAGTTGAAGTATATGACACGTATAGTCAGTATACACCATAAATGCAAAGGAAAGTGAGACAGGTAATGGTAGAGTACTGTTATGAAGTTTGTTATGCTGTTATTAATATGGAGACTGTGCCATGCAATGCTAGGAGGTATGGAAGCGTGGAGTTATTACAGCTTCAAGGTTCTAATGAGGTCATAGAATATGTGTTTGCTTGTTCAGTATCCAGTGCTCTATATTTGTCAGTTATAGTTGTCCCTTGATTACCTAGGAAGCCTCTGATGTGCTGGGGGTCTTGTTACCGTTAACTCAATAATCCTTATTGTAAAGACTTACCTGCTTCCGTGAGTGTCCTCATAACAATGGTGACGAGGATGGGATTGAAACAGGAAAACTGAAGACTCCCAGCAGCGACCGTTGTAGCGCTGCTCTGCTGTCCCCGGGCATGGTAGCAACGGTTGACAGTTTGAAGCCTTTCCCTGTGTCCCTGTGCTCCTCCGTGAGAAAGATTGGCTGCTCCGCTATCCCCTGGTGTTGTAGCGGCCATCCCATTTCGGAAGAACGGTTGCTCCGTGTGCCAAGTGAGTGTTGCGCTGTGCTGTTCCTCGAGTTCCACGGCCTCGGCAATGCTCGATCCGTTGTTTCCCTGGCCGTTACTAAGCATACGGCGCAGCGCCACCTTGGGGATCACAAAGAAAGTCTAGTTTGGGCATCTGGATATCATTAATTTACTCCTTTAGCTTTCCGATTCATCCTCGTTCCAGTATTGAAAGTCGACGCAGTGTTCCGGAAAGAGGAGGGGCCAGCACGCAAAGCAAGGAAGAGGGCTACCGTATGATCAGTAACAAAAGCGCACTGAAATAGAGTCAACCTGGTGTTTCATCCGCCGAGTTCACGTGAACTTGAGTAAGCATCAAACCAGAGTTTCCTCACAGATGGCAAGCCTGGATGGATTGAGAAATAAAATATAGACAGAGCACACGGGAGCATAGGGAAAGGGGAGAAGAAGCATTATAGAGGTTTCATGCAAGGGCATTGATTTGAGAGCTGGAAGTTTGAATAAAGCCGGGTGAAAAGGAGCATTTCCATCAGGGATACAGTTCTGTATCTAGTGCAGTCAGCCTGCTGCCACCACGAAAATAAGTGTGGAGAGAGAGACAGTTTCAGGGAAGAGACATTGCACGGAGACATTATCTGTGTGCATCTGTACGGGTCAATTGAACAGTGCTGAAAGCTTTGTGTAAATCTGTGATCTGGCGCATCACAAGGTGTTAGTTGGTCTCTATACCTGAGTAAAAATAAGTGTATAAGACTACAGAGTGTCACAAACTCAGAAGTATGGCAGGTCTATTCATGCCAGTGCCAGGTCCAGCCAAAATCCGGTGGGCTCAATGGCGCAAAGGATTTTTACATTATATGAATGCAGCCGGGGGAACGTCATACTCAAGTGAAAGGAAGTTGGCTTTGCTACTACATTTCCTACGGTACAAAGGTTAGAGAATATACGAAACACTTCCCCAGCCAGTGGGATATGGCAGTGGTGGTGATGCCGTCAATGAATTTGACGTGGCTTTGGTCAAGCTGGACAAGCATTTTAACCCCAAAACTAGCACGATATTGGAGCGTTAAAATTTTCATATGCGGTTGCAAGCTCATGGTGAGTCTGTTGAAGAATACGTAACAGCGCTGCGACATCTAGCATTAACTTGCAAGTTTCAGGGAGCATTCGACGAACACATCCGTGACCAGTTCATGACACACTGTAGATCCAATCAAATACGTGATCCCAATCTGGATGAAGTTTTAGATGTCGCAAAACGTGTGGAACATTCATTAGCATGAGTCGCTAAGTTGTCAAAGAGCGAAACAAATGATCCGAAGGAAGCCAAGAGTGAAGTTTTAAATGTGGTGGATGGCAAAAGCAAGAGAAGGGGGAAGACTAAGCAGTCGAATAGAGTTGCTGTGGAAGAGAAGAAAAGCCAAGAACCAGCGCAAAGAACAGAAAGAAGAGAAGATAGACTGTGTTTTCGATGCGCGAGTAGTATGCATTTTGCTTCGTCCACCGTATGTCCAGGTCGCAGAGCGACATGTCTGAAATGCAAAAGGAAAGGTCATTTTGCGAACTGTTGTAAGAACTACCAGTTTGGACAGTCTGGACAAAAGAAGGTCCTTTACGTTAATGAAGAAGAAGATGGAAGATCATCAGAAGAGGAAGTGAAACGTCCGATGCAGAATGTTATCGTCAATACAATTAATGTTGTTATGGATGGTGAAAATGTGGATGACTGCGAGCGGCCATATGCGGTTGTTAATGTGAATGGTCATGAGATTTCCATGATGGCTGATTCTGGCTCAAAGATTACTTTAGTGTCCAGAAATGTGTTTGAGAAAGAGGTGAGTGGGGTAGTGTCTCAGTTAATAGAGCCAGATAAAAACCCTGGAGTGTACAATAAGGATAGGATTGAATTGCTGAGTTATGTGTGGAGTGAGTTTGAGTTCAAAGGACGGAGGTGTAACGGTAAAGTCTATATTCCTAAAATAGGGCAATCCTTACTTGGATGGAGGGAACAGAAGAATCTTGCCATCCGTCTAGATCCAAATCAACCTGAGCAAGTACTCCAGGTGCCGCTTCCTTGCACAAATTCAAGCAAGTATGTGATGGAGCATGGTAGAGTGTTTGAGAAAGGTTTGGGGAAAGTGAAGGGTTTTCAACACCAGATCATTCTAAAAAACAATAGTTTGCCAGTTGTTGCGAAACTTAGGTCTGTACCTTTCTCTTTAAGAGAGGGTTTTAAAAGTGAGTTAAAGAAATTGCTACAAATGGGTGTTATTGAGAGAGCAGGAGGAGTCGAATGGGTGTCACCGGTTGTGGTAGTTAAAAAGAGTTCTGGTGACCTGAGGTTGTGCATAGTCGGGTGGGAACAGCTTTCCTGTTAAAGCAGCACAATACTGGAACTCCCTTCCACCACCTTGCAGGGAGGACCTCCCCTACCGCCTATTCAGAACTAAGACCATCCATTGGCTCAAGATTCACGACACATAACAACCTCTTGCTCTCTTGCTACCCTAATGCTCCACTACTATGGTTGTAATTATGTACATTTAGGTTGTCAACTGCTCAGTGTAGATACCTTTTCATGAGACAACCAATTTATTGTATATAGTATTACTTATATTGTACATTTCTGTAACCCATGCCTCATCGGCGTGCATTGTTTCTTTTTGATGCGTCCAGCACTGTAACCACGGCTGGACTTCATTCCTTGTATCTAACTAAGCTTTGCAATCCTCTTGTTGCCTCTGCGCCTTGTTACCCCTCTAGGGGTTAGGTGCGTAATATAAATAAATAAATACTGAAATACCAAATACTAGACATGCGCGAGCTCAACAAGTGCGTGATAGTTGATAGGCATCCTTTGCCAAACACGTGTGAGATGTTAACCATGGTGGGTCAGGGCAAGGTTTTTTCAAAGCTTGATATGGCGTCTGCATATCACCAGGTTGAACTAATGGAAGAGTGTAGAAAAGTTACGGCTTTCATAACTCATGAGGGCATATTTCAATTCAGAATAATGCCTTTTGGGTTGGCGTCAGCCTCATCAGTATTTCAAAAGATTATGGATCATTTGCTTGGATGTGTGAAGGGAGTATTTTGCTTCCAAGACGAAGTGTTAATATGTGATGAAATGCTGGATGAGCATGACAGAAATTTGAATATAGTGTTGAGAATTTTTGAAGAGAGAGGCATTACCTTAAGGGAGGAGAAGTGAACATTTGCTGTATCCAAGGTGGATTACCTGGGTCAGGAGGTGTCATCTGAGGGAGTAAAACCCAAGGAGAGTATTATTAACTCCATAAGGGAAATTGAGAGGCCAACGACCAAGAGTGAACTACGTTTATTTTTGGGTATGACAGAATTTTATCAAAAATGTGTAGAGAACTACGCAACCAAAGTTCTGGAAATGAGGAAAATATTAAGGAAAGGTGCAGATTTCATATGGAATCGAGAATGTGACTTAGAGTTCTCTAGAATCAAAGAGGATATAGATATGGCTAAGCCTTTAGGATGTTTTGATACGAGGAAATTGACTATCATTAGGTGGATGCTAGTGAGGGCGGCTTGGGAGCTGTTCTGGCACAGAAACAAGAAGATGGATCGGAAATTGTGATAGCACACGCATCAAGCGGTCTGAAAGGTGCAGAGGTACGATATTCAGTCTTGAAAAGGAAGCTCTGGCATATTATTGGGCAGTTGAGCAATTTAGAAATTTTGTGTGGGGTGTGGAATTTGTGATCCGGACGGATCACAAGCCCTTGAAGGTTATTTTTGAGGCGAAAGGTCTAGACAAAATTTTGCGCAGATCGGCTGGGTGGGTCACTAGGATGCAAGCCCACAAATTTGTTATGGAAGTAATACCTGGAAAAGAGAACACTCTGGCTGACAATTTGTCAAGGGTAAAAGTTCATTCTCATGCAGGGATAGAAGATGATGACATGGAGATGGTGTTTGTGAACACAGAAGGGATTGTATCCAAGCAAGAGTGGTTGGATGAGATAAGGAAGGATAAGGTATTGAGTAATGTGATCACGTACATAGTTTCCACAGTTTGGCCAAATAAATCGGCATTGGTAGAGGAAGAAAAACCTTATTGGGAGGTGAAAAATGAGTTCAGTTGCTGATGATATATTGTTCCGATGGGAGAGAGCGGTGGCTCCAGTGGGTATTCGCAACAAGATTATTGAACTGGCGCACAGTGGTCATATTGGTATTGTCAAGACCAAGGGAGTATTGAGAACAGATTACTGGTGGCCAGGGTTCGATAAGGAAGTTGAGATCCATTTGAGTGAGTGCCATTTTTGTTTGAGGAGTGGGAAGGGAGTCGAGGCTAAAAAGCAGCCTTTAATTGATGTTGGTGTTCCATCTAGGATTTGGAGCAATGTAGCCATGGACATACTGGGACCTGTCGATTTGGGATATGATCGGGGGAGGTTTGTGGTTCTAGTTGTTGATTTATTCTCCAGGTGGGCAGATTTCAGAATTGTGAGAGAAATCTCAGGAGAAAGTATGGTTAAGGTACTGCAAGAGATTTTTGCGAGCGAGGGCCTTCCAGGAAGTGTCCTTACTGACAATGGCACGCAATTCACTGGTGGATGTTTTCCTAAATATTTGAAAAAATGTGGTGTGAGCCATAAAAGGGCAGCACTTTATCATCCCGAAACCAATGGAGTAGTTGAAAGGTTGAACAGATGCGTGATGGAGAGCATTCGTATGGGGGAAGAGTGTGAGTTTGATAAATTGTTGGCCATTCAAAATAGGATGTGGGCATTGAGCATGGCGCCTCATGCTACCACTGGTTTGTGTCCATTTGAACTCATGAGAAGTCGGAAACCTTATTCCATGGCGTATCCTCAATGGTTAGGGAGGAGCAGGGAGTCAGATGTCGTCATCGACGAGGTGAGAAGGACTCTCAAGAAGAAAAAGAGTGAATGGGTCACGCGTGAAAATAAAAGAAGAGGAGGAAAGGAATTGCGTGTGGAGTGCGGTGACTGGGTAAGGATTAAGAAAGAAGTGGGAAGAAAGAAGGGTGATTTGCTATATTCAGATCCGGTCAGGATGGTTGCTGTGTTGAAGGATGCAGTGCGTGTGGCTGGTGGTCAGGTTTGGAATAAAGACCGAATTGCTACAGTAAAAAGGTGTCATGTGTAAAGAGCAAAGCTTAGTGTGAAGGAGTTTTATGAAAAAGAGGGAGATGTGTTATGAAGTTTGTTATGCTGTTAATAATATGGAGACTGTGCCATGCAATGCTAGGAGATATGGAAGCATGGAGTTATTACAGCTTCAAGGTTCTGATGAGGTCATAGAATATGTGTTTGCTTGTTCACTATCCAGTGTTCTATATTTGTCATTTATAGTTGTCCCTTGATTACCTAGGAAGCCTCTGATGTGCTGGGGGTCTTTTTACCCGTTAACTCAATAAATCCTTATTCTAAAGACTTACCTGCTTCTGTGAGTGTCCTCATTCAAAGTACCTGCAGGATGAATGTGTGAAAAGAAAGATTTGTTGTCCCACAGAATTATTGAGTATTTATAAGAGAGCTTTTTCACTTGACACTTCTTCGACTGCTTTAGCGCTCGATTTGGCTCTGTTGCTTAGTAAGCGTTCGGAGTTGCCTACTTCTCAGTTGCCTGTGAGAGAGGTTCCTCCGACATATTTCCCGAAAGTTGAGATTGCGGCTAATGCTGTAGCAGGTACACCTGCTCGAGAAATTCCTGCACATTATGTGTCGCAGTTTGTTCACATCCCATTTTCAAGACAGGAAGTGAACACCGTTAGACAATCTATTCCCGACATTAGGAAAAATCCGACAGGATTCTATAAAGAAATGGAGTCTGTCTTGCAGTCCTCAGTATTTACCTTAGGTGATATTGATCTGTTATTTCCTGTACTCCTGCCCGTAGATTTGTGGAAACAAGTTAGGACTATAGATGATGTACCTGGGTTAGGAGATACATGGGCTATCATAATTAGACTCGATGGAGAAAGGCCAGCTGGCGAGAGAGCGCCTCAGGTGATACTAACTTTACCTGACAGAATTATTGCTAAATTGAAAACCATAATTCCCGAAAAGAGAATTATTTGGGAGAAGTTTACAGCCTGTGTCCAAGCGAAGTCTGTGTTCTTTAATTGGTTCGAACAGGTATTCTCGGATTTCAGTGGACAAGGATTAGGCACAGAGTCTGGGAAAAGATTATTTGTAGACAAATTTGTGCGTGGATTGTTGCCTGACATCCAGTCGCAAATGATGTCTTCTGAGAGTGCTTGGCAAGCAAAGTCTCAATCAGAAGTGCTGCACATGGCTCAGTACTATGAGAATCGTGTCAATAATGAAAAGAAAGAGTCAAGAAGAGAAAAGGTGATTTGAAGACAAAAGTTTTATTGCAGCAAATTGTTAGAAGTCCTAGAGGGGGTAGGTCACAGATTAGAGGTCAGTATGTTCCGCAAGGAAGTATGGCCTTGGGTCCTGTAAACATTAACCAGTGTGCCTATTGTAGGCAAGAGGGTCATTGGCGTGCACAATGCCCGATCCTTCGACAAAGTTCAAATAACGCATTTGGAAACATGGGTAGATGATCCAGAGGTCGCCTGGGTGTAGGGGGCCCTGGTAGAGGTCAGTTTGCACAGGATCCACAGCAACCTTTTTTACAGGATAATCAGGTACCAAGTGTGGATACGAGAAACATATTCGACCATCCTTCTGCTGCTTACCTCTCTGAAGAACTTCCTTTTGATGACATTCTGTTTCATTAGGATTGCCCGAAGCAGGGTTTGGAACCAATGCCTATTCCTGTTAATCAGAAAGGTCCCTATGTTGAGATGATAGTGGGAAATAGGAAACACCTATTCCTGATAGATACAGGGGCACAGAAGTGTTCCATTGATCATTCTCGGGTTCCAAACATTCCACTGTCAGGGCAAACCAATGTTTCTGTAGGGTTTTCTGGCACACCAGTTGTTTGTCCAGTTTCTTCGCTTGTACCTATTTCTTTGGGTCCCTTTACGAACCACTGTCCATTCCTTTTAGCTTCGAATTGTGGAGAGAATTTGCTTGGGTTGAATCTGTTGAAAGAATTAAATGCGGTAATTCATTGTTCTTCTGACGGAGTGCGTTTGACGATTTCACCACAGCAACTTTCTGTCTCTCAATTCTTGACTAGACCTTTGACGCCAGAATTCAGTGATGTACCAGAGAGTTTGTGGGCAATTGACGACAATGATGTTGGTGCTTTACAGTTCGAGCCTGTTAAAATAGTTCTGAAACATGGAGTAAAGCTGCCAAGTATTCCACAATATAAGATTGCAGTTGAGGGTGAACAAGCTTTGAAATGCATTGTTTCCGATTTTGTGCATCGAGGGGTGATTGAAGAAATTGCAGGTAGTTTGTGCAATAGTCCAATTTTGCCCATGTACAAAAAAGGCAATAATGCAATTCCTTTTCATTTCATAATTGATCTACGTGCCATCAACAAGGTTGTCGCTCTGCAATTTCCAATTGTGCCTGATGTGACGACAATATTAACTATGATTCCGGCTTCAGCTACTTACTTTAGTGTTGTGGATCTGAAGAATGCTTTCTTTAGTATTCCTATACACAAGGATAGGAGATACTTGATCGCGTTCACCTTCACCCATGCACCGCAAGGTTACACGGAAAGTCCTAGCATCTATATTAGGGCTTTGAAAGAACAGCTTGATACCCTTGAATTGCCCTCTACTTGTACATTGCTTCAGTATGTTGATGACTTGCTTTTGGCTGCTGATTCTGAGAGCACTTGTAAGGAGGGCATTGTGTTATTACTTATACATCTGGCTAAACACGGACACAAAGCTTTGCTTAAAAAGTTTCAATATTGTTGTCAGGGGGTCGCCTATTTAGGCTATTACCTGTCAAAGGAGGGAAGAAGATTGACACCTGAACGAATAAAACACATCTCTGGCATGTCTGTCCCAAATATGCAGAAAGAAGTTAGAGCCTTGATAGGAATGGTTTCTTACTGTAGGTTATGGATCCCAAACTTCTCACTAGTGATTAAGCCGATGTTGGCTTTGACGAAGAAGGGCATTTCTTCACCATTGACGTTGAACATGGAGCACCAGCAAGCATTTGATCTGCTCAAGACCGCATTGTGCTCGGCACCGGTTTTGGGCACACCAAACTATGAAAAGGCCTTTGTGTTGTTTGTGCATGAATGTGATGGATGTGCTTTGGCTGTATTAATGCAGGAACATGGAGGAAAGAGTGGGCCATGCAGTTATTTTTCTTCCGCCCTTGATCTTGTAGCATGCGCTTTGCCAAGATGTTTGCGAGCTGTCGCTGCGGCTGCATCTGTAAAGCAGAGTGAGGGAATGGTCCTAGGCCATGATCTAACCCTGATGGTGCCTCACTCTGTAGATGTTCTATTGAACAGAACTGAAATGCAACACCTCACTTCCGCACGGTTGACGAGATATGAATTGATCTTGTTTGCTCCCCACATACAAATCAAGAGGTGTTGTGTTCTTAATCCGGCTGAACTCTTACCTTTCCCTCAAGGCACTGCTTGCAGTGACGAAGAGTCACATGCTTGTCTGTACACTACCGAACAAGAGACAAAGGGTAGAATTGATCTAAAGGACACTCCTTTGAATAATCCACAAGGGGAGCTGTTTTGTGATGGCTCCTACTTCAAACTTCCGGATGGTACATCCACAGCTGCTTATGCAATCACTACATTAAGCACGGTTGTGGAAACCAAGAGAATCACGCATAACTCCACGCAGGCCGCAGAGATTATAGCATTAACTCGAGCTTGTGAACTTTCCAAAGGGCTTACAGTAAACATATATACTGATAGTCAGTATGCCTTTGGGGTGGTTCACAACTTTGGTAGACTTTGGTCAGAAAGAGGGTTCTTAACTTCACATGGTACAAAGATTCAGCATTGCTCCATAAGAGTATAACTGCTCTCAGTGCTTGCACTCCCTACTCAGTTAGCTGTTGTGAAATGTGCAGCACATCAAAAGATCGTAGATGATTTAGGAAAAGGGAACGCTTTCGCTGATCAGATAGCTAAACAGACTGCCACCAACCTTTCCACAGAGATGTACTTTTCAAGGGAGACCGTAAATGCCTATGTAATTGATGAGGGTGTTGACTCTGTAAAGGACATCCAAGCCGATGCCACACTAGAAGAATCCAAGAGATGGGCAGAATGCTTGTGGATGATGATGGGTGTTGGGTGGACATAGTTGAAGAAAAATAGCTACTTCCTGACACATACGTAATGATGATGGTCATCATGGCTCATGGCCCTACCTAAGTTTGGGCAAATGACAAAATCTCTAAAATAGCTGAGTGTTATGTTCAGAAGTGCATGATCTGCTTACAGCATAATGTGGGAAAGGGAACATCAACTCCCAGGGGAAGTTTTGGTCCACCTTCTGTCCCCTTTGAGGTCATCCACTTTGATTTTATCGAAATGGAACGGTGTAATAACTTGAAATATGTGTTAGTTGTCATCTGTGCTTTCAGTAAATGGGTTGAGGCTTTTCCTGTTAAGGACGCTACAGCCATGACTACTGCAAAAACTATGTTAAAAGAGTATTTCCCTAGGTTTGGGCTACCAAGAGTTATCTGGTCGGACAATGGTCCACATTTTGTCACTGCTGTAATTCTGCAGATATGTGCGGCATTGCAAATTGACAAACGGTTCCATTCGGCCAGACACGCTCAGAGTGCCGGATTAGTAGAAAGACACAACGGCATCATCAAGAACAAGCTCGCTAAGACGTGTGCCGGCACCAGACTAAAATGGCCAGACGCCTTACCCATCGTGTTGCTAGCTATGCGTACAAACCCTCAAACTAAGACTGGGTTCTCTCCATTTGAGGTGGTAATGGGGAGACCTGCCAATATCCGGAACCTTCCGAAATGTCGGTCTTTGAAGAATGTTGTAAATATACTTCTTTCAGATTACTGTAGCCAGTTGACTAAAAACCTGTATTTGATTTATCACCAGGTGCGAGAGGCTTTACCTGTACGATACGAGGGCCCAGGTCATAGCATTCGGCCCGGAGACTGGGTGTTAATGAAGGCATTCGAATGATCCTCTTGCCCTGCACCTCGGTGGCGGGGCCCTTTACAGGTCCTGTTGGTCACACAGACTGCGGTGCGTGTCGCAGGCAGAAAAAATTGGATCAATGCGACGCATGTCAAGAGACTTCCACACCCGGTGCCACACGATACAGAAGAAACAGAACCCCTCACCAATACTTCAACCAATGATCCCGAAGCAGTAAACAACAACAAGAGTGCGTCGGAGTCTCTCTCTCGGCCCATGAGGCCTGGGGAATCAGCCACTTTGTCTCCACACTCTCCAAAAGTTTTGTTTCCGGAAACTGTTGTTCCGGATCTTGCATCTTCACTTGCTCTTGATATGTTGCTTCCAACGGGAAGTGACAACACATTGTTCTTGGATCAATCAGTACCAGGGGCAAAGAGGTACAATTTGCGTCCAAGGAAATAGACTTACGGCACGGTTCGGCTGTGCATTCGAAGAAGAAAGGAAAGTAATTGATTGAAAAAGGGGATTCTGTTAGCTAAGGTTGTGGAAGGACTAAGAAGTCGCTCAGCCAGGAGGTTGCCAGCAAAAAAAACATTGGGGTTTTTTGTTTGAAGACTGCAATGCCTGCAACTGCTACCACTCGTTCAGGACTGATAAATGACCGTGTGACCAGCAGTGAGAATGGACAAACTGTTTGGGCCCCGAAAACGTACTGATGTCTTTTTATAATCTCAATTGGTTTTTATAATAGTAACTGTGTTAAGCTTTTGGTACCGAAAGAAGTGCATCTATTCGAAACCTTGTTACCGACTGAAAATGTACCCACTGTCCCTACTCCTTTTGTGCATCTGCATACTTTATCTCATAGAGACTCTCAGCATAGACAGAGATATTACAACAATACATTGTTACTTATCATGAATGCTACACATGCCATTTTTAATAAATCCAACTGTTGGTTCTGTTCGCATTCACCGCAACACGGGGATAAGGGGCCAGGTTGGTATATTCATCCTTTACCTTTGACAACTGCTTGTTATGCCTCTCTTAGAGCACTAATCTTCGGCCAATGGAACGATCGTATCTCGGGGAACTTTGATGGTACTAATTTTAATAGTTTTGAGAAACGTGTTCTTACGCCCTTGGGATGTTCTCTTTTCGCAAATAGGAGCAAGCTCAATGTTGCTTCTATTAGGCCTTCTGATAGACTGTCTCGTCCTTTTCAGTCTTTGATTTCTTTTAAGATGGCTCCTATAGGCAATAAGGATGCCATGCCTCCTTCTTACACTGTTACCCATAGACCCGATTCAGTTTCTTTCTGCATATAGAGGAGTGGTACTCAGTCAATGGGAAATTTTAAAGGTTGCGCCAACGTTGCGAATTTGACTGGGGAAGACAGACCTTTGTATGTAGGAGAACCTGTCTACTTTGTTTGCGGTAATGTAGCATTTCCATGGTTACCCAGGGATTGGCAGGGAACTTGTTATTTAGGCATCCTGTTACCCTGGGTATTCATAGCCAGTACTGTAGAGGTTTCAAAGGCTTGTCCATGATGGGACGAGAATGGTGACACTCCAGCACAGGTTCTGGGAGACGTAACGAAATCCTTTGTGCCATTTTGGGGACAAATAGCAAACTCTAAAGACATCAGGAGACTAGCGAGAGTACCGGAGAGAACCATCATCCGGACCACAGACATACTTTATAATATGACATTAGAACAGAAAGCAATAAGTTTAGGAGCACTTCTGAACCGGATGGCATTACATGTCATTCTGGCTGAATGTGGTGGAGTGTGTAAATTGGAGGGGTCCGCTTGCTGTGTTTTCGTGTCAGATTCCTCCCCAACTATCTTCAAGGCAATACAGAATCTGCACGTCCTTAGTTCAGAAGTGCATGTTCCCGAGGGAAACTGGGATCTTAGCGCTTGGTTCTGGGACTTCTTGCAATCTTGGGGTTGGAAGGTGCTTTCGGTCTTGCTGATCATTTTGGGAATTCTGTTCTTTCTTTGTTGCTGTATACAGTGTTTACCTAGTATATGTTCGATGCTAGGGGGATGTTGCTGTAACGCTTACCTTAGACTCCTCAGGGACACCACGTGATATTCTGAACTTCTCAGGGTGCGCAGTTATCTTTTGTTCACTACCCCAACTGGACTCTCTTTCTATACCACAAAAACAAATTACCACACGAAATGAATGAAAAGAGTAATGTAGTGAAAATATTAAAAGGTTCAAATTCTTAAAACTGTGTAGTTCCGTTACCTTAGTTGGTGATTTGGTTAGCTCTCCATCCTGTTTCTGTGCAGGGGTGCATGTTCTGAAGAAGGGTCAAAACTGGGGAAGATAGACTGCCCAATATGAATTTTCGGTTATAAATAAATGCCTATGGTGAGGTGGAAAGAGAATAACCTATTTTCAACAACACAACCGTGACTGAAGAGGAAGGGTTGTTCTCTGGAAATCCTAAAAATATCTCAAAGGTGCTACTCCTAAAATATACCCAGTCAGGAATGGTATTGCAACAAACTACTTACAAGAAAAAACCTTACTGTGTCTAAAACCGAATGTGCACAACCCTAAACATTTTATGTTCCTTAATGTGTGGAATTAGTGTACCTAACTGTGACAGAAAAAACGGAACACTTCTGTTCTTAGAACAAAAAATCTCCTCACAACCCCCTAGCTCCGTAAGGCTAATACGATACAGTGGTTAAACATACACTCACCCTATAAGAACAATGTACACAGCGCACTAGCCTTTTAGGAACCGTTAAATCGGTATAGAGGAAAAAATGGGTAACGAATACTTGCTGTGGAAGGAGACCGAACAGGAATGAGTGCCTCGAAAATCTCCTCACAAACCAAACACCAAAAGGAAATGCGTCTCCGCCAGCTCACACACTGACGAACGCAAACTCCACACAGAGTTCACAGAATTGTTGCCGCGGAATGGAACAGGAAAACAATGACCATGGCACTACAGAGAGGGTATCTATGGATTACAAGGGAAACTGAGGAATTCCTGTCAGAGGGATGAACCGCGGTAAGCGTCCGCTGACACAGCTGAAGACGCGAAGCGCCGTTGAACAAGGGGGGAGGGCTTAAGTACTCCAGAGTGACAGAAAACTAGACCGCTTGCCCAATCTAGTGGTTGTAACATCAGGCGGCCATGTTGGTTGATGAGGAAGAGCCCCACCCTACCTATTCCTTGACCAGGACTTGTAAGCGGCCACCCAGGAAATTTTGGAAATTCTTTTGAGAGGGAACCCCGTAGTCATGACAGTATTCCCCCCCAAGGCCCCTCCTAAACTGAATTCCCCCCTCCCTGGTTTGGACGGGTGGTTGCGGTGAAAGGTTCTGAGTAACCTAGGGGCATGAACATTCTCGCATGGTTCCCAAGTTCTGTCTTGAGGGCCATAACCCTTCCAATCCACTAAGTAGAATAGCTTATTACGCACAATCTTAGAATCTAAGATGGCCTTGACTTCATATTCTAGTTGGTCATTATCTACAACTACAGGGGCTGGTGCTTTGGAAATTCGTGTGTTTGGATTAACAGGTTTTAAAAGAGATACGTGAAATACTGAATGGATTTTCATGGTTTTTGGAAGGGTTAGCTTCATGGCCACAGGATTGATGATTTTTTCAATAGCAAAAGGTCCCAGGAAGCGGGGAAGGAATTTTCTAGATCCCTTCAAGGTCAGATTTCGAGTGGCTAACCAAACCAAATTTCCCACTTCATACTCTGGTGCAACACATCTTTTGTCATCAGCAAATTTCTTCTGGGATTCTTTAGCCACAGATAATTGTTCTCGAGCTTGAGCTATGGCAGTGGTGATTTTTTCATGCAGAGATTTTACTGCTGGCATTTCTAACGGTTCCGGTGGATCGTAAACTGAGGTACGTGGATGTCGACCATGCAAGGTGTAAAAAGGACTCAAACCAGTGGAGGAATGGACAGAATTGTTATATGCATATTCAGTTATCCACAAAACGTTCAGCCAGGTGTCTTCTAGTTGATGTAACATACATCTAAGGTACTGCTCCAAGGTTTGATTGGTTCGCTCAGTTTGACCGTCAGTTTGGGGATGATGACTGGTGGACAAACGTACATGGATTTTAGCCAATTCACAACATTTTCTCCAAAACTTGGAGACAAATTGGCTTCCTCGATCAGAGATTATCACCGTAGGAAAGCCATGCAGCTTCACAATATTCTCCAAAAAGGTTTTTGCCAGCACTGAGGCTGATGGTAATCCTTTCAATGCTATAAAATGCGCCATCTTGGAAAACAAGTCCACCACCACCATGATCGTGTCAAACCCTTCACAAGGAGGCAAATCTGTGATGAAGTCCATGGAGATGGTGTGCCAAGGGGTTGGTGGCACATTCAACGGCAGAAGCAAGCCAGCAGGCTTTTTTTTTTTATTCTTGTTTTGAGCGCAGTTACCACAAGTTTTCAAATGCTGAATGATATCTTTTCTCCAAGTAGGCCACCAATATGACCTCTTAACCTTCTCCATGGTCTTTTTGATTCCGGGGTGACCTTCCAAAAGAGCGTCATGGTAGTTGGTAACCACTTTTTCTTGCAGTTGTGGCGTGGGCAAGTACAACCGTTCCTGATAAAAGGGAAGGCCCTCCTGCACAGTAAAGCCTTCTCGTCTGGATTCCCAGTTCAACAATTCATCCTGCGTAAGGTGGTTTTGAATTTCCATTTTTAATTCTTCAAGGGCAGAGTCTGTCGTGTTCATTACTCCCAGGATTTTTTCTCCAGAAATTATCTCCACAGGATTCACCGGCACATAGGCTTCTTCCCCGTTACCCATTCGTGACAAGGCATCCGCCTTTCCATTTCGCACTCCTGGTCTGAAGGTGATAACAAAATCATACTCAGCGAGAAAGAGAGCCCATCGTAACTGTCTTGAAGATTGTGCCCATGCAGAGCGTAAGTATTGCAAGTTCCGATGGTCGGTGAAGATGGTCACAGTGTGTCATGCGCCCAGCAAGTGATGTCTCCATTCCTTCAAGGCACAAATTATAGCCAAAAACTCCTTATCTGTAATGGTGTAATTCAATTCTGCAGCGGAGAATTTTTTAGACCAGAAGGCTACTGGGTGCATTTCTTGGGTGCCAGGATCACGCTGAGACAACACAGCTCCCATTGCTACATTTGAAGCATCAGTTTCAACCACAAACGGAAGATCAGGTCTCGGATGTTGTAGAACAGGTGCAGCAGTAAATTGTTCCTTTAGTTTCTTAAATGCCTCATCAGCTTCATTAGTCCATTCAAATTTCCTGTTTTTTCTAAGTAGGGAGGTGATAGGATGAACTAGGCGAGAGAAATCAGAAATAAACCGCCTATAGAAATTTGCAAATCCCAGAAAACTCTGGATTCCTTTGACAGAAGTTGGAGCAGGCCAAGACAGGATGGCATCAACTTTTCTGTTATCCATTTTGATTCCACTTGAAGATAGAATGAACCCCAAGAATTCAATTTCGGGGACATGGAAATGACACTTCTCAAATTTCACATACAGAGAATTTTCTTGGAGCCTTTGAAGCACCGATGTGACGTGCTTAACATGATCCGCCAGGTTCGCAGAGAAAATTAGAATGTCATCCACATAGACCACCACACAGATGTCCAGTAGTTCTCTAAAGATATCATTCATAAAGGACTGAAAGGCAGCAGGAGCATTGCAAAGCCCGAAGGGCATGACTTGATACTCGAAGAGCCCGAATCGTGTTCGAAAAGCGGTTTTCCACTCCTCACCTTTCTTAATGCGAATGAGATGATAGGCACCTCTAAGATCAAGCTTGGTGAATATTCGTGCCTGCTTCACCTGATCCAGCAAAGTCGAAATAAGGGGAAGAGGATAGCGGTTCTTCACAGTGATTTGATTCAGTGCTCTGTAATCTATGCAGGTTCGCAAATCCCCTTCCTTCTTGGGCACAAAAAAAAGAGGAGATGCCACCGGTGACTTGGACGGTCTAATAAACCCATTGGCCAGGTATTGATCCAGATAAGACTTCAGATGCGCATTTTCTTTTTCAGTGAGGGCATAAATTCTGCTGCAAGGAAGCTGAGCCCCTGGAATGAGATCGATTTGACAGTCATATGGTCTGTGCGGGGGCAAAATTTCCGCCTGCCGTTCTTCTTGAAAAATAGCCTGGAATCTTTTGTATTCTACTGGTAACGAACCGATGAGACCTAAAGTGGTGTTGCTTGTTATCTCAAACTGCCTGGCGTTTTTCGAACCTTCTGCAGAAAAACACATACTCTGACATTTGGAGTTAAACGTCAATGTCCGGGAACACCAATCGATCACAGGGTTATGCTTCTCCAACCAAGGTATTCCCAAGATGATCTGGAATTGAGGAGCTTGAATTAGGTCAAAAGAGATCCTCTCCCTGTGTCCTTCCTGGCAAAGCATCATGAGGGGGTCAGTGCACTGGGTTACGGGGCCTGACACCAAAGGTGTGCCATCCACCCCGGAAACATTTTCAGCTTCCAACTTATTCCTCAAAGGGAATCCCAATTTACTAGCCAGATGTTGATCCATGTAGTTGCCAATGGCCCCACAGTCTATGTATGCAACTAATGCATGCCTCTCTGTGGGGTTCTTCTGGCAAGAAAGGACTATAGGACACACGAAGTGTGAGGTCGCTGCAACCTTTTCCATGCTCGACAAGCGGACCTCTAGACTTGTCGGGCACTGGAGTTTTCCGCCGTCTGTTCTTTTTTATCCGGATTAATTCCTCCTAAAGGCTTCCGTGAAGGTTTTACTGGACAATCCTTTAAAAAGTGACCGGCCTTGCCACAATACAAACACAACTGTAGTTGTCGTCTCTTCTCTCTTTCTGCTTGGGAAATAGGGCCTCAAATTCCGCCCAACTGCATGGGTTCATTGGGAACATCCAATCCTGACTTCGACACTGGTTCTCTTGGACGGACTACAAAGGGTCGACTGTCCTGACGAGCTCGATCCGTCCTCCTATCCTGAAGACGATGATCCAACTGAATCGTCAGATCTATGAATTCTGTGAGACATTCAGGCGGATTGACAACTTGAGCGAGAACATCCTTCAGCTCATTGCGCAGACCACGATAAAACAACGTCACTCTCTTTTCTGTAGGCCAATTTGTTTCTGCCACTAATCGATTAAAAGTGGCTACATATGCAAGCAGCTCCTGATTGCCCTGCTTAAGTGACAGTAACTCATTGTCCAATGCCTGACCTTGTGAATGGCGAGCAAACAGTTTCTCTAACTCTCGTTGGAATTCTGAAAAGTTCTGTAACACGGGATCATCCCGATTAACCAAAGGAATGGACCAATCGGCTGCATGACCACCTAAATAAGACAACACAAAGGCAACCTTTGATTGGTCAGTGGAGAACACGCCAGGTCTGCACAAAAAATGTAGTCTGCACTGATTTAAAAACACTGCAAACCTTTTTGGGTCCCCCATGAATCTTTCGGGAGGGGCCAAGGGAATATTCCCTGGAATCACCACTTGGACTGGAACTGAGGGCGATGTTGATGAGGAAGCTTGGGCATTACTTTGGGGAAGGGGAACCTGTCCCGCCTGATTCTGTAATAACTGGCGAGCCAATTCTTCAGTTCGTTCCCTATTGATTCCCAGTTCCCTTCTAAGAGCACCGGTTTCGGTCCGGGCTGCATGGACTTCAGCTCTAAGTTCTCCCAATAGTTGAGCTAACTGGTCTACCTCAGAAGTTCCCATGATGCCCAGGCGGAGTATTTTTTTATGTGGCTTCGCGTTCTGTAACGCTTACCTTAGACTCCTCAGGGACACCACGTGATATTCTGAACTTCTCAGGGTGCGCAGTTATCTTTTGTTCACTACCCCAACTGGACTCTCTTTCTATACCACAAAAACAAATTACCACACGAAATGAATGAAAAGAGTAATGTAGTGAAAATATTAAAAGGTTCAAATTCTTAAAACTGTGTAGTTCCGTTACCTTAGTTGGTGATTTGGTTAGCTCTCCATCCTGTTTCTGTGCAGGGGTGCATGTTCTGAAGAAGGGTCAAAACTGGGGAAGATAGACTGCCCAATATGAATTTTCGGTTATAAATAAATGCCTATGGTGAGGTGGAAAGAGAATAACCTATTTTCAACAACACAACCGTGACTGAAGAGGAAGGGTTGTTCTCTGGAAATCCTAAAAATATCTCAAAGGTGCTACTCCTAAAATATACCCAGTCAGGAATGGTATTGCAACAAACTACTTACAAGAAAAAACCTTACTGTGTCTAAAACCGAATGTGCACAACCCTAAACATTTTATGTTCCTTAATGTGTGGAATTAGTGTACCTAACTGTGACAGAAAAAACGGAACACTTCTGTTCTTAGAACAAAAAATCTCCTCACAACCCCCTAGCTCCGTAAGGCTAATACGATACGGTGGTTAAACATACACTCACCCTATAAGAACAATGTACACAGCGCACTAGCCTTTTAGGAACCGTTAAATCGGTATAGAGGAAAAAATGGGTAACGAATACTTGCTGTGGAAGGAGACCGAACAGGAATGAGTGCCTCGAAAATCTCCTCACAAACCAAACACCAAAAGGAAATGCGTCTCCGCCAGCTCACACACTGACGAACGCAAACTCCACACAGAGTTCACAGAATTGTTGCCGCGGAATGGAACAGGAAAACAATGACCATGGCACTACAGAGAGGGTATCTATGGATTACAAAGGAAACTGAGGAATTCCTGTCAGAGGGATGAACCGCGGTAAGCGTCCGCTGACACAGCTGAAGACGCGAAGCGCCGTTGAACAAGGGGGGAGGGCTTAAGTACTCCAGAGTGACAGAAAACTAGACCGCTTGCCCAATCTAGTGGTTGTAACATCAGGCGGCCATGTTGGTTGATGAGGAAGAGCCCCACCCTACCTATTCCTTGACCAGGACTTGTAAGCGGCCACCCAGGAAATTTTGGAAATTCTTTTGAGAGGGAACCCCGTAGTCATGACAGTTGCGCACAGGTGATAGGTATACGCCCCAGATAAGAGTTCCAAACAGTATGTGCTGGAAGAGATTTTGATAGACGATCTAATGGCAATAGATATTTCTGACAGTGATTCAGGGTGTATGGATGTTGAGACGTGGAGTTGTTCGTAAAGTGACCAGAAGTAGTTTAGTGCTTGGCATAGGCCAAAAGGAGGGTTTGTCGAATGGAAAATTATATTGTGCCTCTTATATTGTAACCCTAACCCTAACCCTGCAAGGTCTTAACCTTAGATCAGTGTAAGCCACCATTTTAGATCTATCTGCCATTTTAGGTTCTCCTCTTAAAGTCACCCTGTGTTCTAAGATGGTGGACAATGTCATTCTGAATGTAACATGGCCGTCTTGACCTCTGTGTATAAACTAATGTGTAACTTGCCTGCAGGCCACATGTTAGGGTCATGAACTGAGACCTTGTCCTTCGCTGACCTGTGTGTAGAGGATTACTTGCACCAACGAAGCTAATCCATGAGCATATGTTAAACACAATGCATTCAAATACCGAAATGTGAACGCTTGTCTGACTACATTGTATATAACTGTTTGAGAAGGTTTAACATGAAATCCTAAGATATACTGTTGCCATTGAGGCTTGTTAGTGAATATATTAAAGGTAAACCATAAATGTACAGATGTAGGAACTCGGCACAAACCCTAGATCCGTAATGTATTAACTTATATTAACTTGGAAATGGGTTGAACATCATGATTTCGAGGGTATAAAGAGCGCGACTATTCTAATGTACAGTCCCACTCACTGAGCACACCGAACCGAGCTGGAGTTCGCTATGTTGTACTGAGGGCCGATAGCTATCTGTTGCTTTGTCCTTTGAAACTGTTCAGTATAAAATAAATATCTTTTATATGTTCCTTTGTAACCCGTGTTTGGTGTATTTCCTTTTGGGGTACTCAGCCTCGATATCTTCTTTTTGTTTTCACAGATTTGCCATCAATGTTGAAGGAGGAGTAGTCATTGTTAAGTTTTTTGAGGTTGGCCGAGGTTCCTAGTATTAGAAGTTCAGTCTTGTCGTCATTCAGGCAGAGGCATGTGTGGCCATCCATGCCTGAATGAGGAGGTATATTTTGTTCACAAGAGCCGTGTCGGTGAAGTAATTGCCCGAAAGGGATATGAGGAGCTGGGTCTCATCTGCATAGTTGGTGTAGGTGACACCCAGATTGTCCAATTTGTCAAACAGTGGCTTTGTGAAGATGTTGTACATGGTGGGTGAGACGCATGCAACTTGTGGAATGCCGCAGGGTATGGGTATAGGATCTGCTAAGTCTGAGGGGAAAAAGACTCCCATAGTTCTATTGTTGAGGAATGATTGTACCCATGCTACTGCGTCCTTAGAGAAGTGAGCCTCTGATGTAAGGTGTTTACAAAGGACTTTGTGGTCCACCAAGTCAAAGGCGGCTGACAGGTCAAGGAGGAGTAGCATGACAATTTTCCCTTTGTCTGTTAGTGCCTCAATTTGAGTTTTTAAGTCAATCAGTGCAGTTTAAGTGCCGTGTTGTGGCCTGATGCTTGATTGGCGGGTGCCGAGGAGATGATTTGTTTCCAGATATTGTTGTATCTAAAGGTACGCTACTCGTAATGGACCTGTAGTTGGTTGGAATGGCTGGGTCTAATGTTTGTATTTTAAGTAATGGTAAGACCCAGGATTCTTTGAGATTGTTCGGGACAGTATTAGTTGAAAATGATGCATTGATGAGTTTGGCGATGAATGGTGACAGGTCTCTGGCTGCGTCTTTGATTAATTGTGCTGGGCAGTTGTCGCCCTAGCATCTAGTTGGCTTCAGGGAGGAGATGATTTTCTCCACTTCTAGGACAGAGACTTTTGAGAATTTTAATTGATCTGGTCTATTTGTTAGTGTTTGGGGGTCACAGTATGAGCGTCTAGTTTGGTAAGAGAGGATTTCTTGTTCGCAATCTTTCCTTGGAGGAGTACGATTTTATTGGCTAAAGCATTCTGAATGTTAGTACACCAGACTTTGTCTTTCGTTATATTTTCGGCTGGTGGGATGGGGGCCTCCATTTCTCAAAGTATGGTAAAGAGCTCCTTTGTGTTGGAACTGGCCTTAGCCATCCTGTCGTTATAAAGGTCTTTTTTTGTGTTGATTACTTCTTTTTTGTAGTGGTAAGCAAGTTTGGTCAGGTTTGTTTCATTTTCTGCTGATGGGGTGTGGCGCCACAGAGCTTCCAATTTTCTTTTTTTTGCCTAAGTTCTTTTAAATGTGGGGTGAACCAAGCGTTTAGATGTGCTTGCGGTTTGCTTTTACATATTTTGAGGGGTGCGATGGTATCCAAGGCATTGGACATGGTTGTATTGTAGGTGTCAACTAGTATATTGGGGTCAGTGGATGATGATAATGGGCTCACTGAGGGCAGGATGAGTGGTAGAAGCCTGTCCACTGTGATATCTTTTTTGTTCCTGGTAGGTTGAGGAGGGGCTATGGTCGTAATAGTTTGTGGCGGTTTGTCTATTATCATAGTGAATGCGATCATGTGGTGATCTGTCCATGGTAGTGGGGAAGTAGAGTTAATGGAGAGGTTACAATTTAGGTCGGTCACCCAGTCGAGGGTTCTGCCTTTTGAATGTGTTGGTGAAGCTGACGATTTAGCTGAGTGATGCTTATACTGTGTAAGAATGGACATGGTTTATTTGTAAGTAATAAAGATGCCGGGAGTTTGAGTGAGAGTGGGTGGTTAGTGTTGGATGTGAAGAGGTGAGGATGAGTGTGGCAATGGTGAGTTTGGATGAGTGCAGCGGAAAACTTAGCTGAGTGATGCTCATAGTGTGTAAGAGTGGACATGGTTTATTTGTGAGTAATGAAGATGCTGGGAGTTTGAGTGAGAGTGGGTGGTTAGTGTTGGATGTGAAGAGGTGAGGATGAGTGTGGCAATGGTGAGTTTGGATGAGTGGAGCTGAAAACTTAGCTGAGTGATGCTCATAGTGTGTAAGAGTGGACATGGTTTATTTGTGAGTAATGAACATGCTGGGAGTGTGAGTGAGAGTGGGTGGTTATTGTTGGATGTGAACGGGTGAGGATGAGTGTGGCAATGGTGAGTCTTGATAAGTGGAGCTGAAGACATAGCTGAGTGATGCTCACAGTGTGTCAGAAAGGGCTTGGTTTATTTGTTAGTGAGTAATGAAAATGCTGGGAGTGTGAGTGAGAGTGGGTGGTTAGTATTGGATGTGATGTGAACGGGTGAGGATGAGTGTGGCAATGGTGAGTCTGGATGAGTGGAGCTGAAGACTTAACTGAGTGATGTTCATAGGGTGTAAGAGGGGATATTGTTTATTTGTAAGCGATTAATGAAGATGCTGGGAGTGTGAGTGGGTGGTTAGTATTGCATGTGATGTGAACGGCTGAGGATGACTGTGGCAATGGTGAGTCTGGATGAGTGGAGTTGAAGACTTAGCTGAGTGATGCTGAGAGTGTTAATAGAGGACAGTGGCCTATCTGTAGGTGAGTAACGATGAGACTAGGAGTGTGAGTGAGAGTGGCTGGTTAATGCTCAATGTGAACGGCTGATAGTGAGGGTCGTGCAAGTCGATGACTGGTGCTGGGTGTGGACAAAGGATTCTCACAGCTCACATGGGGTGCAGCCAATAGTTGAGGGGTGCTGTGTGTGTGAGTGTGAGTGGGGGCCTAAGTGTTGATGAAGAAGCTGGTGTATGGATGGGTGGATCCGAGTATGAGTGCCTGGGAGGAGTGAGGATCTGCAGCCAGTCAGAATGCCCAGTTCCGCATCTGATCGTGGCATGATGTGTCTGGAAAGTGCAGAAGCAGACAGGGCTGATGAATTATATTAATGCACGTGGATGCTCCCAGAAAGGTCTTCTGGGTGTTTGATGGACAGCACAGGCCTGGCTCAGGGCAAGCACTCCTGTTCTACAGCGCATAAGTGGTTCACCACAGAGAGAGCGCCGCCCTGCTATATGCTGGCTTTCTTCTGGATCCGACGCCACAGATATTCAGCTGTGCCCATTCTGGGCGCAGAGGGCGGCCCCTTCCTCGGGCCTCGGCCCTGCCCAGGTGCCAGGGAGCTTCCGGGGGCCCGTGTGGCCTGCGCAGGCCCCGGAAGCCGTGGACAGGACGCGCCGTGCCAGCAGCGCCTGATCCGGGCTCTGCCAACCCACACAGACGCCATGCGGCCTTCAAAGGCCAGGCCTCGACCTGGAGCGTCCAAGGGGCAGGCGGGAAGCGGGGCCACCGCTGGCAAACAGAGAGAAAGAATGATCTCTTGCTGGGGGGGCTTCATAGAGGGAGAACTACAGACCCAACTAGCCCAACGCCCCCGCTCAATTAACCGCCTAATTATTGATAGAAGTGGGGCACAGTTGGAGACCCCCTTTGAAGACAGCGTTGCTCTACCGAGGTAGCGGGGGCGGCGCACAATAGGCCTGCGCCAGGTTGGCACAATAATTGAAAGCCCTGTGCCTCCCCCCTGCCCGCCGCCGCCCCCAGGATGCCAGCTCAGAAATGTTTGTCTATTCTCGAGAGATGGCGGCGAGTGAGCTTCAAAGACAGAGACACTCCACGGGACTGCCATGAGCGCAATAGGAAATATGGCTGCCACCGCTCCGCGCATCGCCCGCAGTAATTAAAAACCTGATCCCCGCTGTTCTATCGTCTCATTAGTGATGGGGGCACCAGACTTTTATCCTTGTTTGTCAGGAATCAAACCTAGAGAATGCACTCTGATTATGGCATGATGTCGAGTTAAACTTTGCAGCGCTTGGAGAGTTGCTGGTGGACGCGGCTCGTTCACTGATAGTTTGCGACCACGCTGAGCACCGCCTGTACCAGCTACTCTGTGAGATATAGCATTGGCCTGGCATGTCTGACTGCAATGGAAAGGACGTGCTTTGTGCTGGCCACAGACCTTGACCAGGGAGAACATGTCACTTACACAAGCCCTAATCAGGGTAAAACACGTGCATGAGATATCCTTCCAAAGCCAGCCACTGCACCCTTGCACCACTGCACCCCTTGCGCCACTGCACCCCTTGCGCCACGCCCAGATGAAGCACCATCAGTAACTCTGGAATAGTTTGGGATGTAGTGTGTAATGCACGGCTCCCATTAGCACTGTAGAGGACTCCTGGTGCTGACGCTGGTCTGAATGGCTAAGAAGTATTGTGGCCGGGCCTTGATTTCCAAACACTGGTTGGAGTTGAGTCGATGAAGATGTGGGGTTGAGAGGCAGTTGGAGAAAGCGGGACCAGGAAGCTGACCGTAGGAGGTGGGTAATGGGTGGGGGTGTTCCTTGAAGGCTTGGGGCATGTGGATTATGAATGAATGGGGTAGCGCAGAGATGTGCTTAGCTCTCAGGTGTATTCTAGATGGCGGGTCAGGCACAGCGGGGCGGGCGTACTCAGAGGGAGTGCATTAAGTCGCGTGATGGGCTCCAGATGTCCAATGCAGTCCAATGTGCTTGAACGCCCCCAACAAGCCCACCAGGGACAGATTCTGTGATGGTCTGTACCTATCTGTCCCAAGTGAAGCGGGAGAACGAGGAATGCGGGTTCTAGGGGGTAGGCGACGAGGGAAATGACGGGTCCAACTGGAGTGTGCACTTGCATGGCCACCGTCTCATGCTGATGGGTGAGTGTAAGTCTAAAGACACTGCACCCACACTCATGAGGCATGTCCAGCATGGGCAGAGCCCCTAGCACTCATTAAAGGCACGAAAGGCCTCTGTAGCCCCACTCCACATAAAAAAGTCTTTGCGACGGGGAAGAAAACGAATTCAAAACTGAACGTGGAACTGAGCCGGACATTTGCAGAAGTGGTGATGGCACTGTGTGTAGTGCTCCGTGTGTGTAGGTGAGGTGAGGGACAGGGTGGAGGTCGCATGCTAGACAGTGTTCCCCCAGTGTAGAAACTCATGGTTCTTGTATATGTGTCTAGCCATAGACCCCCCTCCTTCCCCTTCACATACTGTGACACAGGCAGAGGTCTGCCCTCAACGTCCTCCATGAATTCCTAACACGCCTCACAAAGCGTCATTTCATCTCATTTCAAAACCCAACATCCAACCCCAGGGAAAAACCACAGCAGAAGAACCAACCACACCAGTGCTCACACACAGTCACAATACAACTGAAAGCAGCGACGACTCCAAAGACAGCCCAACGCGCAGACTCAACCCCGGACAGGCACTAACCAACAACCCACCAGCAACAACAGTTGCTGACCAAACAAACACGACCACAAGAACGGGAAAGCGAGTTATGAATCTCTATATGAAATGATTCCCAAATATAAACAAAGTCAATTTCACCACAAGTCCAAACTTAACTCGCAATATACAACTACTCACAATACTTGCTTTACATATTAGGTAACTGACATCCACACCATAGTTAGAATGAGTATTCCAAAGTAGTTGGTGAGCGGAAGGTAATGTTTAAAGTGTAAAAGTGAAATACATATTTTATATATATCATATATATTTTGTTTATATATTTAATAATTCTATTTAATAATTATACAAACATGTATATAAACATTTACTGAAAAATCTTAGTTCAGGTGCAGCTAAATTGTGCAGATTTAACGCAACAAAACACTTGAAATTCTGCAGATGTTGGGAGTCATGACCAGCTTAACTCAGCACGTTCCCGTTGATGTACCCCATAATTCCATGTCCCCCATAATACCATTTTGTTTGTTATTGTGAATCCCTTCTTTTATAATATGTTTGTGCTCTCGGGCTTTGCAACGGGAACGCGCTGAGTTAAGCTGGTCATGACTCCCCACATCTGCAGTGTTCCAAAGTGTTTGTTGTGTTAAATCTGCTCAACTTAACTGCACCTTAACTAAGGTTTTTTCAGTGAATTTGAGGGGTTTTATTATTCCATCGTTTTTTTTACAGCCATATCCACTGTACATGCTCCCCAAATATGTTTTCTTTGGACCCACTAGGCGGCCACTAGGCAGCCACCCTACATGCCTTTTGGGCCCACTAGGCAGGGCCTTAAGCCATGTCCACTTTCAATATTGCACCATTCGGTTCCCTAAAGTAACCCAGTAGCCATAGTCTCAGCCACACCCATTACCCCCACATTACTGTCTCTGTAGCATTCCACTTTCCTTGGGGGTCATTCCGAGTCGGGCGGTTATGGGATACTGGGCACCGGTAAGGAGACCGGTGCCAGTAATCCCCTACCGCCCGATTCCGAGGTCCCCTAACGGGACCCGTAAGGGACGTGTGGTCGGACCGCACATCCCTTACGGGTCCCGTTAAGGGACCAGGCCTTTTTATAAGCAGTGAACTTATAAGGCATCATGGTTTTCATATAGTACATTGATTGTGGGCAGGATGTACAGTTTTGGCTGCATGGCTGCAGGCTGTAGGCTGTGCGCCATACTTCCAAAATTCTAGGCCCTGTCCACAACCACCACATCATAGCACAGCAATGCATACACCCGTACTATCGCTTATCGTTCAGATGGTTCTGGGGAGGGTGTACATGAATTTATAAGCACTGGAGTTATAAGCCACTGTACACCCATACATTTAAATATCTATGCCCATACCCCCAAAACTCAAGGCCCTGCCCACAACCACTGCAGCATATTACATGGCCACGGTAGTGGCTGTGTACTTATGGTGAAGTTGCTGTTTCCATAGGAAGAGTACTTATTGGGTGCCTTATAACTCTCCTTCCCCATGGACGAATGCTCACCAAACTTTGTAAGAAACTTTTATGGGCCACTCTGAATTTCTTTGGAAAGTTTGGTGATGTTTGGTCCAGGGGGGGGGGAAGTTA
Source organism: Ambystoma mexicanum (assembly GCF_040938575.1). Classification (NCBI taxonomy): domain Eukaryota; kingdom Metazoa; phylum Chordata; class Amphibia; order Caudata; family Ambystomatidae; genus Ambystoma; species Ambystoma mexicanum. The sequence goes on along the minus strand of NC_090932.1, from coordinate 1,709,815,489 downwards.
TAGGGGGTTGTCCCTAAACGTCTCTTTTCCCCATATACTGAATGGGGGAAAAACTTTGTGTCCGTTGATATGTGGCGCTTTCACTGATTGGTTGTGGAACAGCGTGAAGTACGTCATCTTTCTTCGCTTCCCCCCCACTTTACAAAAAAAGTATGTGGTGCACTCTGATTTTCTTTGGAAAATTCTATGGCCTTACACCCAAAACTCTAAAGTCTGGGTTGTGGGGAGGGCCTAGAGTGTTGGGTGCATGGCCGAAGGCCAAGCACCCTAGACCACATTTATACGTATTAAAGTTACAAGCCACAATGGGTGCGATATGCTGTGGTGGTTCTGGCCAGGACGTAGAGTCTTGGGTGCGTGGCCAAAGGCCACGCACCCAAGAACAAAGTTATAAGCACTTCAGTTATAAGGCAACATGGATTTTATATAGTGCAGTGGTTGTGGGCAGGATGTAGAGTTTTGGGAGCATGGCTGCAGGCCATAGGCTGTACGCCATACTCCCAAAACTCTAGGCCCTGGCCAGAACCACCGCATGATATGACAGCAATGCATACACCCGTAGAATTACTTAGAGGTCAGATGGTTCTGGGGAGGGTGTACATAGAACAACCTTATAAGCAGTGGAGTTATAAGCCACTGTACACCCATACATTCAAATATCTCTCGACCTACATCCAAACCTCTAGGTCCTGCCCATAACCACTGCAGCATATTAGACAGCCACGTTAGTGGCTGTGTAGTTATGGTGAAGTTGCTGTTTCCATAGGAAGAACACTTTTTGGGTGCCTTATTGCTCTGCTCTCCCTGGACGAATCCTCACCAAACATTGCAAATAAAGTATATCGGCCACTCTGAATTTCTTTGGAAAGTTTGATGATGTTTGGTCCAGAGGGGGAAAAGTTATAACGGCGGGGTTCCCAAAACATCTCTTTTCCCCTTTGACTGAATGGGGGAAAAAGTTTGTGTCCGCAGACATGTGGCGCTTTCCCTGATTGCTTGTAGAACAGCGTGAAGTACGTCAGCTTTCTTCGGTGCCCCCGCCATCTTTTATTCATGTTTTGGCGTATGCGGAGATCGCCAGTAACACAAACAAAACAAGACAGCATTGCACTTGTCACACTTATGAAATACTATTTCAGAAGGTGACCTTTAAGGAGGCTGGGATGGAATGTGGCAGTACAAACTGAAAAAGTGGAGTTTTCTTGTCACCAAAGTCATACGGTTAAATGGAAGTTGGTGCTCACTGTACCACTATCAATTATAGTGCATCTGGGTTACAATGTTTTTGGAATAATATTGCTGTTAGACTGGCGTCCTAAGTTTTGAAAACTAAGCCCGCCATCTGCACTGTTTGCTGGAAATAGAGATTCTGGAGGTGTATGGGAGTAGCGATTCTCATAATTGGATTTCAATATGTTGTTGCAAAGTAAGAATGTATTTGCCTTCTGAGTGAAGGTCACATGAGGTGCTTTTTTGGTTGAACGCTCAATAGGCCCACACATCCAAGTGAATGTATAAGGGCAATTGATTTTTGACCTTGAGCGAAAGGGAAACTTTAGAAGCAATTCAAGGAACGAAAGGTTCGAAAAAAATAGCAATTGATAAGGTTATGTTTAAAAAACTTTTGTAAGGCACATGCAATATCAGTGCACAAAGATTCTTCGGTGCGAATACGTTGGTGTCTGATTTAGCGAAAAAGAATGGAGGCAGTACATATTATGTAAGTTTACTTTTCACCTCTCTACACCGACCCGCGTTTTAATTTTAAATTACTGAAGCTCTACTTGTGTCAAAATAAGTGAAGTATTATCTTTCTGCACTGTTCATTTTAAATTATCGAAACTCTACTTGTGGCAATATAACTGAAGTATTATCTTTCTGCACTGTTATATTTTTCCTCCAATAATGGAGAGTGCAGAGTTTCCACGTTTGCAGGGTATGACTAAACTCACCCTTTTTTAGCGTTAATATTTCTTGTTTGAAATGTTATGTTTGCCCACATAGGTTTGCGTATCACTTTGCATGTTCTTTTGGTCTTGTTTGAAATCATGAGATGTAAAATTTTTTACATGTCCATTCATTTTGCCTTCATAACTCATTTATTATCTTCCTGTGTAGTTGCCATTTTTTTTTACCTTACGGCGCATGCAGAATCTCGGCGTTTGTAGCCTGTTACTTTATTTATACATTGGTCAATAGTAACATTTCACTAAAATGTCATGACCACTTACATTTCTGTATTACTTTGCACATTCTTTGTGCCTTTTTTGCAATTTTTTGCTAAAGGTTGGTTATTGACACGTATTTTCTGTTACGTTTTCCACCTAGGTACATCTTGCCGTACTGTTCGTGCCATGGTTTCCAGATGCCGAGTGTCAGCCTTTTTGGATGCCAAATACAACTGCTCATGAGCGGTTGCCTGTCCATCACAATTCTGTGTGATGAAATGCCAGGCCCGCTTTGCCCGTACGCGGAACTCACTATTCGGAGCAACATCACATCATCTATGGTGCTGTAGGCCGAAGGGCATGGCGCCTTCTTGGAAATCACTGTGGAAACAAAGCAGCTGCTTTAACCAAGAACGCATAATTTTTGTATGAGAAGAGACCAACGTGTGCCTCATCATTAACATTTGCAATGATGCCCCTAGAACCATTGTTATCATTCGATTGAAAATGGGATTACTCCGATGGTCTCTGACAGTTTCTTGTTAAATAAACCTAATTTACGAACTCTAAAATGTTAACGTTTTCTTTTACAATCCAGTCTATTATTTCAAAATGTAAGTTACTACGTTGTACGTCGCTGTATGTTTATTTACAGGTTCTGCGTCATATTACATACTTGTGCTTTTTGCAGGCTACCATGGAAAGGGAAGAGGTGCTATGTATGAAACAACAGCCTTCCCTTTCTACGGTGGCCATCTTGAAAAAGGATTTTATTTTGTAATACGACCCTGCCAAACCGTGCCGGATTATAACCGGTAATCCTATTTTTTAGTAGCACACGTTACTGCTTTGCAACTCTAGGCTATTACTGGCAAAGATTATTGCGTCTATGTACTTTACTGAGAAATATGAAGTACATGGAGTGTATGTATTTTTTTCTGTTTAAATGTATGTACACTGTGAAAGGATGCTCTTAACGGGATATTTACTTTGTTTACGGGTGGCTTTATTTTTTGGTACGACAGCTAATAAGGCAATTTGCGAACGGCAATGAGCAAAGAGGCAACAAGCGGTAATATGGGCCGGTAGATGGACGGCGAAAAATTTTGTGCGCTTGTTATTTGTAAGATTTCTGTTTCTCATGCTTCTTCATTACAGCAGTGCTGCTGTTTCTTGGGGAGGAGGGATGGCTTTATCTGATGCCATTTTCAGATAAGTAGAACTTTTGCTAAAAATATATAATGTGTAGTGCCTTGCTAATTGCTGCCTTCCAATACGTGTTGGCGCTGTGTAAGGGAAATGTTGAAGGTGGACGTTCCTTCATCAATATAAAATCTATTTCCACAATGTCCACGAGGCATAGATCTTACTGTTAAGTGTGTACTGATTCGGGGTCACATGACCGTGCTCTACGCCAGCATATCGTCATGTGGCATTCTTCGCAAGGTGTATACTGTTTAGCAAAAGAACCTTGTTAAAGGGACGTTATGGTTACGTTGCCCTATTGATAATCTGTGACATTCAGTAAAAAATGTTTTTTATAAAAATAGCGTTATAGTTAAATTGCTGTACTAAAAACCCGTAAAATTCACTACAAAAAAACGTTGTTAAGGGGACGTTATGGTTAAGTTGCACTACTAAAAACCTGTGTAACTCACAAAAAAAAAACTTTATAACCGTGACATTATGGTTCGAGGTAAAACCGAAAAACCCCTGAAATTCACCAGTTATGGTAGGCTAAGCAACCATACCTGACCTCCCCACTTTGCACTGCTAACACTAACACCCAGGACATGAAAGATGGCATCACAAATGTCATTGGTGACATCACTGCTGATATCACGTGTGTAGCCCCTTTGTTTTTGTTCACTGCCAATTATATATATATATGTATATGTATATATATATATATATATATATATATATATATATATATATATATATATATATATATATATTCAGCAAAAACACTTTTTTAAAGGGATGTTATGGTTCAAAGTAAAACCGAAAATCCCTTGACATTTGCTAGTTATGGTAAGGTAAGCAACCATAACTCGTGCCACCTACGTGCATTGCTAAGACTAACACCCAGGACATCAAAGATGACATCACAAATGTCATTGATGGCATCACTGATGACATCACATATCTGTTCCCTCTTTTTTCCTTTAGTGATATATCTTAGCCAGTAATACTTAGGAACAAAAAAATCTAAAAGTACTATATTTGGTGCTAGTCATGGCGCTATCAGCCCCATGACTAGCATCAATAACGGGACCTTGTCTGCCCTCGTTCAATGGGGACTTACTGGTCCAGTCCGACCTTGGCGGGACCGGTAAATCCCCATTGCAAAAGCCATTCCCCATTCCCATTTGAGCCCCCATAGGGCTCAATGGGAAGGCGTCAATAACGGTACCGCAAATTGCGGTACCGTTATTGACCCCGGTATCTCTTAACGGGTCCCGTCCATAATGCCTGGTAAAACCAGGCGTTAAGGGAGGGACCCGCTAAGGGACCTTGGAATAGGGCGCAAAGGGATTACCGGCATAATTTTTTTGTGTGAATTACACAGCTTTTTAGTAGTGCAACTTAACCATAACGTCCCCTCAACAAAGTTATTTTTGTAGTGATATATATATCACTACAAAAAAAAACTTTGTGTGTCAAAGTTATTTTTGTAGTGATATATATATATATATATATATCACTAAAAAAAAAAACTTTGTTGAGGGGATGTTATGGTTAAGTTGCCCTACCAAAAACCTGTGCAGTTCACAAAAAAATTATTTCAACCTCCCCTTTCTGGTTGAAATTAAAACCGAAAAACCCCTGAAATTCGACAGATATGGTAACCTAAGCCCCCAAACCTGCCACCGCCCCTGTGCACTGCTAACACTAACACCCAGACCATGAAAGATGTCATCTCAAATGTCACTGATGACATCACTGACGACGTCACATGTTTAGTCCCTTTGTTTTCTTTCCCTGTCGGTAGTGGCCATGTAGTTATGGTTAAGTTGCTGTTTCCATAGGAAGAGCACTTTTTGGGTGGCTTATAACTTCGCTCTCCCTGGACGGATCCTCACCAAACTTTGCAAAAAAAGTATTTGGGTCACTCTGAATTGTTTTGCAACGTGTGGTGAGGGTTCGTCCAGGGGGGGCAAAGTTATAGGGGGGTCCCAAAACTTTTTTTTTTCCCATAGACATAATGGGAAAAAACATTGCTCACGCCTACAGCCCAAACCGCTGGACGGATTTACACCAAATTAGCGGCAGGAGCGGCGGCTTGGTCCCGAAAGCGTGCTTTGCTTTATTTGGTGTAAATCCGTCCAGTAGTTTTTAATAAAATGACAAAAATGTAAGTGAAAAAAATTAGTGATATCTGTGTTCGCTTCGCGGACACAATTCCCTGTTCGCTCCGCGGACAGGACGGTGATTGGGCAAGCAGCTTGCGTGATGTCCACGGACATCTGACGTGCTCTCTCATTGGATGCGTGAAAGCGTGCAGTGCGTCTGGCTTCAGAAACGCCCACCATCTTTGTTCCTCGCATGACAGGCTTTGTATCCAGCCTGCACAGTAAGTCCCCCACCCCCGCTCATGCCCGTGTCTGTCTCCTGTTCCTCCCACCCCCCGCTCATGTCCGTGTGTCTTTCTCCCTCCCGCCCACCGCCGGCTCATGTCCGTGTGTCTTTCTCCCTCCCGCCCACCCCCCGCTCATGTCTGTGTGTCTTTCACCCTCCCGCCCACCCCCCGCTCATGTCCGTGTGTCTTTCTCCCTCCCGCCCACCCCCCGCTCATGCCCCGCTCGTGCCCCGCTCGTCTCTCCCAACCGCCCACCCCCCGCTCTTGCCCTGTGTGTCTCTCCCACCCCTGTGTGTTTCTCCCCACCCGCCGCCCGCTCATGTCCGTGCGTCTCTCCCCACCCGCCGGCCACCCCCGCTCATGTCCGTTTGTCTCTCACCACCTGCCGCCCACCCCCGCTCATGTCGGTGTGTCTCGCCCCACCCCCGCTCATGTCTGTGTGTCTCTCCCCACCCGCCGCCCACCCCCCGCTCATGCCCCGTGTGTCTCTCCCCCTCCCGCCCACCCCCGCTCATGTCCGTGTGTCTCTCCCCCTCCCGCCCACCCCCGCTCATGTCCGTGTGTCTCTCCCCACCCGCCGCCCACCCCCCACTCATGCCCCGTGTATCTCCCTCCCCTTCTCCCACCCCCCACTCATGCCCCGTGTCTGTCTTCTGTTCCCCCCGCTCATGCCCCGTGTCTGTCACCTGTTCTCTCCACACCCCGCTCATGCCCCATGTCTGTGTCCTGTTCCCCCCACCCCCTGCTCATGCCCCGTGTCTCTCTCTTGTTGCCCCACACCCCCCCGCTCATGTGCCATGTTTATCTCCTGTTCTCCCCACCCCCTGCTCATGCCTCGTGTCTTTTTCCTGTTCCTCCCACCCCCCGCTCATGCCCCGTGTCTGTCTCCTGTTGCCCCCCACCGCCCCGCTCATGCCCCTTGTCTGTTCTCCCCACGCCCGCTCATGCCCGTGTCTGTTGTTCCCCCCACCCCCGCTCATGCTCCGTGTCTGTCTCCTGTTCCCCCCACCCCTCGCTCATGCCCCGTGTCTGTCTCCTGTTGCCCCTCACCCCCCGCTCATGCCCCGTGTCTGTCTCCTGTTGCCCTCCACCCCCCGCTCATGCCCCGTGTCTCTCTGTTGTTACCCCCACCCCCCGCTCATGCCCCGTGTCTGTCTCCTGTTCCCCCACCCCCCGCTCATGCCCCGTGTCTCTCTCCTGTTGCCCCCCACCCCCCGCTCATGCCCCATGTCTGTCTCCTGTTGCCCCCCACCGCCCCGCTCATGCCCCTTGTCTGTTCTCCCCACGCCCCGCTCATGCCCGTGTCTGTTGTTCCCCCCACCCCCGCTCATGCTCCGTGTCTGTCTCCTGTTCCCCCCACCCCTCGCTCATGCCCCGTGTCTGTCTCCTGTTGCCCCTCACCCCCCGCTCATGCCCTGTGTCTGTCTCCTGTTGCCCTCCACCCCCCGCTCATGCCCCGTGTCTCTCTGTTGTTACCCCCACCCCCCGCTCATGCCCCGTGTCTGTCTCCTGTTCCCCCACCCCCGCTCATGCCCCGTGTCTCTCTCCTGTTGCCCCCCACCCCCCGCTCATGCCCCATGTCTGTCTCCTGTACCCCCCACCACCCGCTCATGCCCTGTGTCTGTCTCCTGTTGCCCCCCCGCTCATGCCCCGTGTCTGTCTCCGGTACCCCCCACCCGCTCATGTCCCGTGTCTCTCTCCTGTTGCACTCCACCCCCCACTCATGCCCCGTGTCTGTCTCCTGTTGCCCCCCACCCCCCTCTCATGCCCCGTGTCTGTCTCCTGTTCCCCCCACCCCCTGCTCATGCCCCATGTCTGTCTCCTGTTGCCCTCACCCCCCGCTCATGCCCCGTGTCTGTCTCCTGTTGCCCCCCACCCCCCGCTCCTGCCCTGTGTCTCTCTCCTGTTGCCCCCCACCCCCCGCTCATGCCCCGTGTCTGTCTCTTTTGTTCCCCCCACCCCCCGCTCATGCCCTGTTGTGTCTGTCTCCTGTTCCCCCCACCCCCCGCTCATGCCCCGTGTCTCTCTCCTGTTGCCCCCTGCTCATGCCCCGTGTCTGTCTCCTGTACCCCCCACCCCCTGCTCATGCTCGTGTCTGTTTCCTGTACCCCCCACCTCCCGCTCATGCCCCATGTCTGTCTCCTGTTGCCCCCCCTGCTCATGCCCCGTGTCTGTCTCCTGTTCACCCCACCCGCTCATGTCCCGTGTCTCTCTCCTGTTGCCCCCCACCCCCCGCTCATGCCCCGTGTCTGTCTCCTGTACCCCCCACCCCCCCGCTCATGCCCTGTGTCTCTCTCCTGTTGCCCCCTGCTCATGCCCCGTGTCTGTCTCCTGTACCCCCCACCCCCTGCTCATGCTCGTGTCTGTTTCCTGTACCCCCCACCTCCCGCTCATGCCCCATGTCTGTCTCCTGTTGCCCCCCCTGCTCATGCCCCGTGTCTGTCTCCTGTTCACCCCACCCGCTCATGTCCCGTGTCTCTCTCCTGTTGCCCCCCACCCCCCGCTCATGCCCCGTGTCTGTCTCCTGTACCCCCCACCCCCCGCTCATGCCCCATGTCTCTCTCCTGTTGCCCCCCACTACCCTGCTCATGCCCCGTGTCTGTCTTCTGTACCCCCCACCCCCTGCTCATGCCCCGTGTCTGCCTCCTGTCCCCCCCACCCCCTCGCTCATGCCCCGTATCTGTCTCCTGTTCTCCCCACCCCCCGCTCATTCCCCGTGTCTCTCTCCTGCTGCCCCCCACCCCCCGCTCATGCCCCATGTCTGTCTCCTGTACCCCCCACCACCCGCTCATGCCCTGTGTCTGTCTCCTGTTGCCCCCCCGCTCATGCCCCGTGTCTGTCTCCGGTACCCCACACCCGCTCATGTCCCGTGTCTCTCTCCTGTTGCCCTCCACCCCCCGCTCATGCCCTATGTCTGTCTCCTGTTGCCCCCCACCCCCCTCTCATGCCCCGTGTCTGTCTCCTGTTCCCCCCCACCCCCTGCTCATGCCCCGTGTCTGTCTCCTGTTGCCCTCACCCCCCGCTCATGCCCCGTGTCTGTCTCCTGTTGCCCCCCGCTCCTGCCCTGTGTCTCTCTCCTGTTGCCCCCCACCCCCCGCTCATGCCCCATGTCTGTCTCTTTTGTTCCCCCCACCCCCCGCTCATGCCCTGTGTCTGTCTCCTGTTCCCCCACCCCCCGCTCATGCCCCGTGTCTCTCTCCTGTTGCCCCCTGCTCATGCCCCGTGTCTGTCTCCTGTACCCCCCCACCCCCTGCTCATGCTCGTGTCTGTTTCCTGTACCCCCCACCCCCCGCTCATGCCCTGTGTCTCTCTCCTGTTGCCCCCCAACCCCTGCTCATGCCCCGTGTCTGTCTCCTGTTCACCCCACCCGCTCATGTCCCGTGTCTCTCTCCTGTTGCCCCCCACCCCCGCTCATGCCCCGTGTCTGTCTCCTGTACCCCCCACCCCCCGCTCATGCCCTGTGTCTCTCTCCTGTTGCCCCCCACCCCCTGCTCATGCCCCGTGTCTGTCTCCTGTACCCCCCACCCCCCGCTCATGCCCCATGTCTCTCTCCTGTTGCCCCCCACTACCCTGCTCATGCCCCGTGTCTGTCTTCTGTACCCCCCACCCCCTGCTCATGCCCCGTGTCTGCCTCCTGTTCCCCCCACCCCCTCGCTCATGCCCCGTATCTGTCTCCTGTTCTCCCCACCCCCCGCTCATGCCCCGTGTCTGTCTCCTGTTCCTCCCACCCCCGCTCATGCCCTGTGTCTGTCTCCTGTTGCTCCCCACCCCCGCTCATGCCCCGTGTCTGTCTCCTGTTCTCCCCACCCCCAGCTCATGCTCCGTGTCTGTCTCCTGTTCCCCCCCACCACCCACTCATGTCCCGTGTCTGTCTCCTGTTGCTCCCCACCCCCCGCTCATGCCCCGTGTCTGTCTCCTGTTGCCCCCCACCCCCTGCTCATGCCCCGTGTCTGTCTCCTGTTGCCCCCCACCCCCCGCTCATGCCCTGTGTCTGTCTCCTGTTGCCCCCCACCCCCTGCTCATGCTCCGTTTCTGTCTCCTGTTCCCCCCACCCCCTGCTCATGCCCTGTGTCTGTCTCCTGTTGCCCCCCACCCCCCGCTCATGCCCCGGGTCTGTCTCCTGTACCCCCCCACCCCCGCTCATGCCCCGTGTCTGTCTCCTGTACCCCCCCACCACCCGCTCACGCCCCGTGTCTGTCTCCTGTTGCCCCCCCACTCATGCCCCATGTCTGTCTCCTGTTCCCCCCACCCACTCATGTCCCGTGTCGTTCTCCTGTTGCCCCCACCCCCCGCTCATGCCCCGTGTCTGTCTCCTGTAGCCCCCCACTCCACGCTCATGCCCCGTGTCTCTTTCCTATTGCCCCCGACTCCCCCGCTCATGCCCCGTGTCTGTCTTCTGTTCCCCCACCCCCCGCTCATGCCCCGTGTCTGTCTCCTGTTCCCCCCACCCCCCGCTCATACCCCGTGTCTGTCTCCTGTTGCCCTCACCCATGCCCCGTGTCTGTCTCCTGCATTCCCCCACTCCTCGCTCATGCCCCGTGTCTCTCTCCTGTTGCCCCCCACGCCCCCCGCTCATGCCCCGTGTCTGTCTCCTGTTGCCCCCCACCCCCTGCTCATTCCCCGTGTCTGTCTCCTGTTCTCCCCACCCCCGCTCATGCCCCGTATCTGTCTCCTGTTCCCCCCATCCCCTGCTCATGCCCCGTGTCTGTCTCCTGTTCTCCCCACCCCCCGCTCATGCCCCGTGTCTCTCTCCTGTTGACCCCACCCCCTGCTCATGCCCCGTGTCTGTCTCCTGTTGCCCCCCACCCCCCGCTCATGCCCCGTGTCTCCCTCGTGTTCCCCCCACCCCCCGCTCATGCCCCGTGTTTCCCTCGTGTTACCCCCCGCCCCCCGCTCATGCTCCGTGTCTCCCTCGTGTTCCCCCCACCCCCGCTCATGCCCCTTGTCTCTCTCCTTTCCTCCCCACCCCCGCTCATGTCCCGTATGTGCCCTGTACCCCCCGCTCATGCCCTGTGTCTCCCTTGTGTTCCTCCCCACCCCCTGCTCATACCCCGTGTCTCCCTCATGTTCCTCCCCACCCGCTGCTCATGCCCCGTGTCTCTCTCGTGTTCCCCCCACCACCGCTCATGCCCTGTGTTTCCTTCCTTTCCCCCCGCCCCCTGCTCATGCCCCGTTTGTACCCTGTTCCCTCTCACCCCCCGCTCATGCCCATGTGTCTCCCCTGTGCCCCCCCAACCCCGCTCATGCGCCGTTGTGTTCTTTATACACCCCGCCTTCCCTTTCCATGGTGGCCATCTTGGTAAAAGATTTCCCTTCCTACACCGAGACGCCGCAGGCGTCCCGGCGTAGGAAGGAAAATCTTTTTGTTTTTTTTACCACCCGGCATTCCCACTTTGAGGACATAAGATGTTAGTGGTCTTCATCTATTGAAAAGGATGTTATGGTCATGTTGTACTAATAAAAACCTTTAAAATTTAGTAATAAAAAAAAGTTACAGGGACGTTATGGTTAAGATGCACTAATAAAAACCTATGAAATTCAATGAAAAAACTTTGTTAAAGGGACGTTATGGTTAAGTTGCGCTACTAAAAACCTATGAAATTCAGTGAAAAAACATTGTTAAAGGGACGTTATGGTAAAGTTGCGCTACTAAAAACCTATGAAATTCAGTGAAAAAACTTTGTCAAAGGAACGTTATGGTTCCAAGTAAAACCGAAAAACCCTTGAAATTCGCCAGTTATGGTAAGCTAAGCAACCATAACTCGCGCCACCACCGTGCACTGCTAAGACTAACACCCAGGACATCAAAGATGACATCACAAATGTCATTGATGACATCACTGATGACATCAGATGTCTGGCTCACTCTTTTTTCTTTTGCTGACATATCTAGGCCACATGGTTTTCTTCAGTAACAGTCAGAAACTAAACATTTTATTTTATTTGTAGACGTACCCTTCAAGTAGGTTCTTACAGTAATTCTGTTAGAGTCCAGTCACTATGAAACATATACATACGGAAGACACAAGCTTGAAAGACAGCAATCCTTTTTGTGCATAAAGATAATCACTAGACTTATGAGCACTTTCTGATAGTTCTGTTGTTTTTTTTTATGGCTGTACTTTCCCTGTGGGTCCAATCACATCAAGTGATACATATACCTAGGGTGAATAGCAGCTTTGAAACAGAGCAATCATTTATTTGCATGAAAATAATCAGTTAAGCTATGAATTGTTTCTGCTACTACTTGTGCTTTTTTGGTAACTTCACTTTCCCTGTATATACCCATATTGGTATGTGTTCTTGTGTCTTTGTGTTTTGTCTATAGTAATGTTTTATTAGCTACGTATTACATATTTCACAGTACACAAAAATCTATTAAGAAAACAATTATAATTTCATTATTCAACATATTAACATTACGAATATTATACCTTCATCTTGTACACTGCACACCATGTTATGTTTCTGTATCAGTAGCTTAGTATACTAGATAGAACCCCATAATAGAATGCTATTTATATCAATGCATCGTTCAATGCACTAATTAGGGTATGATATTTATTGCAATGATCCTTGACACTTGTTTCGCAACATTATAATAAGAATCCCTTGTACACATATTTCATGAAAAGTACATACACATGTGATGTCATCAGTGATGTCATCAATGACATTTGTGATGTCATCTTTGATGTCCTGGGTGTTAGTCTTAGCAGTGCACGGTGGTGGCGCGAGTTATGGTTGCTTAGCTTACCATAACTGGCGAATTTCAAGGGTTTTTCGGTTTTACTTGGAACCATAACGTCCCTTTAACAAAGTTTTTTCATTGAATATATATATGTACATTCAGTAAAAAAACTTTGTTAAAGGAATGTTATACTTCACAGCAAAACCAAAAAACACTGCTCATTCCCCCATGATGGTAAGCTAGGCAACCATAACTCGCACCATCTACGTGCATTGCTAAGACTAACTCCCAGGACATCAAAGATGACATCAAAGGGACTAAACATGTGACGTCATCAGTGATGTCATCAGTGACATTTGAGATGACATCTTTCATGGTCTGGGTGTTAGTGCAGTGCACAGGGGCGGTGGCAGGCTTGGGGGCTTAGGTTACCATAACTGATGAATTTCAGGGGTTTTTCGGTTTTCATTTGAATAAAAAAAGGTTTGTAGTGACTTTTACAGGTTTTTGGGAGGGCAACTTAACCATACGTCCCCTCAACAAAGTTTTTTTTGTAGTGAATTGTACAGGATTTTGGAATGGGAACTTAATCATGACAGTGGGCCTCATTCCGAGTATGGCGGTAAGGGATAGCGGCCACCGCTAACGAGAGCGGTGGCGGTAATCCCTTACCGCCATACTCCGAGTTCCCTTAGCGCCATGGTGCTTTTAACACCTGCTTTTAGCAGGCGTTAAATACCATGGCGCTAAGGGACCTTGATGTTAATTACGCCACCGTAATTTACGGTGGCGTAATTGACGCCTTCCCCACTCCCATTATGCCCTATGGGGCAAGAATGGGAATGGGGAAGGGTAAATGGGCATTGGGGAATTACCGCCCCGCCAACCTTGGAATGGGGCGGTAATTCCGCCAACCACCAAGGCGCTGCCGGTCCGGGTACGGCGTCAACCAAGGCGTTAATAGCGCCATTGGTTAGCGCCGTACTCGGAATGAGGCCCAGTGTGTCAAAGAAGGTGCTGTGTGGAATGTACACTGTGATGATGTGATTTTGGGAGATATGTAGCATAATGTACGTACTTGATATACATTTAATATAGAACATACAGAACCACCTCCCTATTGATAATAGAAAGGGATGGACTGAGCGCCTGTTTGCGGACGGGGGCGGACAGGATCAACATTACCCAAAGAGGCGGGGGGTATCTGAAAATGTACTATTGTCTTACGCAAAAAGTGTACAATGTAAAAAAAGGACATAAAGATATTGGGGGTCATTACGACCCAGGCGCTAATTGCGCCAACTTTACCACCATGGTGTAAACTACGTTTACACCATGGTGGATGGCGGATTTACCGCCCCATTCCAAGGTGAGTGGGCGGTAAATCCCCATTTCCCATTTTCCCTTCCCCATTCCCATTTTTGCCCCATAGGGCATAATGGGAGTGGGGAAGGCGCTAATTACGCCACCGTAAATTGCGGTGGCGTAATTAGCATCATGGCAGGTTAGCGCCATGGATTTTAACGGCTGCTAAGAGCAGCCGTTAAAATCAGAATAGGCGTTAAGGGTTAACGACGGCGTTAACCCTTAACGCCTGGGTCGTAATGAGGCCCATTGTAAGTAATAATAAGTAAATATGGAAACCTGAAGATGTGAAAAGAAAAGGACACATTTAATAAGCATGTAGAATGAAATGGATGGTACCATAAAAAAAAAGGATGCGGAAAATGTCTGAAGACAGCGACAATAATGGTACACATTGCTCTGCATATGCAAAATAATGACCAGTATTTTATAGGCTTTTAACATATGTATATTTTTTTTAACAGACCAGGAAAGAAAAGAAGAAAGGGCAACAAACGAAATAGAAGAAGATAGGATAAAAAGGATAGAGCAGAAAATGGACATATTGAATGAGAATTTTAAAAGTTTATGGGAGTTTGTGGAGAACTATGTGAGAGGAAAAGTTTGTTATCATTGCCCCACCTGCCCTGCTTCTCCATTCCCTAGTGACCCTTCCCCAAACCTTAAAGATGAAAATAGACGTTTTGATGAAATATCCATCCCTTCTTCCCCTCACAAATCTTCTCCTCATAACCAGCCCGTGTTGAATCCTAATTCCCCCATATTTGTGTCAGTGTCAGCTTCCCCCACTATTTCTTTGGACTGAAGTGTGTGTGTGTGTTTGGAATGTTTTCGTACAGTAGTTGTAGTGAAAGAGAGTGAGGACATTTTTTTTTTAAAAAGACGTAAAATGTTCGAGAACAGCGCGCCTGTTCGACCTATCCGTAAGGAATGTAATGTGGGCTCTGTAAAGGTAGTACACCTACCCTTACTAATGTCAAGTAAGATGGACTTGACGTTTGAGTGCACCATCTGTTGAAGTTGTGCGTACATAAACAGAAAGGGGCATCCTAAGAAAATTATACCTCGCCATACCGCTTGTAAACGAGATGAAACATGTTCGTAGAACAGACCAGATGTCCGGGATGGCTGTAAATAAGCAAAATGGGAGTGTGTGAAGGACAGCATACCTGTACTTATCGGGCGCAGCCAAAATGGTGCCGTCTGTAGAACAGGCGTGGTGGCCGGCAAGTTCGTAGGCAAACAAAATGGAGTTGTCCTAAGGACACTGGAACTGTCCGTACAGTGAACATATCATGTATGGACATGTGCAGTACAACTGTAAGTATAGCGAACATCGTGCCTGTCCCTAACTGACCGTCTAACTTGTGTCGCACTTTGAAATTGTTTGAGAACCCGAACACTGTCCGTAGGACACTTGCGCGTATGTGCACGTTTGGTACTCTGCATTTGCTATCCAGCGGACTCCTATTTCTGGCGCGGATGTGTTCAGGACGTCATCATGTGACCGCACCCACGCTGAGCGTGTGGACTAATTTGCGCAGTTTGTGTGCTTCCGCAACAGTCCAAAAGAAATTGTAGACACAAGGGCCCTCATTACAAGTCAGGCGGTGGACCACGGTGCTTTTAGCACCATGGTCCATGCCGGATTCCGCCATGGTGGATGGCGGAATTACCGCCCCATTCCAAGGTGAGTGGGGCGGTAATTCCCCATTCACCATTTGCACTTCCCCATTCCCATTTTTGCCCCATAGGGCATAATGGGGATGCGGAAGGCTCTAATTACGGCACCGTAAATTACGGTGCCGTAATTAGCACCAAGGTCGCTTAGCGCCTTGGACTTTAACGCCTGTAAAAAGCAGGCGTTAAAGTGTGAATCAGGCGTTAAGGGTTAACGGAGCCGATGGCACCGTTAAACCCTTGATGCCTGACTTGTAATGAGGGCTAAGGCAAAGTATTGTATATTGTAAAAATATAATTTCACATATCCCAGACAATAGTTGACCTGAGGACTTGATGTGTAAAAGTTTTGTACCGCTTTGCAGTGATGAAGACGGTCAGAAGGCACAACCCTCCACCCCTACAAATGGCCACACCCCCAAGCGCATCTTCATTCTCCTTCTAGCTATAGCAGATTGAGGTGTAGTGCCTTTACTGCTGTAGTGACCAAAAGGAAACTACTCGGTATGGCTTCCATGGCTGCTGTTGGTTCATTAGCCTCTGCACCACCCCCAAACCCGCCACTGCCACCACCTCCCCAAGAGCCTGCAGAGAGATATATGGGTGAGGATGTAGAGAGCGAGGAAGAAGAAGAGGAACAGAATGAAGTGGAGGAACTCAGCAGTAGGAGCACTCGCTGGGAGTCGTGGGTGTGGTGGTTGTTTTCCGTTTATGGGAATGTAACAAAAGCATGTGCAAACCTGGTGAAGTGTAACCAGTGTGAGGTGGTGCTGAGTCATGGGAGAGTTGGTTCGTACAGCTTTTACGACAACCATGAAGCGACACCTCACTTCGTTCCACACTGCGGACATTCGCAAGGTGGTGCCATGTGAAGAGCGTAGTCGCTTGAGTTCCTCCACAGCATCCTCCGTGTCCGATCCTCCCACCACAAGAGACACTCCTGTTGGGGAGCGCCTCCTCCAGCTGCCTCACAAGCCATTCGCAATGCTGCTGACCCTCACCTTTCAAAGGTGACAATAGTGTGTAATTATTGTGACACAGTACTCTGCAGGGGGGAGAGTTTCCGAAGTGCTTTTGAGACTACGGTCGCAGAGCACCAGAAGATCTGCTCCTTACCTAAATAAAGCTCACCCTATTGTTCACTTGCCCTTTCTTATCCCCGTGGCTGGTGTCCCTTCCTTACCCTCCTTTGGCCTCTTCTCCTAGTGTGTCGTGTGCTGTGAAGCAATAAACGTGAAAACAACAAAAATTACCGTAAAGGCTCTTTTCAGAGCCACCTTTCTCAGTTTAAAGATAGAACTATGAAGTGACGGTCGTAAACCCCCGCAGAGTGGTGGAAAAGTTTGCGGACAGTCGTAGGTTAAAAATGGAGGGTGCAAGCGGAGCAAACACAATGAAGTGGACGCTGGGAGTAAGTGGTGGCTCTGAAAAGAGCCTTTCGGTGGTGTGTTGTGTGGGTCAAAAACTGTGGATTGGAGAAAACGGATTGTCAGATAGGTTAGTGTGAATTTAGAAGAGGTCGCAATGCATTTTGTACATTGCGAAGAAAAATCTGATTGCCAACATATGTGAGGTGGACTCCAACTCTGTGGAAAATGAAAGAGCTGCGAAACAAAATGTTTTCATTGTGGAAGGAGGACATGCCAACATCTCTTAAAAAGACACAAACAGCCTTATTCACATTGTGTCTCGCTTTCTCCATTTGTGGACCAAAAGCAGAAGAACGCAGCCATATTTGTCTTTGTGCAATACGGGAACAAAAGTATGTGACAATTTGGAAACATGTCCATGAGCTTTACAAGTCCTTCCTTCATTGCAAATTGCAAAGAAATTCCAGAGACATGGCCCAAACTGTTTCTCTGCAGTGAATGATAAGTGTACCTGGAGGACGCTCTGTCAGTAAAGCAACACAGAGAGGTACCAAGTCCAGCCACCACATGCCACGCACGCCATGCCAGTGCACCTCCACATGCGGAAATCCAAGTTCTGCAGATAAACTGCAGCTTTCTACATGCACCGTCAACCAATGTATCCATGAGTCCCCCAAAATCCAGATAATCTGTTTTAGGGCATGGAAAGCCATGGCTGCGTGGTGTCCTGTCAGGGAGAAGACGGTCTTACTAAAGTGTGCATTTCAGAACACACCTAATGAACTTTATGGGCCAATCCCTAGCTCTGCTCATTCTCATTTGCATGCCTCTACACCCCTGAATCCCTGTTGGTGATACGGGCGGGCTGTGAAGTACCGCCATGTTCACGGACATGTATAGGATCAGAGCGTGACGATGGCACATTAAAGTGTCATCCCCCTTTTTTCCCTTTAAGATGGGCCTGAAAAGAGACGTTTTTTTATTTTTGGCCAGATACCGTACAGACATCTGTTATTTTATTTCTTTTTTTGTTTTTTTGTCCTTGCTTTACTCCTACAACCATTACAGAACCTTCTCTAAAGCAAGCCTTACATTCCAAAAGAACATTGCATTTCCCAAAGAAGATAACGCAACACCATCTGCTTCGAAATAATCCGCATTGCTTGAAGCAATGTTATCGTGGCTGCAGAAAAACATACCAGCTCGTATCATGAATGCACGCATTCTGCGATTGATGATACACCTCCCAATACTTTGGCCTGGACAGAAAACAGAATTGTTGTCCCATTTTATTCTAGGCAGCAAAGCAGAAAAAATTACTTTTGTTGTTGGGAAGATGGTCATGAGTGCTTCAACCTACTGTGCCAAATCGGCCAACCAAGTATGTGAACTCACGTATCCCAAATGGGAAGCACCGTATTCCAACATTACCACATGAGGAGTGGTCGTTGTACGCATGTCTCTGCAAACTTGCAGAATTGCCGCTGCGTTGCCATCAGTGTCAGCGCTCCACACCACCTCTACTTCTCTGACATCGAAATGGTGTGCCACATGCCTACTCTCGGCATAGTGTTGTAATCCATGAACAAAAATGTTTCCAATCACCAAAACCTGACCCTCTGCACCTCTGCTATCTTCACTGTATGCACCGTCTTTCCACACAAAAGAGAAATGTGAACATCAGATTGGCTGATGCCTACAGTCCCCTTTCCATGCAGGATTTGCTGTAGAAACCCGCATGTGACACGCCCTACCTGCGGACAAGCGTTGCTTACGTGCTGCACGTAACTCAGTCCATCCACCCTTTCCACAGCAGTAGCAAGTAGAGTCCCTCATTGGACACAACTAAGCAGTCACACAACCATCCACCAATCACAACTCCGTCATCAACATTGCACACTTCAAAATTACTGTCGATGATTTTGAATGGAAGTCGCATATCATTGTGCAAGCATTGCAAATTTCTACGTACAGCTCCATGCATGCGCACATGCATGAGTATATAATACAGGTATGTATTTTGTAATCAGAGAACATGTGCAACGCTTATGATTTAATTTAGACAAATTAATGGCGCTAAATGTGCATAGGCAATACATATCAATGTTCCGTTCCCCCTTTTAAGTGCAAGATGTCCAATTTATGATTGACAAACCGCACGACTGCTTACTGTCTTCCGCATAACCTATACATATGTTGCAAGCATGCCTATTTAGGTCGGAACTCAATTTTGTATGTGAAATGTCGGAGTTGTGTACTGTGTACGGGCTACAGTAATGCTACTTGCAATGTAATCGTATGAGAAAAGTAAGCGCTCCCGATTGCTGTGGTGACATCTTCCTCTGAGGGTCTCCCGATTTTTCGGCATCGTGCTTTTAATTTTCAAGTAGAACATTTTTCCCCATCTACTACTGTGCCCTATCACTTACAAACCACTCGCCTATACATAGTACACCATGTAAAAAACAAGGCTTTTCCATAAACCTAAAATTGTTAGCAATTCTGAAGGACTTTCAAGTACCATATTGCAAATGCCATGGAAAGACTGCACAGAGTGAAGTGAAATGCACACATGCACTGGGTTGAATTATGAAAGTAGAATGCTGTGACGAAAGAAGCACAATTAATGTGTGCAGTATCATCACTGTTGTAAACACACTAAGTCATTGATTTTGTTTTTTTGCACCGCAGTGAAGACTACTCTCCTGAGAATCAACAGCATCTACACTGCAGACGACATACCCGATGTACTCTCATCTGAAGCACATTGTAGTAGTATAGAAACAATAAAGTAGTCTTACCAAATCATTGCACAAGTCCAATGAACATCGACACACCATGACAATGACCTTCCCCATCAGACTCATGCACACATGCACACAACACACAGACATTGGACAACAGACCAAAGTATACCTTTTTTTCCAACAGATACCAAAGAATGCCTACCAAAAAGCAACTCCGTAGAAAGGAACGCAAATGTAGAGCAAATAAAAATAAAAGTGCCCAATGTAAGCATCCACCTGTTGTAGAGTTTGTAGAGAATGTTGGAACAAACCAGCTAATGCAGTTGGTTAGCAAAACAAAGGAAGTCTCAACTACCAAAACTTTACCTCTGAAGGGGCCCCTGAGGGGACCCTCTGATGTGGAAACAAGGCACAGTCACCACACTCAAATAGATATGCCAGACACAAGGTTTCGTTCCCAAAATCTAGGGTTTATTGCAATACAAAGAAGTCCCAGTTGGCCAAATGGTCCCATCAGTTACATATATACAAACCGAGCACCTTACAATCAGCAATGACACAGTATGACACATTTGATGCCGCCCCCAATTAATTTCCCTTTGAATTAGAGGTGATGATTGACCAGTGTGACAAATATGACACCTTAGACCACTATATTTAGTAACGGTTTGCAATCTTCAATTTTACAGACACCATTCTTTATTTGCGAGAACACAGCGTTTCTGTTTTTCATGGGCAAGCTGTGCGTAGGAGACTGACACATACCAGACCTCACTATCTCTTAGTTTCGATTCTCGCTCTGGAGGTCAGCCCGCTCTCCAGGGCTTCACTGGGCTCAGAAAGGGGGGCTGTAAAGAAGATCATAATTCAACTCTTTAAATGCTAGTTTCGTACATTGCATTGCTATTCTTTCAGGAGACTTGCTGGCATTCGTGTACTGATTAAATGCCTTGCTCCCTGTCTTCAAGGATACGTGAGGGAGGGAATCAGGAATTTCTGTCTGGCTCTCCAGTGTAATGTTTCAACATGTTTCTTAGCCTTGGACCATTGAAGCGAAATAATATCTACAGAAAAGCAGTTTACATGAGGCAAAGTGGCAACGTTAGAGAGCGCAGAGAGAGAAAACAAAATGCCGATTCTGGTCATCTTAAAACGGCTTCACTCTAGTTGAACTAATAGCTACGTAATAACTAATAAATATATATTCTTAACACTGGAAATGAGGCGGTTGGTCTTCGGCTAACCAATTATCATTCATTTCCGGACCCTCAAGGAGTGTTTGGTTTTTCTGGACTGACACGTCCTCCATCAAAATGTGTCACAAAACACAAACATTTTGTCAAAAAAACAACTACCAGTACAGCTAACAATTCTCCTAATAATCCTGAAAGTGTAACAAGAACGCATAGTAAAAAAAGTATTTTATCAAAAATGTTTCCTCACAGAGTCCTTTAGAATCTACTAAGAAGAGGACCGAAATCATCCTCACCCCTTAAAACCTACTGTAGAATGTTAATCCTACAAGGTCTCGTGGACAGTGCAATCCTTCTCAAAAGGAAGTTGTTTATATTAGTGTTAAATAGGGTGAAAGCACTAACAAAACTAAGTACCAAACTACAAAAGAAACTGAGCAATAAACAGAATGTGAACACAAATAATTTCTTGCATGTTTGTGGAGGTGAATGGAGTCACACAACAACCACAGAACCATATTTTAATGAAGAAGCATACAAACAAAATCAAACAAACACAATTGCCATCCATAGCAGTGGAAGAGGGTATGAGAAAATCAATACAACCATCATGGAACAAGAAACACTGCTTACAAATGTATTCCTATTCCCTGAAAACTCAGAATTACCTCTTGATTCAGCAGGACCACACCGTGCAGTATACAAATGGCCGTGCACATCAATGTGTACCATTCCAAACAAAGCGTTCAAATCTTTACGTCAGTTCCTTAATCAATATGTAAAAGGTAAAGAGAAAAGTAAAATGAAAGTGCTGCAAAATATGGATATTGGTCCAGTGCGGAAATACACAGGACTAAAAGGACATTCATTAGCCTGCATTTCTGGGCATATTTGCAAAAGCACCTTACATAATATCAAAAGGATATGAATACATCATTCCAATGTAAGAAATCTAGTGTATAAAATATACTATGCAAAAAATCCAGCTTCAGAATTAGGCAACTTAAATACCACTCTTCTGCATGGTACACGCAAATACTTACAAGAAGAAATTGACCGTATTCAGAGAAAGTATCTTGGAAGTGAGAGCCACTTACAAAATGCAACAGTTTTAGAACATAGTAACAACAATTCTGCACATAGCAACCTTCTACTACACACAAACAGAAAAGAAATAGTAAAATTTAAAAGGTCATCGGCTGAAGTACCAAACCATGTGTGTGTGTGTTGCCGCAGAACTTTTACAAAAGGAACACAAAACATGTGGACATAGCATACAAAATAGAAGAATATGAAGATTTTAAATGGTTTGAATTAGCTCTCTACCTTTTAGCAGAAAACAAATATGAACTAATTGAAACCAGATCCCGTGTACCCTGTTTTAAAGCCAATAATTCCTTATCTTGTGCCAAAGAAACTTCCCGGCGATCAAACAACTGACCTAATTCTGGCAGAAAATTGTCCCAATGATATAACAGGTGATCCTTCTGCACCAATGGCATGGCCCATGCTGCCGCATCCCCTGTTAAGTATGATATGACAAATGCGGTTCTAGCTTGAATAGTCTCGAACGCTGAAGGCTTGCACAAAAAATGCAGTGTGCACTGTGTCAAAAACATCATAAATTTTCGCGGATCCCCTGAAAATCTTTCAGGTGGTGCCAGAGGCACACTACTTGGAGGTTGCACAATCACTGTCGGTGAACTCGATGCTGTTCTTCCTGTTGAGGGTCCTACCTCCTCCAGAGGTGTGCCCTGTGCTACTAATCCCTGCACTTGCGTCTTCAGTGTCACTGATTCCTGTCTAACCTGAACTAATTCTACCTGAATTTCTTGTAAGGCCTTTAACACATCCGCTAACG
Organism: Ambystoma mexicanum; assembly: GCF_040938575.1. Taxonomy (NCBI): domain Eukaryota; kingdom Metazoa; phylum Chordata; class Amphibia; order Caudata; family Ambystomatidae; genus Ambystoma; species Ambystoma mexicanum. The sequence continues at coordinate 1,709,792,831 of NC_090932.1, read as the reverse complement.
AGGGAGGGTTCTCCATTTGGCCTGGGTGGTTCAATATTCCCGAAATCGGGGGCTGATGATTCTGTCAATATTTCATACGGAGTGGGAAATCAATCCCCTCTCCCGAACCACAGAAGCCGAATAGATCGACCCTCCAACCGTGGTTGGCACGGGCACCTGAATATAAATAATACAGGGAACCATGTGGCAGCCAATGGGGGGAAGACGTAGTTAGGGAAAGGGGATGGAATAACAAAGGTAAGGTAGGGAAGAGAAACAAGCATACATAGCAAGAAAAACCAAAACTACTCATGGAACCTGAATGCCGAAAACATACTCCTGACTTAATACTTCCTCAAGCCTGCTCTACACTAGAATATTTGGGACTCAATGATAGACATACAAAAGCACATGAAACAAAGAGGTTAGTGGCATTGACTTGAAACACATGTAACACCAATAACCAACTTCTCATACACAGACCATAATATTGCATAAACAGGATGGCACAAACACAGGGTGTTCCCTGCAATGACTGTGACAAAGAGACATGGTCCTAAATGGGCAAGCAGAAGCAACAGACAAGAAACATAGAACTGTACATAACATGAGCGTAACCATTGTGGGGGTTAACCATTGTGTGACAGTACTATTGGCACTTTTTTATGATTGTCCCAACATCTCCAACCCTTCCAACACCTCCTTGGACAAACAGTTCTGTTAAATGTTTGTTTTCACCAAAAATGTCTTGTGGGAGTACCCAAAAAGATCCTTATGCATAGAAACTCTGAAAGGACAACTGATCCCCCAAAGGCACGTAATGCATGCTTCCGAAATACTGAAGTGGGGTTTTACGAGCCCAAAGCCATGGCAACAAAAGAGGCAAATGCAGAAAAAAACGCTTAACTGGATGTCCGGGCATCTCGGAAGGCACCCGGACCTGAAGACATGATGCAGAAATGGCAGCGTTGCAGGTTCTTCTCACCGCCGCGAGCCGGGTCTTTTCACGCACGACTCTCCTCAAGCAACTGGAAATGCTAACTTCAGCATTCCCACCGGATGTCGTGGTATGTGCTCGCCTGCCCGCCTCACTGTCTCTCCTAAGCCTGTACCGCTGCTGTCATTGCTGCCGCCGCTGCTGCTGCCATCGCCAGTGCCGCCCGTGCTCTCCAACAACAATAATCAGCACCGGTGCACGGGTGGACGGCCGTTATAAGCTCACCTTGCTATTAACTGCAGCTGCTTAGTGGTGCGCATGGAGAACTATACCCAATTCCGTTGGCCTACTGGGAAATGTAGTTCCATTACTCACGGGCGCTCCACATACCTCTTTCTACCCCAACCCCAGCTCCTGACAGAAATTGACAAAGAATATATCTACTCCAGTTACCCACGTCATGTAAAAAATATATCCAATCACAAAAAAATCAAACAGTTAGTATATTATAATAAATACAACTCATAAATACTGCTCCATAACGCAACCATTGAAGCAAACATCTAACCATGCACCACAATATAAAATCTTAATGACATGACGTAGCCAAAACTTCACATACAAACTATACAAATCAAACAGTACACAAACTGTAGATTTGCAAATATTTGATAGATATTCTATTCTATGGGTGAGAACTATGGGTGTGATATGCTGCAGTGGTTGTGGCCAGGGCCTAGATTCTTGGGTTCATGGCCTACGGCCTACGGCCTTCATCCTTCGTCCATGCACCCAAGACTCTAGGCCCTGGCCACAACCACCGCAGCATATCACACCTATAGATCACACCCATAAAATCAAACATTTTAACTCTCTATATGGGCTACTGCATTGCATTTTTTATATCTGCGGACAGCTGCGGTGTCCGCGGACATGACAAACATATCAGGGGTGCCTCCCACCTAAACAAATACAGTATTTCACCCATCTCTTACTCCCCAACCCTCCCCAAGCACTTCTGCACACCAACGCACTCCCCAAAATTGCATTTTGCCTCTGTTCGCTGCCATGCTGTCGGCATATCCAAGATGGCGGGCGCATCAAAACAATGTCACGCACCTCATGCCTCACTCGAGCTAATCGGCAAACACATTGCATGTCCACTGACATTATGCAAGTCGGTCAACCAATCGTTGTCGTGTTTGCAGAGCGAACAGGGAAATGACATAGATAACACACTTTTTTTGCCTTACGTTTTGGTCATTAAAAAAAAAACAACTGGACGGATTTTCACCAAATTTACAAAAGCGCGCTTTCAGGACCAAACCCCCACTCCTGATGATAATTTGGTGAAAATCCGTCCAGCGGTTTGGGCTGTAGGCGTGAGCAAAGTTTTTTTCCCATTCAGTCTATGGGCAAAATAGAAATTTTGGGACCCTCCTATAACTTTGCCCCCTCGGACCAAACCTCACCTTACTTTGCATAAAATTCATAGTGGGCCATATACTTTTTTTTGCAAAGTTTGGTGAGGATTCGTCCAGGGAGAGCGAAGTTATAAGCCGCCCAAAGAGTGCTCTTCCTATGGGATTAGCAACTTAACCATAACTACACAGCCAGTGTAACGCTCACCTGATTCCCGTAGAGGCGCCGGTCTTGACTGGGCGTATACCGTATCTTCAAAGGTGACGTGTAACACACGGCTGGCTCTTTGGGCTGGACCTCTGTGCACTGTATATTTGACTCGAAGGGTAAGATGTCTGCAGATAGAAAATATGGGATTAATGAACTGGGTTATTGAATGTCTCTCTCTTCTTCCCTTTCTCTTCTCTTGTAGAACCCCGAAGGTTAACGCTCTCACCTTAGGTAAGTGAACGCCGTGCTCTCCATCTGCCTCGGGGCAGGGTGCTGTAACCAGTTTCTTCACTGGATAAGGGGAGCAGGCCTCTTGACTTCAGAGGACTGCTGTCCGTCGTTTACTGCACGAATGGTAAGTTTCGAGTAATTCTAATGTCTTTAAAGTCTTTAGTAATGATGTCTCTTGTTTTGCAGGGTTCCGGCGATGGTGGATGACGGGCTGAAGTGAGTTGAAGATGGAGCCCGTGTGATGAATAGAAGCGCCTGGAAGCACGTAAGTAAGCGCTTGTTGCCTGCTTCACGATGCGCTCTAACTGTCTTTTTTTTTTGCAGGTACAAGTTCGGAGCGGCTGCAGGGTGCCGGAATACCCACTGGGTTAGATGTGGAAAGGAGTAATGGCACGTGAGTATTAAAGTTCCCCAATGTCTTTAAACGCACCTTGTTTTGTCTTTCAGATGCGGGATGCAGCGCCGAAGGCCTCCGGAGCGTGCGAAGAGTTGGTAAGCTTTTGTCTTTCAGATGCCGGAATGCAGTGTGAAGACCTCCGGAGCGCACGAAGAGTAGGTAAGCCTTTGTCTTTCAGAATGCAGCGCGAGGCGTTGGTGACAGCCGATGGCCCTGGTAAGTGAAGAGCTGTCACTGAAGACCGTAATGCTAACCTGTTCTTTCTTGTCTTTATAGGTGTTGCTGAAGACTGGATTCAGGATGGTAAGCCTTTTTCCTTAGGGCCAGGATCAGATGCAGAAGACACGATGAGCGTTCTGCTGCAGAGGATGCAGAATAATGCAAAGCAAGATTCATCCATCGGGTGTGGTTTAAATAGCCTCCTGTAGTGCTTAGGAGTCTCCTTCCACAGCCACGCCTAGGTAGGAAAAGAGTTCCTGCTTTCCAGCAGAGTTCCAGTGTTCTGAACCTAGGGAGTGGCTCCTGCCCCACCCAACAGGAAAAGTAGTTCCAAACAGAAGAGGATCAGAGGCTCAACTGGCAGGCAAGTAAGCAGCATGGTCTGCTGCAGGTAAGTCCACCCAAGCATTATGAGCCCGGCGCTTCCAGCGCTGGGACTGGGCATATTTATGAGCCTGGTGCCACTGGCACCAGGACTGGGTCCAAAAGGTCCCAATTGGGACTGGTTGGCACTCGGAACCTGGGTTATGAATCTGCTTCCAAGGGAGTTGGGAAAACCCTGACCTTTTGGAAGCAGAGATCATGACAGTACCCCCCCTCAAGGCCCCTCCCAAACCGGGCTTCTCCGGGGGTTTTGGCTTGTCAGGAAATGTTTGGTGAAATCTTTTGATTAGGCGAGGAGCGTGGACATATTCAGCAGGTTCCCAGGATCTCTCTTGGGGGCCGTAGCCTTTCCAGTCAATTAGGTAAAATAGTTTAGATTTGGAGATCTTGGAGTCCAGAATGCTTTTGACTTCAACTCGAGTTCTCCATCAACTAGGATAGGTTTTGGAGATTTAGTTAGTCGGGTTTGAGGTTGCACGGGTTTTAATAGAGAGACGTGGAAGACAGGATGTATCTTCATGTGCGGGGGCAAGTCCAACTTGACCGCTACTGGGTTTACTATGGTAGTGATGGAATAGGGACCAAGGTATCTTGGGTTGAATGTGTGTGGCCCTTTTAGAGGTAGATATTTGGTGGATAACCAGACTTGATCCCCTACTCGATATTGAGGGGCTTCCTTCCGATATTGATCTGCTCCTTTCTTGTATTGTTCTTTAGCCCTTTGAAGGTGAGAAACAGCTTCCTTAAAGGCTTGGGTGATTGTAGAATGCAGGTAGTCTACTGCTGATGTTTCAAGATCTTGGAGGGGATCCAACTCCGAGGTTCGAGGGTGACTGCCGTACAAAAGAAAAAACGGGGTTTTCCCAGTTCCCGAATGGACAGAGTTATTGTAGGCATATTCGGCTATCCAAAGGATGTCTTTCCAAGTTTTTTCAGTTTGTTGCAGCATGCAGCGTAAATACTGTTCCAGAGTTTGATTGGTCCTCTCGGTTTGTCCGTCGGTCTGAGGGTGGTGACTGGTCGATAGTCTCACATCAATTTGAGCCGACCGACAGCAACTTCGCCAAAAATGAGAAATAAATTGACTACCTCGATCCGAAATTAGAACCGAAGGAAAACCGTGCAGTCGGACGATGTTTTCGAGAAATTCTCGGGCCAGAGTTGCTGCTGTTGGCAAGCCTTTGAGCGGAATGAAATGCGCCATCTTGGAGAATAAGTCCACGATTACTAGAATCGTATTGTATCCGGAGCATGGAGGTAGATCGGTGATGAAGTCCATAGAAAGCGTATGCCAAGGGCGAGGTGGGATGTCAATAGAGCGTAAGAGGCCTGCTGGTCTTTCCTTTTGACTCTTGTTTTGGGCGCATACTCCACAGGACATTATAAAGTCTCTGATATCTTTTTTCAAAGACGGCCACCAGAAGTAGCGCTTGATCTTTTCTGAGGTCTTGGCTATACCGGGATGTCCTTCCATTAAAGAATCGTGATAACAAGAGATTACTTCTTTCTGTAAATCTGTGCTGGGTAGGTATAATCGTTCTTGGAAATACAATAAGTTGTCCTTTACTGCAAAGTCCTTTCCTTGCAGATGCCAATTCTGTATGTCTGCTGGAGTTACAAGTTGCCTGGCTTTATCCTTAACTTCCTCTATGGATTGTGTGGCGATTACACCCAGAATTCTTTGTTCGGGAATGATTGGTACAGGTTTAGGGTTGATCAAGTGTTCTTCCACTCCCATCCGAGAAAGGGCATCAGCTTTAACGTTTTTTGTACCAGGTCGATAGGTAATTATGAAGTGAAACTCAGCAAAGAATAATGCCCAACGGAGTTGTCTAGAGGATTGGGCTTTTGCGGTTTTCAAATATTGCAGGTTTCGGTGATCCGTAATCACAGTAACGGTGTGTCGGGCCCCCAGCAGATAATGCCGCCAAGCCTTAAAGGCAGACTTGATAGCCAGAAGTTCCTTGTCAGTAATCGTGTAATTGATTTCAGGAGGCGAGAATTTGCGGGACCAAAATGCCACGGGATGCAACTGATTGGTTACCGGGTCCTTTTGTGATAGAACTGCCCCCATGGCAAGGCTTGAAGCATCAGTTTCCACGATGTAGGGGAGTTCGGGCGAGGGTGTTTTAAGATTGGTGCAGAGATAAATTTAGTCTTCAAATCCTGGAAAGCTTGTTCCGCCTCGGTAGACCATTCAAAACGTTTGTTTTTCTTTAACAAGGCAGTGATGGGCTGGACTATTCGAGAGAATTCGGGGATAAACCTGCGGTAAAAGTTAGCGAAGCCTAACATGCTTTGCACACCTTTTACGGAGGATGGTGATGGCCATTTGAGAACTGCATCGACCTTCTTTGAATCCATACGCACTCCGCCAGGTGATAATATGAATCCCAAGAATTCAACTTCAGTCACGTTGAAAACACATTTTTACAACTTAGCGAAAAGTTTGTGTTGACGCAATCTTTCGAGGACCATTTTCACGTGTTTCCGATGTTCAGATTCCGATGAAGAATAAACGAGGATGTCGTCAATGTAAACAACAACACACACATCTATGAGCTCTCTGAGGACATTGTTCATAAAATATTGAAAGGCGGCCGGGGCATTGCAAAGTCCGAAGGGCATGACCTGATATTCAAATAGCCCATACTTGGTGCGGAAGGCCGTCTTCCATTCATCGCCCTCTTTTACTCGTACCAAGTGGTAAGCTCCTCTAAGCTCCAGCTTTGTATATATGCATGCTTTTCTGACTTGGTCCAGGAGTTCAGGGATCAAAGGTAACGGATATCTATTCTTAACGGTGATCTGGTTCAGGGAGCGATAATCTATACAAGTTCTAAGGTCTCCTTCCTTTTTTGGAACGAAGAACAAAGCTGAAGAAGCAGGGGACTTGGAAGGACGAATAAACCCATTTGCCAGGTATTGATCCAGGTAATGTCAAAGGTGAAGGTTCTCAGGCTCGGTGAGGGCATAAATTCTACTACAAGGAGGAGTAGATCCAGGTATCAGGTCTATCTGGCAGTCATAAGACCTATGAGGAGGTAGAGAGTTAGCCTGATCCTTCCGGAAAACATCTTGGTATTCTAGGTATTCGGGAGGTAACTGGGGAGTCTCTGAAGAAATTGCTGCCAGTGCAACACCAGGTGGAGGGTGACAAGTAGAGACACATTCTGGAAACTGGACCGTTCTTGCTCGCCAATCGATCAGAGGATTGTGTTTCTCTAACCAAGGTATTCCTAGAATAATCTGAAACTGAGGGGCCTTGATCACATCGAACACGATCTTCTCATGGTGTCCATCTTGACTTATTAGCGTCACTTCTTGAGTGGTATGCGTTACTGGCCCGGAGGCTATCTCCGTACCATCCACCGTAGTAATGACGTCCTTTACAGCCTTGGGACAAAGAGTTAGATTCATCCTCAAAACCATTTCATGATCCACATAATTGCCAATGGCACCGCTGTCGACGTAAGCTTCAATTGCATGTAATCGATCCGGATTATCAGGGCTAATGAGGACCATAGGTATCACGAAATGCGAGGTCACGGAACTGGTTTTCACGCTCGGCAAGAGGACCTCTATTCTTGTCGGGCGAGGTTGTTTCCCTGCTCAGAGTTTGTAACTTTGGTAACTGCAGCTCCTACTGCCTTCTTAGCAGGTTTCACCGGACAGTCTCGAAGAAAGTGCCCTGAGTTTCTGCAATATAGGCATAATTGCAACTGTTTTCTCCTTTCCCGCTCCTTTGTGTTAGAGGACCTTTCAGACCCCCTATTTGCATGGGTTCCCCGGAGTCTACTCCTTTGGAAGGAGTTGGCGGTTTGGAAAATACTCGAGCATCAAACTTGGAACGATCGGCCTTCCTGTTCTATATAGTCCGAACAATCTTGTGGGGGATTCACTACTTGGGCTAACACATCTTTGAGCTCTCCACGTAGACCTCTATAAAACAGCGTAATCCTTTTGTCCTCAGGCCATTGAGTTTCCACTATCAGTCTGTTGAAAGACGCAATATAAGCCAAAAGGTCTTGATTACCTTGTCGCAGCGAAAGAAGCTCATTGTCCAAGGCCTGCCCCTGTGAATGTCTTGCGAACAGTTTTTCCATACTGAGCTGAAAAGCTTGAAAATCATGGAGGACCGGATCATCTTGATTTACTAGAGGGATCGACCAGTCTGCCGCATTGCCACTAAGGTACGAAAGCACGAAAGCTACTTTAGCTTGATCAGTTGGAAAGGCTGCTGGCCGGCATAAGAAATGCAACCGGCACTGATTGATAAATACTGCAAACCTCTTTGGGTCACCAGAAAATCGTTCGGGCGGAGCCAGAGGTACATTCCCAGGTAGGTTGATCTGCACTGGATTCATAGAGGATGTGGAAGGAAGATTTCCCCCAGATGCGGGTAACGGGGTCTGTCCGGCTTGTGACTGTAGCAATTGTCTAGCGAGATCATCTGTTCGCTCCTTGGAAATAATCAGTTCCCTTCTTAGCGCGTTCGTTTCCTGACGGGCTGCATGCACTTCTGCCCTTAGTTCCCCAAGTAACTGGGCTAGTTGGTCGGTATCCGAGGTTTCCATAGGGCCTGGACAGGAGTTTTGTGGTAGGCTTTGCGTTCTGTAACGCTCACCTGATTCCCGTAGAGGTGCCGGTCTTGACTGGGCGTATACCGTATCTTCAAAGGTGACGTGTAACACACGGCTGGCTCTTTGGGCTGGACCTCTGTGCACTGTATGTTTGACTCGAAGGGTAAGATGTCTGCAGATAGAAAATATGGGATTAATGAACTGGGTTATTGAATGTCTCTCTCTTCTTCCCTTTCTCGTCTCCTGTAGAACCCCGAAGATTAACGCTCTCACCTTAGGTAAGTGAACGCCGTGCTCGCCATCTGCCTCGGGGCAGGGTGCTGTAACCAGTTTCTTCCCTGGATAAGGGGAGCAGGCCTCTTGACTTCAGAGGACTGCTGTCCGTCGTTTACTGCACGAACGGTAAGTTTCGAGTAATTCTAATGTCTTTAAAGTCTTTAGTAATGATGTCTCTTGTTTTGCAGGGTTCCGGCGATGGTGGATGACAGGCTGAAGTGAGTTGAAGATGGAGCCCGTGTGATGAATAGAAGCGCCTGTAAGCACGTAAGTAAGCGCTTGTTGCCTGCTTCACGATGCGCTCTTACTGTCTTTTTATTTTGCAGGTACAAGTTCGGAGCGGCTGCAGGGTGCCGGAATACCCACTGGGTTAGATGTGGAAAGGAGTAATGGCACGTGAGTATTAAAGTTCCCCAATGTCTTTAAACGCACCTTGTTTTGTCTTTCAGATGCGGGATGCAGCGCCGAAGGCCTCCGGAGCGTGCGAAGAGTTGGTAAGCTTTTGTCTTTCAGATGCCGGAATGCAGTGTGAAGACCTCCGGAGCGCACGAAGAGTAGGTAAGCCTTTGTCTTTCAGAATGCAGCGCGAGGCGTTGGTGACAGCCGATGGCCCTGGTAAGTGAAGAGCTGTCACTGAAGACCGTAATGCTAACCTGTTCTTTCTTGTCTTTATAGGTGTTGCTGAAGACTGGATTCAGGATGGTAAGCCTTTTTCCTTAGGCCCAGGATCAGATGCAGAAGACACGATGAGCGTTCTGCTGCAGAGGATGCAGAATAACGCAAAGCAAGATTCATCCATCGGGTGTGGTTTAAATAGCCTCCTGTAGTGCTTAGGTGTCTCCTTCCACAGCCACGCCTAGGTAAGAAAAGAGGTCCTGCTTTCCAGCAGAGTTCCAGTGTTCTGAACCTAGGGAGTGGCTCCTGCCCCACCCAACAGGAAAAGTAGTTCCAAACAGAAGAGGATCAGAGGCTCAACTGGCAGGCAAGTAAGCAGCATGGTCTGCTGCAGGTAAGTCCACCCAAGCATTATGAGCCCGGCGCTTCCAGCGCTGGGACTGGGCATATTTATGAGCCTGGTGCCAATGGTGCCAGGACTGGGTCCAAAAGGTCCCAATTGGGACTGGTTGGCACTCGGAACCTGGGTTATGAATCTGCTTCCAAGGGAGTTGGGAAAACCCTGACCTTTTGGAAGCAGAGATCATGACAGCCAGTAATGTGGCTGTGTAATATATATATATATATTCACTAAGAAAAAAACGTTGTTAAGGGGACGTTATGGTTAAGTTGCCCCACTAAAAACCTGTGCAATTCACTAAAGAAACTTTACAAACGTGATATTATGGTTCAAAGTAAAACCGAAAACCCCCTGAAATTTGCAAGTTATGGTAGGCTAAGCAACCATACCTGCCCGCACCACTGTGCACTGCTAACGCTAACACCCAGGACATGAAAGATGCCATCACAAATGTCATTGATGACATCACTGATGATATTACATGTGTAGCCCTTTGTTTTTGTTAACTGCCATATATATATATCTATATATATATGTATATTCAGTAAAAAAAAACTTTGTTATATAGCGATAATAATGGTACACACTACTCTACATAAGCAAATTAATGGTCAGTATTTTATGGGCATTTAACATGTATATATTTATTTTTAACAGACCAGATTAAAAAAAAAAAGAAAGGCCAACAAACAACACAGAGGAAGACAGACTGAAAAGGATAGAAGTGAAAATGGAGACACTAAATGACAATTTTAACAGTTTAAGGCAATTTGTGGAGGAATATGTGAGAGAAAAAATACGATTTCACTGTCCCACCTGTACCTGTCCCCTTGCTCCATTTCCTAGTGAACCATCCCCAAACCTTCAAGAAGAAAATAAACTTTTTGATGAAACATCCATCCCTTCATCCCCTCACAAATCATCCCCTCACAACCAGCCCATGTTAAACCCTAATTCCCCTATATTCGTTTCAGTATCTGCTTCCCCCTGTATTTCTCTTGATTGATGTGTGTGTGTGTATTGAAAGTTTTTTATGTTAATTGTAGTGAAAAAAAAGAGTTAAAATGTCTGCGGACAGCGCGCCTGTTCGAGCAAGCCGTAAGCAGTAGAATATGGATGTTCTAACGGCAATAGAACACACCATCTGTTCAAGGTGTGCATAAATGAACAGAATGGGGCATCCTAAGGACATTATACATCTCCGTACCGCTCACAAACGAGATAAAACATGTTCTTAGAACACACCAGGTGTCCGGGATGTCTGTAAATGAACAAAATGGGAGTCTCCTAAGGATACTATACCTGTCCGTACCATCCGCAGCCAAGATGGAACCGTCCGTAGAACAGGCACGACCGACATGTCCGTAGTCAAACAAAATGGAGGTGTCCTAAGGATACTGTAGCTGGCCGTACAGTCAGCAGATCATGTACACACATGCACACTACACCCATAAGTACTGCGAACATCACGCCTGTCCGTAACTGTCCGTGTCACTTGTGTCGCACTTTTAATTTGTTTCAGGACCCGAACACTGTCCGTAGAACACCTGCGTGCAGTCGCACGTCTGTTACTCTGCATTTGCTGTCCAGCGGACACCCATTTCCCTCGCGGATGTGTTCAGGACGTCATCATGTGACCGCACCCACGCTGAGCGTGTGGACTAATTTGCGCAGTTTGTCTGCTTCTGCAACATTTCAAAAGAACTTATACAAACATGGGAAATTATTTTACAGTATAAAATCATAATTTCACATGTCCCATACAATGGCCCTACCTTTGAACGTATTGTTTAGAATTTCTGCAACACTTTTGAGTGATCAATATGGTCACGAGCCGCACCCCTCCACCCCTATAAATGGCCACACCCCCGAGCTCATCTTCATTGTGCTTCTAGCTATAGCAGATTGAGTTGTACTGCCTTTACTGCTGTAGCGACCATTAGGTAACTAATCCTTATGGCATCCATGGCTACTGTTGCTTCATTAGCCTCAGCACCACCCCCAAACCCTCCACCGCCACCACCTCCCCAAGGGCATACAGAGGGATATACGGGTGAGGATGTAGAGATCGAGGAAGAAGAGGAAGAAGAGAATGAGGTGGAGGAACTCCGCATTACAAGCACTCGCCGGAAGTCGTGGGTGTGGCGGTTGTTTTCCATTTTTGGGAATGTACCAAATGCACATGCAAACCTGGACAGATGTAACCAGTGCCAGTTGGTGCTGAGTCATGGAAGACCTGGTGCGTACAGCTTTGGTACAACAACCATGAAGCGACACCTAACTTCGTTCCACAGTGCGAACATTCGCTAGGTGGTGTCATGTGAAGAACGTAGAAGATTGAGTTCCTCCACAGCATCCTCCGTGTCTGATCCTCTCACCACAAGAGACACTCCTGTGGGGGAGCGCATCCCTCCAGCTGCCTCACAAGCCATTCGCGATGCTGGTGACCCTTACCTTTCGAGGGTCACAATATTGTATATGTACTGCGATGCAGTACTCTGCAGAAGGGAGAGTCTTTGAAGTGCTTTTGAGGCTACGGTCACGGAGCACCAGAAGAACTGCCCCCTACCTAAATAAAGCCCACCCTACATCTTTCTCTCTCCACCTGCCCTTTCTTATCCCTGTGGTTGGTGTCCCTTCCTTACCCTCCTTTGCCCTCCTCTCCTAGTGTGTCGTGTGCTCAAAAGCAATAAACTGGAAAACAACCAAAATTACAAAAAAGTCTCTTTTCAGAGCCATCTTTCTCAGTGTAACAATAGAACTATCAAGTGACCGTTGTAGGCCCCCGTGCATTTTTCAAAAAGTCTGCGGACAGTCGTATGATGCACAAAAATGGAGGGTGAAAGCGGAGAAACTCCAATGCACTTTTCGCTGGGAGGAAGTGGTGGCTCTGAAAGAGCCTTTTCGTGCTGTTTTGTGTGTTTCAAAAACTGTAGATTGGAAAAAACAGATTACCAAATAGGTGACTATGAATCCAAAAAAGGTTGCAATGCATTTTGTACATTGCGAAGATAAATCTGATTGCCAGCATATGTGAGATAGACTTCATCTCTGCGAAAAATCAAAGTGCTGCGAAACAAAATGTTTTCATTGTGGAATGAGGACATGCCAACATCTCTTAGAAATGCACAAACCGCCTTATTGACATTGCGCCTCGCTTTCTCCATTTGTGGACCAAATGCAGAAGAACGCAGCCATATTTGTCTTTGTGCAATACGGGAAAAAACTGTTTGGAAATTTGGAAAAATGTCCATGTCCTTCGCAAGCCCTTCCTTCATTGCAAATTGCAAAGAAATTCCAGAGACATGGCCTTAACTGTTTCCTCCGCAATGAATGATAAGTATATCAGGATGACGCTCTGTCTGTAAAGTATCACAGAGAGGTACCAAGTCCAGCCACCACATTCCACGCACGTCTTGCCAGTGCACTTCCACATGAGGAAATCCAAGATCTGCAGATAGACCGCACCTTTCTGCATGCACCTTCAACCAATGTATCTGAGTCTCCCAAAATCCAGGTAATCTGTTTTCAAGCACACAGAGCCATGGCTGTCTGGTCTCCTGTAAGGGAAAATACCTTCTCACTGAATTTCTCCGTTCAGAACACACTCCCTGAACTTTACTGACCAAATCCCTACCTTTGCACATTCTCAATTGCATGCATCTCCACCCCAGAATCCCCGTTGGTAATACACGCTGCCTGCAAACTACCGCCATGTCTACGGACACGTAGAGGATCAGAGCGTGACGACTGTACATTTAAATATTATTCCCCTTTTTTTTTGTTAGCAGATGCCTGTTATTTTGTTTTTTTTAAAATATTTTTTTCTTCTTACTTTACTCCTACAACCATTACAGAACCTTCTCCAAAGCAAGCCTTACATTCCAAAAGAACATGGCATTTCCCAAAGAAGATAACGCAACACCATCTGCTTCAAAATAAGCCGCATTACTGGGAACAATGTTCTCATGGCTGCAGAAAAACATACCAGCTCGTAACATGAAAGCACGCATGCCGCGATTGATGTTAAACCTCCCAATACTTTGATCAGGATAGAAAACAGAACTGGTGTCTCATTGTCCTCTAGGGAGTAACCGAGAAAAAATTACTTTCGCAGTTGGAAAGATGTTCACGACTGCTTGAACCAACTGTTCCAAATCTTCCAACAGAGTGCGTGAACTCACGTAGCCCAAATGGCAAGCACCGTAGTGCAAAAGTACCACATGGGGAGGGGTCATCCTACGCATGTCTCTGCAAACTTGGACAATTGCCTCAACATTGCAAACAGTTTCAGCGCTCTACACCACCTCCCCTCCTCTCACATCGAAATTGTGTGCCACATGCCTACTTTCGGCATAGTGCTGTACACCATGGACAAAAATATCTCCAAGCACCAAAACCCTGACCCTCTCCACCTCTGCCATCTTCAGTATACGCACCGTCTTTCGACACAAAAGAGCAATGTGAACATCTGATTGGCTGATGCCTACAGTCCCCTTTCCATGCTGGATTTGCTGTAGAACCCCATACGTGACACGCCCTACCCGCAGACAAGCGTTGTCTACGTGCGGCACGTAACTCTTAGCCAGCCCTTCTACCCTTTCCACATCACCCTCATTGGACACAGCTAAGCAGTCACACAACCATCCACCAATCGCATTCAACATCTCTACATCTAAATCTGTCATCAAAATTTTGCACTTCAAATGTACTATTGATCACTCTGAATGCAAGTCGCATATCATTGCAAAGCACCTACTTCAAAAACTACTGTGCAAGTGTCGCGGATTTCTACATACAGCTCCATGCATGCGCACATGCATGAGTATAAAGTACAGGTATGCATATTTTAATCAGAGAACATGTGCAACCCTTATGATTTCATTTAAACAAATTAATGCCACTAAATCTGCATAGCCAATACTAACCAATGCTCCCCCTTTAAGTGCAAGATGTCTGATTTTTCATTGACAAACCACACTACTTCTTACTGTCTCCCTCATAACCTATACATAAGTTACAACCCTCCCTATTTAGCGCGAAACTCGATTTTCCATTAGAAAATGTCACCATTTTTTACTGTGTACCGCCTACATTAACGCTACTTCCAATGCGATCATATGAGAAAAATAAACGCTCCTGATTGCTGTGGTGACATCTCCCTCTGAGGGTCTCCCGATTTTTCGGATTCGTACTTATAATATAAAAGTAGTGACATTTTTCCCATCTACTTTAATGACCTATCACTTACAAACCTCTCTTCTATGGATAACACATCTTAAAAAAAACAAGGCATTTTCATAACCTAAAAATTGTACTCACTTCTGAATCACGTGCAACTAACATACTGCAAATAACATACAAAGGCAGCACATAGTGACGTGAAATGCACACATGCACTGTGTTGAGATATCAAAGGAGAATACTCCGATGAAAGATGCAAAATTAACGTGTACAGTAACATCACTGCTTTAAACACACAAACTTCTTCTAACTTCTTCTTTTTACAATTGCAGTGAAGACTCCTCTCCTGAAAATCAACAGCATCTACACTGCAAACAACATATCCGAAGAAACCTGCTCATTCCGCAAAAAAGAGTAAGTACAGTACTACCTTTATATTGTTACTGTTCCTCAAAGAGACTGTGTGGGCTATTTATTTAATTTGCGCAAACAAACAAACATTGATTTCTGAACCATTCTACCCACAAATCCCCATTTAGTAAACAAAGAATAACAGGCAGAATGGCTCACAAATCCCTGTGTTTTTAATAACATACAGAAGCCTTAGAATGTTAGAACTAGAAAACCAATAGCTGTTTCAATTTTATACCATTATGTTTACAAATAATGCTTCTCCTCACCACTAGCTCACTTTGTACTCTCATCTGTAGCACATTGTAGTAGTATACAAACAGAAAAATAGCCTTCCCATATCATTGTAGCAGTCCAATGCACATTCACACACCACCACAAAGAGCTTCCCTATCAAACTCATGCACGCATTCTCACAGCACACATACATTGTACAACAGACCAAACCATGCCTTCTTTTTTTCAACAGACCTCAAAGAATGCCTACCAAAAACAAGTCCATAGAAAGGAACGCAGAAATAGAGCAAATGAAAATAAAAGTGTCCAAAGTAAGCATCCATCTGTAGCAGAGTTTGTAGAGAACGTTGGAACAAAACAGCTAATACAGTCGTTTAGCGAAACAAATGAAGCTTCAACTACCGAAACTTTACCTCCTCCATCAAAATGTGGCAAGAAACACAAAACACTTCACAAAAAATTGTACTGCTAAAAATGCTCCTATTAATCCTGATATAGTAACAAGAACCCATACTAAAAAAAGTATTTTAGCAAAAATGTTTTGCCACAGAGTCCTTCAGAATCTAATAAGAAGAGGACCGAAATCATCCTCAACCCTTAAAACCTACTGTAGAAAATTAATCCTACAAGCTCTCGTGGACAGTGCAATCCTTCTCAAAAGGAAGTTGTTTATATTAGTGTTAAATAGGATGAAACCACTAACAAAACTAAGTACTAAACTACAAAAGAAACTTATCAATAAACGGAATGTCAACAAAAATAACTTCTTACATATTTGTGGAGGTGAATGGAGTCACACAACAACCACCAAACCATATTTTAATGACGAAGCATACAAACAAAATCAAACAAACATAATTGCCATCCATAGCAGTGGACGAGGGTATGAAAAAATCAATAATACCATCATGGAACAAGAAACACTGCTTAGAAAAGTACCCCCTGAAAACTCAGAATTACCTCTCGATTCGACTGAACCAGACCGTCCAGTATACAAATGGCCGTGCACGCCAATGTGTGCCATTCCTAACAAATCTTTCAAATCTTAACATCAGTTCCTCAATCTGTATGTGAAAGGTAAAGACAAAATTAAAACGAAAGTGCTGCAAAATATGGATATATGTCCAGTGCGCAAATACACAGGACTACAAGGACGTTCATTAGCCTGCATTTCAGGACCTATTTGCAAAAGCACCTTCCATCATATCAAAAGTATATCAATACATCATTCAAATGTAAGAGATCTAGTGTATAAAATATATTATGCTAAAAGTCCAGCTTTAGAATTAGCCAATTTAAATAACACTCTTCTGCATGGTACACCCAAATACCTACAAGAAGAAATCGACTGTATCCAGAGAAAATATTTTGGAAGTGAAAGCCACTTACAAAATGCAATAGTTTTTAGAACAGACTAGCAACAATTCTGCACATAGCAACCTTCTATTACACACATACAAAGTGCATCGGCTGAAGTACCAAACCATGTGTGTGTGAGTTGCCGCAGAACGTTTTACAAAACGTACACAAAAAATATAGAAATAGCATACAAAATAGAAGACAATGAAGATTCCAAATTGTTTGAATTAGCTCTCTACCTTTTAGTAGAAAACAAATACCAACTAAGTGAATCCCTAATATGTTGCAGTTACGGTACTACAAAACTGGACAACAACCAAACTCCTTCACGTGCTATCACAAATAATTTGGAATTGTTCCCACTACCAAAACCCCTGCAACAACTCAATTTGTATGAGAGCATCATAATTCAAACAGTTCACCCATTTCAAGCAAGTATACATCTTCAACCAAAAACAGCAAAATTGCCTCCCTCTGAATTGGTGAAAGGCATTCGTGGCAAAGTAGTTTATTTGCCATTAGATCTAACAGAAAATGTACACACTCTAGGAGTGCAGCGTTCAATAGAGCATTCTTTAATTGTCTTGATAAATGGTGTACCAACAAAAGACAAAAAAAATTGGCAACAACTGGTGGACTTACATAAAGTTAGACAAGCCATGCAATATCTAAAAGACAATAACGAATACTTCATGGACATAAATATTGAAGAAGGTTTAAGAGAAACAATTGAAATAATTGAAGAGTCATCCGAAACTGGAAAATTTGAACTTCTGGATCCTGCTGCAGTATCCATTCTTTTGGACCATTACACAATTTTTCCTTTGCATTACAATGAAAGCATAGATGATGCACTTGAAACTTACCAAATGCAACAAACCAAAGGGTCATCAATGAGCATATGGGACAAAAGTATAGAAGCATGTGCTTTTCCACTGCTATTTCCTACTGGCAAAGGCGGAAGATACGATGATAGACCCACTCAGATTACGGCATCAGAATACCGCTCATTACGAATGTATTCGCAAGATCCCAGATTTAGACAAAATGTGGAATACATATTCCACCTACTCTTTGAAAGTGAACTAGCAACCCTATGTTACGGAGTTGCACACATTTTGAAATCTTGAACCCACTTTCAAAATATGTTAGCTACGCAATTAATACAAAAAGTACAAGAAAACGATGAGGTTTTACAATCAAGTATAACAAATCTGTTTGCAAACATGCGTGTTACAAAAGAATACTGGTTCCGACGGCACGGAGACGTACGTTGTATGATCAGAAACCTTGGATGACCGACTTGGTTTGTCACACTAAGTTGTGCAGAATATGCTTGGGAAGATTTACATGAGTTCCTACGCATATAAAACAACAACAAAACCAACATAGATATATTAACACCTGGAGAACGTTGCTCTCTAGATCCAGTTAATGTGTTAAGATATTTCCATCTTCGTTTCATTGCTATGCTACACTTTATTTGCAATAAAACTGTTCCTCCCCTCGGAGAATTGCAACACTTCTTTTAGAGAAAAGAATACCAAGCAAGAGGAGCACCACATATTCACATGCTTTTATGGATCCAAGGTGCACCTAAATTTGGTCACGACAGTGATGCCACTGTTTTGCAGTTTATCCAAAAATATGTCACTTGTGAAATCCCTTCACAACGGACACATAGTGACGTGCATGGGCAGATTTTACAATTTCAAAGACACAAATGTGGCAAATATTATCTTCGCAAATACAAAAGCAAAGGGAAATACTGCATCAAATGCCGCTTTGGTTTCCCTAGACCAGTTACAGAAACAGGTGAAGTGAACAACTTCATGTCTTCAGTTCGACATAGTGTTAAAGGTAAATCACCTAAGAACACGTATTACATAAAAAGAACAGAAGAATCAAAATATATCAATGATTGCAATGCAATCATGGCCCTCTTATGGATTGCAAATATAGATGTGCAGTACATTGCAGACAATTACACTGCTGTTGCACGATATGTTACAGCCTACTTAACAAAATCAGAAAAAACAGAGCTCTCTGGGATGACCTATCATCAGACAAAACACTATCTCAGAAATTGTACAGCCTAGGCATAAAAATGCTCTCTCATAGAGAATGTGGTGCCTATGAAGCAGCAGATCGTTTAACCGGTACTGCTTTGTTTGGAAAATCAGACAACATAGTATGGCTAAGTCTTGGTCCTGCTAAATCTAGAAAAAGAGTTCTGAAATCATATGAGGACATAGAAAAAATTGCCAGAAATGATCCCAACAGCCAAGACATTTTAAAAAACAATTTACTGGACACATACTATCGGAACAGGAGTAGCACTTAGGAAGGCATGTGTCTATACCACATAGCTCAAAACTTTGCATACAAACATAATATAGTACCCACTGAAAGCAAAGGTAGAAATAGAGTGACAGATTGTGAAGGCAGCTTAGTGAAAATTACCAAACGAAGCTTAATTAATCATGTCAAATTGTCATTAAGAACTCCTCAACGGGAAGAACTATATTACATGTCTCTGCTACAACTTTTTAAACCATGGAGAAAGAGGAAGAGATACTAGAAAACTATTATTGCTATGAAGATGCTTTCAAAGCAAATGAAAGCGCTATCACCGATGTGAACTTTACGCAGTACAAAACAATGTTGCACAATGAACAGCAACACGAAGAAGAACTTCAGGCCCAACTAGATAAGGACACTTCCGACAGTAGTCAACCTTCTGTAACAGGAAGCCGAGAACCACTAGAACAGCCACTAATAGCAAATGAGGCAGAATTAGCTATGACAGAAGTGGAAAACACCATGTGTTACTATCAAGAAGATATCGAAGACCTAACTGTACAACAAGCAAAACTTAACAAAGATCAGCGCACCATTTTTGAAGACGTAACAAAACAAATATCACATGGTGTACAACACGAAAATAAAGAATGTACCTGCCAAAATTACAGACCTATCCTGCTGTACGTCAGTGGTGAAGCTGGGTCAGGAAAAACATTCTTAATCAAAATCATCAGCAAGTTCCTTCAACAATTGACAAACAACAAACTGTCAGCTGTTGTAACTGCCCCCACAGGTTTAGCTGCCTACAACATAGGCAGTGTCACTTTACACCGATTACTACTCCTTCCAGTAGAGCACCAAAACAAATTAGACTATTACAAACTTTCTGCGGAAGCTGCAATGGAACTACGCAGAGTATTAAAACAAATGAAAATGCTACTAATAGATGAAGTGAGCATGGTCTCCAACCTAATGTTGGCTTTGATTCACCTCAGATTGCAAGAAGTACTTAAAAACAACTACGAAGAACTCTTTGCAGGGAACCACATTATCGTTTTCGGAGATCTTCTACAATTGACACCAGTGAAAGGTGAACCTATTTTTAAAACCTTAGGACACAAACTCTGCCGTAAAACTGTTGGCAGCATAGGAAACATCAACCTTTGGCAACATTTCCAATAGAGAGAATTAACAGAAAACATGCGGCAATCTGCATATCTCACTTATGCCAACATTTTAAAAAGTATTACAGTTGGTGTACTATCTCAAGAAGCACAAGCAATATTGAAAAACCGGCACATTTATGCACTTTATTGCGATAATGCATGTGCTACTGATGTTATGGAACAATTAGCACACAAAAATGTCAATTGTATGGCCTTAATTCCAACTCTTGCAAGCTGTTTCAAATTCAATGAAACAATGTTAAAAAAAGAAATGCAACCAATAATGGAAATTTGCGCCACAGACAAACTAGACGTACATGGTATGACACTACCCATGTGTGAGCAAGCCACAACAAGACTAAATACCTTAGAAAATTCAATCTCAAAAACAGCTGGGTTGGAAAAAATATTAAAATTATCCTTAAATTGAGAGTAATGCTTAAACGTAACCTTGACGTGGAGCAAGGGCTAGTTAATGGGGCACTGGGTACAGTTGTTGGCTTTCAAACATACCCACATGACAACAACTTTCAGTTTGTCAATATTCGCTTTAACAAACTTTCAGAAGTGAAAAGGATAGGGCGCTCAACTGCTCGATTCCTTCTCTTCAAAGACATGTATGTACGTAGAGAACAATTTTCTTGCGTATGCAGTCACCATTCATAAATCCCAAGGTCTTACCCTAGACAAAGCACTGACAGATATAGGAAACCCAGTCTTTAAAGAAGGCATGAGCTACGTAGCACTATCACACTTACGTACACTTGACGGTCTATTTCTAATCAACTTTGATGCAAGTAAACTGAACGCTGATATTCCTTGCATTTTAGAATACAATAGACTGCGTTTACTGTACACCCCCCATCTGAAACAATATCCTGTTCCAGAAAAAGTAAAACGTGGTAAAAGAAAACTAATTCAAACAGAAATGCAACAGAATCTGATGGCAAATCCTTCAAAGAAAACAAAAGAAGCTAAAATGTCATCAATTACCATAAGCAAAGAAGAACCTATTAGGGAAAGTAAATCAGCTACTTCTTCAAAGAAGGAACAGAAACTCAGAAAAAAGCACTCAGAGACAGAACTAGCTGGTCCATTCAAATTTTCAAATGAAACTGGTGTAAATTGCTCTGCAAAGGTAGCAATGAATATTCTATTTCAATTGCCACAAATTGTTAACAATATTTACTTACACAGTACAGACCAATTGTGTTTGCAAATGTTAGTCCTTCATAGAAACGCAACAAACAATCCTGACAACATGTACAGTGTTCACGGAATAAGACAAGAATTGGACTACTGTGCTGGACTGGTGAGATTCACTACAAACTCACAAAAAGATCCACAAGAATTTCTAATTTACTTACTAAAAGTACTGGAAAACAAAAACATACCTATAAATGAAATCTTCCAGATTTCGTACATGTGGAAACATACATGCACTCTCTGTAACAATGTGATACAGGAACAAATCCAAAATGAGCGATTTGTGTATGTATCCATACCTAATTGTGAATCCATTCCATTTCAGCAACTTGTACAGAATGCAAACCATGGCAGATTATGTACTATGTGCAATTCAGATAATTGTTCCACCTTACTGATACAAAAACACATAGTAAATACATAATACTTATGCTTCTACGTTAAAATGCAGATGGTACCAAAAACAACTGCAAGCTGACTGGATTCACACACGGTCAAGTGTCACTTGGAAAGAAAACCTTTACAAAAATAGGTATAATCTACCACGCAGGAGCTACAACCAAAGCAGGTCACCACATTGCATACATTAAAAAGAAATGTGGATGGTTCGAATGTAATGATATCACCATTACTCTAGCAGAGATTGACAGCTAATCTTACAAATGCATATTTAATCTTCTTAAAGCCAAAATCTAATAACTAATGTGTACTTCAACATTACCAAAAAATCACGTAAAAGACTATAAACAGTTAGAATATGCCAACGGGTATCTAACTGCCCAAGAGTGTCTAACAAGAACACAGATAAATGAAAACCAATCGCGTGTGGAACTTCCCGCGCACCCCTGAAATACACGTACCCTGCGGAAATCGCGTGTGGAACTTCCCGCGCACCCCTGAAATACACGTACCCTGCGGCAATCGCGTGTGGAACTTCCCGCGCACCCCTGAAAGACGCGTTCCCTGCTCGCACGGGGCCAATCGTGTGAGGTACTTCCCGCGCACCCCAGTGATACACGTAGCCCGCTTGCCGTGCTGGTACAGGGTTAGCGCAGCCCTTTGCGCTGGATTGGGGATTTTGATGGCTTTTCCCTGCGCGAGAGGCGTTCTTGGGGGCGTAACTGGCACTGCTGCAGAGTCGCTGCGCCACTGTGCGCCACGGCTGGTTTTGGTGGCTGGAATCCATGAATACGCTGTGCGCGGAAATGGATTTTAGCGCACGCGGCTGGCGCAGGGATTCGCACGCGCACACTGTGCGCCAGCCGCGTGCGCCACTTGTGCGCTGCATTCTATGAATTACCCCCCATGTGTCACTATCAAGAAAATATAGAAGACTTAACTGAACAACAAGCAAAACTTAAAGATCAGCGCACCATTTTTGAAGACGTAACAAAACAAATTGCACATGGTGTACAACACGAAAATAAAGAATGCACCTGCCAAAATTACAAACTTATACTGCTGTACGTCAGTGGTGAAGCTGGGTCAGGAAAAACATTCTTAATCAAAATCCTCAGCAAGTTCCTTCAGCAATTGACTAACAACAAACTTTCAGCTGTTGTAACTGCCCCCACAGGTTTAGCTGCCTACAACATAGGCGGTGTCACTTTACACCGATTATTACTTCTTCCAGTAGAACACCAAAACAAATTAGACTATTACATACTTTCTGCAGAAGCTGCAATGGAACTACGCAGAGTATTAAAGCAAATGAAAATGCTACTAATAGATGAAGTGAGCATGGTCTCCAACCTAATGTTGGCTTTGATTCACCTCAGATTGCAAGAAGTACTTAAAACAAACTACGAAGAACTCTTTGCAGGGAAACACATTATCGTTTTCGCAGATCTTCTACAATTGACACCAGTGAAAGGTGAACCTATTTTTAAAACTTTAGGGGACACACTCTGCCGTAAAACTGTTGGCAGCATAGGAAATGTTAACCTTTGGCACAATACAGAGAATTAACAGAAAACATGCGGCAGATCTCACTTATACCAACATCTTAAAAAGTATTAGAGTTGGTGTACTATCGCAAGAAGCACAGGCAATATTGAAAAACCGGCACCTTCATGCACTTTATGGAGATAATGCATGTGCTACTGATGTTATGGAACAATTAGCGCACAAAAATGTCAATTGTATGGCCTTAATGCCAACTCTTGCAAGCTGTTTCAAATTCAATGAAACAATGTTAAATAAAGAAATGCAACCAATAATGGAAATTTGCGCCACAGACAAACTATACGTACATGATATGACACTACCCGTGTGTGAGCAAGCCACAACAAGACTAAATAGCTTAGAAAATTCAATCTCCAACACAGCTGGGTTGGAAAAAATATTAAAATTATCCTTCAATTGTAGAGTAATGCTTAAACGCAACCTTGACGTGGAGCAAGGGCTAGTTAATGGGGCACTGGGTACAGTTGTTGGCTTTCCATCATAACCACGTGACAACAAAATTCAGTTTGTCAATATTCGCTTTGACAAACTTTCAGAAGTGAAAAGGATAGGGCGCTAAACTGCTCGATTCCTTCTGTTCAAAGACATGTATGCATGTAGAGAACAATTTTCTCTAACTCTTGCATATGCAGTCACCATTCATAAATCCCAAGGTCTTACCCTAGACAAAGCATTGATAGATATAGGAAACAGTCTTTAAAGAAGGCATGAGCTAGGTAGCACTATCACGCTTACGTACACTTGTCGGTCTATTTCTAATCAACTTTGATGCAAGTAAAGTGAACGCTGATATTTCTTGTATTTGAGAATACGTTGACTGTACACCCCCCCATCTGAAACATCCTGTTCCAGAAAAAGTTAAATGTGGTAAAAGAAAACTAATTGAAACAGAAATGCAACAGAATCTGACAGCAAATCCTTCAAAGAAAACAAAAGAAGGTAAAGGGTCATCAATTACCACAAGCAAAGAAGAAACTATTAGGGAAAGTAAACCACGTACTTCTTCAAAGAAGGAAGAGAAACTCAGAAAAAAGCACTCAGAGACAGAACTAGCTGGTCCATTAAAATTTTCAAATGAAACTGGTGTAAGTTGCTATGCAAATGTAGCAATGAATATTATATTTCAATTACCACCAGTTGTTAACAATATTTACTTACACAGTACATACCAATTGTGCAAATGTTAGTCCTTCATAGAGACGCAACAAACAATCCTGAGAACACGTACAATGTTCACAGAATAAGACAAGAATTGGACTACTTGTGCTGGAATGGTGAGATTCACTATAAACTCACAAGAAAATCCACAAGAATTTCTAATGTACTTACTACAAGTACTGGAAAACAAAAGCATACCTATAAATGTGGGAACATACATGCACTCTCTGTAGCAATGTGATACAGGAACAAAACCCAAATGAGCGATTTGTGTATGTATCCATACCTAATTGTGAAAGCATTCCATTTCAGCAACTTGTACAGAATGCAAACATGGCAGATTATGTACTATTTGCAATTCAGACAATCGCTCCACCTTACTGATACAATCACATAGTGCCTACATAATACTTATGCTTCTACGTTATAATGCAGATGGCACCAAAAACAACTGCAAGATGACTGGATTCACACACGGTCAAGTGTCACTTGGTAAGAAAACCTTCACAACAATAGGTATAATCTACCATACAGGAGCCACAACTAATGCAGGTCACTACACTGCATACATTAAAAAGAAATGTGGATGGTTTGAATGTAATGATAGCACAATTACTCTAAAGCAGAGATTGCCAGCTAATCTTACAAATGCGTATTTAATCTTCTTAAAACCAAAATTTAATAACTAATGTGTACTTCAACATTACCAAAAAATGAAGTGAAAGACTACAAACAGTTACAATACGCCAACAGTTATCTAACTGCCCAAAATGTATAACAACGACACAGATAAATGAATACCACAGATCCGTAACAGCAAATACACAGTTAGAATACGCCAACAGGTATCTAACTGTTGTCAAAAATCTGCAAGAAGACAACAAACATAACATTAATCAGAAAGAACAAGGAAACACTCAAAGAAAACAAATAAATAGTTTGTAGAATAGCAAATAAAGGTTTTTTTTTAATCCGAAAATGATTTTTTCCCCCAAGACCCAAGGATTTGAAAAACAAACACAGAAACTGAGCAAAATGCACAGACACTGGTTTGTAAACTAAATATGACGGTAAAAAAAAAAGCTAAACTGTCTATTATACAATGTAATACGTCTTCATAAAATACAAACACTAACATGCTTTTTTCTTTTATCACATAAATTAAAAAAAGGATATTTCTGCCAAGTACTAAAGTCATGTAAGAAATATATGGATTCTGAACAAAGTAAACAGCAAGTATAATTACAGTCATGTCATACATATGCAAATCTACACGTCTAATCTATGGCACTAATATGGTGCAGTGGCTGTAGGCTGGGCCTAGATCTTGGATGTATAACCTACCACCTACACCCTACGGCCAAGCAACCAAGACTATAGGTCCTACCCACAACCATCGCAGCATATGAAAACCATGATTCTTATAATTTCACCACTAAGTTGATCTTCTCCTGAGGTGGCGTGGGCAGGAGCCCCCACCAGCAGATGCCCCACGCTCCACGCTCCGGATCAGCTGCAGCAGCGCAGCAACCGAACGAAGGATCATCCTCTATGGGCCATCCCTCTCATCTCTCTCAGGCTTGGAGGTGAGGCCAGCAGCAACCCGAATGAAGGATCATCCTCTACGGGCCATCCCTCCCAGACTTGGAAGGTGAGGTCAGCAGCCTTTAAAAGGGCCCCCCATCTGCCCACTCGGCTTCTTTAACAGGCCAGCCCCCCATTTGGGCCGGCACCACACCGCGCTGACATAATTCGAAATACAAAATGTCAGGCGCAATGCAGCACTAGAATGAGGATTAGCTTTATCTGGTTGCTAGGCAACAGCAACGACCTGCATTTAAACATTAACTTCCGCCGGTAGGCGGAATAGCCGGCGGCCACTGCAAGGTCACTTTAAGGCCCTGTTTTTCCCCTGCTGGGGTCAGATCTTCTCCTGAGGAGGCGTGGGCAGGAGCCCCCACTAGCAGCTGCCCCACGCTCCAGATCAGCTGCAGCAGCGCAGCAACCCGAACGAAGGATCATCCTCTATGGGCCATCTCTCTCATCCCTCTCAGGCTTGGAGGTGAGGCCAGCAGCCTTTAACAGGGCCCCCCATCTGCCCACTCGGCTTCTTAAACAGGCCAGCCCCCCATTTAGGCCGGCACCGCACTGCGCTGACATCATTCGAAATACAAAATGTTGGGCGCGATGCGGCACCAGAACGAAGCTTAGCTTCGTCTGGTTGCTAGGCAACAGCAACAACCTGCATTTAAACATTAACTTCCGCCGGCAGGCGGAATAGCCGGTGGCCACTGCAAGGCCACTTTAAGGCCCTGTTTTGCCCGTGTTCGGCGTGGCCCACTCCTTTGTCCCTGCTTCCCAAAGTCATCTCACAAGGAACCCTGCCTTCCGCCATGATGGACCCACATAACCACGGTAAGCCTTGGGGCTTTTTCTTTCACCTTTAGCAGGGAAACTAGAAATCTGCAATCTTGAGACTTATCTGCTACCCACCACTAACTAAGGGCCACTCTACAACCTTTGTTGCACTTCGGCAAGATGTGCTGATTTGCACCTTCCCACTACCTTGCAGATTATACAGTCCTAAAGCATGAGACTAGCCATGCCATAATGACCACATTGCTTCACTAAGATCCTCCCCACCTGTGCTGAAACCAGCTTCTACATAAGTTACCTATGGCTGCCTACAAAAGTTCTATTGGGAGCCACACCGTGCTATACCCTCGCCTAGCCAATGTCTTGGGTAACCGGCAAGCCTATGCTGATCTATGCCCACTGTGCCTTGTGTAACAATTCATAGAAATTCGCACAAAAGTGGCGCACGCGACTGGCGCACAGCATGCCCGTGCGAATGTCTGCACCAGCCGCGTGCGCTAAAATCGATTTCTGCGCACAGCGTATTCATGGATTTTTGCATCCAAAACCAGCTGTGGCGCAGCGTGGCGCGGCGACCCTGCAGCAGCGCCAGTTACGCCCCCAAGAACGCCCTTGCGCAAGGAAAAGCCTTCAAAATCCCCAAATAATTTCACAGGGCTGGCAAACAGCAAACGCCAAGCGGGGAACGTGTATTTCAGTGGTTCGCGGGAAGTTCCACACGCGATTGTCCTGTGTACATGTGCATCAGGGGTGCGCGGGAAGTTCCACACGCGATTTCAGCAGGGTACGTGTATTTCAGGGGTGCGCGGGAAGTTCCACACGCGATTGGCCCCGTGCGAGCAGGGTACGTGTATTCCAAGGGTGCGCGGGGAGTTCCACACGCGATTTCAGCAGGGTACGTGTATTTCAGGGATGCGTGTGAAGTTCCACACGCGATTCCATCAGGGTACGTGTATTTCAGGGGTGCGCGGGAAGTCCCACACGCGATTGGCCCCGTGCGAGCAGGGTACGTGTATTTCAGGGGTGCGCGGGAAGTTCCACATGCAATTTCAGCAGGGTACGTGTATTTCAGGTGTGCGCGGGAAGTTCCACACGCGATTCCATCAGGGTATGTGTATTTCAGGGGTGCGCGGGAAGTTCCACACGCGATTTCAGCAGGGTACGTGTATTCCAGGGGTGCGCGGGCCGTTCCACACGCGATTGGCCCAGTGTGAGCAGGGTACGTGTATTCCATGGGTGCGCAGGAAGTTCCACACGCGATTTCAGCAGGGTACATGTATTTCAGGGGTGCGCAGGAAGTTCCACGCGCGATTTCAGCAGGGTACGTGTATTTCAGGGGTTCTGGGGAGTACTACACGTGAATTGGCCGTGTGGGTCCTCCCAGGTGTTCGTTCTACAACCTCCAAGCCCCTGCAGGCTGACCACACCACGGGGGACTACCCTGCACCCCTGCTCATGTCCCGCAGGCAGCCCATCCACCATGGGCATGCCCCCCAGCCAACCCACATGTCACCTTGCACTACTGATCAACAATGCATGTCTCCCACCACCCCCACCCCCCAGCAGTCAGGGGCACCCTCCACCAGGCCCCCACACATGTCTACCACCACCCCCATCCCCCAGCCACCAGGGGCAGATTCCACCAGGCCCCCACTCATGTCTCCCACCACCCCCACCCCCCAGCAATGCAGGGGCAGCCTCCACCAGGCCCCCACTCATGTCCCCCTACACCCCCACCCCCCAGCACTGTGGGGCACCTGCCAGCAGGCCCCCACCCATGTCCAACTCATGTTCCTCACCCCCTCACCCCCCACCACTGTGGGGCACCTGCCAGCAGGCCCCCACCCATGTCCAACTCATGTTCCCTACCACCCCCACTCCCCAGCACTGTGGGGCACCTGCCAGCAGGCCCCCACCCATGTCCAACTCATGTTCCCCACCCCCCCACCTCCCAGCACTGTGGGGCACCTGCCGGCAGGCCCCCACCCATGTCCAACTCATGTTCCCCACCCCCCGCCCCCCAGCACTGTGGGGCACCTGCTAGCAGGCCCCCACCCATGTCTCCCACCCCCCCACCCTCCAGCAGTGCAGGGGCACCCTCCACCAGCCCCCACCCATGTCTCCCACCCCCCCGCCCCCCAGAACTGTGGGGCACCTGCCAGCAGACCCCCACCCATGTCTCCCACCCCCCCACCCCCAAGCAGTGCAGGGGCACCCTCCACCAGGCCCCCACCCATGTCTCCCACCCCCCCTCCCCCCAGCAGTGCAGGGGCACCCTCCACCAGGCCCCCACCCATGTCTCCCACCACCCCACCCACCAGAAGTGCAGGGGCACCCTTCACCAGGCCCCCACTCATGTCCCCCTGCACCCCCACCCCCTCAGCAGTGCAGGTGCAGCCTCCATCAGGCCCCCACTCATGTCCCCCTGCACCCCCACCCCCCAGCACTGTGGGGCACCTGCCAGCAGGCCCCCACCCATGTCCAACTCATGTCCCCACCCCCCCACCCCCCAGCACTGTGGGGCACCTGCCAGCAGGCCCCCACCCATGTCTCCCACCCCCCCACCCCCAAGCAGTGCAGGGGCACCCTCCACCAGGCCCCCACCCATGTCTCCCACCCCCCCACCCCCCAGCAGTGCAGGGGCACCCTCCACCAGGCCCCCACCCATGTCTCCCACCACCCCCACCCCCCAGCAGTGCAGGGGCAGCCTCCACCAGGCCCCCGCTCATGTCCCCCTGCACCCCCACCCCCCAGCAGTGCAGGGGCACCTGCCACCAGGCCCCCGCTCATGTCTCCCACCACCCCATCCCACAGCTACCAGGGGCAGCCTCCACCAGGCCCCCACTCATGTCTCCCACCACCCCCACCCCCCAGCAGTGCAGGGGCAGCCTCCACCAGGCCCCCACTCATGTCCCCTATTACCCCCACCCCCCAGCAGTGCAGGGGCAGCCTCCACCAGGCCCCCACTCATGTCTCCCCCCCACCCCCCAGCACTGTGGGGCACCTGCCAGCAGGCCCCCACCCATGTCTCCCACCCCCCCGCCCCCCAGCAGTGCAGGGGCACCCTCCACCAGGCCCCCATCCATGTCTCCCACCCCCCCACCCCCCAGCACTGTGGGGCACCTGCCAGCAGGCCCCCACCCATGTCTCCCACACCCCCACCCCCCAGCAGTGCAGGGGCACCCTCCACCAGGCCCCCACCCATGTCTCCCACCACCCCCACCCCCCAGCAGTGCAGGGGTAGCCTCCACCAGGCCCCCACTCATGTCCCCCTGCACCCCCACCCCCCAGCACTGTGGGGCACCTGCCAGCAGGCCCCCACCCATGTCCAACTCATTTTCCCCACCCCCCCCACCCCCCAGCACTGTGGGGCGCCTGCCAGCAGGCACCCACCCATGTCTCCGACCCCGCCCACCCCCCAGCACTGTGGGGCACCTGCCAGCAGGCCCCCACCCATGTCCAACTCATGTTCCCCAGCCAACATGTCATCACAATCTAGATCCCTGGTCCCTATGGTCAGCCTCCAAATGCAAAACATCCACCTGAGTATTGCATCCACCCACTCATAATTGGCAATTACATGACAGCACACCAATTGCAAGTTCCGAAACAAACACATTTCCGTCACATACACCCAATGGGTGTCAGTGAATCTCAAAACCCATATCATGAAATGCATGAAACCAATGAGATACCACACATTGAAGTTCACTAAAAAAATATGTATTAAAGGAAACATAAATAGAATCAAAAATAAAGAAACAGAAATGGGAATGTACAAAAATGAAAAGAAGCATGTCCGTGAAAAAAAGCAAAACCAAAAATCAAATTCCAAAGTAATGGTGTCCAAAGTCACTGTCCACAAAACAAAATCCAATGGAAAATAAAAACAAAAGCCATTGCTCCATGGTTAAAATGTGAAAGAAAAATACAATCCAACAGTGAACTATGTACATGGGAATAAGCCAGGGTCCATTATCCCAACAAAAGAAAGAAAAACTATCTAACTACACTAACTAATAAAATAAACTATATACAAAAATGTGGCCAATGTCCGAAAGGTCCAAAATAAATCCCAAAAAAAATGAAACCTAACACAACCTACATAACTAAGTACAAGGGCAGCGGGCTAGTTTGACGGCTCACTTGTGGATGTCTCGGGCCAGGGCATCATCGAACTCCTGCTCAATGTCCCGGAGGCGGTCCTCCTCCATGGCCCCGAGGGTCCGCAGGGCCGTCGCCGTGTCCACCTCCAAACCCCTGCGGATTGCCCCGAGGCACTTGGCCCGCCTCAGGGCCCTCCGCATGGAGTTCTCCGCCCTGACCATTGTGAGCCGTGCCTCTTCCGCCCGCTGCCGCTCCGCATCTATGGCGTGGCCCAACCGCTGCCACACGGAAGACACTCTCTGTCCTGGGTCCTCCTGCCCTCCGGCCGATGCCTGCCCCTCCGATGTTGAAGGCCCCGAGCCTTCATGGCTCCCACCACGTTGCTGCTGCTGCTGTGCCTCTGCCCGTGCACTGCCTCCTGCTGCCTGCACATCCTCCGCCGGTTGGGGTGCAGTCGTTGATGTGGCCATCCCTGCTGGACGTCCGACTCCCGACTGTGGCAGGGATGCCTCCTCCACCAGCCTGGCCGCACCGTCAGAGGCAGCTCCACAGGGCACCCAGGTGACTGATGGGTGGGAAGATGGCACGGAGGACGACTAGCACGTAGGGGGTTCAGTTGAGGAGGGGGTCGTAGCAAGCTCAAGTGTAACAAGTGTCGCAGTGTTCAGATGGGCATCCATGTCACATCTGCCCATCAGGCTTCCACATACCGCTGTCACACGCATCCATGTTGCATCACTGTTGCACCCTTGTCAAATACACACACATGCACATAGTGCTGATACATGCAGCTGAAAACAACATACATGCGTCACATCACGGACATGTCTTCTTACATACACATTCATCCAAACATGTGTGCCCACACAACTGCATTTGGCATGCAAGCCTACACACACAAGCACCATCCATGTCTCACACATTCCAGCCCTCGCATGTGTTAGCCCCACGGCCCTGTACACCCCCACCCATACTCGACCCCATACAAACAGATGTGCAACCTGCACACTACTGAAAAATCACCACACGCATAGATCACAATCAGGATGCATGTACACTTACCGCTCGACTCCAGACGGGTCTGCCTCTCAAGGACCTGGACGTGGAGCGCTGGGGATGTGCATTCCAGGACCCTCATCTGTTCTTCCGACAAGTGGCCCCGGCGCCCCTTGGCATCCGCTGCCTTCAAGAGGCGCCGGGCCTTGTTCAGGGTCCTGGACCTGAAGTCCTCCCAGCGCTTCTTGACATGTTGTAAGTCACGGACTGCCACCCCCTCCGCGTTGATGGCAGTCACGATGTCAGTCCAGATCCGAGTCCGTCCTTCCTTGTCGGCGCGGGAACTTCCAAAGAGGGCATCATACTGTCCCAGGACTTGCTCCACCAGGACACCAACTTCGGTGGCACTGAAGCTGGTGCCCCTCTGCCTCTCTGGCTGGAGGTTGTCAGTGGTCTCAGATGGTGTTTGCCCCGACATGACAACCCCAGAGGCAGGAGTGGGTGGGCAACTGGGTCCTGGGGCTGGGCTGTGGAGCGATGGAATACCAGTCGGGAGTCTTCGGTTCCAGCAGGGGTGGTCACAGCAACAGCATCCCTGGCTGATGTGCAGGCAGCAAATGGCAGGGCACGTGGGCAGCAGGCAGTCAGGCAGCAGCAGATGGCAGGTGGGAGCGTGCTCGGGGCTCTGGGGGGCAGTAGTTCGACCTTCTGGCCAGGAGTGTGGTCTTCCGTGTGCTTACGCGTGGCCAGCTTGATACGGAGTGATTTGGCACGTGAAAATCCTGCACGTCTGCGTGTAAATCGAGGAAAGGCCCTTAGCGCGTATGCACGTCAGCACGCATATGCGATTTCATTGGACCAAAGGCCCTTAGCACATGAGCGCGTCTGTGACGTGAGGCGCGCGGGTGTTTCCCTCATTACACGTGATGACAGAGCACACGTGGATTTCCACCAATCGCGTGTGGAACTTCCTGCGCACCCCAGAAATACACTTACCCAGGCCAATCGCGTGTATGCTCACTTCCGGCCGATTACACGCAATGACACTCGGACATGCAGATTTACCACGTGTGCTCGCATATGCGATTTCATTGGGCCAAAGGCCACCATGCGCAGCTGTGACGTCACGCGCATGGCCGTAGAGAATGGCGCATGTAAAAATAAAGAGATACACGTCCGAGTGTCAAAGCGCGTAATTGGTGGAAATGGCCTCATTGCGTATGCGCGTCTGTGACGTGTGTATAAAAGGTACGTGTAGAACGCCATTTCCTTGTACGTGCTTTTCGTGGAGAGCGAGTGGGTGAAATCTGTACTTCTTGTCGGTTCACATGCGATTTACTTCACGGCGTTTCCAGTTCGTACTCCCTGTTACCTCTGACAGCTTTTTCTCTTTTCCTCTTTTTCCTGGGCCTGTTTCCTCAAACAGCTTCCCTACTACTGTTGTCCTGTCTCCTCAGACAGCGTACAATTCTTCTTTTGGCGGGGGTGTTGCCAATGCGCACACATGCATATTTTTCACGCTTTTGTTCCTGGCAGACGGTGAGTCGCGCACGTATCTAACATCTGTGCTTGCCCCGTGTGTCGCGTACCCCTTCAGAGGTCATTCTAGGCTGCATGTGACACGCATACGTTCATTCTTGTGTTCCTGGGTGCCACAGCGTAGTGCAGGTTTATTTTTCCATGCACGTGGTCTAGGAGGGGTTGCGTGCTCCTTGCTTCGCTTTTTTGGGGTGCCTGTGCGTTGCGTGACCCGTCATCTTTCCCCAGGGGTGACATACAGCCTTGCTAGAGCACTAGAGTACGATTACCATCTGGTACCCAACCCCTTTGACCCCCAATTGCCCAGGACAATAGTTCACATCGACTCCTATACGCACAATAACATCAGTGCCATGGCTGGGAGGCGAACAAGCCGTAAGGGTGGCAAAGGTGGCCGAGCCCCAAGTGGTGGCCGTGGTGGATCCGGTAGGGGACGTGGCCGTGACTTGCAGGGTGCCCCTAGCCCCCCATGTGTGGAGGAGCAGTCAGGGACACCCATGCCTCCCCCACCCCCTGGTTGAGGTTACCATGGCTGACACCATCCATGCTCAGCCCTTGTTGGACCAGCCCACTGTGGAACCAGACCTGGCACAGGGTGACTCCATGGCTAACTTCCAGGTCAGCAGGTCTAGGCCACGTGCGCCGGTGAACGTTGGTGTCATCAGGCCACGTGGATCAGGGGCAGCTAGGTCATCTGCTGCCCCGCGTAGGCAGGCTGGGGAGGCTGCAGGGGCAGCTGCGGCTCCATCCACCCCACCTCTCACACACCCATCCAGGACAGTGTCGGTCCAAGTCCATCATGCTGACATTCCCCCTGACACCATCACACTTGAGATAATGCCTGCACCAACTCCCATGCTGAGTGTGCAATCCCACGCTCCTGCCCCTAGTGTCCAGAGCAGCGCAGGACACTCCGGATCCCCACCACCTTCCAAGCGGAAGAGGAAGAGTGCTCGTCCAGTAGAGGCTGATGCCCCAGACACGGCTACACAGTCCGGCCCGTCAAGGAAGCCCAGCTTCAATGAGGCCGAACTGAATGCACTTGTAGAGTATGTGACCGCACATGACCGCGAAATGGTGATTGTTGCAGGATCCAAGACCACACCTGCACAACGCCAGGCAAACTGGCAGACCGTTGCGGACATCTTAAGTGCCCTTGGAATCGTGAGGCACACAGCCAATGATTGCTATAAGCGCTGGAATGACCTAAAGCGCAGGGCAAAGAATAAGCTGGCCTCAAGTCATGCCGCAACTCTAGTGACTGGAGGTGGGTCTCCAGTAGAAGACATGGAACTCACTCCACATGAGTCAGTCGCTGGGACCTACGTCACGGAGGAACAGATCCAAGGCGTGGGAGATCTGCCAGATTATGAGGCATTGTCCGGTGAGTGCACATGCATGTGTGTGTCATCCATGTGCATGGTGTGTGTGGGAGGGCTTCTGTTTGGGTGCCAGGGGAGGGTGTGTGTGCCTGAGTGGTACGGCTCACCCATGCCACCAGGGGCAGCCTCCACCAGGCCCCCACTCATGTCTCCCACCACCCCCACCACCCAGCAGTGCAGGGGCAGCCTCCACCAGGCCCCCACTCATGTCTCCCACCACCCCCACCCCCCAGCCACCAGAGGCAGCCTCCACCAGGCCCCCACTCATGTTGCACTTCCTAAACATTCTTGGTAACAGCATTTGGGTATAGCAGCATCCCTTCTGCCAACATTAGACATCCAGCCCAACACCACGCCAGTTGCTCTTGGAGTGTCATCTTGCCACTACACTGTTGCTTATTTACCTCTGTTTATTCAGGCAGATTGTTTGCATACCACCACTTTTACTCGGGATTTCTCAGTCCTATTGTCACATGTCTGACATGGCTATGGTACAGTGGACTGGCTCAGTTTCGTGGACATGATTAGTTTGGACATGTCCCTGTGCTATAGGACCATTTTTGACTGGCAGCTGCATGTTAAACATTTGAACCATTACAATGAAAATAATCTATCATATGAACAAACTGGACTGAATGAACAATTGGTGACCTCCTCTCCCTCTTCACTTCACGGCTAGGGTACATGCCATCTGTGTGATGGCATGTGTATTTGACCTGCCAATCACTGGCCAATGTGTGATGCCACTGCTAGGCAGCATGCAGCAAATGTGTTCATCTTCCATCTTGGTGTCATCAATGCAGTGACGGTGCATACATGGGAGTGTTTTAGTCATGTGGGACATGTGTCAATCAAGTACTGTTTCTGTAGCCTCTCAGCCCTCATTGTGTGCCATAGTGCTAATGCCTGTTTCCATTTGTTTTCTTTTATGTCTTTGAAGACGCACCTGATACTGCTGGGGTTGTGGAGATGGTGCAGACCCAGGAGGGGTCTGAGAGCCGACCGACCACCAGTGAGGGACGTGGTGTGGTGGTGGGTGAGAACCCACAACTGCTGCAGGTCGTGCTCTCAAGGGGTGTCTCTGGCTGCACCTCCCCGAGCTGTACTCAGGTGTTGATTCGGATGATGAGACCTACGTGCCGTCGCAGGTGAGTGTTCTTCCTGGGAGGAATTCTGTTCTGTCCGACCCACCTGCACCAGGGTTAGAACCCTCAATGGGGATGTCAGTGTTGGCAGGTACGCCTTTGGTGGTTACGGATGCAGGGTCACACTCTGCGACATCTGATCCTGTTCCTGGGCCAGCAGATCAGAGGGGGAATGCACTCCTGCAGCCTCAGGCAGTGCCGGCACAGCAAGGCGCAGTTCGCCTTGCCCCAGACAGGTGTGGTGCCCGCCGACGTGGTGGCAGTACGCCACCTGGCAATACCGCATGGGAGCAATCCATTTACTGTATGGCAACCCAACAGGCAGCATCATCAGAGATGATGGCTCAGGCCATGGATAGGGTGGCCACTTCCATTGTCCCCCCCGAAAGGCTGATGGAGCGACTACAGCAGGCAACCAACTCCATCTGCCAGTCACACAGGGAGGACATGTTGGCGTCCGACAGGGACAGGCGGGCGGCACTGGCGAATCTGCGGGAAGCCATCTCCATGGAGTCCCAGGGCCACAGGGAAGCCCTGAGGCTGGAACTCCTTCACCTCAGGACGACTCTTGTTGAGCTTGAGGCTTCAACAAACCGAAGGACAGAACAGCAGCTGGAGCGTCTCACCCGTACGCTCTCAGCTGAGATGCCTGCAACTAGGGCGGCGGTCCGAGCATCCCGTGAGTTGTTGCATGGGGACCTCCGCACACTCATCCTCCAGAACGAGACCTACCACACCCGCATGCTTGCAGCCATGGAGGAACAGACTAGGGCTTTGCGTGGGCTGCCTCCTATAGTGCCACATAGCTCCGGATGCAGCTGCAGAGGGTGAGAATAGCGACAGCAGTGATACTCCCACAATAGGGTAGCCGTGTAGGCCATGAGCCCATGGAGGTGTTTTTTTTTTGCAAGATCCACACAGGTGGGTTTTGGTGTGCACCCTGTCCTCGGACCTCCTGGGTGGCCTCCCCAACCCCCCCAGGCCCATTAATGGCCATTTTTGATATTTTTTTTTCTTTTTTTTTTTTGGGACAGTGTGTTGCCTTGTGTGGCTCCCGTGGGCATACGCTGCATTGTGGCTGGGCACATGCAGGCTTGTCATGGATTTGGTTCAGATGCTTGGGTTTTTGTCACACACACCCTTCCTGCTTCCCGTTTCCATGGGCTTGCAAAGGGTGTGCCCAAGTGACATTGACGTACATGGTGACATTGGACTCCCAGGAGCTGTGTGGGCAGTCTGTAGTCAATACTGTGTATACATTCATAGTGCATATTGTTGTTGTATTGTACACTGCGTGGTGTATTGATATGTGCCTCTGCATCCATCTCATCCTCCATATTTGCAGGTACATTCCTCATGTCTTCACAATGCGGTCCACCTTGGAACTGGAGTCCATGTTGTAAGCGGTGCACCTACACTCTTGCATGGCGCTAACACTGTATACTTGCAAGTGTTCGGAGGGCTGTCATCATCAGGTGGTGAGGCTAGCTAATTTTTAAGTCTGTAATGGCATGTTTAAGGTAGGTTGGAGGTTGTGTAGGGATTTGTATTCTTGGTAAGTATTTGGTAATGTGGGTTGTAGGTCCTGCATTACTGTGAGCATTTCATGTGTGGACAGGTTTCCATTAGGGACACTGTAGCTGCTGACACTTGGGGCATGTTGTGGGGATTCATTTCTTTCCTCTCACATTGCATGACATGCCATGGTGTGTTGTGTGGCCGTGCCGGGGAGGGGGTGGGTGACATGGCACTGTTATCATGTAGTATTTTGCAAGTGGGTATTCATTTCTGCAGCATGGAAGTGTCTTTTCATGACACTGCATTGGTGGTGTTTGTGTAGGTAGGGATGCACACATTGTGACACTTCCACATGAACAATCTCAGACTGCTATGGTTCTGACAGTTGACAGTCCCTTAGTTCATCTTAATTGTCAGGTCGAGTCATCATTGCTTATCAGATGGTATGTGCCAGGCCTGTGTGCACTCCACTGGGGTGTGATTTCTATGTGAAGTAATTAGCCACCAGCTGCATACGGGCTGCCTCACCCCGTGCCCTCTCCCCTCCCATGCGCAGCGGGCGTGCATGTGGTTGGGGATGTGGGGGCACCACCATGTCCACGGCCAGGCCCCGGCGTGTTGCAACATTGTGCAGGACACATGCTGCCACTATGATCCTGCACACTACTGGGGGCGCATATAACAGCTGCCCGCCAGAACGGTCAAGGGAGCGAAAGCGTGACTTGAGCACTCCGAATGTGCGCTCCACTATGCCCCGGGTTGCAATATGGGCTGTGTTGTATCTTACCTCTGGAGGCGTGATGGGGTTCCGAATTGGCGTCATCATGTGGGTGCTCAGAGGGTAGGCACTGTCCCCTGGTGAGGAGGTGATGGGTATCATTAGTGGGGTAGTGACATAACTCTGCATCTGACATGCATGCATGTGCAGTGGCATTCATACTCACCAAGCAGCCATGTATCGCCATGCCGGCCAGCTTCTAGGTCCCGGCTTAGGGTAGACATTCGTTAAATGAAGCTGTCATGGGTGGACCCTGGATAGTTGGCATATACTGAGGTGATGATTCCCTTAGCATTACATACTACCTGCACGTTGATGGAATGCCAGTGCTTGCGGTTCCTATAGATGTGCTCAGATGCCCTGGGGGGACGTAGTGCCACATGGGTGCAGTCAATGGCACCTAGCACCAGGGCCAGTATTATGTGTGGGGGAAACCTGTACCTCCCATAAACCTGGTCATCAGGCATACCAAAAAGGCTGGTTCTGGGAGTGAAAATTCGGGCCCTCACTATCCTCCCCCTCCTCCTTTGGTAACCCACGGCCACTGCTGCTGGGAATGGTATATTCATCCTGGTGTATGAGCTTGTTTGTTGTTTGCGCGCACTTTTATGCTGCGCCGGTCGACGTATGCCTGCTTCATGCTGGCGTAAGTGTATCAGGATTGGACCATTTTTCGGCACGTCGTAGGCGAACGTGTGAATCTTCCCGCCCACACCAGGAATACACGTAGCACGCTCTCACAGGCACAGTCGCGGGTAAATATTCCCGCCCACCCCTGGAATACATGTAACCCACTCTCACAGGCCCAATCGCGTGTGGAAGTTCACGCGCACCCCAAAGCACACGTACCCAGGCCAATCGCGTGTGGGACTTCCCGCGCACCCCGAAGTACACGTACAATCGCGTGTGGAACTTCCCGCGCACCCCGTAGTACACGTACCCAGGCAAATCGCGTGTGGAAATTCACGCGCACCCCGAAGTACACGTACAATCGCGTGTGGAACTTCCCGCGCACCCCGAAGTACACATACCCAGGCAAATTGCACGGCTGGGGGGTGGGGGTGGGGGCCTGGTGGAGGCTGCCCCTGCACTGCTGGGGGTGGGGGTGGTGGGAGACATGAGTGGGGGCCTGATGGAGGCTGTCCCTGGTGGCTGGGGGGTGGGGGTGGTGGGAGACATGAGTGGGTGCCTGGTGGGGCAGCCCCGGGGGGCTGGGGGGTGGGGGTGCAGGGGGACATGAGTTGGACATGAGTGGGGGCCTGCTGGCAGGTGCCCCACAGTGCTGGGGGGTGGGGGTGGTGGGTGACATGAGTTGGGGCCTGGTGGAGGCTGCCCCTGCACTGCTGGGGGGTGGGGGTGGTGGGAGACATGAGTGGGGGCCTGATGGAGGCTGTCCCTGGTGGCTGGGGGGTGGGGGTGGTGGGAGACATGAGTGGGTGCCTGGTGGGGCAGCCCCGGGTGGCTGGGGGGTGGGGGTGCAGGGGGACATGAGTTGGACATGAGTGGGGGCCTGCTGGCAGGTGCCCCACAGTGCTGGGGGGTGGGGGTGGTGGGAGACATGAGTGGGGGCCTGGTGGGGGCTGCCCCTGGTGGCTGGGGGTGGGGGTGCAGGGGGACATGAGTTGGACATGAGTGGGGGCCTGCTGGCAGGTGCCCCACAGTGCTGGGGGTTGGGGGTGGTGGGTGACATGAGTTGGGGCCTGGTGGAGGCTGCCCCTGCACTGCTGGGGGGTGGGGGTGGTGGGAGACATGAGTGGGGGCCTGCTGGCAGGTGCCCCACAGTGCTGGGGGGTGGGGGTAATAGGGGACATGAGTGGGGGCCTGGTGGAGGCTGCCCCTGACTGCTGGGGGGTAGGGGGTGGTGGGAGACATGAGTGGGGGCCTGCTGGCAGGTGCCCCACCGTGCTGGGGGGTGGGGGTAATAGGGGACATGAGTGGGGGCCTGGTGGAGGCTGCCCCTGACTGCTGGGGGGTAGGGGGTGGTGGGAGACATGGGTGGGTGCCTGGTGGAGGCTGCACCTGGTGGCTGGGGGGTGGGGGTGGTGGTAGACATGGGTGGGGGCCTGGTGGAGGCTCCCCTGCACTGTGGGGGGGTGGGGGTAATAGGGGACATGAGTGGGGGCCTGGTGGAGGCTGGCCCTGGTGGCTGGGGGGGTGGGGGTGGTGGTAGACATGGATGGGGGCCTGGTGGAGGCTGCCCCTGCACTGCTCGGGGGTGGGGGTGGTGGGAGACATGAGAGGGGGCCTGGTGGAGGCTGCCCCTGCACTGCTGGAGGGTGGGGGTGGTGGGAGACATGAGTGGGGGCCTGGTGGAGGCTGCCCCTGGTGGCTGGGGGGTGGGGGTGGTTTGAGACATGAGTGGGTGCCTGGTGGAGGCTGCCCCTGGTGGCTGGGGGGTGGGGGTGGTGGGAGACATGAGTGGGGGCCTGGTGGAGGCTGCCCCTGCACTGCGGGGGTGTGGGGGTAATAGGGGACATGAGTGGGGGCCTGGTGGAGGCTGCCCCTGGTGGCTGGGGGGTGGGGGTGGTGGGAGACATGAGTGGGGGCCTGGAGGAGGCTGCCCCTGCACTGCTGGGGGGTGGGGGTGGTGGGAGACATGAGTGGGGGCCTGGTGGAGGCTGCCCCTGCACTGCTGGAGGGTGGGGGTGGTGGGAGACATGAGTGGGGGCCTGGTGGAGGCTGCCCCTGGTGGCTGCAGGGTGGGGGTGGTGGGAGACATGAGTGGGGGCCTGGTGGAGGCTGCCCCTGCACTGCTGGGGGGTGGGGGTGGTGGGTGACATGTGTGGGGGCCTGGTGGAGGCTGCCCCTGGTGGCTGGGGGGTGGGGGTGGTGGGAGACATGAGTGGGGGCCTGGTGGAGGCTGCCCCTGCACTGCTGGGGGGTGGGGGTGGTGGGTAACATGAGTGGGGGCCTGGTGGAGGCTGCCTCTGGTGGCTGGGGGGTGGGGGTGGTGGGAGACATGAGTGGGGGCCTGGTGGAGGCTGCCCCTGGTGGCTGGGGGGTGGGGGTGGTGGGAGACATGAGTGGGGGCCTGGTGGAGGCTGCCCTTGCACTGCTAGGGGGTGGGGGTGTTGGGTGACATGAGTTGGGGCCTGGTGGAGGCTGCCCCTGCACTGCTGGGGGGTGGGGGTGGTGGGAGACATGAGTGGGGGCCTGCTGGCAGGTGCCCCACAGTGCTGGGGGGTGGGGGTAATAGGGGACATGAGTGGGGGCCTGGTGGAGGCTGCCCCTGACTGCTGGGGGGTAGGGGGTGGTGGGAGACATGAGTGGGTGCCTGGTGGAGGCTGCACCTGGTGGCTGGGGGGTGGGGGTGGTGGTAGACATGGGTGGGGGCCTGGTGGAGGCTGCCCCTGCACTGCGGGGGGGTGGGGGTAATAGGGGCCATGAGTGGGGGCCTGGTGGAGGCTGGCCCTGGTGGCTGGGGGGTGGGGGTGGTGGTAGACATGGGTGGGGGCCTGGTGGAGGTTGCCCCTGACTGCTGGGGGGTAGGGGGTGGTGGGAAACATGAGTGGGGGCCTGCTGGCAGGTGCCCCACCGTGCTGGGGGGTGGGGGTAATAGGGGACATGAGTGGGGGCCTGGTGGAGGCTGGCCCTGGTGGCTGGGGGGTGGGGGTGGTGGTAGACATGGGTAGGGGCCTGGTGGAGGCTGCCCCTGCGCTGCTGGGGGGTGGGGGTGGTGGGAGACATGAGTGGGGGCCTGGTGGAGGCTGCCCCTGCACTGCTGGAGGGTGGGGGTGGTGGGAGACATGAGTGGGGGCCTGGTGGAGGCTGCCCCTGGTGGCTGGGGGGTGGGGGTGGTGGGAGACATGAGTGGGGGCCTGGTGGAGGCTGCCCCTGGTGGCTGGGGGATGGGGGTGGTGGGAGACATGAGTGGGGGCCTGGTGGAGGCTGCCCCTGCACTGCTGGGGGTGGGGGTG
Organism: Ambystoma mexicanum; assembly: GCF_040938575.1. Taxonomy (NCBI): domain Eukaryota; kingdom Metazoa; phylum Chordata; class Amphibia; order Caudata; family Ambystomatidae; genus Ambystoma; species Ambystoma mexicanum. Next base: position 1,709,750,430 of record NC_090932.1, on the reverse strand, counting down.
GTGGGTGACATGTGTGGGGGCCTGGTGGAGGCTGCCCCTGGTGGCTGGGGGGTGGGGTGGTGGGAGACATGAGTGGGGGCCTGGTGGAGGCTGCCCCTGCACTGCTGGGGGGTGGGGGTGGTGGGTAACATGAGTGGGGGCCTGGTGGAGGCTGCCCCTGGTGGCTGGGGGGTGGGGGTGGTGGGAGACATGAGTGGGGGCCTGGTGGAGGCTGCCCCTGCACTGCTGGGGGGTGGGGGTGGTGGGAGACATGAGTGGGGGCCTGGTGGAGGCTGCCCCTGGTGGCTGGGGGGTGGGGGTGGTGGGAGACATGAGTGGGGGCCTGGTGGAGGCTGCCCCTGACTGCTTGGGGGTAGGGGGTGGTGGGAGACATGAGTGGGTGCCTGGTGGAGGCTGCCTCTGGTGGCTGGGGGGTGGGGGTGGTGGGAGACATGAGTGGGGGCCTGGTGGAGGCTGCGCCTGCACTGCTGGAGGGTGGGGGTGGTGGGTGACATGAGTGGGGGCCTGGTGGAGGCTGCCCCTGGTGGCTGGGGGGTGGGGGTGGTGGGAGACATGAGTGGGGGCCTGGTGGAGGCTGCCCCTGCACTGCTAGGGGGTGGGGGTGGTGGGTGACATGAGTGGGGGCCTGGTGGAGGCTGCCCCTGGTGGCAGGGGGGTGAGGGTGGTGGGAGACATGAGTGGGGGCCTGGTGGAGGCTGCCCCTGCACTGCTGGGGGGTGGGGTGGTGGGAGACATGAGTGGGGGCCTGGTGGAGGCTGCCCCTGGTGGCCTGGGGGGGGTGGTGGGAGACATGAGTGGGGGCCTGGTGGAGGCTGCCCCTGACGGCTGGGTGGTAGGGGTGGTGGGAGACATGAGTGGGGGCCTGGTGGAGGCTGCCCCTTGTGGCTGGGGGGTGGGGGTGGTGGGAGACATGAGTGGGGGCCTGGTGGAGGCTGCCCCTGCACTGCTGGGGGGTGGGGGGATGGGTGACATGAGTGGGGCCTGGTGGAGGCTGCCCCTGCACTGCTGGGGGTGGGTGTGGTGGGAGACATGTGTTTGTGATCCGTGGTGCAAGGTGGCATGTGGGTTGGCTGGTGGGCATGGCCATGGTGGATGGGTTGCCCCTGGGACAAGAGCAGGGGTGCAAGGTAGTACCCTGTGGTGTGGGCTGCCTGCAGGGGCCGTGGAGGGTTTAGAGGGAACACCTGGGGGACCCACATGGCCAAATCATGTGTAGCATTCCCCGGCACTACTGAAATACACGTACCCTGCAGAAATCGCGTGTGGAACTTCCCGCGCACCCCGTAGTACACGTACCCAGGCCAATCGCGTGTGGAACTTCCCGCACACCCCTGAAATCCACGTACCCTGCCAAATCGCGTGTGGAACGTGCCGCGCACCCCTGAAATCCACGTACCCAGCCAAATTGCGTGTGAAACTTCCCGCACCCCTGACATCCACGTACCCAGCCAAATCGCGTGTGAAACTTTGCGCGCACCCCTGAAATCCACGTACCCAGCCAAATCACGTGTTGAACTTCCTGCGCACCCCTGAAATCCACGTACCCGGCCTAATCGCGTGTGGAACTTCCCGCGCACCCCTGAAATCCACGTACCCGGCCAAATCGCATGTGGAACTTGCCGCGCACCCCTGGAATCCACGTACCCAGCCAAATTGCGTGTGAAACTTCCCACGCACCCCGAAATACACGCACACGTTATTTTTCAGTCAGCGGGTGTCTGTGTTTGTGAGTACCCCTTTGCACGTCATTTGTCCTGGAGGGCCACAGTATAGGACATTCATCATAGCTGTATATAGGTGCTATTTGTTGGCGCACCTTTTGGCGCACATTTTTTACAGGCGCAGGGACGCTACCGCCTGCTTTCTTGTAGCGGTCGTGTTTGTGCCTGTGCGCTGGTTTGACCGTGCGCTGTTTTGCCCTATTCGATTCCATGAATACGTGTTGTAGGCGAGCGTGTGGGCGTTCCGTGCACTTGCACCCTGTACTTCCCCGGTGACGCCCACATTTTGGCAAGTTGTTCCCCATTCTGAGTGTTACGCCCCGTGTTCCGCCTACTTTTGTTGTGTGCGCCGCGCTATGTGCTATTTTCGCTGTGGCCTGTGCGATTTTCGCTGTGACCTGGCGCACGCCATTAGATGGACTGTGCGCCAACATGCGCCGTGCACTTTTTTAGCGCACATCAGATGGTTTTTTCGTGCACGCCCTTCCATGAATCGATGTGCGCTGCTTTTCGTGCGATTTTCGCACTTGCACTGCGATTTTCGCTATTCCACTGCGAATCACACGTTTTTGCCCACTTGCGCCGCGCTAATTATTCCATGAATCGGCTATGCTGATCTATGCCCACTGTGCCTTGTGTAAATTAGTCATTGCCTATGCTGATCTACGCCCACTGTGCCTTTGTGCAACTTAGTCACTGCCTATGCTGATCTATGCCCACTGTGCTTTTGTGCGCCTTAGTCATTGCCTATGCTGATCTATGCCCACTGTGCCTTTGGGTACCTTAGTCACTGCCTATGCTGATCTAATCCCACTGTACCTTGTGTAACTTAGTCATTGCCTACGCTGATGTATGCCCACTGTGCCTTTGTATTTTAGTTACTGCAGCCCGTTGTGCTCATGCTATTTGAACCTTTGTCATTGTAGCTCACTGAGCCTATGCTACTTTCTGCCCATCTGAAGCCGCCTACCCAATCCACTGTGTTTACTTGAACTTAGTTCTACATCATGAGTAGCACACCTTGCAGCCTGCTATTGTACTTACTTCTAATTATCCTCCACCATAGAGAGGACAGCAGCTTCCCTACAGTACTCATGAGACCCCTAAATAATTGTACCATGAGTATTGTCTCTACCAACACCAGTATGGAACACCCGGATCTGAATCCCTCAACCGAGTTTCCCAGCAACCCATGTAGTCTACTGTATAGGAATTCCAGGCTTAGAGCTAGACTATCAAAACTCGATGAGCCTCTGACTAGAACCCTACCTCCTACCAACAAAAGATCCATCACCCAGAAGGCTAATACCGCCCATCTCAATAACAGGAGACTTCCTCCTACCTATACCAAAACTGAACTGTCTCATCCGATAGCACCCCCCCTCAAAGGGGGATTAATAAATGCCAGATCCTTGACAGCACATGCTACTGACATCTGAGATTTGATAGTGCTCGATAACTTGGACTTTATCGCTATCACAGGGTCGTGGTTGCACGACGCAGCAGGACCCCTACTGTCCTTAGCCATCCCAGAAGACTTTACTATACTCAGGCAAGATAGAACCAATATGCGCAGTGGCGGTATTGCCATCATCGCAAAGACTAGCTTAGGTATAAGAATCTCACCTACAATAGCATTCGACTCATGTGAATTGCTTACCATTAAACTTCCACTAGCAAGCTCCCAAACATTGACTATTCACCTCATCTACAGACCACCTGGTCCCCTAGGGACAATCGAGGAGAACCCCAACTTACTCTCCAACAACCTTAAAACCTCCTCCCAATTACTTGTCCTAGGGGACTTCAATTTGGGCTTTAATGACCCCTCAGACATAAATGCCACTATGATTGCCAATTCCCTCTCCAATCTGGGTATGACGCAAAAAACTCTAGAACCCACTCATAACAAAGGAAGAATCCTCAATTGGCTAGTAGACTACAACTGTACTGCCAACATCAAAGCCATTATCCCTCAACCTCGGACAGACCATTTCTTCCTGTCATTTGAATTATCCACCTCCAGGCCACCTCCACCAGCTCCCACCATGGCCCCGCCTTGCCTAACAAGAAATAAAAAGAGCATCACCAGAGATAAAGTGATCCAGGACATTCTACCGACACTCAATGGATTAGAGGATCATTTAGACCCAGAAACATTAGTCAATGAATATAACAAAATGATGTTAACCACCCTTGACAACATTGCACCTCTGAAACTCAGACAAAGTAAACCCAAATCTCACCTGAACAAATGGTTTACCCCTGAACTTAAGGATCTGCGACTACTTAAGAGGAGCTGCGAAACAGCATGGAGGCTTACCCCCTCAGTAGATCCCAAAACGAAACTTACAGATATCTCCTCCCAATATAAAAAAGAAATCCATTTGGCCAAACAGAACTCTTTCAATAAGGGTATCTCCAACGCCAATTCAAGCATGAGGGAACTGTTTACCATCCTCAAGGAACTGGAGTCCCCCATCCCCATTCCGGATATATGCACCAAAGATAAAACTTGGTGCTCCGACATTCAGCAAGCCTTATCAAAAAGAATTTCCTTGCTCCAAACGAAAATAGCCAAAAAGAAAGCCTCCCTTACACAACCATCTAAGACCAACAACTCCATCGTAGACCTTGCCCCAAAAGCTCAGGACCCAGCTATACGGTTCATGTTCTCTAAAACCTCTATTCTTGAGGTGGAGAAAGTCATCCTCTCTCTTAAACCGTCAAACTGCCAGGGCAATTCCTACCCTGCCCAGCTTATAAAAGATGCTGCTAGGGATCTCTCCCCATTTATTGCCAAACTTGTCAACTCCTCATTCACGTCCGGTATGGTGCCCACCAATCTAAAACAATCCTGGGTACTACCACTGCTCAAAATGCAAACGCTAGACCCTCTTATACCCACAAACTGCCGTCCCATTACGACAGTCCCTTTCCTGCTTAAAATCCTGGATAAGATTGCCTATAATCAAATCCAAAGTTTTCTGGAACTACATAAACTCTTAGGAGAGCGCCAATCAGGATTCCGTCCACAACACGGCACAGAGACTGCCCTCATTGACCTAAAGGCACAAATAGATGAACTAAGAGACAAAGGTAAAATGGCTCTCCTCCTGCTGCTGGACCTCTCAGCAGCGTTCGTCCTTGTGGACCCTGGGGTACTTTGCAGCCAATTAGACTCTTCCGCACATTTCTCCAGAGAGGCTATAACTTGGATTGAATCCTTTCTTAGTGACAGGACCATGAGGGTGTTCTCCCCATCGGCCTCGGCTGACCGAATCCCCATCCGGTGCCGAGTTCCTCAGGGCTCGTGTGTCTCCCCGACTCTTTACAACATATTCACTAAACCCCTTTTTGATGATCTGGACCATCTCGGTATCACCTACACTAATTATGCAGATGATACCCAGATCCTCCTCCCACTTTCCGGGGATTACAACAAGGATTTGGCCTTGGTGAATAGGATGTTTATCATCGTCCAGGCATGGATGGTAACCCACGGTCTATGCCTGAACGATGATAAAACAGAGTTGATCATCCAAGGGAAACATTCTAACATTAAAAAACTTAGCCAGGACTATGCCTCATTTGAAATTGATGGGAATATCATCAAGGTATCTAAAGACGAGAAGACACTTGGCTTCTATCTGGATGCCACCCTCTCTTTCGATAAGCAGGTGAAGTAATTGGCTTCGGCCACCGCCTACACATGCAAGCTCATTAGAGCAGGCAAGCACTTTCTCTCTGACAACAACTGCCTTATCCTAGCGACAGCACTAATCCTCTCTAAGCTCGACTATTGTAATGCCCTCTACATTGGAGCAAATAAATCCATCACCCACCGTATTCAAATTCTACAAAACAATGCCTTACGAGCCGCCCTCGGTGTGTCTAAAAGATCGCATATTTCAAAGATCAGGTGTCAAAACAACTGGCTGTCCATCCAAAACAAAATCCACTTAAAAGTAGCGTCCCTGGTTCACAAAGCCCTGAACAATGCCGCAACGAGCTATCTCTATAACAAATTCACAAAAAGAAACCACACGCGCCCTCCCAGAACCTCAAATGCCAATAGCCTCATAATTCCAAGATTCAGGCTATCCAAGGCTGGGGGCAGCAGCTTCCAGGTACAAGCAGCCCAATTATGGAACTCTCTGTCAAACCCTCTACGGGAGGAGCAGCCCTTTTCCAAATTCAGAACCAACTACATCAACCGGCTAAGGTCGGCCAATGATTAGCCTATTGGTGCACTCTTATCTTCACTCGACCCTAGCACATACACATCACTATCCTGTTCTCCCTTGATCTTATGGACCGCCTCACTCTGCCCACCTGGCCAATGAGCTAACGTCCATCTCGTGCCTGTATATATACTGTCTTTATTGTATTTTGTATTCATTTTGCATGTATTTTGTGTGTAAATTGTAATTTCCACCTATCTGTGATATATTGTATTTTGTATTTTGTACATAGTATGCAACTATTGACCTTACCCTGTAACTTAAGCTTCGCATTTTCTGTACTGCTGCGCCCGACTACCTTCGGTTCTGGTGCACATTACAAGTGATTAAAACAAACAAACAAACAAGTTTACTCTTGGGTGCATGGTCTGCAGCCATGCAACTAAGACGCTAGGTTGTGCACACAACCACCGCACCACAGAACACCCATGTTCACTTATAACCTCACTGCTTATGACTTTAGTCTTCGGTGCCTGGCCTTTGGCCAAGCACCCAAGACTCTGTGACGTGGCCCGAACCACCACAGCATATCGCACCCATTGTGGCTTCTAACTTCACTACGTATAAAGTTGGGTTTGGGAGCATGGCCTTCGGCCATGCACCCAAAACACTACGCCCTCCCCACAACCACCTGAATGATGTTTGATAGTACAAGTGTACCTATACCTGTAATATGCTGCAGTAGTTGTGGCCACAGGCTACAGTCTTGGGTGTATGACCATGGATTTTTCAATGTATGGGTATGCAGTATATAAAATCCATAGTGGCTTATAACTGCAGTGCTTATACTTTGTTCTTGGGTGCATGGCCTTCACCAAACTTTGCAAATAAAATCAGAGTGTCCATATACTTCAAGTTTGTTGCGGATTCGTCCAGGGGGAACGGAGTAATAGGCCGCCCAAAAAGTGCTCTTCCTATGGAAACAGCAACTTAACCATAACTACACGGCCACTACAGTGTAGTTATGGTAAGTAGTTTGGTGATGTTTGGTCCAGGGGAGCAAAGGTTATAGGGGTGGTCCCAAAATGTATTTTTTTACCATAGACTGAATGGGGGAAAAACTTTGCTCACGGCTATAGGCCAAACCGCTGGATGCATTTTCATGAACTTTGCGGCAGGGGCAGGGCCTTGGTCCCAAAAGTGTGCTTTTGTCAATTTGGTGACAATCCATGCAGTACTGTTCTTTAAAACAACCAAAAAGCAGGTCTCACAAAATTAGTGATATATATATATATATATATATATATATATATATATATATATATATATATATATATATATATATATATATTCAGTGAAAAAAACTTTGTTAAAGGGACGTTATGGTTAAGTTGCGCTACTAAAAACCTATGAAATTCAGTGAAAAAACTTTGTTAAAGGGACGTTATGGTTCCAAGTAAAACCGAAAAACCCTTGAAATTCGCCAGTTATGGTAAGCTAAGCAACCATAACTCGCGCCACCACCGTGCACTGCTAAGACTAACACCCAGGACATCAAAGATGACATCACAAATGTCATTGATGACATCACTGATGGCATCACATGTGTATGTACTTTTCATGAGATATGTGTACAAGGGATTCTTATTATAATGTTGCGAAACAAGTGTCAAGGAACATTGCAATAAATATCATACCCTAATTAGTGCATTGAACGATGCATTGATATAAATAGCATCCTATTATGGGGTTCTATCTAGTATACTAAGCTACTCATACAGAAACATAACATTGTGTGCAGCGTACAAGATGAAGGTATGATATTCCTAATGTTAATATGTTGAATAATGAAATGATAGTTGTTTTCTTAATAGATTTTTGTGTACTGTGAAATATGTAATAAGTAGCTAATAAAACCCATGTATTACATAATTGCATTACTATAGACAAAACACAAAGACACAAGAACACATACCAATATGGGTATATACAGGGAAAGTGAAGTTAGCAAAAAAGCACAAGTAGTAGCAGAAACAATTCATAACTTAACTGATTAGTTTCATGCAAATAAATGATTGCTCTGTTTCAAAGCTGCTATTTACCCTATGTATATGTATCACTTGATGTGATTGGACCCTAAGGAAAGTAGTGTGAGTACAATGTATACAAATATGACCATATACAGGGAAAGTACAGCCATAAAAAAAACAACAGAACTATCAGAAAGTGCTCATAAATCTAGTGATTATCTTTATGCACAAAAAGGATTGCTGTCTTTCAAGCTTGTGTTTTCCCATATGTATATGTTTCATATGATGTGACTGTACTCTAAGGAAATTACTGTAAGAACCTACTAGAAGGATATGTATACAAATAAAATACAATTCTTAATTTCTGACTGTTACTGAAGAAAACCATGTGGCCTAGATATGTCAGCAAAAGAAAAAATAGTGAGCCAGGCATGTGATGTCATCAGTGATGTCATCAATGACATTTGTGATGTCATCTTTGATGTCCTGGGTGTTAGTCTTAGCAGTGCACGGTGGTGGCGCGAGTTATGGTTGCTTAGCTTACCATAACTGGCGAATTTCAAGGGTTTTTCGGTTTTACTTGGAACCATAACGTCCCTTTAACAAAGTTTTTTCACTGAATTTCATAGGTTTTTAGTAGCGCAACTTAACCATAACGTCCCTTTAACAAAGTTTTTTTCACTGAATTTCATAGGTTTTTAGTAGCGCAACTTAACCATAACGTCCCTTTAACAAAGTTTTTTCACTGAATTTCATAGTTTTTTAGTAGCACAACTTAACAATAATGACTTTGACTTTATATACATGTCATATGGAACTGACTAGACCTCTTCTTATGAACTTGATGTCCGCGAACTTATTTAATGTTCGCGGACATGTTCGGAGAACAGTACCACTACCTAAAAACTTTGGGGGGGGTGGGGGGGTATGTTTGATTGTTATATCATAATATAGGAACATTTAACAAATTCAAAAAGCAGCACACAAACACATTATATTTAGTAATACATAAGAAATGTAACCCATATATGTAACACACTAACCATTCATTTAAATACAATATGTTCTGAAATGGAATATACCACAAGAAGATAAATTGGCTTCCAACATAATTACCTCACAGACACAACAGAACTGAGAACAAGACCAGACCCACTGAATACATAGGACTTATTTTACCAGAAATAGTAAGTGTACTTCATTTTACTCATATATTTATAAACTTTCTGTATTAGATTAAAGAATATATTATCTTTTTTTTTTTTTCTCACAGAAATGTCTAGTACTCTGGAATGGCTAGAGGACAATTTCCCACATGAAGAAATGTCACAAGATAGTGAAACTAATGGTAAACACTTTATAATATAAACCATGTATTTATTATTTTTTTTATATACATTTAACATATATATTATTTTTTTGTACAGAGCATACCAAAATAGAAAAAACTTCAGAAAACCCTGTTATGGATAACAGTCTTCACAATATAGAAGAAAAAATTGATGTATTGTTGGCTAATTTTAATAATTTAAAAACTTTTGTAGAAAATCTTTTCAAACCAAAAACCTCGTACCATTGCCCCACATGTACTTGTCCCTCCTCACCATATCCCAGTCAATTATCCCCAAACCCTTTCCATAACCCGAAACGTTTTGAGGAGATTTCCATCCCTTCTTCACCTAATACCAATCATGTTGAAACCCCAAATTCTCCTGTTTTTGTTTCTGTTTCTGCCTCACCTTCTCTTTCATAAATTATTAATATATGTTAAATAAAGTTTAATTTTTATATTGTATTGTGAATAGTTTCAGTTTTTTTTTAAAAAAAACAATAAAAGTGTCCGCGGACAGTGCGAGTGTTCTGAAATGTTCGTACATAAACGAAAATGGAGGTGTCCTGAAGAACACCACACCTGTTCGTTCTGTTCGCTAGCAAATTGAAACTGTTCTAAGAAAGCACGTGGTGTCCTGAAATGTTCGTAAAGAAACAAAAATTAAAGTGTTCTAAAGAACACTATATCTGTCTGTAATGTTCGCTATCAACTTAAAACTGTCCTAAGAACACAATTGGTGTCCTGAAATGTTCGTAAATAAACGAAAATGATGTGTCCTGAACAACAGTACAACTGTTCGTAGTGTTCGCTAGCAACATGAAACTGTACTAAGAACACACGAGGTGTCCTGAATTGTTTGTAAATAAACAAAAATTAAAGTGTCCTAAAGAACACTATACTGTCCGGTACTGTTCGCTAGCAAGTTCAAACTGTTCTAAGAACGCTATTGGTGTCCTGAAATGTTTGTACGTAAACGAAAATGGAGGTGTCCTGAAGAACACTATACCTGTTCGTAGTGTTCGCTACCCAATTAAAACTGTTCTAAGAACACAATTGGTGTCCTGAAATGTTCGTACATAAACTAAATTACACGTGTCCTGAAGAACACTATATCTGTCCTTACTGTTCGCTACCAAGTTTAAACTGTTCTAAGAACACACGCGGTGTCCTGAAATGTTCGTTTCACGTGTGACGCACTTTTAATTACTTCAGAACCCGAACAGTGTCAGTAGGACATCAATGTGCATGCGCTAACCAATCTCCATGCACTTGGTGTCCTGCGGACAGGCGCTTCCTTCGCGGACTAGTTCGCGAACGGACCATATGACCGCGCCCACGCTCATCGTGTGTCCTGAAATGCGGACACTGTTTGTGTCCCCGAACAATTTGAAAGTACATTTTCAGTTAATCCATGATATTTTTCAATAAAATCTCACCATGGCACAAGTCCCACATAGCAATCTTGAGTTTCTATATACCTTTTGAAACTTTCCGATCCTTTTTTTGTGTTCGATCTGTCCGCGGACAGTGCGCATGTCCGCGAACCGCGCTCAAGCACCCCTATAAAAGACCACGCCCAAGAGCTTATTCCCATTGTGTTTCTGGCTATTCTTCAGAACACAGTGATTTTTGCTGCCACCTGCAGACTACACCATCATCGATATGGCATCCTTGGCTGCTGAGCTGCCACTTGGTTCTGCACCTGCTTCAGCACCACCCCCACCCCCTCCACCACCACCACCTCCCCAAGGGCCTGAAAAGGGGAACAGGAGTGAGGATGCGGAGGAGGAAGAAGAGGATGATGAGAATGAGGTAGAGGAAAACCCTACTACCCGCACTAGGCATGAGTCTTGGGTGTGGCGGTTATTTACCATTCATGGTAATGTTCCTAAGGCTTGTGCGAACCGTGTTACCAGCAATGCGTGCAAAATGATACTCAGTCGTGGGAAGCACAGTAAGTACAGCTTTGGGACCACTACTATGAAGCGACACCTGAGGTCATTTCACTCTGGGGCTATTCGCAGGGTTGTACCTTTGCGAAGAATGTAGCAGGTTCATTTCCTCTACTTTATCCTCTGTTTCTGATCCTGTCACCACAAGGACCACCTCTGTGGGACAGCGTCTTTCTCAAGCTGCCTCACAGGCCATACAGAATGCTGATGACCCTTACCTTTCGAGGGTCACAGTTGTATGTATGTACTGTGACACAGTACTCTGCAGGGGGGAGCGACTTCGGAGTGATTTTGAGACTATCGTCTCAGAGCAAGAGAAGACCTGCTCACTACCCAAATAAAACCCACTCTACATCTTCCTCTCTCAGCTCGCCCTTTCTTATCCCTGTGGTTGGTGTCCCCCCCTTTACCCTCCTTTACCCTCCTCTCCTAGTGTGTCGTGTCTGAAAAACCAAAAAAAATACAAAATTACAAAAATAAAAAAAAAATAAGGCTCTTTTCAGAGCCGCCTTTCCCAGTTAAAAAATAGAAGTGAAAATAAATGAAGCAGGGCTCTTTGTATTTTTTAGAAGTCCGCGGACAGTTCGCGAACATTAAATAAATTGGGTTGCTACTCCATCACAAACATTGTAACTTTCTCTGGAAAGAAGTGGTGGCTCTGAAAAGAGCCTTTGGGTGGTGTTTGTAAGTCAAAAATTGTAAATGCTTAACATCTACTTCAAAATCGTTGTTGTAATTCCAAAAAAGGTCGCAATGCATTTTGTACATTTCTCAGAAAAATCTGATTGGCAGCATAAGTAAGATGGACTCCATCTCTGCGAAAAATGTATGTACTACAAAACATAATATTTTCATTGTGAAAAGAAGACATGCCAAAATCTCTTAGAAAGGCACAAACAGCCTTATTAACATTGCGCCTTGCTTTTTCCATTTGTGGACCAAATGAAGAAGAACAAAGCCACATTTGTCTCTGCGCAATCCATGAAAATATCACTTGAGAATTAGGAAACATGTCCATAACCTTCCTAAGTCCTTCTTTCATAGCAAATTGCAAACAAATTCCAGTCACATGTCCTAAACTGTTCCCTCCACAATGAATTACAATTATGTCTGGATGTTGCTCTGTCTCCAAAGTAGCACAGAGAGGTAGCAAGTACAACCACTTCATTTCACGTACTCCATGCCAGTGTACTTCACATGTGGGAATCCAAGATCTACAGCTACTCCACAGCTTTCTGCATGCACCTTCAACCAATGTATCCACGAATCTCCTAAAATCCAAACAATCTGTTTTCTGAAACACACAGCCATAGCTATCTTTTGGTTTCTCAGCAAAAAGAGTATCTGAGAAAATCTCTCCTGGCACAACACACCCACCAAACTTTCCTGACCAATCCCTTTCAGTGCTTATTCTCATTTGCATGACTTCTGAACCCAAAAATCCCCGGATGTAACTCCCGATGTCCGCGAACTATCGCCATGTCCGCAGACATATCGTAACATGAACAGCCCTTCTACCATTTCCACTACACTCTCTCTGCCATTCCCTCATTGGATGTACCTCAAAAATCACATGACCATGCACCAATCACATTCAAGACCTCTACATCTAACTGCATCATCATAGATCAGCACTGCAAATGTACTCTGAATCTCTCTGAGTACAAGTGTCATATCATTGGCAAGCAGCATCTACCACACATACTGTACAAGTCTTCAAGATTTCTACTTGCAGCTCCATGCATATCCATATGCATGAACACAAACTTCAGGTATGCATATTTTCTGTATAGTAGATGAACACATTTTCAAACAGACTTTTACCTTGTAAAATCTGTAAAATGAATTTACTGTACTTTTTTCAATTTCCTAAAATCAACTATCACTTATAAACCTTTATACTATTTACTTACTTTATACACACACACTCAAATCATGTTAAACTAACATTTTTTAAATAAAATATATAGACTACATATATTCAAACAAAATTGCATGCAAACATAATCTATGTTTAAACCTTTATAAAAATACTTATACAATTTCATATTTTTTGTTTTTATTTATTTATTTACTTAATTACTTTAAATTAGACATGACATTGAGGCACTATTACCTAGAACAGTTTACTTAAAGAAATAGTGGTATTCACTAATATATTATAAATTTCACAAGACATAGTAAAGATATTTTTTTTTTGCTACAGTTAGTCATTCAATACAATTTGTTCATTAAGAACATATCATATGTACTGAACTGATGCAATGTATCTTATGTAAATAAATGAGTTTAATGGTTTTACAGAAGGCACTGAGGATTTCAATTAAAAAAATCAATATCTAAATTAAAAACAGTGCTATATACAAACATAGTTACTAATTTGAAGCTTTTACAATTGCAGTGAAGACCAGTTTCCTGAAAAGAAGCAGCCGAATTCGAAGAAGAAAGAAAAACTAAGAAGTTACCTGTTAATTAAAAAAAAAAAAGTAAGTAAAATATCACCATAATATTTGTATTATTAATCAAATATACTATAACATTAATACGAGCTATTTTGGTTTCTAAAAATAGAGATTTTGTACCATTTTGTCCAAAAATGTCCATGTCTTAAACAGTGATTTACAGCCAGAATGGCCCACAAATTTCTATTTTTGGACACACAAATTACCCAACTGAACCACTACAATTTTCATATTATAGAACAAACAACTGTTTTAATTGTATACATTAGATTTACTATTTGTATTTTTCCACACCAATAGCTTACTTTTTTTTTGTCATCTGAACCCCAGTTTAGTAACACATAAATTCAAGAATACCTATCCCTACTAGTTTTAGTTCTCAATGCACAATCACACACCATTACATACATCTTTATCATCTTACTCAAACACTCATGCACACAGCACACATACATTCCAGAACACCCCAACCCATATCTTCTTTATTTTTTTCAACAGACCCTAAAGAATGCCTACCAAAAGTCAAGTCCGTAGAAAGCAACCCAAAAGTAGAGCAAATGAAAATAAAGGTGTCCAACATAAGCATCCATCACTAGCAGAATTTGTAAAAAAAAGTTGAAACAAAACAGCTAATACAATCATTTAGTGAAACACAAGAAGTTTCAAGTACAACAACTTCGCTTCCTCTATCAAAATGTAAAACAAACCAAAAAACAATTAACAGAAAATCATCTATCAGTACAGATAAAACTACTTCTTCAAATTTTAATATAGTGCAAAGTAAGCATACCAAGAAAGGTATTTTAGCCAAAATATACTGTCACAAAGTCCTTCAAAATCTTATAAAAACAGGAGAGAAATCAGGTTCAAAGCTTAAAACCTATCGTAGGAAATTAATCTTAAAAGCATTGATGGACAGTGCAATTCTTCTCAAAAGAAATGTATTTATTTTACTGTTAAACAAAATGAAACCACTAACAAAACTAATAACTAAATTACAAAAAAGACTTCTCAATAAGCGAAATGTCAACAGAAAGAACTTCTTAAGTATCTGCGGAGGTGAATCGAATCACACTACGAGCACAGAACCATATTTTAATGAAGAAGTCTACAAACAAAAGCAAACAAATACAATTGCCATAAATAGCAGTGGTCGAGGTTATGAAAAAGTGAATAATACCATAATGGAACAAGAAGTACTCCTTACAAAAATATGCCCTGAAAACTTAGAATTACCCCTCCATTCAACTGAATCAGAACGTCTAGTGTACAAATGGCCATGCACGTCAATGTGTAACATTCCCAAACAATGTTTCAAATCGTTATGCCAATTCCTCAATAAATATGTAAAAAGCAAAGACAAAATCTAAATTAAATGACTGCAAAATATAGATACCTGTCCAGTGCGCAAGTACACAGGACTACAAGGACATTCATTGGCCTGCATTACAGCACCTACTTGTAAAACCACTTTCCATGATATCAAAAGGATATCATCACATCATTCAACTATAAGAAATCTAGTCTATAAACTGTACTATGCTAAAAGTCCTGCTTTAGCACTAGCAAAGTTAAATAACATCCTTCTACATGGTACAGCAAAAGACCTACTTGAAGAAATTCACTATATCCAGAAAAAATATTTTGGAAGTGAAAGCCATTTACAGATGAAATAGCTTTAAACCAATTAAGCAACAATTCTACACATGGCAACCTTTTGCTAAACACATACAAAAAAGAAATACTAAAATTTAAAAGTCCATCAGCTGAAGTACCAAACCATGTATGTGTATGATGCCGTAGAATTATTTATAAAAAGTAACACAAAAACTGTGGACCTATCATACAAAATAGAAGACAATGAAGATTCTAAATGGTTTGAATTAGCTCTCTACCTTGTAGCAGAAAACAAATATGAAATAACTGAGCCCTTAATACTTTGCAGTTATTGCACTACAAAACTTGACAACAACCAAACTCCTTCATGTTCTATCACAAATAATTTGGAATTATACCCAATACCAAAACCTCTACAACAACTTAATTTATATGAGAGCATCATAATTCAAACAGTACACCCATTTCAAGCAATAATACGCCTTCAACCAAAAACATGCAAAATTATATTCCTCTGAATTGGTAAAAGGCATTAATGGAAAAGTAGTTTATTTACCATTATATCTAAAAGAAAATGTGCATACTCTAGGAGTGCAACGTCCAATGCAGCAATCTTTAATTATATTAGTAAATGGAGTACCTACAAAAGACAAAAAAATATGGCAACAGCTGGTAGATTTATATAAATTTAGACAAGCCTTCCAATATCTTAAAGAGAATAATGAATATTACAAAGAAATTAATTTTGAAGAAAACTTGAAAGATACAACTAAAATAATTCAAGAAACACAAGAAGCTGGTCAATTTGAGCTACTAGATCCTGCTACAATATCAAATACTTTAGACCATTATACAATTCATCCTTTGCACTGTAATGATAATGACACCGTACAAGATGTACTGGAAACTTACCAAATGCGTCAAACAAAAGGATCGCCAATCAGTATATGGGAAAAAAGTATAGAAGCATGTGCTTTTCCTCTACTCTTTCCTACCCGCAAAGGAGGAAGGTATGATGATAGACCTATTCAAATATCAGCTTCAGAATACCGCTCATTATGGATGTATTCTGAAGATCCCAGATTTAGACAAAATGTGGAATACATATTCCACCTACTCTTTGAAAGTGAACTAGCAACTTTATGTTACGGAGTTGCACACATATTAAAATCAGGATCACACTTTCAAAATATGACAGCTACACAATTATTAGAGAAAGTGCAACAAAAGGATGAGGTTTTACAATCAAATATTACAAATCTATTAGCAAATATGCATGGTACTAAAGAGTACTGGTTTCAACGTCATGGAGATGTACGTTGTATGATCAGAAACCTTGGCCCACCCACTTGGTTTGTTACATTAAGTTGTGCAGAATATGCATGGGAGGATTTACATGATTTCCTACGCATATCAAATAAAAACAAAACAAACATAGATATTCTAACACCTGGAGAACTTTGTTCTTTGGATCCTGTTAATGTTTCAAGATATTTTCACCATCGCTTCATTGCTATGCTACATTTTATTTGTAATAAAACTGTTCCTCCCCTTGGAGAAGTGCAACACTTCTTTTGGAGAAAAGAATACCAAGCCAGAGGAGCACCACATATCCACATGCTTTTATGGATTAAAGATGATCCTAAATTTGGTCAAGACAGTGATGCCACTGTTTTACAGTTTATTGAAAAATCTTCATGCACAAATTTTACAATTTCAAAGACACAAATGTGGAAAATATTGTCGTCGCAAATACAAAAACAAAGGCAAATACTACACCAAATGCTGATTTGGTTTCCCTAGACCAGTTACAAATACAGGTCAAGTAAACAACCTCATGTCTTCAGTTAGACATAGTGTTAAAGGTAAGTCACCTAAAAATACATATTACATAAAAAGAAAAGAAGAAGAAAAATATATCAATGATTATAATGCAATCATTGCCCACTTATGGAATGCAAACAAAGATGTGCAGTACATTGCAGACAATTCCACTGCAGTTGCATGATATGTCACAGCATACTTAACTAAAGCAGAAAAGACAGAGCTCCAAGACCTCTGGAATGACCTGTCATCAGATAAAACAGTATCTCAGAAATTATACAGCTTGGGCATAAAATGCTCACCCATAGAGAATGTGGATCTTATGAAGCAGCTGATCGTTTAACTGGTACTTCATTGTATGGTAAATCTGAAAATATAGTATGGCTAAGTCTTGGTCCAGCTAAATCTAGAAAAATAGTTCTAAAATCATATGAAGATATAGAAGCAATAGCCAAAAATGATCCCAACAGCCAAGACATTTTAAAAAACAATGTATTGAACACATACTACCCAAACAGAAGTAATACTTTGGAAAACATGTGTCTATACCAAATAGCCCAAAACTACACATACACAAATAATATGAAACCTGATGAAAAAAAAGGTAAATATAGAGTGACAGGCTGTGAAGGCAGCTTAGTTAAACTCACTAAACCAAATGTAATTAATCATATCAAATTGTCATTGAAGACTCCTCAACATAGAGAAGTATATTACATGTCCCTGCTACAACTCTTCAAACCATGGAGAAAAGAAGAACAATTACTAGATAACTATGACTCATATGAGGATGCTTTCAAAGCAAATGAAAGCACTATAACTGATGTAAACTTTACACAGTACAAAACAATGTTGCACAATGAACAGCAACATGAAGAAGAACTCCAAGCCCAACTAGATAAGGATACTCCTGACAGTAGTCAATCTTCTGTAACAGGAAGCCAAGAACCACTGGGAGAACCACTAATAACAAATGAGGCAGAATTAGCTATGATAGAAGTAGAAAACAACATGTGTCAGTATGAAGATAAGGAAGACTTAACTATACTACAATCAAAACTAAACAATGAGCAAAGTAGCATTTTTCAAGAAGTAACAAAACAAATTGCACATGGTGTAAAACATGAAAATAAAGAATGTTCCTGCCATAATTATAAACCTATACTACTGTACGTCAGTGGTGAAGCTGGTTCTGGCAAAACATTCCTAATCAAAATCATTAGTAAGTTCCTTCAACAATTGACAAACAACAAACTGTCAGCTGTTGTCACTGCCCCCACAGGTTTAGCTGCCTAAACATTAGATGGTGGTGTTACATTACACCGATTACTACTATTACCAGTAGAACACCAGAACAAATTAGACTATTACAAACTTTCTGCAGAAGCTGCAATGGAATTACGCAGAGTATTGAAACAAATGAAAATGCTACTAATAGATGAAGTGAGCATGGTCTCCAACCTGATGTTAGCTTTGATTCACCTCAGATTACAAGAAGTACTCAAAACAGACTAGGAAGAGCTCTTTGCAGGAAAACACATTATTGTTTTTGGAGATCTGCTTCAATAAACACCAGTAAAAGGTGAACCTATTTTTAAAACATTAGGGCACAAACTCTGCCATAAAACTGTTGGCAGCATTGGAAATGTCAACCTTTGGCAACATTTCCAATACAGAGAATTAACAGAAAACATGCGCCAATCTGCAGATCTAACTTATGCCAACATTTTAAAAAGTTTGAGAGTTGGTATACTTTCTAAAGAAGCAGAAGCAACATTGAAAACCCGGCACATTAATGCACTTTATGGCGATAATGCATGTGCTACAGATGTTATGGAACAATTAGCACACAAAAATGTCAATTGTATGGGCTTAATGCCAACTCTTGCAAGCTGTCTCAAATTCAATGAAATAATGTTAAGTAAAGAAATGCAACCAATAATGGAATTTAGCGCCACAGACAAACTAGATGTACATGGTATGACACTACCCATGTGTGACCAAGCCACAACAAGACTAAATAATTTAGAAAAATCAATCGCAAACACAGCAGGCTTAGAAAAGTTGTTAAAATTATCCTTAAATTGCAGAGTAATGCTTAAACGTAACCTTGACGTGGACCAAGGACTAGTTAATGGAGCACTGGGTACAGTTGTTGGCTTTCAAACATACCCACGTGACAACAAAATTCAGTTTGTCAATATACTCTTTGACAAACTTTCAGAAGTAAAACGGATAGGACGCTCAACAGCTAGATTCCTTCTCTTGAAAGATATGTATGTACGCAGAGAACAATTTTCTCTAACTCTTGCATATGCAGTCACGATTCATAAATCACAAGGTCTTACCCTAGACAAAGCAATGATAGATATTGGTAACACAGTCTTTAAAGAAAGCATGAGCTACGTAGCACTATCACGCTTACGTACACTTGACGGTCTATTTCTAATCAACTTTGATGCAAGTAAAGTAAACACATATTCTGTTCCACAAAAACTAAAACGTTGTAAAAGAAAACTAAATCAAACAGAAATGCAACAGGACGTCTCTGCAAATCCTCCAAAGAGAGTAAAAGAAACTAATACTTCATCAAGTACCACAAACAAAAAAGAATCAATTAGAGAAAGTAAACCAGGTACTTCTTTAATGAAGGAAGACAAACCCCAAAAAAGCAGAGATAGATACAGAACTACCTGGACCATTTAAATTCTCAAATATAGTTGGTGTAAGTTGCTATGCAAATGTAGCAATGAATATTCTATTTCAATTACCACCAATTGTTGACAACATTTACTTACACTTACTTACACAGTACAGACCCTTTGTGTTTGCAAATGTTAGTACTTCACAGAAATGTAGCAAACAATCCTGACAACACATATAGTGTTTTTGGAATAAGACGACAATTGGACTACTGTGCTGGAATGGTAAAATTCACTATAAACTCACAGGAAGAGCCACAAGAATTTCTAATGTACTTACTTTTAGTACTGGAAAACAAAAACATACCTATAAATGAAATCTTCCAGATTTCATACATGTGGAAACATACATGCACTCTGTGCAACAATGTGACACAAGACGAAATTCCCAATGAACGCTTCATATATATATCAATACCAAATTGTGAATCCATTCCATTTCAGCAACTTGTACAAAATGCAAACCATGGTAGATTATGCTCTACCTGCAATTCAGATAATTGCTCCACGTTAGTAATACAAACACATAGTAAATACGTAATACTAATGCTTCTACGTTACAATGCAGATGGTACCAAAAACAACTGCAAGCTGACTGGATTCACACATAGTCAAATATCACTTGGTAAGAAAACCTTCACAACAATAGGTATAATCTACCACGCAGGAGCCACAACCAATTCAGGGCACTACACTGCATATATAAAAAAGAAATGTGGATTGTTTGAATGTAATGATAGTACCATTACTCTAAAGCAGAGATTACCAGCAAATCTTACAAACGCTTATTTGATGTTCTTAAAACCAAAATTTGATAAATAAACTGTATTTAAACCTTTAAGTAAATTTGTGTTAAAAAAATATAAACTGTTGGAATACACCAAAAGCTATCTAACTGCTCAAAGATTCTACAACAACTAATCAGATAAATGAATACCACTAAATTAGACCAAAAAATACACAGTTAGAATACGCCAATTGGTATCTAACTGTCCCAAAATTATAAATTTGTGTTAAAATAATATAAACTGTTAGACTACTCCAAATGCTATCTAACAGTTTAAAGATTCTACAACAACTAATCAGATAAATGAATACCACTAAATTAGTCCAAATAATAGACAGTTAGAATACGCCAATTGGTATCTAACTGCTCCAAAATTTTGTAATATCAAAACAAATGAAGAATCTGTTACTGCTCCAAAAAAATACAACAAAGCAAAGTATAAAGCATTAGCCAGAAACAAAAAGTGAACACTGAAAACAAACAAACAAATAAACTGTAGCATAACAGAAAAAGGGTTTTTTTTCTCCCACAGACCCAATGATTTTAGCAACAAATACAGAAACTGAGCAAATTGCACAGTACTCTGATTTGTACTCTACTAAATATGAGGGTCGAAAAAAAATAAAAGTATATTGCTTATACAATGTAATAAGTCATTACAAAATACTAATACTAACATGCTATTTTCTTTTATCACAGAAATGAAGAAGAAAAACATGGACTCCCATTACTAGACCAAACAGTAAGTATACAATAATAAGGAAAACCATAGTAGCATATCACATCCATAGTATCTAATACCTTTGTTCCTTATACATTTGTTTTTCACCCAAAGTTGTAAGCAAATATGAATGTGATATGCTGCAGTGGTTGTTGCCAGGGCATAGAGTCTTGGGTGCATGGCCAAATGGCCATGCACCCAAGACTCTATGCCCTGGCAACAACCACCGCAGCATATCACATCCATAGAGTCAAACATTTCAACTATGATCTATGGGAAACTTTTAATGTTCGCGAACAATGTGAGTGTTCTTAGAACACTTTGAACCTGCCAGCGAACAATACGGACACTGTTTTCAGGACACCTCCTACGAACATTTCAGAACAACGCGATAGTTCTTAGAACACTTTCAACTTAACAACGAACAATACAGACAGCGTCCTAAGGACACCCCCTACGAACATTCCAGGACACCGGGAGTGTTCTCAAAAACGTCTTCAGAACACCCCCATTTGGTTTATTTGCGAACATTTCAGGACACCGCGGGTGTTCTTAGAACACATTCAACTTGACAGAGAACAATACGGACAGCGTCCTCTGGACACCCCCTACGAACACTCCCCGGACACCGCGAGTGTTCTTAGAAGCGTCTTCAGAACACCACCATCTTGTTTATTTGCGAACATTTCAGGACACCGCGAGTGTTCTTAGGACACATTCAACTTGACAGAGAACAATACGGACAGCGTCCTCAGGACACCCCCTACGAACATTCCAGGACACCGGGAGTGTTCTTAGAGGCTTCTTCAGAACACCACCATCTTGTTTATTTGCGAACATTTCAGGACACCGCAAGTGTTCTTAGGACACATTCAACTTGACAGAGGACAATACGGACAGCGTCCTCAGGACACCCCTTCGAACACTCCCCGGACACCGGAAGTGTTCTCAGAAGCGTCTTCAGAACACCACCATCTTGTTTATTTGCGAACATTTCAGGACACCGCGAGTGTTCGTAGGACCCATTCAACTTGACAGAGAACAATACGGACAGCGTCCTCAGGACACCCCCTACGAACACTCCCCGGACACCGCGAGTGTTCTTAGAAGCGTCTTCAGAACACCCCCATTTTGTTTATTTGCGAACATTTCAGGACACCGCGGGTGTTCTTAGAACACATTCAACTTGACAGAGAACAATACGGACAGCGTCCTCAGGACACCCCCTACGAACATTCCAGGACACCGGGAGTGTTCTTAGAAGTGTCTTCAGAACACCACCATCTTGTTTATTTGCAAACATTTCAGGAAACCGTGAGTGTTCTTAGGACACATTCAACTTGACAGAGAACAATACGGACAGCGTCCTCAGGACACCCCCTACGAACATTTCAGGACACCGGGAGTGTTCTCAAAAACGTCTTCAGAACACCCCCATTTTGTTTATTTGCAAACATTTCAGGACACCGCGGGTGTTCTTAGAACACATTCAACTTGACAGAGAACAATACGGACAGCGTCCTCAGGACACCCCCTACGAACACTCTCCGGACACCGCGAGTGTTCTTAGAACAGTTTCACTTTGCTTGCAAACAAAACGGACACATATTGAGTCCTTAGAGCACCCCCCAGTCAGTGTATTTAGAACATTTCAGAACACCCGTGATGTCCGCAAACAAATCGAACACAAAAAGAACGTCTAACACATACAAAACACAACTTTCATCCTATCTCATACACTCCCACCCTCCCCAAACACTCCTACACACCAACACACTCTACAAAATACACATTTTGAGCAAAGTTTCACCGCGCTGTCTGCGGACGTCCGCGAATCCAAGATGGCGGGCGCTACCGAAAAATCTGACACGCTTCACGCTCCACGCCGTCCAATCAGCGAACATGTTGCATGTCCGTGAACATCACGCAAGACGATTGGCCAATCAGGACACTGTCCGCGGAGCGAACAGGGAAGTGTGTCCGCGAACCGAACACAGATATCACTAATTTTATTTACCTACTTTTTGGTAATTTTAAAAAAAACTACTGGACGGATTTTCACCAAATTTGCAAAAGCACGCTTTCGGGACCAAGCCGCTGCTCCTGGTCCAAATATGGTGGAAATCCATCCAGCGGTTTGGGCTGTAGGCGCGAGCAACATTTTTTTCCCATTCAGTCTCTGGGAAAAAAAAAGTTTTGGGACACCCCCTATAACTTTGCCCCCCCTGGACGAATCCTCACCAAACTTTGCAAAAAAATTCAGAGTGACCCAAATACTTTTTTTTGCAAAGTTTGGTGAGGATCCGTCCAGGGAGAGCAAAGTTATAAGCCACCCAAAAAGTGCTCTTCCTATGGAAACAGCAACTAAACCATAACGAAATGGCCACTACCGTGGCCATGTAATGTATATATATATATATATATATATATATATATATATATATATATATTCAGTAAAAAAACTTTGTTAAAGGGACGTTATGGTTCAAAGTAAAACCGAAAAACCCCTGAAATTCGGCAGTTAGGGTAACATAAGCAACTATAACTCGCGCCACCGTGCACTGCTAACCCTAACACCCAGGACATCAAAGATGACATCACAAATGTCATTGATGACATCACTGATGACATCACATGAGCATTTACTTTTCATAAAAACTCTGTACAAGGGATTCTTATAATGCTGACCAAAAACTGTCAAGGATCATTGGGATAAATATCATGTGCTAATTAGTGCATTAAGCAATGCATTGATATAAATAGCATTCTATTATGAAGTTCTATCCAGTATACTAAGCAACTCATGCAGAAACATAGGCAGAGTGTGCAGCATACATGATGAAGGTGCCATATTCATAATCTTGCCATGTTGAATACTGAAATGATAACTGCTTTCTTATTAGAGTTTTGCGTACTGTGAAACATGTAATAAGTAGATAATAAAACCCACTTAATACATAATTATTACAGACAAAACACAAAGAGACAACAACACATACAAATATGAGTATATACAGGGACAGTGAAGTAAACAAAAAAGCAGAAGTAGTAGCAGAAAGAGTTCATAACCTAACTGATTGTCTTTATGCAGAGAAACTATTGCTCTGTTTCAAAGCTGCTACTTACCATATGTATGTGTCTCACATGATGTGACTGCACCCAAAGGAAAGGAGAGTGAGTACAATGTATACAAATATGAGCATATACAGGGAAGGTAGAGTAATACAAATAAAACTATGAGAAAGTGCTGATAACCCTAATGATTATCTTCATGCACAGAAAGGATTGCTCTCTTTCAAGCCTGTGTTGTATATGTTTCATATGATGTGACTTGACCCTAAGTCTACAAATATAGTACCTTTTCAATGTTTACTTCCTGACTGTTACTGAAGAAAACTATGTGGCTTCGATATGTCAGTAAAGGATAAAAAGGGAGAGCCAGCCATGTGATGTCATCAGTGATGTCATCAATGACATTTGTGATGTCATCTTTGATATCCTGGTTGTGCGAGTTATGGTTGCTTATGTTACCATAACTGCCGAATTTCAGGGGTTTTTCTGTTTTTCTTTGAATCATAACGTCCCTTTAACAAAGTTTTTTCACTGAATTTCATAGGTTTTTAGTAGCGCAACTTAACCATAACGTCCCTTTAACAAAGTTTTTTCACTGAATTTCATAGGTTTTTAATAGCACAACTTAACCATAATATCCCTGACTTCATATACATGTAACATAGAACATACTAACCCCCTCGTAGTGATTTTCATGTCCGCGGACTACCGCCATGTCCGCGGACATATCGAAAATCTGAGCGTGGTGAATGTAAATTGAAATAGTGTGCCCCATTTCCCCTTTGAAGTTGGCTCTGAAAAGCCATTTTTTTTGTTTTTTTTTACAGATGCTTGACAGACACCTGTTATTTTGTATTTTTTTTCTAGGTTTTTTTTCTTACTTTACTCCTAAAATCTTCACATAACCTTCTCCAAAGCAACCCTTACATTCCAAAATAGAAAGGCATTTACCGTAAAAGATAAAGAAATGCCATCTTCTTTAAAATTAACAGCATTACTGCCATCACTATTCTCATTATTACAGAAGAACATACCAGCTCTAAGCATGAAGGCACACATGCCTCGGTTGATGACACACCTAGCAATGTTTTGCTGAGGACAAAAAACTGAACTATTGTCCCATATTGCCCTAGGTAGTAATCCAGAAAAAATTACTTTCGCATTTGGAAACATCTTCATTACAGCTTGAACCAAGCGTTCCAAATCAGCCAACAAAGTAGGGGCACTGACGTTGCCCAAATGGAAAGCACCATAGTGCCAAAACTACCACATGCCATATCATCACAAACTTGTACAATTCCCTGTACATTGCAATCAGGCACAGTGCTCCACACCACCTCCACTCCTTTCACATCAAAGTTCTTTGCAACATGCCTGCATTGAGCGTACTGTTGTAAACCATACACAAACATATCTCCAAGCACCAACACCCTAACTTTCTCTACTTCTGCCATCTTCACCACACACAGTCTCTTTCAACACAAATCCACAACCTCGACATCTGATTGGCTGATCCGTACAGTCTGCTTTCCATGTTGGATTTCCTGGAAAAACCCGGATGTAGCACGCCCTGTCCACGAACAGCCGCGGTGTCCGCGGAAGGCGTCCACTTTACTCTCTGTGCCATTCTCTCATTGCATACAGCTAAGCAATCACACAATACGAATAACGTCCTCAGAACACCCCCATTTTGTGAATTTTCGAACATTTCAGGACAATTATCATTTCATTATTCAACATATTAACATTACAAATATTATACTTTCATCTTGTACTCTGCACACAATGCTATGTTTCTCCATTAGTAGCTCATTATACTAGATAGAATCCCATAATACAATGCTATTTATAACAATGCCTCGTTCAAAGCACTAATAACGGTATGATATTTATTGCAATATCCTTGACACTTTTTTCGCAACATTATAATAAAAATCCCTAGTACACAAATTCCATGAAAAGTACATACACATGTGATGTCATCAGTGATTTCATCAATGACATTTGCGATGTCATCTTTGATGTATTGGGTGTTAGTCTTGCAGTGCAAGGTGGTGCCGCGAGTTATTTTTCATAGCTTACCATAACTTGCGATTTTCAGGGGTCTTTCGGCTGTACTTAGAACCATAACATCCCTTAAACAAACTTTTTTTAATATCACGCAAACAATATACAAACATGGCGTGCAAAAACCAACTTCTCACAGATGGCTTTACACAGAATGTTGCAAAGTAAGAATTTATGCTCGTTCACAGTGAAGGTCAGCTGCTTCAATTTTTTTCTCGGGCCCCGGAGAGGCTCACGATGCGGACTATAAGGCTGTATTGTGTTTTGACCTTGACAGACAGAGATTGTGATGAAAGACTTCTCTTGAAGGAGTGTTGCTAAAATGTAAGAGAAGATAAGGATGACATTTCTGAAACGAAACCACTTTTATATATTATATCACTATGCGAAAGATCGTTCGCACACGCAGAGTCGTATTTTGGGACTGCACTACTCGTAGACAATGGAAATTGCAATTGTAACCCTTTAGATTATTTTATACCAAATATAATTACAATAGCGTAGCATTAAAGACCGCTCAAGTTGAACTTGTTCGTTGAAAGTGGCATAATGTTTTCTACCGTGCACTATCACTGCCGAATTGATCCCCTGTCGTTTAGAGGGCTCTGAAAAAGGCAGACGACACAGGGTGGGTTAATAGAAATAATTTAACCGGTCTATAGGCGGTCAAGCGCTCTACTCGCTGTGCCACTTTGGCTCTAATGGCTCGTTGTTGGAGGAACCTTCCGATTATCAGAGCGACCATTTAATGCTTTTATCATAAACCAACAGCCTATCTACCGCAAAGGAACAACCCGTGGCTCAAAATAAACTTTTGCTGATCGACAGCAGAGACAATAGCAAATCGCTGAATATTCACTAAACATTTCATGTGAAATAAATGTACTTTACCAAATGTACAATCCTGCTGTTTACTTTTAAACTACAGTTTCATATTCCGAATTGTGGCGCACTGAGTTGTAAGCTGATCTAACACCCTCTGTACCGCAAAGGAACATCGCGTGCCTCAACATGAACTTTTGCGGATCGACAACAAAGACAAATGCAAATTGCTGAATATTCTCTAAACATTTGATGTCAAATAAATGTACTTTACAAAATTTACAATCTTGCTGTTTGCTTTTAAATCACTGTTTCATATTCCGAATTGTGGCGCACTGTGTTGTGACATAATATGTGTTGTCTTCTGGGTTCTGTGTAAAGTCACTTAGGACTGCAGAGGTCTGGGCGCGTTTGATGACGCACCCTGTAACGTCACGGAGAGAGGCAGGGAATATGAATGCTTTGATAATATCAGGCTTAGGGGCGGGAGATATGATTTAGTGTTGCAAAAGCAAGTCAGCCAGGTCAATAGCGCCAGTCATAGGATTATCACATAATGTCGGCGCACACCAGCCGGATTTATCGTTTATTTAGTGGACAAAAAGTCAGTTGACGCCCATAGGAAATTGTACTATTAGCGGACAAAAGGAGTGGTCTTAAAACACTTTCACCCTGACAACGAACAATACAAACAACGTTCTCAGAACACCCCCATTTTGTGTAATTGCAACCATTTCGGGACACCGCGAGTGTTCTTAGAACACATTCAACTAGACAGATTACAATACAGACAGTGTCCTGAGGACACCCCCTGTTTGTGTATTTACGAACATTTAAGTACACCACGAGTGTTCATAGCTCATTTTTACCTTCCTTGCGAACAAAAATGACACATACTCCGTTCCTCTAAACACCCCACCATTTAGTTTATTTACAAAATGTCAGAACAGCCGCGTTCTCCGCAGACAAATCGAACGCAACAAAAACATCGAGCACATAAAAAAACAAAACATTGAACCTATCTCATACTCCCCCACCCTCCCCAAACACTCTTACACACCAACACACGGCACTAAATACAATTTTTTATCCACGTTTCACCGCGCTGTACGCGGTCTAAGGCGAATACAAGATGGCGGGCGCCACAGAAAATCTGACGCGCTCCACGCCCCTCGCTGTCCAATCAGTGAACACATCGCATGTCCGCGGACATGACGCAAGGCCATGGGCCAATCGGGGTGCTGTCCTCGGAGCGAACAGGGAAGTCCGTCCGCGAAGCGAACACAGATATCACTAATTTTTTTGCCTTACGTTTTGGTCATTTTATAAAAAGCTACTGAACGGATTTACACCAAATTTGCAAAAGCACGCTTTCGGGACCAAGCCCCCGTTCCTGCTGCAAATTTGGTGTAAATCCGTCCAGCGGTTTGGCCTGTGGCCGTGCGCAAAGTTTTTTCCCATTATGTCTATAGGAAAAAACACAAGTTTTGGGACCCCCCTATAACTTTTCCCCCCCTGGAGGAATCCTCATCGAACTTTGCGAAAAAATTCAGAGTGGGCCATATACTTTGTTTTGCAAAGTTTGGTGAGGATTCGTCCAGAGGGAGCAAAGTTATAAGCCACCCAAAAAATTCTCTTCCTATGGAAACACCAACTTAACCATAACTACATGGACGCTACCGCGTCCACCATGTAATATATATATATATATATATATATATATATATATATCACTAAATAAAAACTTTGTTAAGGGGACGTTATGGTTACGTTGCCCTACCAAAAACCTGTGCACTTCACTAAAAAATCTTTTCAAACGTGCCATTATGGTTCAAAGTAAAACCGGAAAACCCCTGAAATTCGCCAGTTATGGTAGGCTAAGCGACCATAACTGCCCGTACCACTGTCCTCTGCTAACACTAACACCCTGGACATGAAAGATGACATCACAAATGTCATTAATGACATCACTGATGACATCACATGTTATGGTAAGCTAAGCAACCATAACTCGCGGCACCACCATGCACTGTTAAAACTAACACCCAGGACATCAAAGATGACATCACAAATGTCATTGATGATATCACTGAGGACATCACATGTCTAGCTCCCTCTTTTTATGTTCACTGACATATCTAAGCCAGGTGGCTTTCTTCATTGTCAGTCAGGAATTAAAAAAGTCAAAAGTGCTATATTTGTAGACCTCACCCTTCTCATATGTTCTTACTATACTTTCCTTAGGGTACAGTTTCATCATGTGATACATATGCACGGCAGAAGAAGGAATCCTGAAACACGAGAATCTTTTCTGTGCATGAAGTTAATTAGTTTGGTTATGAACACTTTCTGGTAACACTGCAGTTTTTATTGCTTCCTTTACGTTCCCTGTATATGCTTCTATTTGTATGCATTGTGGTCTCTTTATGTTTTGTGTGTAATAGTGCAATTGTGCAGTAAGGGAAGCATTCGCAGATATTTATGTTTCACAGAATGCAAAATTATGTAATGGAAGCATTTATCAATTTAGTAGCCAACATGGGAAGATTTAGAATGTTGCACCTTGATAGCGCATGCTGCAGACAATGCCTACGTTTCTTCATGAGTGCGTTCATGTACTGAAAGAACTCAGTAATGCAATGGAATTTTTTTATAATGCATTGCTTAAGGAACTATTTGGCATATGAAAGTTCTTCAATGATCTGTGATACGTTTCTGCCAATAATGTAATGACAATCCCTTTTGGAGGCTGTGCATGAAAACTAAATGCACATGTGATGTCATCAGTGATGTCATCAATGACATGTGTGATGTCATCTTTGCTTTCCTGGGTGTTAGTCTTAGCAGTGCACGGTGTAGGCGCGGGTTCTGGTTGCTTAACTTACCATAACATGTGATGTCATCAGTGATGTCATTAATGACATTTGCGGTGACATCTTTCATGTCTTGGGTGTTAATGTTATCAGAGGACAGTGGTGCGGGCAGTTATGGTCGCTTAGCCTACCGTAACTGGCGAATTTCAGGGGTTTTTTGGTTTTACTTTGAACCATAATGGCACGTTTGAAAAGTTTTTTTAGTGAAGTGCACATGTTTTTGGTAGGGAAAATTAACCATAACGTCCCCTTAACAAAGTTTTTTAGTGAATTTTATGGGTTTTTAGTAGGGCAACTTAACCATAATTTCCCTTTAACAAAGTTTTTTTGTAACTGAATTTCACAGGTTTTCAGCAGAGCAACTTAACCATACCGTCCCTCTTGCAAAGTTTTTTTTCTAAATATGATCGGTTTACAGTAGTGCCACGTAACCATAATATAAAGCAATTTCCAACTTATTTAAACACCTTGCCATACCACTTGACAATATGCTGATGTACAGCACGGTAACGTGTCCCAGAATCTGTAAACACTTAACAGTAAGATGTTTGTGTCGTGGACAATGTCGAAACAGATTTCATATTGATATAGGAACTTCCACCTGCAACATGTGCCTTGCACAGCGCCAACACGTATTGGTCGTTATCCATTAACAATGTAGTGCACATTGCATACTTTCAGCAAAAGTTTTTATTATCTGAAAATGACATCAGCTAAGGCCATCCATCCTCCCCAAGAAACAACAGCACTACTTTAATGAAGGAGCATGACAAACACTGCCCCAACCTTAGAAATAACAAACACACAATATTTTTGCACTGTTTGATACATATTTCCTAATTTCCATTTGCAGATGGCCTTACTAGCTGTCCTACCAAAAAAGAAAGCCATCCATTAACAAAGTAAATGCTGCGTTAATTACCACCTTTCACAGTACAGGACGTAGACGCAATAAGATTTGACAATAATAGTATAGATGTGCAAAGCATTAGCGTGTGCTACGGAAAAATTGGATTTATGGTTAAACAAAATCCTTTTTCAAGATGGCCACCATCGAAAGGAAAGGCAGTTGTTCCATACATAGCCCCTTTCGCTTTCCATGACAGCAAGGAAAAAGCAACAGTATGTACCATGACGCAGAACCTGTAAATAAACATACAGCGATGTATAACGTGGTACATTACATTTCAAAATGATACACGTGATTTTAAAAGAAAACAGTAACATTTTAGAATATGGAAGAGAATAGCTGTGCAAAGTATTAATGTTTGCTACGAAAAAATAGGATTTCTGGATAAACAAAATCCTTTTTCAAGATGGCCACCATCTAAAGGAAAGGTGGTTGTTCTATGCCTAGCCCCTCTTCGCTTTCCATGACAGCAAAGAAAAAGAAACAGTATATACCCTGACGCAGAACCTGTAAATAAACGTACAGCAACGTATAACGTGGTACTTTACATTTCGAAATGATACACGTGATTTTAAAGGAAAACGGTTACATTTTAGAATTTGGAAAGTACTTTTATTTAACAAACAATTGTCAGAGATGAACAGACTAATTGCATTTGCAAATAATTTGTAGCAATGATTCCAAGGGCCAACATTGAAAATGTTCATGGAGAGACACAAGCATTAATTTTGCATATGCAAAGTATGCATTTCTGTTGAAGCACTCCATTTGTTTGCACATGTATTTCCAACACGGCGGCATCACCGTTGCTTTACACCCCCATAAATGATAATAAGTTGCTCCTTGTCGCTAGTTCAGCATAGGGACAGAGCGGCCATGGCCTGTAATCCCACAACATTATAATGGACATACACCCAGTCACCAGCAGTTGCATCTGGCGTGGAAAGAAGCTGTCACTCGGCATCTGAAAACCGTGGCACGCACAGTATGGCAAAATGTGGCTAGGCAATGTGGCTAGGCGGAAAACGTAAGAGAAAATCTGTGTCAATACCCAACCTTTAGGAAAAATTTCCAAAACAGACACAAAGAGTGTGGAAAATACTAAACACATATAAGTGGCCAAACATGACATTTTAAAGAAGTATTAGAGTTCACCATGGGAACATATAATGACACCCTACAAACGCAGATAAACAGCACTCGCCGTAAGGGTTAAAAAAAGGACAACTACTCATTGACATGGTAATTCAGTTATGGATGCAGCATGAATGGACAAGCAGGAAAAAATTACATGTCGTAATGTTACACAAGACCAAAAGAATGTGCAAACTGATACATAAAGCTATGTGGGCAAGCATAACATTTCAAAGAAAAAGAAATAACGTTCACCAACGGTGACTCTAGTCTTAGCTTGCAAACGCGAACAATGTACACTCTCTGGTATTAGAGGAAAATTACAACTCCGCAAAAATATAATACTTCAGTTACATTGTCACAATTAGTGCACAGTGGTCAACATTAAATTTACATCATCTTCACAGCCTCCATTATTTTTGGCAAATTCACACAGCAAACTGTTCACATCAAAGAATATTTTTGACTGATACTTCATGTTCCTTACAAGCGTTTTTAAACTCTAACCTTATAAATAGTATTTTTTTTTCAAACTTTGATTACTTGCATAGCTTTTAAAGTTTCACTTTCGCTCAAGGTAAAAAAACAATGGCCCCTTATGAATTCACGTGAATGCGTGAGCCTACTGAGCTTTTAACCAAAAAAGCAAAAGAACTGGCCTTCACTCAGAAGGCAAATACATTCTCACTTTGCAACAACATATGAAAATCCCCATCAAAGACTCCAGGTGGCCGCCTCAGATTTCGAAACATAGGGCGCCAGTCCGACTTCAATATTAATCTGAAAACATTACAACACAGACGCAGGCATTGCTCGCCGTACATTGAGCACCAACTTCCACTTTACCATATGAATTTGGTGGTAGGAACCCTGCCCACAACCAATATGAAGCCAAGACTGCAGGCCCTCCCCACAACCACCTGAGTGATGTGTGGTAGGTCGGGTATATCTATAAGTGTGGTATGCTTCAGTGATTGTGGCCAGAGGCTACACTCCTAGCTGTATGTCCCCAGATATTACAATGTATGGGTGTGCAGTGGCTTATACCTCCAGTGCCCAAGACTCTACACACTCCCCACAACCATCTGATTGATAAGCAATACTACAGGTGTATCCATTGCTGTGACATGCTGCGGTGGTAGTGGCCAGGGCGTACAGTCTTGGAAGTATGGCCTTCGGCCTATGGCCTATGTCCATGCATCCAAAACTCTACACCCTGGCCACAACCACCGCAGCATGTCACACCCATGGTTCTACGCCCTGGCCAAAACCACCGCAGCATGTCACGCACATGGCGGCATACAAATGAATAGCACACTCATAGGCAAAAAATAATTTAATTACAGCATGTACTCAATTTCAATGTTCACTAACACCATGCGTGTCCTCAGAACAGTTTCAAGTTGCCTGCACACAGCACAGACTGAAATACTACCCTTATGAGACCCCTCATTTTCTGTACTTACAAACATCCCAAACAAGGGGGGCATAGGGAATACATCATCAAAACCTACCACCTGAACAAATAGAGTTTTTCACCCATCTCTTACTTTCTGAACCTCCCCAAGCAATCTGACACAGCAAAATAGTTTTTCGAAATAGCATGTCGCCGCTGGTGGCCGCTGCACTGTCGGCGGATCCAAGATGTTTGTTTGTTTGTTTGTTTGTTTATTTATTTATTGTGCGCACCAGACCCTAGGGTAGCAGGGCGCAAGAGAACAAGGAGGTTTACAGCTTAGTTAACGTTTACAGGTTACAGATTAGTTAACGTTACAGGTTACAGGCATAGTGGACATTTCGAATCTGCAGGGTAGGGCAAGTGCAAGTGCAGATAAGGCGTAGCTAAACAGTCAAATCTATGGCGATCAAACAGTAAAAGCAGGTTAGTACAGACATTATAAGAAGATGTCGGGCACATCCAAACAATCTGATGCAGAACACGTCTCATGGCAGCCATTCGGCAGAGACGTTGCGTGTCTGCGGTCATGACGGCAGCCACTTAGCCAATCAGTATCTTGTCCGCGGAGCAAACAGGAAAGTGTTTCTGCGGAGCGGACATAGATATCACAAATATTTTTGCTTTATGTTTTGGTCATTTAAAAAAAAACTACTGGACAGATTTACACCAAATTCACAAAAGCACGCAAAATTACGCATAATGTAATAATGGAAAAAAACATTGCTCACACCTACAGCTCAAACCGCTGGATGGATTTCCACCAAATGTGCAGCAGGAGTGGCAGATAAGTCCCGAAAGCATGCATTTCTTAATTCGGTGTAAAGCCATCCAGTAGTTTTTTTCTTAAATGACCAAAACTTAAGGCAAAAAAATTAGTGATATCTATGTCCGCTCCGCTGACACATTTCCCTATTCGCTCTGCAGACACGACACCGATTGGTTGACCGACTTGCATAATGTCTGCGGACATGCAACGTGTTCACCGATTGGCTGGAGTGAGGTGTGAGGTGCTTCACATTGTTTCGATGCGCCTGCCAACTTGGATCCATCGACAGCGCGGTGGCGAACAGAGGCAAAATGCAATTTTGCGGAGTGTGT
Source organism: Ambystoma mexicanum (assembly GCF_040938575.1). Taxonomy (NCBI): domain Eukaryota; kingdom Metazoa; phylum Chordata; class Amphibia; order Caudata; family Ambystomatidae; genus Ambystoma; species Ambystoma mexicanum. The sequence goes on along the minus strand of NC_090932.1, from coordinate 1,709,715,662 downwards.
TGGTGTGCAGGTGTGCTTTGGGAGGGTTGGGGAGTAGGAGATGGGTCAAATACTGTATTTGTTTAGGTGGCAGGTGTCCCTGATGTGATCGCCATGTCCACGGTCTTCGCGGCTGTCCGCGGACATAATAAATGCACTACTAGCTATTTTACTTTACTATGATGTTGGTTTTGGGTTGTTGGTAGAGCATTGATTGTAATTAATATCCCCTATAAGCAGCTCACATACCACAGTCTAAATGTTTGGTAGCATAGGTGTGTTATGCTGCAGTGGTTGTGGCCAGGGCCTGAAGTCTTGGGTGCATGGCCACCGCAGCATAACACACCCATAGAATCAAACACCCATCAAATATCCACAACCCAAAAGTGTGTGTACTGTTTCATTTGTAGAGCTTGTATGTGAAGTTTTGGCTAGGCTATGCAGTTAAGATTGTAGGGTTTGTAACAAGGACTGTGTCACAAGATACCCTTGGAAGTAAACATTTTGGATTGTGGTGTATGAGTGTGTACATTTTCTTTGAGATCTAATGGCAAACAAACTACTTTGCCACAAATGCCTTTCACTAATTGAGAGGGAGGTAATTTTGCTGTTTTTGGTTGAAGGCATATTATTGCTTGAAATGGGTGCACTGTTTGAATTATGATGCTCTCATACAAATTTAGTTGTTGCAGGGGTTTTGGTAGTGGGAGTAATTCCAAGTCATTTGTGATAGCACGTGAAGGTGTTTGGTTGTTGTCACGTTTTGCAGTGCAGTAATTGCAAAGTAGAAAGGGGTCAGTAATTTCATTTTTGTTTTCTGCTATAAGGTAAAGAGGTAATTGGAACAATTTGGAATCTTCATTGTCTTCTATTTTGTATGTTGTTTGTTTGTTTTTTGGTTTATTTGTTATGCGTGCCAGACCCAAGGGTAACCGGACGCAGTGAGGAGAATATGCAAAGCTTACAATGTTACATATAATTACAGTATTACATAAAATTACAATGTTACACATTTACAGTGGTAGAGGGATAGGTATGAACAGGCTTAACAGGAGGTAGATCAGATCAAGAGATTGAGGAATTGCTATACAATGAGGCAGTCAATTATATAAAGTGTTTGTATGAGTGTATACACATGTAATGTATCTTTGATAATGCATATATGCCTACAAATGAAGTAACGTGATACAAGTATCTAGCAGTCAATTACATATTTTTGTCATTGAGGTGTTTAATAAGATTCGATCTGAAGTGTGAGAAAGAAGGTTGGTCTGATCTCAGATTGTGTGGCAGGGCATTCCATCATTTAGCAGCTAGTACGGGGAAACTGGTACTGGCAATTTTAGCAAGTTTAAATCTGGGGGTTACGGGTTACCAAGCAGTTGGAGTTGGGGGTTCTTGTGGGTCTGCTAGAGCTTTTTCTTTTTATTTTGTCCATCAGGTAACTAGGAGCAGCATTATTGAGGGCTTTGTATGTCAAGGAGATCATTTTTAGATGGATTTTATTGTCGGTGGAGAGCCATTTGTATTGGTGTCTGAAAGAGGAAATATGTTCCCTTTTGTTTATGCCTAAAGCAGCTCTTAAGGCATTATTTTGTAAAAATGTGTAGCCTTTTGGTGATAGTTTTGTTTGCAGCACTATAAAGGGCATTACAGTAATCAAGTCGGGATAATATTAAGGCTCTCATTAGAATCATGCAACTATCGTTAGATAAGAAGGGTTTGCCTGCTCTTATTAATTTGCAGGTATAAGCTGTGGTGGAAGCTAAGGAGTTGTCTTGTTTGGTGAAGGACATAGTAGAATCAAGATAGAAACCTAGTGTTTTCACTTCTCTCGAAACCTTAATGCTGTTGCCATCTATATTGAACATCAAGTAATCCTTACCTAACGTGTTGATGTTGGCCTGCGTACCCAGGATGATCAATTTGGCCTTATCATCGTTCAGGCAGAGGCCGTGGGAGGCCATCCATGTCTGAATAATGAGATACACCCTATTCACCAACTCCCTGTCCCTGCTATGATCCCCAGAAAGCGGGAGGAGAATCTGTGTATCATCTGCATAGTTAGTGTAGGTGATACCTAGAAGGTCCAGATCATCGAAGAGGGGTTTAGTAAATAAGTTGTATAAGGTCGGTGAAACACAAGAGCCTTGAGGGACTCCATATGAGAAAGGTGTAGGGTCGGCTGCTGCAGAGGGGGAGAAGACTCTCATTGTTCTCTCGCTCAAGAAGGATTCAATCCATTTAGTGGCATGGGTGAGAATTGTGCTGTGGTGTCTAAGTGTTTGCAAAGGAACTTGTGGTCCACTAGATCGAAAGCGGCTGAGAGATCAAGTAGAAGGAGGAGTGCTGTCTTACCTTGATCTCTCAGTTCATCTATTTGGGTCTTTAAATCAATGAGGGCAGTTTCAGTTCCATGGAGTGGACGGAAACCAGATTGTCTAGCTCCCAATAGATTATGTAATTCAAGGTGTCTTTGAATTTGTGTGTAGGCAACCTTGTCTAGTATTTTCAGTAAGAAAGGTACCGTAGTTATAGGCCGATAGTTAGTGGGGATGAGGGGTCTAGAGTCTGCTTCTTGAGAAGCAGTAGCACCCAAGATTGTTTTAGATTAGCCGGGATGTTACCTGTGGCAAAGGAGGCGTTTATCAATTTGGAAATGAACGGTGAGAGGTCTCTGGCAGCAACTTTTATTAGTTGCGCTGGGCAGATGTCACCTTTGCAATTTGAGGGTTTGAGGGAGAGGATCATTTTCTCTACCTCTAAGGTGGTAGTTTTAGTGAAGGAGAATTTGTTGGTAGGGTCGTTAGTGGTGTCCTTGGGAGGCAGCTTATTTTGGAGGTTTAAGGATTCTTTTTTTAGTTGGATTTTGTTTTGCAACGTGGTAATTTTGTTTACTAAGGCAGTTTGGATATTTGTACACCAAGTCTGGTCCTTATTACAGGTGTCTGGTGTAGCAATGGGAGACTCAAGTTCTTTCAAGATGGAGAAGAGATCCTTCATACTTGAGTTAGAATTTGCAATGCGATTATTATAGGAATTACGCTTTGCTAGGCAGATTTCATTTTTATAGTGCCGATAGATGTTGGTTAAATTAATTTTGTTTTCCTTAGTTGGATAGAGTTTCCAGTCTGATTCGCATTTTCTTTTGGTCAGGCGTAAGGCTTTGAGTTCTGGCGTGAACCATTTGTTTAGGTGTGCCTTAGGTTTACTTGTTCGTATTTTGAGTGGGGCGATTTTGTCCATAGTGGTACGCATGATGTTATTGTATTCGTTGACCAATACACTAGGGTCAAGGTTGTCTGGCAGTACATTTAAGGTTGGAAGGATCAGGGGAATAATGTTATCCACTGTGATATTCTTTTTGTTTCTTGTGGGGCAGGGTGGAGCCGCCTGTGTGGCTGGCATGAGTTGTTTAGTGGTGAGAAGGTTAAAGGACACCAGGGAGTGGTCGGTCTAGGATAAGGGCGTAGTAGATGAGACTATGGCTGAGACTATGGAATCAGCGATCCAAGTATTCTGCCCTTCACATGGGTAGGGGTGTTGACTTTTTGGGTTAGTCCTAAGGTGTTAAGGGTATTGGCATTAGTTGATGCATGAGCATCTGCTTGGTCATTGAAACCAAGGTTGAAGTCCCCTAGTACCAGCAGTTGTGAAGTAGTTTTGGTATTGTTAGACAGAAGGCTGTGCAAGTCCTCCTCAAAGGTTCCAAGTGGACCCGGTGGTCTGTAAATTAGGTGAATGGATAGAGTTTGGGTATTATTTATCGGGATTTTTGCAGTGAGAGTTTCACAAGATTGCATAGTTGTGGCAGGTGCTAGGCGTAATGATAGGTTTATTTTGGATATAATGGCGATTCCACCTCCACGGGAGCCTTCTCGGTCCTGCCTGGATATGGTGTAGCCATCAGGAATGGCCAACATGAGTGAAGGGCTTGCCACATTATGTAACCAGGTCTCGGTTATAGCAATAAAATCTAGGTTGGCTTCCATAATTAGGTCCGCTAGGTCGATAGCATGTGCCACTAGGGATCTTACATTAAGAAGAGCACCTATTGCAGTATTGGATGAATTAGTATTTGTCTTAAGTTTAAGAGTTTGGATATTTATGTTCACTGGTAAGGAGTGAGGGGGATTGGGACCATTGTATAGCCCAGTATGTTGGCCTTTCAGCGTGCGCTTTATAGCGGGAAGGGATCTTCTTGGTGGCTCGTAAAGTTTGTTAAGTCTGGCCCGTAATTTGAGGTTTCTCTCGTGAGTTGTTATGGGCTGCAAGGAGAAGGCTAGTTGGCCTGGTATGGCCTGGTACATGGGGCTAGTATGGTTGGTGTAGTTGAGTGCATTAAGGATGGTAGATGGGAGAGGAGGCGCAAGAATTGACTTGCTTCGGTGGACTTCAGTGGGGCACTTCTGAGTGCTGGGGGCATAAAACACGGCCATGGCCAATATGGTGTATATTTTAAGTAGGCATGACATAGTTTAAAGCTATCACTCGTGACTGATAATGCCACTTGCTGTGAGCAGACTAAAATTTCGGGCAGTCTGGGTTGTTAAATGTCAGATACTTATATGACTAAGATATGACCAGGTAGGTACAATGGCTAGAACATTTATCAAGTGTGGCAGAATCTATACAGTGTGGATACCATTCATTAGTGGGGCACAGATTTATAGATCGTGAACAGGCACGTTAAGGTACTAGGCGCGATTGATCAAATGTTGCAGAATCTACTCAATCTAGATGCCATTTACTGAAAGGGCTCATATCTGCCAGGCACAGCGGGCTGGTTGAATGCTAAGGAACATTATGGGTGAAACTAGGTGTAGAACATAAGCGAGCATTTACCAATTAATCTAAACAATCTAGATGCCATTTACTGATGAGCATTTACCAATTAAACTAAACAATCTAGGTGCCATTTACTGATGAGCATTTACCAATTAAAATAAACAATCTAGATGCAAACAATCTAGGTGCCATTTACTGATGAGCATTTACCAATTAAAATAAACAATCTAGATGCCATTTACTGATGAGCATTTACCAATTAAACTAAACAATCTAGATGCCATTTACTAATGAGCATTTACCAATTAAACTAAACAATCTAGATGCCATTTACTGATAAGGACACGGATTTGCAAGGCACAGACAGGCAAGTTGACATGCTAAGGAGCATTTAGCAAGTGCGGCAGAGACTAGTCAATGTGGGTATATATATACTGGTATGTGCACATGACTGTATGGCACGATCAATCACGTTGCAATGCACATATGTTTACCAGGTGATGCAAGAAGATGCATTCTGATATAACATTTTTTTATTGTTTTATGGACATCATCAAACACAACAACAATATGTGGTTGACATTTGGTCACCACACATAACCTTTTACACTTTAATAACATTTAAAACATTTGGAACATTTAAACACACAGGTATACAAGATGCATTCTGGGTAGCATTGCTATAGGACTGGATCAGGCGATAGTTTGTATACATTATGCAAGTAGTGCAACGGGTGCTATGGATGGGAGTATATTGGGCACTCTAAGGTCAGTGAGTCGATCTTATAGGACGCAATGCAAGCACTTCCCTGATTAGAGAACGGGTGCAGCACAGACTCTGAAGGTAATGACTGGGGAGAAGGGCATCATTCGTGGCCTTCAAGCGTCAGGTGCATGTATCAAGAAGCGGTAAGCGCTACATAGAAGATATCCTTTATTGGTATAAGGGCTATAGGGACATACGCACCTGGCATAGCTAGGAGATCATGACCATATGAGACAGCCGGTGCATAAACCACATTAGCATTGAAAGTTTAGGCAATAGTCACGGAGGCGGAACACATAGCATGGGTCAGCATGAAGACTTAGAGAGAGGAATCGGCGCGGGCACTAGATTAAGCAGGCATCATGGAAGTCGGCGGAGCACAATACCACGTGTACAACAGGCAGGTATGCTAGTGCAGCGCAACAGGATGCGATGTACAAATAACAGACTGGATAGCAGTGCAAGTTACAGTTGCAGACGGGTAAGTCTTGCAATCAACGGTATAACACTTGTGCATATAGATGGTAACGACATTGGATGGTCGTGGAGGATAAGTAGTGTCAGATGTGAAGCGGTGCGCGGGTGGGCAGCAAGTCTATCAGAAGACCTCCCAGGTGGGAATTACAGTACCTTAAGGTCCAGCGTGGTATTGCGACGGACAGGGGTCCCGGCAAGTGGCAAGTGAGCAGGCAATGACAGGCTGAGACAGGGGATCTGCCTTTGTGCATGCCTTCGTGCTTGAGCCGGCTTGCGTCTGCCGTCAGCTGATTGGGACAGATGTAAGATGTACCAGCCAATGGGAAGCCCCGATCAGTTTAGGTAGACTCTGGCAAGGTAAACAAAGCCAGGAGATGGCGGGTGGCCATCTTGGAATAGCAACCTTCAGGTGTAGATGATTCGGTCACAGAGGAGTTTCTTAGCGAACGTAGTCGAGCGAAGCAGCATCTAATCAAGCGTGGGTTGCATCTGATGGTTTGCTGGCACAGCACAGGCGGCCATGCATATTAATACAGTATTTGTGCTTTTCGTACGTGTGGAGGAGCGAGCCAGAAGGGCCTACCTTCACATGGGGGGAAGCTCGGATTTCATTCCCTGGAAGGACACTGCGTCTGCAGTGGAAGGGGGTCTCCTGACCCTCTGGGTGCCGTGTGCGTGTGTGTACGTTATGTCTACAGTTTTTGTGCTACTTTTATAAAAAGTCCTGCGACAACACACACACATGGTTTGGTACTTCAGCGGAGGTACTTTTAAACTTTAGTATTTCTTTTTTGTATGTGTGTAATAGAAGGTTGCTATGTGTACAGTAGTTGCTAGTTTGTTGTAAAGCTAATGCATTTTGTAAGTGGCTTTTACTTCCAAAATATTTTCTCTGGATATGCTCTATTTGTTCGAGTAGTTGTTTGCCTGTACCATGTAGAAGATCATTATTTAAATTGGCTAGTGCTAAAGCAGGGCTTTTAGCATACTAGAGTTTATGGACCAGATTTCTTTTAGTTGAATGATGTGTTGATATCATTTTGATATGATGGAAGGTGCTTTTGCAAATAGGTCCTGAAATGCAGCCTAATGAATGTCCTCATAGTCCTGTATATTTTTGCACTGGACAGGCATTCACATTTTGCAGTAATTTCATTATGAATTTGTCTTTGCTTTTTCCATATTGACTGAGGAACTGGCATAAAGATTTGAATGATTTTTGGCAATGTTACACATTGACGTGCATGGCCATTTGAAGACTGGACATTTTGGTTCAGTAGAATGGAGAGGTGATACTGAGTTTTCTGGAGATATCTTTGTGAGCAGAGTTTCTTGTTGCATAATGATGTTATTAAGTTTTTCATACCCATGTCCGCTGCTATGTATGACAATTGGGTTTGTTTGCTTTTGTTTATATGCTTCTTCATTAAAATATGGTTCTGTGGACATGGTGTGACTCCATTCACCTTCACAGATGTTTAAGAAGGTACGTTTGTTGATATTACGTTTATTGAGAAGACTTTTTAGTACTTTAGTAGTTAGTTTTGTTAGTGGTTTCATTCTGTTTAAAACTAAAATAAATAAGTTCCTTTTGAGAAGGATTGCACTGTCTGTGAGAGATTCTACGATATGTTTTCTACAGTAGGTTTTAAGGGTTGTGCATGATTTCTCTCCTGTTTTTATAAGGTTCGGAAGGACTCTGTGGCGGAACATTTTTAGTAAAAAAAAAATTTGGTATGGTTACTTGCCCCTATTTCAAGATTTATAGGTGCAGCGTTAGTAGTAGTGGTAACTGAAGTCTTGTTAATCACTTTCTGTTTCGTTTTACATTTTGGTAGAGGAGGCAAAGTTTCTGTACTGGAAGCTTTTTTGTTTCACTTAATGACTGTATTAGCTGTTTTTTTTAAAGTTTTTATACAAAATCTGCTAGAGATGGTTGCTTATTTTGGACACTTTTATTTTGATTTGCTCTACTTCTGTGTTGCTTTCTATGGAGTTACTTTTTGGTAGGCATTCTTTGGGGTCTGTTGGAGTAAAAAAGAAAGTGTGGGTTGGGCTGTTGTGCAGTGTATGCATGCTTTGTGCATGAGTGTCTGAGTATGATGGTGAGGATGATTGTGGAGGTGTGTGATTGTGAATAGGAGCTACATCAAGTTGGGAAGGCTAGTCTTGTATTTGTGTGTTACTATACTGGGCTTCAGATGACATTATAAAGTATGCAACTGGTAAGGAGAAGCACTAATACTACATCTAATGGGAAAGGGTTAAAACACTTCTTTGTTCTACAATACTAAGATTCTAGTGTGTTTGCGTAACAGTTAGAATATTATGTTAGTGTTGTACTTATTTTTTTGTATGGAAAGAGTAGGTTTCTTCTAAGTCCTTGTTCGTACTTCAGACGCTGCTCCTTTTCAGGAGAGTGGTTTTCACTGCAATTGTAAAAGAAAGAAGTTAGTGAATATGTGTGTTTATAGTACTTTTGTTAATGTAGACATTGTTTTTCTTTTTTGGGGTAGTAGTGTTCTCTTAAAACTAAGCATAATATGCATAAGCAGTTTCCTTTGCCTATGGGCATCTTGTATATTTTATTTAGAATATATTAGTTGAATATGTTTTACAAATGAGTATAACAGTAAACGTATAGAGCACACTTGTTTTTTTAATGTTATGTTATTAGATGTTAAGAGATTGAGCAAATAATCATATGCATATTTTGCTATTTTTACAGGGTAAATGGAAGAGATTGTAGAGGAAAGCATGCAATGTATGCATTTGTGAAGGTGTGGGAAATAAAGCAGAAGGATTTAATATAGAGGTAGTGTTGTTGTTTAAGCTTGGAGCATTTCTAATGTTATTGTCTGTGTGTGTGCTTGAATGAAGATGCATGTACTCATCCTGGCAGCATGTAATTTTATAACACACTGGAGAGCCTTTTTCAAAATTATACTGTTATTTCTCCCATCTTTTAACATTAAATAACATTTTTTTAGATAGCTGTGTGAGTAAACAAAAATTTGGAGAGCAGACAGGTTTGCAATTATCACTTCATCATAGCAGATGGAAGAAATGACAGTGAGTTCATTTTACAGTTTATACAGGGTAAGCGGCAGTTACTCTATTTACATGTATTCCTAGAAGAGCTGTATATGTACTGTGTAGAAAATATTCATTCCTGTAGTCTGTGTTCATGCATGTGGATATGCATGAATCTGCAAGTAGAAATGTTGGGGCGTTTTATAGTAGTTGTTGCTGTAGGTCCGTTGCAGTGACAGCCAAATTGTAATGAGAGTGATCAATAGTACATCTAAAGTGCTGATCTGTGATGATAGAGTTAGATGTAGAGCTGTTGGATATGATTGGTTGGTTATTGTGTGGCTGCTTAACAGTAGCCAATGAGGAAATGGTGCAGAGAGTGAAGTGGAAAGGGTACAAGGGCTGCCCCAGTGTTACGCCCTCCGCGGACACCGCGGCTGTCCATGGACAGAGCATGGCACATCGGGGTTTCTCAGCAAATGCAGCATGGAAACGGGACTGTAGGGATCAGCCAATCAGATGATGAGCTTGTGGCTTGTGTTGAAAGAGGCTGTGTGTAGTGAAGATGTCAGAGGTGGAGAGAGTCAGGGTGTTGGTGGTTGGAGATATGTTGTGCATGGTTTGGAGCAGTATGCTAAATGTAGAAATGTGGCAAACAATTTTGATTTTAAAGGAGTGGAGGTGGTGTGGAGCACTGTGCCTGGTTTCAATGTGCAGGGAATTGTACAAGTTTGTGGAGATATGGGCAGGGTAAACATTCCATATGTAGTTGTTGTGCACTGTGGTGCTTTGCATTTGGGGTATGTCAGTGCCCCCACTTTGTTGGCAGATTTGGAACACTTGGTTCAGGCAGTAATGAAAATACTTCCAAATGCCAAGGTTATTTTTTCTGGTTTGGTACCTAGGGCAATATGGGACAATCGTTTTGTTTTTTCTCCTCAGCAGGTGGAGAGAGGAAGATGTAGGGTGGGTTTTATTGAGGTAGGTCGCAGACCTTCTCATTTTCTGTTTTACAGTAATGTTAGTATCACTATATTTGACCCATCCACATTTCTTTTTTATATATGCAGTGTAGTGACCTGCATTGGTTGTGGCTCCTGCGTGGTAGATTATACCTACTGTTGTTTTCTTACCAAGTGATAGTTTACCATGTGTGCATCCAGTTAGCTTGCATTTGTTTTTGGTACCATCTGCATTATAACATAAAAGCATTACTATTACGTATTTAGTATGTGTCTGTATTTGTAAGGTGGCAAAACCCCAACACCGTTTATCTTGCTAGTGACCGAAAGTGGGATAGTACAAACACGCGTGTGCAAATTATAGGCCTCTAATATATAACTGCGGTCATTGGGGTCAGGGCACCACGGCCTGGCCGGAGGGGGTTGCAGCAGGGTTTGCTCGGACATTCTCATACGAGCACATTTTGTCAGGGCTTGAGACTTTCTCCTTTGAAAAATGTTTATGTGATTTGCTGTGTGAACAGGAGATGGGCTGAGCTGACAGGTGGTGTGGCCTGGCTGTGGGAGTCGCTGGGAGAGTGCGACGTTCTCCAGAGGAACAAAATAAATCTGAAGAAATGTTGCCTGCATTGGTGAATGGTAGCAAACAATTAATATGTTTTTCTAAAATATTTGTAATGCCACTATGGTCTGAAGAGCTATTGCCTCCCATTCTGAGTGAAGGTCAGCGCCGTTGAATTTTTGTTTCTGAGCTGAGCAAACCCACACATCGTACACCTAACATATGGTTGGTTATTGTGTGGCTGCTTAACAGTAGCCAATGAGGAAATGGTGCAGAGAGTGAAGTGGAAAGGGTACAAGGGCTGCCCCAGTGTTACGCCCTCCGCGGACACCGCGGCTGTCCATGGACAGAGCATGGCACACCGGGGTTTCTCAGCAAATGCAGCATGGAAACGGGACTGTAGGGATCAGCCAATCAGTTGATGAGCTTGTGGCTTGTGTTGAAAGAGGCTGTGTGTAGTGAAGATGTCAGAGGTGGAGAGAGTCAGGGTGTTGGTGGTTGAAGATATGTTGTGCATGGTTTGGAGCAGTATGCTAAATGTAGAAATGTGGCAAACAATTTTGATTTTAAAGGAGTGGAGGTGGTGTGGAGCACTGTGCCTGGTTTCAATGTGCAGGGAATTGTACAAGTTTGTGGAGATATGGGCAGGGTAAACATTCCATATGTAGTTGTTGTGCACTGTGGTGCTTTGCATTTGGGGTATGTCAGTGCCCCCACTTTGTTGGCAGATTTGGAGCACTTGGTTCAGGCAGTAATGAAAATACTTCCAAATGCCAAGGTTATTTTTTCTGGTTTAGTACCTAGGGCAATATGGGACAAGCGTTTTGTTTTTTCTCCTCAGCAGGTGGAGAGAGGAAGATGTAGGGTGGGTTTTATTGAGGTAGGTCGCAGACCTTCTCATTTTCTGTTTTACAGTAATGTTAGTATCACTATATTTGACCCATCCACATTTCTTTTTTATATATGCAGTGTAGTGACCTGCATTGGTTGTGGCTCCTGCGTGGTAGATTATACCTACTGTTGTTTTCTTACCAAGTGATAGTTTACCATGTGTGCATCCAGTTAGCTTGCATTTGTTTTTGGTACCATCTGCATTATAACATAAAAGCATTACTATAACGTATTTAGTATGTGTCTGTATTTGTAAGGTGGCAAAACCCCAACACCGTTTATCTTGCTAGTGACCGAAAGTGGGATAGTACAAACACACGTGTGCAAATTATAGGCCTCTAATATATAACTGCGGTCATTGGGGTCAGGGCACCACGGCCTGGCCGGAGGGGGTTTCAGCAGGGTTTGCTCGGACATTCTCATACGAGCACATTTTGTCAGGGCTTGAGACTTTCTCCTTTGAAAAATGTTTATGTGATTTGCTGTGTGAACAGGAGATGGGCTGAGCTGACAGGTGGTGTGGCCTGGCTGTGGGAGTGGCTGGGAGAGTGCGACGTTCTCCAGAGGAACAAAATAAATCTGAAGAAATGTTGCCTGCATTGGTGAATGGTAGCAAACAATTAATATGTTTTTCTAAAATATTTGTAATGCCACTATGGTCTGAAGAGCTATTGCCTCCCATTCTGAGTGAAGGTCAGCGCCGTTGAATTTTTGTTTCTGAGCTGAGCAAACCCACACATCGTACACAGTATAAGGTTCAATTGTTTTTCCACCTTGAAACAAAGAGAGGATTCCTAAAGGAATGCATGGAGGGAGGGATGTAACAATTTTAAATATGATAAGGTGCACCATTCCAAAACTGGACAAAGGAACATGTAATTTCATTTTATGAAAATTCGTTGACCTGAACTGAGTGTCTGCGTTACGGCGATAGAATGGAAATGCCGAATATTATGTACATTTTACTTTCAACGATTTTATAGACAAACTAGTCAAGTTATCATTCACCGATTATTATTGGTTGCTTACATTGTACTCGGTTGTTGTTTGCGGCATATTGCAACGACACGCAATTACAACTTGTGTGTGTATTTGACTTTGTCCTGTGCACAGGGGCAGTTCAGCATCGAGATGCATGTAGTCCACTAGTGGGTTCCCCCAGGTTCCACAAACGCGTAATTCAACGGTAATATTTAATTAAAATTATGCTTATGTGTTCTTTTTGGCCTTAGCTTGCTCCCTGATTGTAGCATCAGCCTCTGCATCCCATTTCGAGCTGACCATACTCCATAGCACTAACTTCTGAAACAAATTGAAGAGTACTTTCCACATTGTTTTCTCTGTTTTCACATTGTTTAACTGACGTGTTTATCAATAGTTGTAACACTGGGCCAAATTAATAGTTAAAATGATAAACTGTAATAAAGATCGGCTACTGAGACACATTTCTGTTATCTTTTTTTAAACAGGTCCATCCTGCCTTTCTGCAATTGTCATCGATTCCAGATACCAACTGACGTAGTTTGTAACCGTCAGCTGCAGATACACGTGAATGGGTGCATCACAGTGACTCTTTTTTGGGACGATTTCCACGGGCCGATATGCCCATACGCGGTACCAGCTATAAGGAGCAACCTGACATCGTTCATGGTGGTCTAGTGCCAAGCTGATGCCAAAGCCTTGCGATTTTCAGTGTATCCAATGCGCTTCTTATACCCAAAAGGAACACCGCGTGACTTACGATAAACATTTGTGCATAGAGAACTAAGAAAAAAATTATCTATTTGCTTGAATATGGTAATCGCTGGATGTTCTTGGAGCGTTTATTGTGAAATAAAAGTACTTTACAAATTGTACAGTTTTGCTATTGTCTTCAAAAGTATGATCATAGAATGGTATTCGTATCAATGAATTACTTAATGCACTACGTACCTCATGATGTTTACTCCAATAATCCTTCACACTTTTTTTTATCAACATTGCTATAAGAATCCCTTGTACAGACTTTTCATCAAAGTAAATGCACATGTGATGTCATCAGTGATGTCATCAATGACATTTGTGATGTCATCTTTGATGTCCTGGGCGTTAGTCTTAACAGTGCACACTGGTGGTGCGAGTTATGGTTCCTTAGCTTACCATAACTGGCAAGTTTCAGGGGTTTTTGGGTTTTACTTGTCACCATAACGTCCCTTTAAAAACGTTTTTTTACTGAATTTCCTAGGTTTTTAGTAGTGCAACTTAACCATAATGTCCATTTAACAACGTTTTTTTCACTGAATATATATATGTATATATATATGTGCACCCTCCTGCTGTAGCTTGTTCTTTCTCCTTGCTCCGCAACACTGGAAAGCACTAAGCCCACATCAAACATGCCACTACGATCTACTTCTTTAAATCTGCTCTCAAGCTCAACGTTGTAAGCGCTGAAGGACCACCCTCAACTCATTTTTTTGTTGCTCCAATTTCATGGATTACCAGTCCCTAGCTCAACTCTATATACATGACCTGCACATACCCACTCCTCTCGGACTATAGTCTGACATGTGTCTTGTCCTGTCCCTGACCTACATATCAGGCACTCCCAAACAACCACTTGTCATTTACTCAATACCAGTCCCTCTAATGTTGTGGGGTGAAATAGCCCCTGGGTGCCATAAATCAAAGGCCAGAGTCAGTGGGGGACATGCCCCTAAGTAAAAGGCCTGCGCTGAAATTATGTGGAATATGAGGCTATGAAATCAAAGCAATACGGAGTGAAATTGGGCTTCAAAACATCAAGACATTTAAGGATGCCAACTGCCTGGCATAAGGGAAAGACATGTGGCAAGCTTTGTCAAATTATTGGAGAGCTAAAGTAACATTCTCAGAAACAGCAGTGCCCAGAATATGACATGAACATGTCGAGATTGTGTTCAAGCCTTCGCAATAAAATGAAGCATTTTTACTGTGACAGAAACAAATGCATGAATATTCTTTTTCCCTTTAACTAAAGTAATGCTCAGCAAAGTGTCCGCAAGATTTTCAAAATATGAACTTGGTTTCTGTCAGACTGGGAGGCTGAACTGTGTTTAAACCGCTGCAGTAAAATGAAGGCCTTTAACGGCTGAAATCAACCAAAATGACATTTTGATTTTGCCTCCAAAGTGACAAGCTGCAAAGCCAGGTGTGCACCAAAGCCTTTAGAAATGTAATTATGATGCCCTCATTTAACCCCCATATGCAGGGAACAACTTTGCCGTGACACTTCTACATGTTAAAAATGTGTGCCTTTCAAGAGTTTATTTTAAAGTGAAAATGTGAGTTACAAGGCAATTTTAGCTAAGTGGGGGAAGGCCATGAGTTTTTCTTTGCTTGTGATTTCTTCAAATGTGAAACTGAATTCTTTCCTTGGTTGTCCTGGAAACCTAGGGAGGCCTGTAACTTAAATATATAAAGAATTGGAGGCTTAGAGATCGAATTCATGGTGTGAACAAGATAAGGGCAGGTCTTCTCTCCCGTTTTATGTCAAAGTGAGATGATGAAGTGGTCTCCTCCTTTGTTGTCCCAAAGTGCTCCCATATTTTCTGGACCTATCAGCCCACAGATGGGAGTGGGGTTCTCAAGCAGTAACCAATCCCTTCTGCGGAAAGTATGAAACATTAGTGATGTAATTTGCCCTATAAATAAGTCACCCCACCTCAGATCAGGACACTTGCCACTAACCCCTGAGGTGAGCTGCTGCTGAAATCTGTAGGAACATCCCAGCAATAGCAGTGAGGCCTAATCTTGCTTAGGAGTCAGGAGAATTTGTAGATGACTGGGGACTCCTTAGAGGAAAGAGGAAATGATTGACTGACCCCATTGGCTGTCCCAGCAGTGGCGCTCTGACGCTCCCTGATGTCAAGTCCAGACCTCTCCTGTAAGTAGAAATACCCCAAGCCACATATTGCATAACCCCTATATTCTTGTAGCATTGCATTAGATAATTCCCCCTTTCAAAATCCCCATTTGCCTGTGTAAATCCTTAGTGTATTTTTCTAAGCAAATCAATTAATTTCCCCATTTATTTCACAGGATTTGTATTGTTGGAATTCGAAACCAACCATCTTTTCCAAGTGTATTGTGAACTGGTATAGCCAAAGTGTTGCCCAAAATAATTAATCCCATTGTGATCTGAGAAACACATTTTTCCCTGTATTTCAATTGTGCCCTGCTAAACGAGCTGCCATCTGCAGCTGTATTTTCCCAATGCATCTGTCATCCTAAACTCAAACTGATTTTCCTCTTTTGAGCTACTCCCTTTCCCAGAGCGTGCCTGTCATTTTAAGCATCAGTAAAAACGAATTCCCTTTGCATTTTCTTTCCCATTGACATTGTGCTCAACATCCCAAAAAATGATTTTCCACTTCTGTTCCTGTTTCCCCATTGTGAGGAAAAAAAGAAAACAAATTTCCATTTGCCTTGTCTTTCCCATTGCCCATGTGTTGAATATCCTAAAACCGATTTTCCCCCTTGTGTGATGACTACTATTCTCTAAAAGCCCTACCTGTCTTTCTAAGTATAAGCAAACACATTCCAAGTCTTTCTATTCTTTCCCCTAGCAGTTGTGATAAATAATTTAAAAAAACATTCTTCCGTTGTGCTCTAAAAACGAATTCTTTGCTGGCTCCCCATAGTGTTTCTGTGAACTATATCCCAAATCCGATTTTTCCCTTGTGTTCTCACTCCTTGCCACTGCCTTCTAGCTAAAACTGGCAAGCATAGTGGAGGTTTGGGGGGTTGAGGGTTGCTGGCACTCAAGTATTATTTTGTGCGCATGCACTTTGCTGTTTGTTTGCATTCATTTTTTTGGTGTGTTTTGGAATGTTCTCTGATTGTAGTGGTGAAAGAAGTCAAAGGAAATTGTTTGTATATTTTGAGTTATGTCAGTGTGCTACTTACCAAAAAAGAATATTTTGTCTTGGTGTTGCCACAGCATTGGTGGCTGATGTAATCTGTTTATTCTCATTTCACATTAAATAATAAATGAATAAATATCTTACTGATACACACCGGCCTGGTTCCTGGTCCATTGTGACACGGGGTGCTGGTGGAGATTGGGTGCGAGACGGGTTGGAGGCCTTCTCAAAAAGGATCTGAAGTATAAAAAAATCAACTCATTCCACTCATTGTAGGGGAATGAGATCCGTGGCCTGCGTGTGCCGTGTAATAAACTGTGATAACGTAGGCACAGTATATATGACTTCCCCACATACTGTTGGTTATCCGCTAGGTGATTCTGGTAAAGCACACAGACCTCCCAATAAATAAATGAACATAAACAAATGAATGTTTATATGTGTGTTGCTGGGCAGTGCTATCTACAGCTGCTGTGCTCCTATCATTATGTGGAGAGTGTGTGCTTTGCGCCGAAGTATTCTGTGCCTATGACCAGAGCATACGTTTGTTCCATGCAGGTTCCTTTTGGTGACAGTGTCGGTTTATGATTGCATATATGATATATCCTCCCTGTCCTCCACAGGTTATTTGTAGACCCTTTGCCTACAATTGCCCTTCCTCCCCTGTCGTTAAAAATCTGCATTCCCTTGGTTCACCAATCCCCTTACCATGTTCTTTCCCCTTTGATTGTAAAGCGCTGTATTGCTTCTCGAAGTTAGGTCCGTGCTCAATAAATGGGGTAATAATTAAGCAATATGCCCCGAGCCACGGGGGCATATTGTTATTAGTAACCCGGCCCGCAAGACCCGGGTACTAATAGCATTCTTTTTTGTTCCGAAACACTGCAGCGTTTTGGAACAGAAAAAAAAGAATGTCCAAGGAAATGTCCGCCGGGAAAGGGACAACGGAGTCTGTTTTCCCTTTCCATGGTGGCAATTGGGAGTGGACATGCTGGGAACAGAAGTGTTCCTAGCGTGTTCGCTCCTGAAAAAGGAGAAAACAGAAGGTAAGTGGTGTTGGGGGGGTGGGGAGGGAAGGGAGGGCAGGGTGCGGGTGGAAAAAAACACTTTCCTGACTCCCCTGAGGGGGATGATGGCAGCCTCCAGCCGGGGACAAAGGAGTGGAACCCCAGCCGAGGGATTCCGGGTGGGGTAATGCCCCGGCGAGGGCCAATCAGAATGTGCGTTACATTCTGGTTGACCCTCGCCGGGTACTGATAATAAATATATGGGCACAAGTGTGTGCAGTCACACGGCCGAGGGAACACTCCACCACATACGCCAGAATAAGATTAAAGTGTTTTATCAAGCAACAATAAAATATAAAACTATTGCATGGAAATTGATTCAGGATGGCTGTAACATAAAGGGTCGTGGAGATGTAACGTTGTACTCAGTGTCATACACAGAGGACAGCAAAGCGGCATACAGAAAGTTCCAGACAGGAAGGTCTGCTGCTTAGTTTGTTCTAGCATTTTGTCTTAATGGGTACGAACCGATTTGCTCATAGGGAACACACTTTTCCTCTGCTACTGCGCATTTTGAAGCGGTCGGTTTGTTCGCTTCCCGTCAATTGCTGCGTATAAATGGAAGTGGAGGGAAACAGGCAAGCAAGTTAAGGAGGGAGCCTGGGGTTAATTGTGTGTCTATGTGCATGTGTGTGTGTGCGAGAGTGATGGGGAAGGAGGGTGAGGAGGAGGGAGAACGGAAAGGTGATGGAGAGTTTACTGAGGGTGACGGGGGTGTCCCCCAAAAAATAAAGGTTAGGGAGTGGGGGGAGGAGGGCAGGGGAGATAGCAGAAGTTGCGGGCGTGTCACTGAACTCTGACTCAAGCAAATCAGGAAACATTATATAACCTCTTATTGCCTATTTCTGCAGACCACAAAGCCTCCCTATATTTCTTTTCCCCTTCGCAGGAGCACACCCCTCTTCTGAGCTCAATAAGTTCTTCTGCCCCTCCCTCACTGGAGCACGCCCCTCGTCTGCGTCATGAGGCTCTCCTCCCCCTCACTGGAGCTCCCCCTATTCTGGCTTAAAGGGGCACTCTTCTTCCTCTCTGGAGCCCACACCTCTTTTGGCTCAAGAACCCCCCCAAAACCCCTCGCTGGAGCACACTCCATTCCGGCTTAAAGGGGCACTATTCTTCCTCCCTGGAGCTCACCCCTCCTTCTGGGTTCAAGAGCCCCCCGCCCTCACTGAAGCACACCCATTCTGGCTTAAAGGGGCTCTCTTTTTCCTCCTTGGTGCTCGCCTTTCTTCTGGGGTCAAAAGCCCCCCCCCCCCCTTATTGGAGCTCACCTCTCTAATGGGCTCTTGCGGCTCTCTTCCCCCTCACTGGAGCTAACCCCTCTTCTGGGCTCATGAGCCTCTCCCCCCTAACTGGAGCTCACCCCTCTTCTGGGCTCACAGGGTTTTGTTCCCGCTCACACAGGAGCACACTTGTCTTCCGTAGTTCTAGGGATCACCCCTTCCTCACGGGAGCATGCACCCCTTCTATAGGGGTTTCCGTTCTCTGCTGCTCTCCAACTTATTCAGCAAGCTCCTATTCTCTGAGCCCAGCCTTCGAGGCACTGTCTGCGATCTCTAGCCTCATTTTTAAAGACCTCACTATCCTCCCTTGGGCTGAGGCAAACCTGTATTGGATGATCGGTTTCCTAGTTCAAGCCAAGGGAAGGAGGCCTTTCAAAGGTGTTCGGTCATTTTGGATTTCTTGCACTCTGTCTTCAGCGCAGGAGATGGGGGGTGGTTTGCAGCTCTGCTCCCCCCCCTTGCCTCCTTCCTGGCTGTTTCCTTGCAAGGGAAGTCATTTTGTGTTTTTCAGGTGTTTGAAATATCATCACAAAGTACAGGAAAGCCTTCAGTGAGTTTCCCATCTGTGTAAAATCTTCTTCCTTTGGGAAGTGGGAGGGAGCATTTGTCTCATTAAATGCTTTAGGTGCAGAGGAGAGAGAACGCCTTTCTCCTTTACAAGCACTAATGACGGAAGTGGGGGTTTGAAAAGATTTAGGTTTTCGCCTTCACGGATTCACACCTGTTGTTTAAGGGGACTCTCTGAATGTGTGTGTATCTTCCTCTGAATCCCTGGTAGACATTCTGGACTCTAAACACGGTGCATTCTGGGAGATGCATTTATTCCCGAATCTCCTGTTTCGCTGGGACCAGTTGTTCTCTCAGGGAGATTAGGCATAGCTGAATAGTTCAGGGATGTTCCACCTAGCGATCTGGCACTCTTTGAGAGAGACTTATGTAGAGATATCGCGAGAGCGCCCGCTCTCGCGAGATCTCGCGCCCGACCAAGCCCCGCCCCCGCGCGCTACGCGCGCATTACGGGGAATAGCGGAGGACGCGATCGGAGCGTCTCCCCGGCTCCTCCGAGCACGGGAATTCGGCAGGACTTGCCAGAGACTCTGCCATACCATTACAGCCCCTTATGTTGTTGGCCACGTTGGCACCTGATGTTGCAGCACCGCTTGTATCATCTATAAGGGCAAATTTATGTTTGTTGCAATAAAGCCCTTTTGGACAACACACAGCCTCCTGCCTCCTGAAGTTTATTTTACTACATAAATTGGCGACGAGGACCACCTCCAGGAACCGCGCAGAGGCATGCAGGGAGCAACGCCGCCCCCACCCTTTTTACAGACGCCAGGTAGGCCTGCTATACCGTGGCCACAATGGCAGCCCCTGTTTACAACGTATGTGGAGGCAATGGGGGGAGCAGGATTCACGGCGGCAAGACGCAGAGCCATGCTATTAAACGCCCTAGGGGTGGAAGGACAAAGAATATTCGAGGGCCTGGCTTTGATTGCGGTAGAAGACGCCGATGATGATGTGTTCAAGGAGGCAGTCAGAAGAATAGAAAAGAGGTTTGCCAGTAAGGAAAACACAGTGCTCCACAGGATTCGGTTTTACACGCGGAAACAAGAACCGTCAGAACCTGTCGACGACTACATCACGAAATTGAGAGAACTGGCAGCTTTGTGCAACTTCGGCACCAATGCAGAGGACCGGATATGCGACATGTTAATAGTCCACACCAACAGCCGGAAGGTCCAAGACAAATACATCATGGAAAAAGAAGTACAGTTGGAGAAGGCAGTGGAAATAGCTAGGGCTGTGGAAGAAACGGCAGGAAGAAGAAAAGAGTTTGCAGGTACCCAAAGTTCCCCTGAGGTACAAGCAGTAGGGTTCCGTCCCAGAAAAGAAAAGTTCATTCCTGATTCAAGAGAAGGGAGAGCCAACAAGAAAGAACCCCTCAAGTGCCATAGGTGCACCAGCACAAAGCACCTAGCGTTCGACAGAGAGTGCCCAGCCAGAGACAAAGAATGCACAGTATGCAAACGCATAGGGCATTTCTCAATAGTGTGCAGATGGCGAAACAAGAAAGTCACAAGTCTGACCTCAGAACGCGTGGCAGAAAGGGATTCCTCATCGGAGGAAGAAGGAAGGCCCACCGTAATCATGGTGAACAGTACACGAGCCAGGAGAGAAAAGCCACACTGCATGATCAAGATCGACGGCAGAGAGACAAGGGTCATGGCAGACTCCGGCTCTGACCTTACCATCTTACCCCTACAAACATACAAAGATATGCTCGGGAAAGAAAAAGTAAAAGTACTCACCACGAAACACAAGCCGACGGTTTTCGGTGGAGCATCGGTTGAACTACTAGGGTACATCAACGGCAAAGTCGAATTTAAAGGGAGGGAAACTTACACCAGAATATACTTCAGCCACGAAGGGCCTCCAGTGCTAGGTTGGGATGACCAAGACAAATTAAAGATCAGACTTGACCCCAGCACGGAAGAGCAAGTCCTATCCATAGGTGCGAGGAGTGAAACCGTAGTCAAGAGCGAATACCCAGCACTTTTCTCGGAGGAGCCGGGTCACATCAAAGGTTTTCTACACAAAATTGTCCTCAAAAGGAATGCCATTCCTGTCAAGCACCGAGTGAGACCAGTACCAGCCACAGCGAGGGACACCCTCAAACAACAATTGGACAAAATGAAGAATGAAGGGGTGATAGAAGAGATTGAAGCATCCGAATGGCTGAGCCCAGTCGTTCTCATAAAGAAACCCCATTCGCAAGAATTAAGAGTATGTATAGACCTGCGCAGCTTAAACTTGGAAGTCGTCACAGACAATTATCCGCTTCCGAGCATAAATGAACTCATACTTTTAATGAAAGAGGCCAAAATCTTCTCAAAACTAGATATGCGCAATGCATATCACCAAATCCAGCTCCATGAAGAATCAAAACCTCTCACGGCATTCATCACCCCGTTTGGCACATTCCAATTTACCAAAATGCCCTTCGGATTATCATCAGCTGCCTCAGCGTTTCAGCGCATGATGGATGCCCTCCTTCGAAAGGTCAAAAATGTAGTTTACTTCCAGGATGACATATTAGTCTATGCAGGTGATAAACCGACACATGATGCCACTCTCAAACTAGTACTCAACAAGTTACAAGATGCGGGAGTCCGCCTACGATACGAAAAATGTTCGTTTGGAGTAAAAGAAGTCGAGTACCTGGGATACAAAATTTCAGAAAAGGGCATCAGCCCCAAACAGAACCTGATGCAAGCCATCATCAAAGCACCCAATCCCACCAACAAGGAAGAGGTGAGATCATTTTTAGGCTTAGCAGAATATTACGCAAAATTCATACCCAAATTTTCTGAAACCACGTCACCTCTACGTGATCTTCTCAAGAAGGGGTCCGAATTCCTGTTGCAAGAACCCCAAAAGGCGGCGATAGACACCATAAAACAACATATTATGGAAGCCCCGTGCCTTCAACCGTTCAATCCCAAGTGGGAAACAGTCATCACCACTGATGCCAGTGCATATGGACTGGGAGCAGTACTTACGCAGAGGAGGGGTGACACCGAGCATGTGGTGGCCTTTGCATCGAAGGCGCTATCTGAAGCAGAGCAGAACTACTCCACCATCGAAAAAGAGATGCTAGCATGTGCATGGGCAGTGGAGCACTTCAGGACTTATGTGTGGGGCACCAAGTTCAAGCTGGTGACAGATCACAAACCACTCATCCATATGCTCAGTCCCGGAGGCACCAAAGCTTCCACTCCCAGACTAGCTCGTATTGCCGCGAAATTACAAGAATATACATTCGAAATCCACCACATATCTGGCTGGAAAAACTCGCAGGCTGACTGCATGTCGAGACTACCGGAAAACAAAGAAAAGGCTGCCCCGTTTCTACAAGGGGAGTGCATTGTTGCTTCCATCTCGGACATAAGAATGCCAGAATATCTGGAACTCAGTGAAAAGCACTGGCAAGAAGAAGAAGGGAAAGACCCAACCATGTCCGCCATTCGTAAATGGATCAAAGAAGGCTGGCCAGATGAAAGGGTGCTACCTGAGGGCATGAGGCCATATTGGAAGGTACAAGAGGAGTTATCCGAAACACAAGGGATAATCATGAAGTCGGATCAAATCGTCCCCCCCACAGGAATGAGACGCACAATTCTCTGCAGGGCCCATGCGGGGCACTTGGGAAACACGATGACTCGCCGCAGAGTCAGAGAAGCATATTGGTGGCCATCCATGGACCAAGAAATTCGCTCCATGATAGAGCGATGCCACGAGTGTTTAAACAGCGACAAAAGATTGAAGATTCGCCAAGCACCTCTCATACCAACCGAGATACCTGAAACAGTATGGTCCAAAGTGGGCATAGACTTTATCGGACCCCTGGAAGCGATGTCAGCAGAACACAAGTACGGAATTGTACTAGTCGACTACCTATCCAAGTGGGTGGAAGCAGAGTTTGTTCCAAACATAACTACAGAGACGGTTATAGAGGTGCTCACCGAAATTTTTCAAAGGGAAGGGCTCCCCAATGAAGTAGTCACAGACAATGGAGTGCAACTAGTTTCTAAAGACATGGAGCAGTTTCTCAAAAAGAACCACATCAAGCAAAAGAAGGCGGCCCTGTATCACCCTCAAGCAAATGGACTCGTGGAAAGGGCGAACAGGTTCATAAAAGGGGCTATCCAACTTGCAATGGCCTCGGGCATGGACCCCCTCAAGACTACAAAGGAAGCCATAGCAGCACATAGACTCACTCCGAATGGCATTACCCATGTATCCCCGTTCAAAATGTTGAGAGGGAGGAGTGCGGCATCAACGCTCATCCCGCCTTGGCTGTCAAAAATAAGAATAGATGAAGAGGTAGACATGTCAGAAGTTGTATGGCGTATCACAAGAAACAAGTCACGCATGAAACTGTGGAGCGACAGAAGAAGGAGAACGAAGCAAGCGCCCAGCATTGAAAGGGGGGACTGGGTTAAAATCAAACTACCAAGGAAAGATCAAGACACAGGTTCCCGGTATAGTCAACCCATACAAGTTACCCATAAAGGGACAAATCATGTCCGCACAGAAGACGGGCGCGCGTGGAACTTCGAAAGAGTAGCTTTGTATCAACGCAGACAAGAAAGACTTAGGACTCCAGAAACCCCACGCACAGAAGCAGAAAAGGAGGATGGGGGGAATGAAGAACCAGAACCAGGGAGAGGCGATGGAGAGAGAGAAGAACCAGAGAGTGAACCGGAAGAACCCTATGTAAGCCCTGAACCGGTTCCGCAGGGACCTTGCCCGGGAACCGGTGAGAGGCCCAGAAGGGAGCACAAAAGACCGGTAAGATTCAATGACTTTGT